>NC_068912.1:54140566-55340566 GCF_023091745.1 Budorcas taxicolor | reverse complement strand
TCCCCTGGAGAAGGAAATGACAACCCACTCCAGTATTCTTGCCTGGAAAATCCCAAGGACAGAGGAATCTGGTCAACTATAGTCCATGGGGTCTTAAAAGAGTCAGTTCAGTTCAGTCGCTCAGTCGTGTCCGACTCTTTGCGACCCCATGAATTGCAGCACGCCAGGCCTCCCTGTCCATCACCATCTCCCGGAGGTCACTCAGATTCACGCCCATCGAGTCAGTGATGCCATCCAGCCATCTCATCCTCTGTCGTCCCCTTCTCCTCCTGCCCCCAATCCCTCCCAGCATCAGAGTCTTTTCCAATGAGTCAACTCTTCGCGTGAGGTGGCCAAAGTACTGGAGTTTCAGCTTCAGCATCATTCCTTCCAAAGAAATCCCAGGGCTGATCGCCTTCAGAGTGGACTGGTTGGATCTCCTTGCAGTCCAAGGGACTCTCAAGAGTCTTCTCCAACACCACAATTCAAAACCATCAGTTCTTTGGCACTCAGCCTTCTTCACAGTCCAACTCTCACATCCATACATGACCACAAGAAAAACCATAGCCTTGACTAGATGGACCTTAATCGGCAAAGTAATGTCTCTGCTTTTGAATATGCTATCTAGGTTGGTCCTAACTTTCCTTGTAAGGAGTAAGCGTCTTTTAATTTCATGGCTGCAATCACCATCTGCAGTGATTTCGGAGCCCAAAAAAATAAAGTCTGACACTGTTTCCACTGTTTCCCATCTATTTCCCATGAAGTGATGGGACCGGATGCCATGATCTTCATTTTCTGAATGTTGAGCTTTAAGCCAACTTTTCCGTTCTCCACTTTCACTTTCATCATGAGGCTTTTTAGCTCCTCTTCACATTCTGCCATAAGGGTGGTGTCATCTGCATATCTGAGGTGATTGATATTTCTCCCGGAAATCTTGATTCCAGCTTGTGTTTCTTCCAGCCCAGCATTTCTCATGATGTACTCTGCATATAAGTTAAATAAGCAGGGTAACAATATACAGCCTTGACGTACTCCTTTTCTTATTTGGAACCAGTCTGTTGTTCCATGTCCAGTTCGAACTGTTGCTTCCTGACCTGCATACAGATTTCTCAAGAGGCAGGTCAGGTGGTCTGGTATTCCCATCTCTTTCAGAATTTTCCACAGCTTATTGTGATCCACACAGTCAAAGGCTTTGGCATAGTCAATAAAGCAGAAATAGATGTTTTTCTGGAACTCTCTTCCTTTTTCCATGACCCAGTGGATGTTGGCAATTTGATCTGTGGTTCCTCTGCCTTTTCTAAAACCAGCTTGAACATCAGGGAGTTCACGGTTCAGGTATTGCTGAAGCCTGGCTTGGAGAATTTTGCACATTACTTTACTAGCATGTGAGATGAGTGCAATTGTGCAGTAGTTTGAGCATTCTTCAGAAGAGTCAGACATGACTTAACAACTGAACAAAAAACAAAAATATTGAAAAGAATCCATATGGCCATTTTAGAACATTTAAAAATAAGGCGTAATAAGTTTTGACAAATTGGTATTTATTTGTAGTATATAGTGGAGCCATCACAATCCCTATTGCTGTTCACTCCTGCTAAAATGTCCTAAAAGTCCTAAAAGTCCTGCTATCCTCATTTTAAGTTAGCAAAAGGCGTTAATCAAGGGTTAAAAAATATTCAAAGGTTAGCCAAGGACTAGCAGCCAATACAGACTGACTGAAACAACAAAAACAAAGTAAGCAATAGTAGGGGACTTCGACACTCTACTTACACCAATAGATCATCTGGACAGAAAATTAATAAGGAAAAACAAACCTTAAATGATACATTAGACCAGATACACCCAATTGATATTCATAGGACATTCCAACCAAAACAGCAGAATACACTTTCTTCTCATGTGTACACAAAACATTCTCCAGGACAGATCACATCTTGGATCACAAATCAAGCCAAGTAAATTTAAGAAGACTGAAATTCCATCAAGCATCTTTTCTGATCACAACATTATGAGATTAGAAAATAATTATAGAAAGAATACTCTAAAAAACACAAATACACGGGGCTAAATAATGTGCTACTAAATGACTAATGGCTAACTGCAGAAATGAAAAAAGAAAAAAAAATACTTACAAACAAATGACAACAGAAACACAACCCAAAAGACGACAGAATGCAGCAGAAACGGTTCTCAAAGGGATCTGAGAGCAATTTATTGTCAGCAATGAAATCCTACCTTAAGAAACAAGAAAAATCTCAAATAAACAACCTAAGTTTACACCTAAAGCGACTAAAGGAAGAACATCAAAACCCAAAGTTAGTAGAAGGAAATAAATCATAAAGATCAGAGTAAAGATGAAGGAAGTGGAATTGAAGAAGACGGTAGCAAAGATCAATAAAACTAAAAGTTGCTTCCTTGAGAAGATAAATAAAATTGATAAACCCTTAGCCAGATTCATCAAGACAAAAAGAGAGAGAACCCAAATCACTGAAATTAAAAATGTAAAAAGAGAAGTTACACCTGACACTGCAGAAATACAGAGTCATAACCGACTACTACAAGCAACCACACACCAAAAAAATGGACAGCCTGGAAGAAGTGAACAAATTCTTCAGTTCAGTTCAGTTCAGTCACTCAGTCGTGTGACCTACTCTTTGTGACCCCATTAAATGCAGCACGCCAGGCTTCCCTGTCCGTCACCAACTCCCTGAGCCTACTCAAAGAACCTGGAAGAAGTGTACAAATTCTTAGAAAGAAAAATTCATAGAAAACTTTCCAAGGCTGAACCTGGAAGAAACAGAAAATATGAACAGACCAATCACAAGTAATGAAATTGAAACTGATTTAAAATTTTCCAGCAAACAAAAGTCCAAGACCAGATGGCTTCACAGGCAAATTCTATCAAATATTTAGAGAAAAGCTAACATCTATATTTCTCTAACTCTTCCAAAAACTTGTAGAGAGAGGAACACTCTCCCACTCGTTCTAATACCAAAATCAGATAAAGATATCATAAAAAAGAAAATTATAGGCCAATATCACTGATGAACATAGAAGCAAAAAATTCTCAACAAAATACTAGCAAACAGAATCCAATGACACATTAAAGGATCATATGCCATGATCAAGTGGAATTTGGCCCAGGGATGCAAGGATTCTTCAATATATGCAAATCAACCAATGCAATACACCATATTAACAAATTGTAAAAACCCTATGATCATCTTAATAAATGGCCAAGAAGCACATGAAAAGATGTCCAATATCACTAATTACTAGAAAAATGCAAATAAAAAAATTACAATGAGGTATCACCTTACAATGGTCATAATGGACATCATCCAAAAAAAAAATCTACAAACAATAAAAGCTGGAGAGGATGTGGAGAGAAAGGAACCCTCACACTGTTGGTGGGAATGTCAAATGATACAGCCACTATGGAGAACAGTATGAAATTTGAAAAACTAAAAATAGAACTACCATATGACTTAGCAATCCCACTCCTGGACATATACTTAGAAAAATAACATAATTCATAAAGATATATGCACCCCAATGTTCACTGCAGCACTATTTACAACAGCCAGGACATGGGAGCAACCTAAATGTCCATCAACAGAAGATGGATAAAGAAGATGTGAGACAGATATATTAAATGAATGAAACTGTGCAATTTGCAGAGAAATGGGTGAACCTAGAAACTGTTATACAGGGTGAAGTAAGTCAGAAAGAGAAAAATAATTATATAATATCACTTAAATGTGGAATCTAGAAAAATGATACAAATGAACTTATTCTCAAAGCAGAAACAGAGGCACAAACATAGAGAGCAGATGTATAGATTCTAGGAGGGGAAGAGAGGGTGGGATAAACTGGGAGACTGGAACTGACATACATACACTGCTATGTATACAGTGGATGGCTGGTGACAGCCTGCTGTACAGCATGGGGAGCTCTGCTCGGTGGTCTGTGGTGACCTGGACGGGAAGGAAATTCAAAAGAGAGGGGATTTGTGTGTGCATGTGGCTGGTTCGCTTTGCTGTGCAGCAGAATCTAGCATGGCATTGTGAAACAGCTGTAGTCCAATAAAAATTAGTTTAAAAAAAAGACTCTATATCAATCCTTCAGTGTTTTTACTCTAACTGGAAAACACCTGCCAGTCTTTTTTTTTTTTTTATTGGAGTGTATGTGATTTGCAGCATTGTGTTGTTTTCAGGCCTGCAGCGGATTGGGTCAGTTATGCATATGAATATGGAAGTCTCAGTCACTCAATCGTGTCCGACTCTTTACAGCCTCATGGACTATAGACCGCCAGGCTCCTCTGTCCATGGGATTCTCCAGGCAAGAATACTGGAGTGGGTAGCTATCCCTTTCTCCAGGGAATCTTCCTGATTTAGGGATTGAACCTAGGGTCTCCCACATTGTAGGCAGGTTCTTTATCATCTGAGCCACCAGGGAAGCCCACAAATGAATATATCCACTCTTTTTTTTTTTAATTCTTTTCCCATGTGGGCCATTACAGAGTACTGAGAGAGTTCCCTGTGTTATGAAGTGGGTTCTTATTGGTTGTCTGTTTTATGTATAGCAGTGTGTATATGTCAGTGTGTTTTTTACAAGATCTGGCCTTACTGTCAAAGAAGAATTTTAAGCTAAAAATAAAAGTCCAAAAAGACCAAAAAAAAAGTGCAGAAGGAATGTAAAAATAAGATGTATATACGTGGATGTTTCCAGACAATGCATAGAAATCATTTTCGATCGTTATCATATAGGACTTATGAAAGAAATCTGGACCTCCCAATACTGATTATGGAAGTCACTTTTTGATTCCTCAGATACTTTAGGCAAGGCTTTTAGTTATATATAAACATGCAAGAAGAACTACACATGATAAGAACACAAAGGAATAAATAATAATGAAAAATTCCTGACCTCGGATATGCAGATGTCACCACCGTTATGGCAGAAAGCGAAGAACTAAAAAGCCTCTTGATGAAAGTGAAAGAGGAGTGTGAAAAAGTGGGCTTAAACCTCAGATATGACACCACCCTTATGGCAGAAAGTGAAGAGGAACTAAAAAGCGTCTTGATGAAAGTGAAAGTGGAGAGTGAAAAAGTTGGCTTAAAGCTCAACATTCAGAAAACGAAGATCATGGCATCTGGTCCCATCACTTCATGGGAAATAGATGGGGAAACAGTGGACACAGTGGCTGACTTTATTTATTTTGGGTGGGCTCCAAAATCACTGCAGATGGTGACTGCAGCCATGAAATTAAAACACACTTACTCCTTGGAAGGAAAATTATGACCAAACTCGATAGCATATTCAAAAGCAGAGATATTACTTTGTCAACAAAGGTCTGTCTAGTCAAGGCTATGGTTTTCCAGTGGTCATGTATGGATGTGAGAGTTGGACTATGAAGAAACCTGAGTGCAGAAGAATTGATGCTTTTGAACTGTGGTGTTGGAGAAGACTCTTGAGAGTCCCTTGGACTGCAAGGAGATCAAACCAGTCCATCCTAAGGAAAATCGGTCCTGGGTGTTCATTGAAAGGGCTGATGTTAAAGCTGAAACTCCAGTATTTTGGCCACCTGCTCTGAAGAGTTGACTCATTTGAAAAGACTCTGATGCTGGGAGGGAGTAGGGGCAGGAGGAGAAGGGGACAACAGAGGATGAGATGGCTGGATGGCATCACGGACTTGATGGACGTGAGTCTGAGTGAACTCTGGGAGTTGGTGATGGACAGGGAGGCCTGGCTTGCTGCATTTCATGGGGTCCGAAAAAGTCGGACACAACTGAGCAACTGAACTGACTGACTGACTGACAAGGTGAGGTGAACTGTTGGTCAAACAAAAACAGTACAGTCACTCAGCTGGAGTAGAGATGTGAGAAAAGAGACCTCTGGACTTCCCTTTACAATTTCAATCCACACAAGAAAAAGTCTTCCTTTTCCTCCGGCAACCTTAGTATGCATCTGTTTTTTATACTTAAAAGAACCAAAATCAAATGCATTATTAGATGAGAGGTATACAAATTAGTATAACGCTAGTTGCTATAACAAACAAGGTCCAAAACTTCAGTAGCTGTTCTATTAAAAAGTGTGTAATCTCCTGGGTGCATTCAAAGGTCAAAGAAACCACTACTTCCAAACCATTACCAATAATTGAGCTAAAAGTGTTTGTTTCAATGTGAAATGAAGATAGCAACTCCACCAAGGAGAAGAAATAACTCTGACAAAGACAAGAGGGAGAGAGATTTTTAAGTTATATTTGTTTTTTAATACAATTCATGCAATGTATGCATGCTCAGTCATGTCTGACTCTTTGCAACCCCATAGTTTGCAGCTTGCCAGATTCCTCTGTCCATGGGATTCTCCAGCCAAGAATATTGGAGTGGGTTGCCATTTCCTCCTCCAGGGGATCTTCCCAACCCAGGGACTGAACCTGCATCTCCTGCTTCTTCTGCATTGGCAGGGTCATTCTTTATCACTGAGTGCCCACAATACATGCATAACACCACATAGTATTGGATCCAGACAAGGGAAAATAGATTATGAAACTTAATAAATGTGAAAACTTGACTGAACATAACTGAAACTAAGAGAAAATAAACTTCATGTTACCAAACATGTAAGGAATGCTATTTAATTTTAGATACTCATGTTAGCAGCTTCTTTTCTTCACTGTTCTGTCACTATTGGGACTACCTTGAAGGTAAGCAACAGGGAGTCATGGAAGATAGCAGAGACCTGTTTGAATTCTTTCTGAAGAGTTATGGAGCATTTAGAAAGCTTTTGGAATATTTCTGAGCTTAAGTTTCCACATCTAGAAATAAAGTAACAACAGCAATCAAATAGCATAGAATGGACATAAAAACAAACACAGAGATCAAAGTAACTGAATAGAAAGCCTAGAAATAAACCACACGTATATGGTCAATTAATTTATGACAAAGGAGCCAAGAATACACAATGAGGAAAGGACAGTCTCTTTAATAAATGCTGTTGGGGAAAACTGAACAACCACATGCCAAAGGAGGAAAATAGTCTATTATATTACACCATACACAAAACTTAATTCAAAATGGATTAAAGACTTGAATCTAAGACCTGAGCTAAAACCACAAAAGTCCAAGAAGAAACCATAGCAGTAAATTCCTTGACATCAGTCTTGGTGATGATTTTTTTAATTTGATTCCAAAAGCAAAGGTAACAAAAGCAGAAATATACAAGTAGGACTACATTAAACAGAAAACTCTCTGCATGTCAAACGAAAATTATCAACAAAATGAAAAGTCAACCTACTGAATGGGAGAAAATATTTACAAATCATATATCTGATAAGGAGCTATATCCTAAATATGTAAAGAATTCATATTAATACAATTCAATAACATAAAATATCCAATTTAAAAAATGACCAGAGACCTAACTAGACATTTTTCTAAGAAATATAGATGACAGACAAATACATGAAAAGATGCTCAACATCCATAATCAAAACCACAATGTGGTAACACCTCACATCTGTTAGAATGGCTATTACCAAAAACAAGTGTTGTCAAGGATGTGGAGAAAAGGTAACCCTTGTATACTGTAGTGTGAGTGTAAATTGGTGCACCCACCATGGAAATCAGTATGAAAGTTCCTCAAAAAATTGAAAATAAAACTACTATATGATTCAGCAACTCCAATTCTGGGTATTTATCCAAAGAAAACAGAAACACTGATTTGATAAGATATATGCACCTCCTGCATGCTCAAAATTCTCCAAGACAGGCTTCAGCAATACATGAACTGAGAACTTCCTGACATTCAAGCTGGTTTTAGAAAAGGCAGAGGAACCAGAGATCAAATTGCCAACATCCGCTGGATCATGGAAAAAGAAAGAGAGTTCCAGAAAAACATCTGTTTCTGCTTTATTGACTATAAAGCCTTTGACTGTGTGGATCACAATAAACTGTGGAAAACTCTGAAAGAGATGGGAATACCAGACCACCTGACCTGCCTCTTGAGAAATCTGTATGCAGGTCAGGAAGCAACAGTTAGAACTGGACATGGTACAACAGACTGGTTCCAAATAGGAAAAGGAGTACGTCAAGGCTGTATATTGTCACCCTGCTTATTTAACTTCTATGTAGAGTGCATCATGAGAAACGCTGGACTGGAAGAAACACAAGCTGGAATTAAGATTGCCAGGGAAATATCAATAACCTGATATACAGACGACACCACCCTTATGGCAGAAAGTGAAGAGGAACTAAAAAACCTCTTGATGAAAGTGAAAGAGGAGAGTGAAAAAGTGGGCTTAAAGCTCAACATTCAGAAAACGAAGATCATGGCATCCGGTCCCATCACTTCATGGCAAATTGATGGGGGAACAGTGGAAACAGTGTCAGACTTTATTTTGGGGGCTCCAAAATCACTGCAGAAGGTGAATGCAGGCATGAAATTAAAAGACGCTTACTCCTTGGAAGAAAAGTGATGACCAACCTAAATAGCATATTCAAAAGCAGAGACATTACTTTGCCAACTAAGGTCCATCTAGTCAAGGCTATGGTTTTTCCTATGGTCATGTATGGATGTGAGAGTTGGACTGTGAAGAAGGCTGAGAACTGAAGAATTGATGCTTTTGAACTGTGGTGTTGGAGAAGACTCTTGAGAGTCCCTTGGACTGCAAGGAGATCCAACCAGTCCATTCTGAAGGAGATCAGCCCTGGGATTTCTTTGGAAGGAATGATGCTAAAGCTGAAACTCCAGTATTTTGGCCACCTCATGCGAAAAGTTGACTCATTGGAAAAGACTCTGATGCTGGGAGGGATTGGGGGCAGGAGGAGAAGGGGACGACAGAAGATGAGATGGCTGGATAGCATCACTGACTCCATGGAAGTGAACCTGAGTGACCTCCAGGAGTTGGTGATGGACAGGGAGGCCTGGTGTGCTGCGATTCATGGGGTCGCAAAGAGCACACAACTGAGCTACTGAACTGAACTGAACTGATGCACCCCTTGATGTTCACTGCAGCATTATTTAAAAGCCAAGATATGAAAACAATGTAAATGTTCATTGATGGATGAATGAATGGATAAAGAAGATGTGGTATGTACATACAGACAATGAAATACTATCCAGCCATAAAAAATAATGGCAGCTTGTCACTTGTGACAACATGGATGGAACGCAAGGGCACTATGCTAAGTGGAATCAGTCAGATAAAGAAAGACAAATACTGTATAATCTCACTCACATTTGGGATTTTTTTAAAAAGCTTATATATCCAAAGAATACACTGATGGTTACCAGAGGCAGGGGTTGAAGATGAGCAAAAATAGATGAAGAAATAAACAAAGTATGAACTTCCAGCTATAAAATAAATAAATCATGGGGCTGTAAGTACTGCATGACAGCAGTAATTAATAATACTGAATTATATTTTTGAAAGTTGCTAAGAGGACAGATTTTAAAAGCTCTCATAACAGGAAAAAGTTATTTGTAATTATAAATAAAGTTATTATTCTTAAACAGTATAGTCATTTTTAAAAATGAGAACACCTATTCTGAAGTTGTGTAAATTAAAAGGATAATATATAAAAAGCTCCTATTACCTTCTATACTATAGATCTTAGCTTAGTGTGGCATGGCTAGTTCAGCTTCAAAATGTAACCTGAGCATGGCACTATTATTTTGATAATATGTTTAATCTAGATTCCTTCAAGGATCAGAATTGCTACCCTTCTGCTTTTCAAAACAACTGAGGTCTCAAGCTGTGGCTGTGCCAACAACTTCTGAATTTAAGAACACAGCTCCTCAAATATGAAAGTTATCTTAGCTGTGTCAGCATCAAACTAACAGTGCAATTATTCTCCAAAGCTATCTCCAGCCATGACTCGTTCAGTAGAATAGTTGATAACTTTGTTCTGAACTGTAATAGGAATTATAATCCAAAATCCTCCCAATCCTCTCCAAAATTCTGGCAGCAATGAGGTTACCCAAAGAGCAACAACCCAAATTTCAGTTACCTTTGTATAATGCTGGAACTCAGCCTCCAGTCAGTTACCTCAAGCTATGTATGGAGGGCTGGGGGTTTTCTCACAAGTTCTCAGAAATACAATGTCCTGTATTTACTGTGTGTCTCTTCTTCCCCCCACCCCACCTCCTGCTTCTAGATTTCTATTGCTCAGAAATTCACTTGAAGGCAGTTTTTCACCTGCATTACCAGTACCATCCTTTTTAAAACAAAGGTCCCCTGCCTAGGATGCTGTCCCTAGTGTACCCAAAACTACCAGTGCCAAAGTGTTGAAGTTAGGCTGTGTTCCTAACTACACTGAAGCCTCTCTAGGCTTTCACAGAAATGAACAGAATGTATCCCTCCATGATTCTATCATATGGGCCCCCAAAGAGCACTACCTCTGCCTTCAGAGCTAATAACAGATCCTCTCTAGAAAACTGAGCTACTCCTTTCTCCTAAGAGACAACAGTGTGCAGTCTTCCTCAGGCTCCCCATTCCCTTTGTCCTGCTCTACTTGCAATAGTAATTATCTTGTGTATCTCTCTTCTTTAAATAAATGAACTCATATAAATAAACACTAAGGGCAAAAGGCCCTACCAATGTTTCACACAGGCCAAGATATGAAAGAAAGTCAATGATGATACCACCAGTGCCTTGAATATAATAAAACATATAGAAATTAACATGCTAAGAAATATCCAGTCAAAATACCAATGGAGGGACTCTCTGGTAGTCCACTGACTAAGAGTCCATGTTCCCACGCAGGGGGCCTGGGTTCAATTTCTAGCCAGGGAACTGGAAACCACGTGCCACAAAGATCCCGCATGCTACAAAGCACGTCAAAGATCCCATGTGCTGCAACTGAGACCTGGTACAGTCAAATAAATAAACACTTCTAAAAATACCAATGGATTAGAAAACTGTTTCACTCTATAAGTCCCAGGCGTTCGTTTTTCAAACAATTTGACTCAAGATGTACCAACTGGCAAATAAGCTAATAATTGGGCCTTCATAAAGATGGGGCCATCCAAACTACTAGGTGGAGAATTCAACTCTCAGAGCCAAACCTTCCTAAATCCTTTAGCATCAGAAGTTAAGCTGTGCTTGCACAGATAAATACATTAAGCAAAATTTGATTTTTTAAAATTTGTACCTTACCTACATCTAGAAGTGTCTGCAGTAACTCCATTGGAGAAGATCCTATTTGATTCTTCCAGGGTCAGTTCTCAGAGTCTATAAAACAAACACATTGTATAGGCATTCTTAGGAAATAAAGACAGAAAATTGAATGTTGTGACAACAATAAAACAAAAACACAACTAACAGAAGATAATAAGGTCACATTTCAGGGCTTGAAAATGGACTATTACCATCTCGAATATATCTGTTTCTCTCTAACTTTACTGCCACCCTTTTTGCGGAAGTCAGGTTTGTTGACCATCTGAACTATTGCAATAGTCTTGAACTTGCTGTTCTGCATCCTCACCTATATCCCTGTTTTTTCTTCTTTTTACCTGGCACATTTACTTCTATTCTTCAGGCTTCAATGTAAATGTCAATCAATATAAAAATGAAAGCTTACTCAGACACTCTTTCTCTAGGTAGATTAAGATCATGTTATAGGCAGAATAATGGCCCTTCAATGATGTCCTAATCCCTAGAAATTGGCGAATTTGTTATATTACATGGTAAAAGGATAATTAAGATTGCAGATGGAACTAATGTTACTAATCAGCTGACCTGAAGATAGGAAAAGTAACCTAGATTATTCAGATGGGTCTACTGTAAAACACTATTCTTAATATGGGAAAAGGATCAAAAGAGGTGATCAGAGTAAATGTGAAAAAGGACTCAATCCACCACTGCAAGCATGGAAGATGTAGAAAGGGATCCACAACCAAAAGGATGCAGGTAGCTTCTAGAACGCTTACTCCTTGGACGCTTACTCCTTGGAAGGAAAGTTATGACCAACCTAGACAGCATATTCAGAAGCAGAGATATTGCTTTGCCAACAAAGGTCCATCTAGTCAAGGCTATGGTTTTTTCAGTGGTCATGTATGGATGTGAGAGTTGGGCTGTGAAGAAAGCTGAGTGCCAAAGAATTGATGCTTTTGAACTGTGGTGTTGGAGAAGACCCTTGAGAGTCCCTTGGACTGCAAGGAGGTCCAACCAGTCCATCCTAAAGGAGGTCGGTCCTGGGTGTTCATTGGAACGACTGATGCTAAAGCTGAAACTCCAGTATTTTGGCCACCTCATGCGAAGAGTCGACTCATTGGAAAAGACCCTGATGCTGGGAGGGATTGGGGGCAGGAGGAGAAGGGGATGACAGAGGATGAGATGGCTGGATGGCATCACTGATTCAATGGATGCGAGTCTGAGTGAACTCCGGGAGTTGGTGATGGACAGGGAGGCCTGGCATGGTGCGATTCACGGGGTCGCAAAGAGTCAGACACGACTGAGCGACTGAACTGAACTGAACTGAGCCTCTAGAAACTGGAATAAGCAAGGACACAGATCCTTCCCTAGAGCATCTAAACACACTGATGATAGCCCAGTGAGACCTATGTTAGACTTTTGATTTCCAGAAATGTAGGCAATAAAGCTGTGTTGTTTTAAGCCATGATGTTTGTATTAATTTTTTATAGCAGCAACATAAAATGAATCCATCCCTTTATTATAAATTCTCATGGGACATGTTTAGCTAAAAAAAGTCATTACACTAATTATTTGGTCAATGTCCGTCTCCTTTCTTAGAATGAGTGTATTTTCAGTCTGTCATGTTTATAACTGACTTAGCACATTGCCTGGAATTTGGGGTTCTCTGTAAATATTTGTCAAATTTGTTGCTGTTCAGTCACTAAGTTGTGTCCAACACTTTGCAACCCCATGAACTGCAGCACACCAGGCTTCTCTATCCTTTACTATCTCCCTGAGTTTGCTCAAACTCATGTACATTAAGTCAGTGGTACCATCCAACCATCTATTCTCTGTTGCCCCCTTCTCCTCTTGCCCTCAATCTTTCCCATATCAGAGTCTTCCAATGAGTCAGCTCTTCATATCAGGTGAACAAAGTATTGGAGCTTCAGCTTCAGCGTCAGTCCTTCCAAGGAATATTCAGGATTGATTTCTTTTAGGATTGACTGGTTTGATGTCCTTTCAGTCCAAAGAACTCTCAAAAGTCTTCTCTAGTAACACAGTTCAAAAGCATCAACTCTTCAGTGCTCAGCCGTCTTTCTGGTCCAACTCACTTCCGCACATGACTATTGGAAAAGCCATGGCTTTGACTAGACAGACTTTTGTTGGCAAAGTGATGTCTCTGCTTTTTAATGTTAGTTATAGCTATTCTTCCAAGGAGCAAATGTCTTTTATTTCATGGCTGTAGTCAACATCTGCAGTGATTTTGTAGCCCATGAAAATGAAATCTAACACTGTTTCCACCTTTTCCCCATCTGTTTGTCCTGAAGTGATGGGACTGGATGCCATGATCTTTGTCTTTTGTATGCTGAGTTTTAAGCCAGCTTTTTCACTCTTCTTTTTCACTCTTCTCTTTCACATTCATCAAGAGGCTCTTTAGTTCCTCTTTGCTTTCTGCCATAAGGGTGGTGTCATCTCCACATCTGAGGTTGCTGATATTTCTCCCAGTAATTTTGATTCCAGCTTGTGCTTCATCCAGCCCAGCATTTCACATGATATACTCTGCATATAAGTTAAATTAGCAGGGTGACAATATACAGCCTTGACATACTCCTTTCCCAATTTTGAACCAGTTCATTGTTCCATGTCCAGTTCTAACTGTTACTTCTTATCCTGCATATCAATTTCTCAGGAGGCAGGCAGTGTGGTCTGGTATTCCCATATCTTTAAGAATATTCCATAGTTTGTTATGATCTGTACAGGCAAAAGCTTTAGAGTAGTCAATGAAACAGATTTTTTTTTTTTGGTATTCTCTTGCTTTTTCTATGATCTAGCATATGTTGGCAATTTGATCTCTGGTTCCTCTGCCTTTTCTAAAACCAGCTTGTACATCTGGAAGTTCTCAGTCCACATACTGCTGAAGCCTAGCTTGGAGAATTTTGAGCATTACTTTGCTAGCATATGAAATGAGTGCAATTGTATGGAAGTACGAACATTCTTTGAGTCTTCCCTGGTGGCTCAGATGGTAAAGCGTCTGCCTGCAATGCGGGAGACCCAGGTTCGATCCCTAGGTTGGGAAGATCTCCTGGAGAAGGAAACGGCAACCCACTCCAGTACTGTTGCCTGGAGAATCCCACGGGTGGAGGACCCTGGTAGGCTACAGTCCATGGGGTCGCAAAGAGTCGGACAACTTCACTTTCATGAACATTCTTTGGCATTGCCTTTCACTTTCATGAACATTCTTCGGCATTGCCTTTCTTCAGGATTGAAATGAAAACTGACCTTTTCCAGTCCTATGGCCACTGCTGAGTTTTCCACATTTGCTGGCATAATGATCGCAGCACTTTGACAGCATCATCTTGGAATTCCATCACCTTCACCAACTTTGTTCGTAGCAATGTTTACTAAGGCCCACTTGCCTTCATACTCCAAGATGTCAAATTAGTGACCTGTATATGTAGTAAAATATTCCTATCCAAGTAATGCGCAGTCCACCCCCAAAGCTGAGTTTTTTGTGACTAGATGATATATGCAAGGCCTTAGATTTTTTAAAAAGGATCACTTTAAAAAGAGAAACACTTTTAATTTATAAACATTCAGTTCAGTTCAGTTCAGTCGCTCAGTCGTGTCCAACTCTTTGCGACCCCATGTATAAACATTAAAAGGATGCAAGAGAGAGTGAGAAATATGAAGGATAGTCAAAGAAGATCAAGTATATATTTAAGTCCCTAAAGAATAAAGCCAAAACAAAGAAATAGAACAAATTTTTTAAACTGTAACTCATAAATTTTCTAAAATTAAAAAAATATTTGAAACTATATATTGAACAAGCACTCATATTTGAGACTATCAACTTAGAAAAATCAACATTAGGCATATTTTAGTAATTATGGAATATTCTAACTTGACAATTCCCTATGTCCTAAAGAATCAGATTCTCAGTGCAGAAGAAATAGAAATAAGAAAAGAGTGTAAGTAAAAATCTTTAGTTCAAGAGATATTTAAAATTTAAGGACACATGCACACACATTTCTAGATCTGTCCACTGAAAAGGTCTAGAAACAATGACTAACCCAGAATCAGTGAACACCATTAAAGCCCATACTATCCACAATGTACCATTTCCCTATAAGAGGAACCATGATTGTTTAGACTAATGGCTAATTTCAGGTCAGGAAGAGTAAATATATAAGGTTGACTGAGAACATCTTCATATAACAGATAATAAAATTATCAAAGACTGCAAGGGTGAGATATGGAGAGAGAAAGATATAAAGATATTTATCAACAGATAGAAACAAACATATACATACATACATATATATGTGTAAGTGTGTGTATATATATACATGTATATAAACTTAGAAGACAACCTGAAAGGAGAATCCAATGGCCCAAAGACAGGAAAATCTGAGCTTTGATAAGGAAAAGAGTTGCAGAAGGGCATGGCAACCTACTCCAGTATTCTTGCCTGGAGAATCCCAAGGACAGAGAAGCCTGGCGAGCTATAGTTCATAGGGTCTCAACGAGCCAGACACTACTGAAGCAAACTAGCATGCACACAAGGATAAGATTGCAATGGATTGAAATCCATTAATTATGCTTAAATTTGTGAGTTTATAGTATCTATGAACAAAAATTTTGATTATCTTCTGCGAATGACAAGGCATAAATTCAGTATCTTGAAAACTGAACAAATAAAAAGAAAATACCAAGACTGAATCCTGTCTACCTTTGTGATTTGTACTAATAATAGACTATTAAAAATAATAGGTGAGAGGAAGTATCTCCTTATAAAATTATTACCACTAGTAAATAAAAACAATTTGGTAGAATTAGAACATCACCTTTTACAGCCCTCAAGCAATTAATGCTTCTAGGTATTAAGCATCAGTGGCAGTAAAAAACAACTATAAAAAGAGCAAAAACTGGATATCATGTGCTTCCTGATTTAAAAAAATGTACTACTACCTATAATATTGCCAAAGGATCAAACCTAAATCACATGCTGCCTCTGGATCCAGTAGCCAGCTTACAGGAAATACAGATGAAGGATGGGAGTGGTGAGGGAGGCTCAAGAAGGAGTGGGTAGATGATAAGTTATAAGTTATGACTGATTGATACAGCAGAAACCAGTACAACATTGTAGAGCAATTATCCTCCAGTTAAAAATAAATAATTTTTTTTAAGGGGGAACATGCAGAACTGCTTCTTGAGTATATAGTCAGGAAAATCCAGAATGTGGACAACTTTACAAGTCAGATGCCAGGTTTGCTGATACGTATGTTGTAAATAAAAGAATGACAAATTATAAAAACGTTAATTGTAGATTAAAAGAGACTTCAAAGAATTTCACATTTCCTACATGTAGGACTGAACTACTAGAGTGTCAAGGGAAGTGATGAAGCCATAAAGAAGTTCAGAGAAGCGACAACTACAGCAGTCAGAATTTAGTTACTTTCGAAAGGAGGAAAAGACTGACGAGGTACCGCTGCTGCTGCTGCTAAGTCGCTTCAATCGTGTCCGACTCTGTGCGACCCCATAGACGGCAGCCCACCAGGCTCCCCCGTCCCTGGGATTCTCCAGGCAAGAACACTGGAGTGGGTTGCCATATCCTTCCTCCAATGCAAGAAAGTGAAAAGTGAAAGTGAAGTCGCTCAGTCGTGTCTGACTTGTCGCGAGGTACTAGGATGGCTGAAAAGTTCAATCTTTTTTTTTCTTTTGTCCCAGATGGTGATTGCAATGGTTTTTACCTTAAAATAATTTACTAGCTTTATATTTTGGTGTGATTTCCTATACTTCTATTTTACTTTACAATAAAAAGTTTTTAAAATATAAATGCAGTTTTTAAGAATACAGACAACTAAGAATAGAGAATCAACATCTTTCTCCCTGAGTTGGTCACAAGTATAAATAGAAATCAATGCTGAGGAGCTTTAGAGCAATAGAATTTATAAAAGATTGTTTAATTCTTATGAAAATATGCTTAAAGAATGAAAGCAAAGTCAGATTCACTTAGACAGTAAAATTCTGAGAACCTAATCATCCTTTCCCCCAGAACTTTAGCATGTTTACAGGGATTGGGGGGTTGGGCCCTTGGAGGGAGGCCAGGGATGATAATTTGTGATTGCTTGACAAAATCACAGCTACAAATTTCCATTAACATTTTAATCTACACCATGGAAAATTTGAAAATTTGGGCTTTTTTTTTTTCTCTGTAATGTTATTTCCTAGATTCAGCTGAAACCAGGGGTGGAAATAGCAAAACCAACTACTTGAACTCAACACTAAATAAAGAAATAATAAAGAAATAATACAGTTAACCCTTTTCAATATAATTATTAATGATTTGATACACTTATTTGAAATTATTTTAGTTCCAAAACATTAGAAAATTGGGATTCTTCTCAAAACTGAATTTCTAAAATACATACAGGATCAATGCAATCACTAAATACAACCCATAAACAATTTAGATCCAATTGCAATGAAGTGGAAAAAAATTGGATATTGTCCTGAAAATATGTTAAAATTAATAGAGACAGAAAATAGATTAATAGTTGCTAGAATCTGGGAGGAAGAAGGAATGGAGTGACTGCTAATGGGTATGTGATAAAAATGCTCTAAAAGTGGGTAGTTGTAATGGTCACATAACTCTGTGAACAAACTAAAAGCCATTAAATTGTACGCTTTTAAAGGGGTGAATTTTATGATATGTGAATTATACCTCAATAAAGCTGTTACACAGAAACACACACACACACAGATAAATGTTTTTGCTGTTCTTACTCCTGCTCTCACCTGTTCTTTTCCTATCTTTATTCCCTTGCTCCTTCACCTGAAAGGTAATCAAATTAATTCTTTAAAATCTTTTAAGTGTGCTTTCTCTAAATATCAGGGCATGCATATAGTCGTAAAAGATTGCATCCTTTTAGTGCAAATTAGAGCTTTGGAAATTTGACATGCAAATTTATGCAAAATGAGAATAGGAGTGTGTTAGTAACTTTCAATGCAGAGAAAAGAACACTGTCACTTTAAAAAATAAAACAAACCTACTCACTGTTATCCTGATCTTTCTGATTTCAAGAAATAGCAACTGTTTCTGATTAAAATGCGTTCCTACTATCATATGTATTTTTAATAGGCATTAATAGCACATTACACATATTACATCCATTAAGTGAAACACACATCAGCAAATGTGTGTGCTGCATGCATCGAGTGGAGCAGAGATGACAACATACTTGATTAAAATACTGGGTAAAGTGTTTCTATCCAAGAAGTCTCTAGTATGTATATAATTTCATTGATGTATATATAAATTATACTAACTGCCTTGGTTTCTAAGTGTTTAAGCATAATGCTACAGTGATTTTCAGCAACATGCACCTCTACTACATTTCTTATGCCACTATAGATTAGATATGTCTTCAAAACATAAATGTAACACCAGAATTTTATCTTATCTTTTCATGACTGCTATCTATAAACCAAACACTTCAAGAATGTTTTCTATCCAAACACGACCACTACAGTTTTTGCATTGGAAATTTTAAAGTCATACTGGGCTTTAATTGAATTCTAACTCCATATTCTCCCTGATTATTTGAAAAGCATATCAAATTTTCCTTATAGCAAATGCTTAAAGCTTAAATATTATATTTGCATTTGTTTCAAGGCCAGAGATTTATTGAAACAATATCAAAAAAACATTTTTTAAACTTTAGTAAATACAGTGTCTCATTTTATGAAGCAAAATACTCAAAATTTGTGCCAGTTTTCCTGTGGTTTTTAAAATCTGGTGTACAGTATGTTTGGTGAGTGAAGCCAAATCATTGGGATAGAAAACACAGTCCCAAGTTAATACATCACTTTACCATCTAGCATTTATCAAACATGTACAGAAAAGTAGGAAAACAGTGCAAAATATGTTTTACATTTTATGGTAGTAGATACATCAGGGCATTTTCTTAAAGTTAGATACCTTTGTTTAAAATAAGCTAATTCTCATTCTTTAAAAAAGGTGAGTAATTTCTTGAAAATGACAAAAAAATTATAAGAGAGATCTGTCTTTCACCATTTCTTTTTTCCTTACTAGGACAAAATGGAACATATTTACCCCATCTCTGTCCCATTTGGCTTTATGATTTCAGTCACAAAGATTTTTCAAAAGCAGAATTTGAAATATTGCTGTAAGACAGACAACATTAGCCTAACACCATGGCATTCTTATACCCTGATTTCTTCTCATGCCCAGGGTACTATTCATAATAAATGTTTTGACTCACTAATAGACTTTCTGAGGGTAGCCTAGGGGATCATAAAGTTCATGAATCCTTTCTCTTTTCCTAAGACACTAAGTGTATTTCCTTTTCATTCCCCAAAGTTGTCTTTTTGCCAGAGCCTAAAGTTTCTTTTTAATTTTGTATATTTTAAACTAAATTTGCATTCTTAATGAACTAGACAAGCAGTAACACTGAGTGTCATGTTATGAAGCCACCAAACATATATGAAATTTGTTTCTGATATGAGCTGTCATTTCATACTAATAAGCTCAAAGTAAATCTAATTATCACACTAGTTTTATGCATTCATATATCTTTGATGTTGTCTATGACTCTCTCTGCTTAGCAAGACACTCTCTTTCTCTTTAGTCACTAAGTTGTATCTGGCTGTTGCAACTCCATTGACTGTGGCCTGCCAGGCTCCTCTGTCCATGGGATTCTCCAGGCAAGAACACTGGAGTGCGTTGCCATTTCCTTCTCCAGGGGATCTTCCTGATCCAGGAATCGAGCCTGGGTCTCCTACATTGCAGGCAGATTATTTACTGGCTGCAGATTATTTACTTGCTGAGGGAAGCCCAGCAAGACACTAACTAAAGCAAAACCAGTAATTTATGTGGCAAGGATTTACCAAAATATAAAATATCCATTGTTTTATATTACCAGTGATGATTCTTCCTCAAAATTAGCAAAGCCTGTTAGAACATACTACTCATGAGGCAGAACCTTTGTCTCATTCACCACTTTATCCCCAACACCTAAAATGGAGTCTAGCATATATCATGGAGTCATTACATATGCACTAAATAAATAACTTGCTAGTGAATTAATAAATTAATGAAACTGATGACGATTTATAACTGCATCTAAAATGTTTCATGTAAACACCTGAAATTTGAATGCATAGAGAGGCAGCATAGAACGACTGTGAGTTTAAAAAAATTTAATATCCCTTGTTAGCTCTTCTTTCATTTTCCTACATTTTTACTATCATCTACAGCTTATGCAATTGTAAACTAATACTTTTTTGGATGACAATGTATAATATACATTATAAGCTTTACATCCAGAACTATTTTTACAAATTTATCTGAAGACAATGATCAGAGATAGGCACAAATGTTTACTGACAAAGATAAAAGGGTTATTTATAAGAATGAAAAGTTGAAATAATTTATTCATTTAAAAGTAACAGAGTTGTAATCTACAGATGTAAGGCAATTCCTATCAAAACACCCATGACATTCTTCGTAGAATGAGGAAAATATTCCTAAAATTCATATGGAACTACAAAAAAAACAAATTGCCAAAGCAATCTTAAGAACAAGCTAGAGTTATCACCCTTCCTGACTTCGGACTATACTACAAAGCCACGGCAGTCAAAACAGTATGGCACAGGCACAAAAGCATATCAATGGAACAGAATAGAGAGCCTAGAAGTAAACCCACACACTTAGTCAATTAATTTATGACAAAGAAGGCAAGAATATACCATGGGGAAAAGATAATCTCTAAAACAAGTGATACATGGAAAACTGTACAGCTGTATGTAAAACAATAAGATTAGAGCATTTTCTCACACCATATACAAAAATATAGTCAAAATTTATTAAAGACCTAAATATAAGACCTGAAGGCATAAAACTCCTAGAAGAGAACATAGGCAGAACACTCTGACATAAGTCATAGCAATATTTTTTTGGATCTGTCTCTGAAAGCAAAATAAATAAGTTAATTATAAAAACTTTTGTACAGCAAAGATGACTACTGACAAAATGAAAAGACAAATTATTGGATGGGAGAAAATACTTGCAAATGATATAACCATCAATACGGGTTAATATCCGAAATACAGAGACAGCTCATATAACTCAATATCAAAAATAAAAATTAAAAAATGAGTAGAAGATCTAAACAGACATTTTCCCAAAAAAGACATACATATGGCTAACAAGCACATGAAAAGATGTTTAGCATCACTAAATTAGTAGAGAAATGCAAATCAAGACAGCAATGGGATATCACCTCATGCCTGGCAGAATGACTGTCATCAAAGAGTCTACAAATAACAAATGATGGTGAGATGTGGAGAAAAGGGAACACTTATACACTGTTGGTAAGAATGTAAATTGGTGCAGTCTCTAGGGAAAACAGTATGAACATTTCTCAAAAACCTAAAATAAGAATTGCCATATAATCCAGCAATTCTACTCCTGGGTATATATTCAGAAAAAAATGAAAACACTAATATGAAAAGATACATGCACTCCAATATTCAGAGCAGCACTATTTATAATAAGCAACCCAATATATGAAAGATATGGAAGCAACTCAAGTGTTCATCAATAGATAAATGGATAAAGAAGATGTGGTGTATATATATATATATATATATATATATATATATATATATATATACACATAGGCTTCCCAGGTGGCACTATTGGTAAAGAACCCGCTGGCCAATGCAAGAGACATGAGACACAGGTTCCATTGATCCCTGGGTCGGGAAGATCTCCTGGAGGAGGGCATGGCAACCCACTCCAGTATTCCTGCCTGGAGAATCCCATGGACAGAGGAGCCTGGCAGGCTACAGTCCATAGGGTCACAAAGAGTCAGACATGACTGAAGCAACTTAGCACACACACAAACATATATATATATATATATATATATGTATATTCAATGGAATATTGCTCACTATAAAAATAATGAAATTCTGCCATTTCAGGATGTAGATGGACCTAGAGAATATTATGCTTAGTGAAATAAATCAGATAAAGACAAATACTATATGATATCATTTATATGAGGAATCTAGAAGATTAAAACAAAATATATATTGAAACAGACTCAGATCTTGAGAACAAACTAGCGGCTATCAGTGTAGAGAGGGAGAAGAGGCAGGATACGGGTATAGGATTAAGAGGAACAAATTACTATATATAAATTTGATATGCAACAAGGATATATTACACAGCACAGGGAATTATAGCCATTATTTTGTAATAACTTTTAATGAACTACAATCTATAAAGATACTGAACTACTATGTTGTACACCTGATATTAATACTGTAAATCAACTAATACATCAATAAAAATCACATAAAATAAAAAAACAAAAGTAATGGAGCAGTCAATAAAGTTGTGGAATACCTATAGAATGGAATAATATGCAGCAATTAAAAACTGTCAAAGTATTCAATAACACCAAAAACAGTTCTAGAAATTTTGTTAACTTAAAAAGTCAGAAAATAGTATGATCCCTTTTAAAATAAAGTTAATAGGCATATTCTTAAAGAATGGAAAGGGCTTCCCTTGCGGTTCAGATGGTAAAGAACCTGCCAGCAATGGAGGAGAACTGGGTTCGATCCCTGGGTTGGGAAGATCCCCTGGAGGAGGGCATGGCAATCTACTCCAATATTCTTACTTGAAGAATCCCCATGGACAGAGGAGCCTAGCAGGCTACAGTCCATGGGGTCACAAAGAGTTGGACATGACTGAGCAACTAAGCACACAAAGAATGGAAAAAACTTCAAAATATTCATGGTGGTTATTTCTTGGTGGTGGACTAGAGGTGATAAGCATTTTTAATATTTTGTTATCACTTTTTTCAATATTTTCCGAATTTTATACAATGAGAAAACATTAATTTTGAGGTTAAATGATTTTGATGATATTGATTTAAAAGCAAAATTTCAATACAAAAAAAGCTTGAAACTAGGTTTAAAATTAGACTTAGGCAAAATGTTCTTATCCTGTCCCTTTATGTATATAATGCCATCTACATTGCAAGGCTTGATTTAGGGTCCTGCACATAGCAAACACTCAATAAATACAGCTAATATGAAATACATCCAATTAATACTACACATCAACATCTACAGATGAAGATTGAGAAATGTACTTTTTTAATTTTCCCTTTTAACATCTTTATAGTCACCAAAAATGTATTTCATTTGTTACACAGGGTCAGTTCAAAGAACACTTAATTACATATGGAAGAACCATGTGAAATTACAGCCAAAGAAATTGCTAATGCAGTTTGTGAATGTATTTTTGACCATATTGCTCAAATGCTTAAAATGTCATTTTTTTAAAAAAATCTATCTAAAACACTTTATAACTGGCCAGCTTTTATGACAATTTAAATTTTTCCATATGGCTAACAGCTGACAGTATTACACCAGCTTTAGTGTTCCTCTCCATTTTTATATAAATATGAACTTTCAAAAACAGATTTAAATTATTGAGAACTATGAATTTTTATAGAGATCATGTTGACCTAGAGCTTCATATTACTTAAACTAAACTTTATATCTTTTATATCATTTTTCTCCATAGAACACATGGAGTTGTAACTCTATGAAAATACTGGAGGTCAATTTCCAATCTCTTTAGTGCTATTGATTCTTCCATAACAAATTTTGTGCTAATAGCCTAGCTCAATCTGAGCTTTTGACTGTCAAAGGAGATCCAGATTAGAATCTCCCAAATGTTTATCATCAACAAGCCCTAGCTCCACATAAAACATATGAAAGTAGGATTCTGTGCTCATAGGAGCTTGGGAAACTATTTTCCCATTGGTGAGCCACTGGCACATTAACACACTAAACCTGTGATTCTCAAGACTGGTGAGGAGGCCAGTGGAGCGGACATCTGGAAGACATAACCAAAATCAACATAAAATCTCATTCTCCCACTCCCACATACCCAACAACCCAGCAATCTCAAGGTGAGGATGCACTTTGGGGTGAAGAAAATAAATCTTTTTTTTTGATTGAAGTATTATTTATTTCCAGTATTATATTAGCTTCAGGTATACAACATAGCAATTGAGCATTTTATAGATTATACGCCATTTAAGATGATTACAAAATAATGGCTATATTTTTCCCTGTGCTGTATAATATTTTCTTGTTGCTTACCTATTTCATACATAATTGTTTGCATCTCTTAATCCCATACCCCTATCTTGTCCCTCCCCACTGCCCTCTCCCCACAGGTAACCACTAGTTTGTTCTCTACATCTTTTGAATCTGTTTCTGTTTTGTTAAATACATTTTTTAAAATCTGTTTTTTAAAAGTATCTCAGAGATTCTGAAATAGGAGCATGTCAGAGAGTTTAAAACATTTCTATTATAGGTAAGAATTTCTCCACTAATATACAGGCTGGACTTTTTAATCTTGCTACTTAACACACTATTATAAGTAATATCTGGGCTTCCCTGATGGCCCAACAGTAAAGAATCTGCCTGCTAATGCAGGAGATGTGGGTTCAATCCCTGGGTCAGAAAGATTCCCTGGAGAAGGAGACGGCAATCCACTCCAGTATTCTTGCCTGGGAAATCCCAAGGATAGAGGAGACTGGCAGGCCACTGTCCATGAGGTCGCAAGAGTCAGACATGACTTAAGAGACTAAAACAACAACAAGTAATGTCTATTAATACCCCACATAACTAAGTGTTTTTCAGAACAGGGCTTAGAAAACACTGCACCCTGCAATGTAAATTAACATCATTGCAATTATTATTCACCACACTGGCTTGAGAAAACCACCTGATTGAAGAGGTCACTAAAAAATGTAATCCATGCATGGGGCTCTGAAAGGTCTATGTGAAGTTTTCAAAGGTTGCCAGTTAAGATTTATTCTGAAACTGGGCAAGTACGCAATGAAAATACTCAACTAAAGGAAAATATAAAAGATGTCTATGACTTTGGGATAGGAAAAACTTTCTTAAAATTCATACGTAGCCTTAAATATAAGACACAAGATTAAGAAGTACTCAGCATTAGGCAAGTCTGTTTTTTACAACTGTATCATCAAAAAGAAAATTAAATCCTTAGGTCTAAGTGTGCTATATATCCTTTTCTTTATGTATTCATTCACCAAATATTTATTGTATACCTACTGTGAAAGTTTAGAAATGATTTTTTTCAGAGACTTGTGTACTAGCTATTATTTTTTCACATAGAATTTCCTGCAGCGATCATATTAAGCCAAACTTTCAGTCACAACACTTAGGCAAAGTTTGAAACTGTGATCGCTCTCTTAACACTGTTCTGTTTAGTCCTTCCTTGTTCTCCACAACATAAGGCTTCTAGTACAAAACCGCACTGTTATTCACATTTGACTTGGAGAGATTACATATTCCCCCAAAATGACAGATTGAACCTTCAGGTAGGAGCAATCACAATGCCTTGTCCTATATAATAGCATTATAAAAAAATTTGATTTGAGGGTTTTTCCCAACCATTGGGCTTCTGCTGTGGCTCAGCTGGTAAAGAATCCACCTGCATTGCTGGAGATCATGGTTCGATTTCTGGGTCGGGAAGATCCACCAGAGAAGGGATAGGCTACCCACTCCAGTATTCTTGGGCTTCTCTTGTGGTTCAGCTGGTAAAGAATCCACCTGCAGTGCGGGAGACCAGGGCTCGATCTTCCCTTGGTTGGGAAGACCCCCAGGAGAAGGTAAAGGTTACCCACTTCAGTATCCTGGCCTGGAGAATTCAATGGACTAGTCCATGGGTGTCACAAAGAGTCAGATACGACTGAGTGGCTTTCACTTTCAGCCATTACTTCTTTGAATACTTTCTTCAGCCCCACTCTTCTCCTCCATGCTTTCTGAGCTTTGGTTTAAATGACTGTCAGATCTTTTGTTATAGTTCCATAGGTCCCTGAAGCTCTGTTCATTATTCTTTAATCTATTTTCTCGGTATTTCAAGTTGGGAAATTACTATTACTCTAATTTCAAGTTCATATTCTTTCCTCTATTCTGTGTATCACATCACTGAGCCTATCCAGTAAGTTTTTAGTTTTGGTTACTGTATTTTTCCATTCTAACACTTCCATTTGGTTCTTGTTCATATCTTCTATGTCTTTTTCTTTTTTGTAATTAGCTCTCGTTCAATTTATTGTGCTTTGTTAATTACAGCAAATTATACAGACATATGTAACCGAAGGGAGAAAGCAATGGCAACCCACTCCAGTACTCTTGCCTGGACAGTCCCACAGATGGCAGAGACTGGTAGGCTACAGTGATGGGGTCGTGAAGAGTCGGACTCGACTGAGTGACTTCACTTTCATTCTTCACTTTCATGCACTGGAGAAGAAAATGGCAACCTACTCCAGTATTCTTGCCTGGAGAATCCCAAGGACGGGGGAGCCTGGTGGGCTGCCGTCTATGGGGTCGCAGAGTCGGACGCGACTGACGCGACTTAGTAGCAACAGCATTATGTAACCAAAGACATAGGCTGCAATAGTCGTGGTGGTGACTTCTGTCAGGTGGAATTATGGAATTTCCTCCTTTATTTTTTTATTTTTCATTGAGGGATAATTGCTTCACAATGTTGTATTGGTTTCTGCCATACAATAAGGCAAATCAGCTATAAGAATACACGTGTCCCCTCCCTCTTGAATAGCTTCTATTTCTTTGTTGATACTTTCATTTTATCATTTGTTTCAAGTGTGTTAACAGTTGCTGATTGAGGCATTTTTATGATGGGTTGCTTTAAAACTCTTGTCAGATAATTCCAACATCTGTGCCACTTTGGTGGGCTTCCCAGGTAGCACTAGTGGTAAAGAACCTGCCTGCCAATTCAGGAGACATAAGGGGTGCAGGTTCAGTCCCTAGGTTGGGAAGATCCCCTGGAGGAAGGCATGCCAACCCACTCCCATATTCTTGCCTAGAGAATTCCATGGACAGAGGAGCCTGGTGGACTACAGTCCATGGGGTCACAAAGAGTCGAACACGATGGAGACCTAGCACACATACATGCTCATGCTGCCTTGAGGCTGCCTGGCTTCAGTTCATTGTATTTTCTCATTCCAGCTGAGATTTTCATGGCCTTTGATAGACACGTGATTTTTTATTGAATTCTGAACATTGTGGGTATTCAGTCCTGAGAATTTTGGATGGAAGAAGTCGTCTGTCTTGGCAGGCTTCTGCTGACACAGCCCCAGCTGGGAGAGGGAGAGCTGCCTCATTTCTTCCAGGTAGGAATGAAGTTCAGTCTCCCTACTACACCTTCCTAACATCACTCCAGCTGGGAAAAGACAAGGTGCTTTGCCACTGCTCCACAATGGCATCCACTAACACCTCAGCTCATGCACTGTGGCTCATGACCTCTGCAGGAAGGAGCAAACCTTAGACCCCCTCAGCCTCTCAGGCACAGTCCTAGTGAGGAGTGGGCAAAATGCCTCATTCCCTTCATGTGAGAGTGGAAGTCTTGGCTCCCCACTCAGCTTCTGCTGGCAGGGGTGGAAGGAAGACCACAGTTTTTTCCCATGGTGTTTGGATAGAACAGGGACCTTATTTTCTAGAAGTTTTCCTTCTTACTAGGTAGATGCTTCCTGGGGCTTTTACTAAAGAGATCAGATTTTTACTGAACTTCTTCTGGTCTGTAATGCTGGCATGTCTTGGTTCCTGGCTTCTCCAGCTCCAGTTTGGGATATATGTAGAAAAGATAAAACCCAGGGATCTCCTCACCATGCTGTTCCTCAGACCTCAGGGTTAACTGGGCTGCCTTCTGTTCTTCTTTCAGAATTTTCTTACACTTGTTTCATATGTAATTTCCAAGAATGCTTAACAATATTTAACAGGAGGAATAGGGAGACAGGCATGCATCCTATTTTTTCCAGAACCAGAAAGCAATGTATTTAATTCTAACATTCTACATATTTTATGCATTTCATTTCTCAAAAAATCTTTGTGATCTGATACTATTGAGATTTCATTCATTTGGAGGCTCACTTACAAATGTTTTTCATAACTACTGTATCTTTACATATTTCTCTGAGAAATTTTCATTGTACCGTTACAATTTTCTTAATCTGCAATGCACATCGAATTGCATTTTTGATGCAAACCTATGTTTCTTGGAAGGCATAACATGCATAACCACAAACTCAATTTTAATGAAAGTACAGAGATAGTATATGATCATTCCACATGAGCAAAGGATGAGATTCTACTCATCATATCTTTCATAGACTTTTTCCAAATGCACACGACCAAAGCCTGATTATTCTCTTAATTTCAGCCTCACCTGAACAGATGTTCCTAGTTGATTTTCTTCTACTTGTGCACTGATAGTCTCATTTATTCTGATTATCATTTTGTGTTTTTATTGAGCATGATCTTCTATTTGCTCATTTTCATTCCCCATTCTTGTTTGAGCACCTCCATCATCTTTCACACAGTTTGCTTTTGATGTCTGAAAAAGCCAATAATACCCACAAATCTGCTGTGGCTCAGATGCTCACTACAAAAGTCTTTTCCTTTTCAGTCCATCTCCTGAAGATATTTTCCTGGCAGGCAATAAAACAACTTTGGAGAAATAATGTCTCATTTACTTCTTTCTACTTAATTTGCTTTTCAAAATTTTTCTCATCTTGAGAATTTATATGAGAGCAAAACTTCATTGTTTTGAGCCTGTCTCATGAGCTAAACATAACCTTTGACAACATTTCAGTGATACAATGCTCATTTGGATATTTTACTAAAAATGTAAAACCTGTTTGGCATAGCATGCCATGCTCACCACTGTTTTTTTCACATCTGCACTATTTTGAAACAAAGGATCTTAACATCTAAATACTCTTGTCCCTGACTGTTGTTTTGGTTTGCACTGGCGTTTCATGATATTTAATAGACAGATAACATAAATTCACACAAGTAAATTAATTCTAAAGCTGATTTGCACACTGTGCGACACCACTCTTTTTATTTTTGCAATAACCTAAGAAAGGATATTTTTAAGCAAAGAAAATAGAGTTTAAAAAAATCATAGAAATACTAGGCCTGCTGTTCTGTTTTTTGCTCTTCTTGGCACGTATAGATTTGCAACTGAAGTCCTTTTGGCTCCTATGATGTCATTATAGAAATGCCGTCTTGCAAATCCTTCCCATTTGTCTCTTTCACTGCCTGCTCTATAGTTGAAACAATTCTTTTCAAAATAATTTATAATTTGTTTTGTATGACACCAGTGACATTTATTACAGGTGTCAAGTTCAGCAAAAGATACCCAATTATTTCCATTTAATTCATTTATCAAATGCTAAGGTCTACGGCAAGAATTTAGAGGTCATGTCACTTAGGATCTCACAGTAAAGAGGAAGGACAGTTTTGTTCGCAGTCAGATGAGCTAACTTGGAAGACCGTGGTCAACAAGAAATCTTGCACAGAAGAAGAAATGGTGGCTTTGAACAGAGATGCTTTGGACAAGGGTCAAAGAGTAACCACAGTACAAACAGTTGATTTGATTTGCTGTCATTATTTTCTTTTAATTTCAGAAGGTGGCTGTTTTCCATTATTTCTTTAAAACTGTGTTAGTTTATTTTTTTTCAAATTGTTACATTACATGGGTAAAAGTGATTCTTCTGATAAATCTGAGTCTTCAACCTCAATTATTATCTAATGAGTGTACTATTATACACACAGTGGGATTAAATTTGAAATGCAAGTGGAAACCATGTTCAATTTTTCTCCCATTACTGCACACCATAAAGCTTTAATGCAACACAAATACTGCCCCCAAATTATTTCTCTCCATTGAAATTTTACCTGAAGAATTTATCAACACAAAATGGAGTTTATAGGACTCTGCATCTATCTGTTAGACAACAAATTTCCTTATCCACCATCTTTGCCTCCACTCATAGGAGAGAATATTCAAAACCACAGGGCTCAGCACTTGCTTTAGTTTCATTCACTCCATCCAATGCAGGACAAAAACAATTGCTGGATAAAACTGTAGTATCACTCTCTTATTACCTTTCATTCATACTGTGTCTATAACTGTAGCTGAAAAAAACTGGCCATACTGGCATTTTGCATGTAAGAATGCTCAAACTCAAAGAAGAAAGTATTCTAAATTTGTGTTCAATGACATCTTAAATTGAACTATGTTTTAAACTAAACTTTTTTTCACTCATATTTCAATATTAACTGCTTTAATGTATTATGAGTATTACAAATCTACTCAAAAAATAATATTATTTGGGCAGAAATGAGGCTCTTCACTAGTCTTTACAAATAAAAGATTCTGAAACTAATAACCAGAAAATGACTACATTCTGGGAACTTGCACGTGCATGCACACTTGCTCAGTGGTGTTCAACTCTTTGCACTTGCAACCTTATGAACTATCATCCTTCAGGCTTTTCTGTCCATGGAATTTTCCAGGCAAGAATAATGGAGTGGGTTGCCATTTCCTACTCCAGGGAAATCTTCCCCCACCCAGGAACTGAATTCCTGTCTCTTGCATCTCCTGCAGATTTTTTTTTTTTTTTACTGCTGCACCACCTGGGAAGCCCCTGGGAACTTGGAGAATGTGTAAAAGAGATGCCACTTTGAATTGCAACAAAGATCACTAATGAGGGAAGGCCCTTCAAATAGATCCCTGACTGGATAGAGAGGGCTGGCTATCACACACAGTAGTATTATCCCGGAAACTGGTCTTTGACTAAGAATCCTCCACTGTATGACCCTCATACTGGCACTTACACCCTAGAGTCTCTTTTTCTTGCAACATGAGAAAGTAGAAAATTTTCTTTCTGGGATGCTGAATGCATTCATGTTTAATTTTTCATATAACTAATCAAACGTTTTCAAGTTAATAGCACCTTGAAGTCTTTTAAATTTATTATTGTGCATTTTTTCCCTCTCTTGGACCACATATTCCCTTTTCTTCATCCATCTGCCTTTATTTCTCCTCCTATATCTATTTCTTGCAAAGAAATAGGACTTAAACATTTTCCCTTGCAGTACTCCTTCCCTGGAGTCAGTGCCAACAAATTGCAACCATTCACCAGCCCTGGTGTGCTCAAACATTTCTGTACATCCCCGCTAGAAACACTAAGAGACAACACGCAAGCATCTAGTGTGGATACAGAGCTAACATCCACACTTGGCAAGCTGTGTTTAGGGAGGCTTACTTAGCTCTCATTCTGGGATTATTATAAAAATAAATCTTTTAGCATTTGTTTGGGATTAAAAGTGAGGGAATCTAGACTCACATTTTAAAATGCACATCCTGATGAATAATAAATACACTTAGTAAATATACATTAAGGGAGAATTATATTTTCTGCAGCTTGTTGTGTTTTACTGAAAGCATTCTCCACATAACAATGAATTAACAGAACCCAAATATCAGATGAAGTTGGAGTGGTGAGTACAATTTGTATCATCTAGTAGAAATGAAAGAGGTGGAAACAAGAACAGATCAAAATGAAAGGGCTTGTTGTGAAAGGACAGAAGAGTGGCCTACAGGGCGATACAGCCCAACACATAGGAGGCGGCCCAGGGTGTGTTGGAAAGCCCCGGGCTCAGAACAAACAACTGTGAGTTCTAATCTTGGGTTCATCACCAGTTCCTAGCCTTTCAGGTTCCTCAGCGGCAAGAGGGAATTTAAATGCCTGTGAGGGCCACAGAACTACTTGTAAACCGTTAGTCCTTTAATTTCAGTATCAACGAGACATCTGAGAAAATGATTCCATCAGGTCAACCACAAGCAAATCGATGAAATCAATGTTCTGCCCCCCTTCACTCCTCCCCTTTTTCATGATCATTTCCATAGCCCTTGCCTTCCAAGCCCCAAGTTGTGATCATGAGCACAAAATATTCACCTTCTTTCTGCTTAGTCTTCCCTTCATGCATACTCCCTCACCTGCTGGACAACACCTTTCCCAACTCACCACATCAAAGTTTAATTGTCCTGTACCCCCTTTATTGTGAACCCCATTTGCTGTCAGCACCGCATAGGAAGAACACACAAGTTCAGGAATCAAAGAATCTAAATTCAAACCTAGCTCTTATGCTTGTGAACTGAGACTTTGGCAAATAATCTAACCCCATGTGCCTTAGCCTCCTCCTCATCATACCTGAAGCTCATAACAGTATTAGTTTCATAGCACTCTTGTGAAGGTAAATAATAAGGATAAAATCTCTGGCACACTGCCTGGCTCATAAATAAACACTTAATAAATGTAAGTAGTATTATTTGATCTAAAATGTTAATAAGAGACATCAGCTTAATGTCATTCCTCCAAAGTAACTCCCAATTTTACCAGCAGCCTTAATGTAAAGGAGAGCATAGTTGTGTGATTTTTAAACACCGTGACAAAGTGCTAGGGGAGATACTTAGGGTCGAGAGCAAAGGGTCCCTTAGGACAGGCTATTCCATCCTTTAGCATACAGACCAGCCCACTGGCTATGATTCCCACTGTGTGTCCCTACATCCCCTGCCTCCTTTGCATAACTACAGAACATGCAGAGACCTGGACCAGAAGAGACAAGGGAATATCTGTCAGGACACAGTTTACTCTGGGACCTTGTTAAATGATCTGCTTTTTATCCAGAACTGGGTAAACAGAAGTACTTCCTCAGAAACAAGTAAACACTGTATTATGCAGTGATTTCACAAACCACTATTTAATAGTCCATTACCAGCGTTTCCAGACAAGCAATCACCAAACCTCCATTTTTGTGAAAGGACAGTCGTTGCTTTGTTTATGGCTTCGGGGTGTTGGGGGAGACAGGAGGGACAAGAGAGGTGACACTGAAATTACTTGCCCTCTTTAAAGCTTTCCAGGTAAGCTGTGCCCAGACTCAAGGACAATGTGTTAAGACTGACTCCTTTGTCGCCCCTGAAAAGCCCTAGGAATTTTAATTGAAATTACTTTTATGCACTGGCATGCTGCCTTACTTACAATTTGTATTATGAAGGACAATGCTAAACAAGAAGGGTGACTTTTTTTTAAATACAGACTTCAAAACTGTATATTGGCTGCCCTCCCCTCTCCACCTAAGAAATAAACACAAGATTTTTTTTTTTCCTCTAAAAGGACAGTAAACTTCTTTGGTTATCGATATTCAAAAACCAAACTAAAACAGCACAGCAAGCTTTAATGGGAGAATGTCCCCAAAGCAGACAGCTACTCATGGAAATGGAAACAAGCAGAAGAACAAACAAAAAATCTTTCAGGTTTTATCCTACATTTCAAAGCTGCACTAAAGTCACAGTTCTTCTCATTGCAAGATGGTTCCTAAAACTTCATGAAACTGCCATAAAACAGGAAGTTCAGACTATTACTTTTTCAATAGTATCTTCCTTTCTCAATTCAGCTTTAGTTTATCCACTAACTTAACAAAATAATACTTTCTGAATAGAAAAACTTGGTAACTTCCCATGAATACCTTTCCTGCCAAGTCCCCTGCCCTTGGCTCTCATTTATAGAGTGTTCTCAGCTGGTGGCTATGCTGCCTTCCTGTGACTTAAGAACAGTTTTTTCCAGAAGGAAATACAACGCTAAACAAGATTTATCTTTTCAAAAGTGCATCTGACTTAGAGAAAATGATGCTTACCTAGTTATAAGATAGAATGGTAACATGCGGAGGGGGTGTAAATCAAAGTCTACTCTTGAGAGGAGGCAATCTCAAAAAACCTTCCAACTTCTCAATGTAGGAACATGGAAATCCTTTCTCAGGGCCCAAAAATGTGTCAGAAATAATATGCCAAGAGACACATTATTTCCCTGGGATGGGCTACTATGATTATCTATCCTATTATGAGTCAAGCCCTCGAAAATCCAAAGGTAAGTAGCAATTAAACAGCTATAAACAGTGGCTTATTAGAATTCTGAGGAAATATGATGAGGTGACAATGCTGTGAAACTTACTGCAGAAATAAATCCCTCAGTATGGAAAAAAAAAATGTGTCCTATATGGCAGATTCTAAATTTTCTCTCCTTTTTCTTTCATGATCTTCTCTCTTCTATCCACCTCTTCCATTCTTTTTCCTTCTTTCTTCCATTCTATGTTCATTTTCCCAGTTTATTTTTCTCTCTCTCTTCTCCCTCTGCCTCTGTCTCCCCATCTTTCTTGCTTGGATTTTCTGTGTTTTTTTCTTTCCACATGTCATTACTCACCCCAGTGACATGTCACAATATTGCATGGAAGTTCATTGTAGGCACATTCTGGTTTCCTGTTGTTACGTTTTTAATCCATCAAAGTTAACATTTTTATATCACTCTTTCTCTGCCCAAAAGGAAGCCAAGTTAAGATGCTTTTGATTTTTATATGTTATGTCTCTTTACTTGAAAATCACTCACCCAAAATGGGGAGAGGAAGGACGTGAGGAACGGAACATACAATCCTTATCCTCACAAAAAAAAAAGCCAAAGCTCTAAGGAACTCTTCAAACTAGATCCCTTTTATCCCATTTGTCTTGTTTCCCAGCTTTTTTTTTTTTTTATCATTTACTCATCATAAATTTATTGAGTACTTAACACTTGTCAGGAAGTTTAGGCATACAAGCAATAGGTTGGTAGAAGGATTATAAGGAAAGGAGAAAGGTTTTTCTACTTTTTTCTCCCAAATGTATTCCTTTTCTTTGTGAGAAAACCAGAGCAGAAAGAAATAAACAGTCGGAAACAAACCCATGTACACACACACACACACACACACACACACACACACACCCCTAGATCTGGTGCAGGAACATCTGCTTGCCTCCTTTCCCCAGCCCCACCCTCCCTGTAGACCTCACCCTGAGACCTGACCTTTCTTCCAGGCACACTGAAGAAAACAATGGCAGAGAAAGCAGTAACCAGAGGCCAAATTCTTTCCTTCACCAATCTAAAGAACTCTGGGCAAAAAGTTCAGATGTGCAGTTTGTTGGTGGTACTCTGTCAGATATATATGGCCGCCTGCCCTGCAAAGTGGATATTATCATTCTTGAACGTTGAGTTTCTGGGAGGTGATTGAAACACTTGGTTCAGCAAGTATGTGGCAGGTTCTAACTCAGTTATCTGGCGAGACCGACTCTAGTTCACTGCCACCTCTCTGCCTTAACAAACTCCAGCTCTGACTTGAACACTCAGTTAAGTTTCCTTCCTACTCAGCTGATCCTTCCCTCTCTTGCCTCAGGCCCCTGACGCCATCTCTGTTTTACAGTACATTGTTGACAATTCTTTACTCCTTCGTTACTTTGACCACTCACTTTTGCACTGCTACAGGGCAGAGTAACCATCCTATTCACCTTTGAGGCTCCCAGACCCTCCATGTAGCACCTTATACTCAGGGGTTCAATAAATGTCAGTTGCATCAAATTAAGGAGAACACCAAAATACGGTAAAGCATGTTGGGTTTACAAAACCTATGTTATTCTCGATAAATGAATAAATGGTAAAGCAGTATGACAACCACAGAAAGAAAAGAGGCACTAAATCTGAAATAGCATTTCTGCTGCTTCAGATGGACAGGCAGCTTAGGAAACACAATTTTTCATGGGGAACCCATGAGAGACTGAAAGACAAGAACCAGAGAACCTGATGGGTGGATTCGGGGTTATAAAGCTGATAAATAAGACAGAAAATGTGTTTGGGCAAGCCTAGGAGATCCAACCAGTCCATTCTGACAATCAGCCCTGGGATTTCTTTGGAAGGAATGATGCTAAAGCTGAAACTCCAGTACTTTGGCCACCTCATGCGAAAAGTTGACTCATTGGAAAAGACTCTGATGCTGGGAGAGATCGGGGGAAGGAGGAGAAGGGAACGACAGAGGATGAGATGGCTGGATAGCATCACTGACTCATTGGACGTGAGTCTGAGTGAACTCCGGGAGATGGTGATGGACAGGGAGGCCTGGCGTGCTGCGATTCATGGGGTCACAAAGAGTCAGACATGACTGAGCGACTGAACTGAACAAAATAAGGGCTAACTTACTGAGGAGAGAAGTAGAAAAGACATGTTCTCTCATCAATGATTCCAAAATAACCTCTAGTAGTTGGGGCTCTGAAACCATAGGTTAAATCAGGGTCACCAGCTTTCACTAATTAAGGTTGTTTTAGGACTTACTTGTCCTACAATCTGGCATGTGGCCTGAATGACAGGATGCAAACTCCAGTTACTTTCCGGGACCTAACAGTCAGTGCCACCAGATCTGAGCTGAGCAGAGAGTCAGCAGAGTCGCACTGAGACCTCCCTACCCCCAACACTTCAACTGGGCATGCCCATGTGTCCACGGGGTGACCTTTTGACATAAGAGGGCCAAAAACTCCATCCTCAGAAGATGCCCATAGTCTAGTCACACCTGTAGGATGACAGTTACCACACCTTTTTCCAAACAATTTTCCCCACCCTCCCGATGCTCCCCACACCCTGGACCGTTCTATTCACTGTCACAAGAATACATCAGCCCCTTTCTTGAGGAGGCAGATTTGAGAATGGTTCTCTCTTCGCCTTGCTTGACTGCCTTGTGAATATCCCTTCTCAGCTGCAAATTTCAGCATGTCAGTGTTTTTGGCTTGCTTGGCTTGGGCAAAAAAAACCTAGTTAGGTTACAGTTCTAATGTGATACCCAATTAACTGGTTACGTAGAGGACGTATAATCTTATACCCACCCTTAGACAGATTTTTTCTTAGCCAGTATTTTTATTCAGCTTTATTGAGATATAATTGACGAATATATTGTAAGATACTTAAAGCATACATCATGGTGACTTGATATACATCTACACTGTGAAAGGATCCGTCACGTCACACTTATATTTGGGAGAATTGAGAACATTTAATTCTGTCTCTTAGCAAATTTCAATTATATAATACAGTGTTAACTGCTATAGTCATCATGTTTTACTTTATATCCTCAGACGTTATTCATCTTATAGCTGAAAGTTTGAACCCTTTTACCAACCTCTCCCTATTTCCCCCACCCTCTCAGCCCCTAGCAACTACTTTTCTACTCTGTTTCTGTGAGTTTGACATTTTTTAGATCCTATGTGTAAGTGACTATGCAGTGTTTGTCTTTGGCTTATTTCACTTAGCATAATGCCTTCAAGGTACATCCATGTTATTGCAAAAGCAAGATTCCTTTATTTTTTAAAGCTAAAATATGTGTGTGTGTATATATATATATACACACACACATGAAGTCACATCTTTATCCATTCATCTGTTGCTGGACATAGGTTGTTTCCATATCTTGGCTGTGATGAATGATCTTAGCTGAAGTTTTAATTCAGCTTAAACTAACAGATATAGAGGTAAGTTACCGCCCTCCCACCTTTAACTGAAGTTTGAGCAGATCTTTAAACAAACCTCTCTTTGAATTGTATCAACCATAGATAACAAATACAACCTTCACTATGAAGTGACATCACTTGTCTTACGGCTTTTGCATGGATCCCTACTACTTTAAAACATTTCTCAATTTTTTTTCAACACATGATGAACTTTTACCATTGAAATTATGAAATTCTGCCTAGATGTTTTTATTTCAATTTGGAAGAAAATGTCACTTATTTGTAAATAAAGTGCTTTTGTGTATGCTGTGTTTTTGTGTGTGCTACGCTTTTGTGTATGCTTAGTTTTCTGGCACTGAAGATTGAAAGTGTCAGACTTTATTTTAGGGGGCTCCAAAATCACTGCAGATGGTGATTGCAGCCATGGAATTAAAAGACGCTTACTCCTTGGAAGGAAAGTTATGACCAACCTAGATAGCATATTCAAAAGCAGAGACATCACTTTGCCGACTAAGGTCCTTCTAGTCAAGGCTATGGTTTTTCCAGTAGTCATGTACTGATGTGAGAGTTGGACTGTGAAGGAAGCTGAGCACCAAAGAATTGATGCTTTTGAACTGTGGTGTTGGAGAAGACTCTTGAGAGTCCCTTGGACTGCAAGGAGATCCAACCAGTCCATTCTGAAGGAGATCAACCCTGGGTGTTCTTTGGAAGGAATGATGCTAAAGCTGAAACTCCAGTACTTTGGCCACCTCATGTGAAGAGTTGACTCACTGGAAAAGACTTAGGGATTGGGGGCAGGAGGAGATGGGGACAACAGAGGACGAGATGGCTGGATGGCATCAGTGACTCGATGGACGCGAGTTTGAGTGAACTCCAGGAGTTGGTGATGGACAGGGAGGCCTGGTGTGCTGCAATTCATGGGGTCTCAAAGAGACAGACACGACTGAGCGACTGAACTGAATTGAACTGAAGATTGAAAATTCAATTTTTTAGGTCTACAAAATAAAACGTGATTTAGTAAGGTAAATTGTTTAGAATGGTGGGAAAATGTTGTATTTTGGTTAACTCTAAGTTAAATGAACTATTCCTATTCACCATAAGAAAGAGACTGATTCTCAAAATTTGGGCAATATTCTAACAAGACTTAATAAAAGTTTATAAATTTGTCTTGATTTCATTGGAGTCTTGAGTTCTTAGAAAGTCATTACAAACATTACAATTATTACAAATTCTCATTATACAGTGTGTCCAGGGTAGAAGTTATAAGATTCTAGCCATTATCCATGAACAGAAGGTATGTGGATTATTTTAATGGCATTTTTGGAAGAGACCTAGCTGGATCCTAGACAAGCTGTGAATAGTTCATTTCAGTTACCTCCTTTCAGCCCTCATCAACGTCTCCATTCTATTTTTCTGCTTTCCTCCTCCCATTTCCTGTCTCTATTCTATCTCCTAAATTCCTCTAACTTGCTTTTGTTGTGGTGGTGGTTTAGTCACTAAGTCATGTCTGACTCTTTTGCAACCTCATGGACTGCAGCCCACCAGACTCCTCTGTCCATGGGATTTCCCAGGCAAGAATACGGGAGTGGGTTGCCATTTCCTTCTCTAGGGGATCTCCCCAACCCAGGATCAAATCAGAGTCTCCTGCTCGGCAGGCAGATTCTTTACCACTGAGCCACCTGGGACACACCTAACTTGTTTTATGTTACAGCTGATCACTGCTAACATAGATATTAGTTAGGGATGAGGATACGATTGCCACGATCCAGGAATATGTATTTGTCCTCTCAAGGAAGCTGCTTAAATAAGTGTCTCCAACACCCCCTCCTCTCCCACCCATGCCTGAGACAAATGAAGAAATGACCTTGCTTTGTGGTGGTTTAGTCGCAAAGATGTGCCAGTCTCGCAACCCCATTTGCTGTAGCTCGCTATGCTCCTCTGTCCATGGGATTTCCCAGGCAAGAATACTGGAGTGGGTTGTCATTTCTTTCTCCAGGGTATCTTCCCAACCCAGAGATCAAACCAGAGTCTCTTGTGTCTCCTGCATTTGGCAGGCGGATTCTTTACCACTGAGCCACCAGGGAAGACATGCTTAATTTAATACAAAAAGCACTTACTGGTCTGACCCCTGGCTTTGTAGTTCAATCTACGGCGCTCCTGAGCACAGCTTTCATTTCATCTCATGCTGTCTTGGCATCCCACATGCTTTTTCTTCTACCTGGTAAAACCTAACTTGCACCCACCCCACCCTACCCCACCCCATACCACAATCAGCTTCACCTCAATGACTGCCCTGGGAGGAGGGCTCAAATAAATATGGCAGGGAGACGCTCTCCCAGGCCTCCCAGTCCACTTTAGATGCCCTTCCTCCACACATCCCTGGCACTCTAGGTGCTTTAGGACACTTACTATTTCATACGATAATTATTGGTTCCTTTCTATGTTTTTTCCGTAGCTAGACTGTAACCTCCTTACAGCCTTATCAGTCTTCATATTTTCAACGTCTAGCAAATTGCTCAGGACTCACAGCTCATTAAGGCTGAACAAATGAAAGATTGCAAGGAAATGAAGGAGGTTTGGGATACAGTGTTTCAAGGAGGGTGGAATTTTTTAATGCTGGAAATGCTGATTTAAAATGTTGTCAACCTCCACTGTAGAATATAGGATTTGATATGCACAGAGCCAATAGCACTATAGAGTTTCCTGGGTTTTTTGTTTAAAAATTCCTGATACCAGCTTATTAACTTTTCATTTGTTCCTTTCTCACTAAAGAAGAGCACAAAGCAATCCCATTATTTAGGCTTCCCAACTGTCTAAGTTCCAGATAAATAGGCTCACCGAGTTTGTGTGTGCTTTTATGCACTTTAATCAATATATTTCCCAGTCTGAACAAGACATTAAATTAATTCCTGTCTTTTTTAAACTAGTTTCCACTTACTCAAAGATGTCACTACCCAACTTGGAAGTAGCCTAGAAGAGTGAAAAAAACAGATTCCTTGAAGAAGTTAGTACCCTTGCAAGTTTTAGTCCTGACTCTGCCTCTGTAGACTTGGGAAAATTACATAACATTTATGGACCTGATTCCTCACCTATAAAACACAGGAGCTGGACCAGTTGATTTTTAAGCTCCCTGTCAGTTTTAAAACTCTATTATTGTATAAAACTTTAATTCTAACATACAGCAGGTAGACTCTGAAAAGTGCTAGAAATGACAATGCTGTACTGTCACACAAAGAAGATAATCTCCATCAGAGGCAATTCATTTTAAAATTCACGAACAAGTCAAGTTGGCACGCACTACATCTGAGAGGGTAAGAGTAATAAATGCATCTATGGAAAGAGCAGGAAGCAAGGGGAAGCAGACCCATGCACTCTGTGAGACAGTACACAGCCTAAATGTATTTTCTCACACTGATGTATTTTAAATTTGTGACTATGAATATACCACAGTGAACAGCTTGAAGTTCTTTGGAACAAACATCGTCTCGTCTAAGGTCACTCCTGAAGGAACTGCAATAATAACATTTGGCATATGTAGATAGAGTTCTCTGCAAAGTGGAGCATGGAGAATTATACTCTGCATGTTCCAGAAAAGATGATCCATGATTCAGGTGAAAAAAAATGTCAGGTACATTTTTGACAGTGGCAGCAAACCCAAGCACTATAACCATACAATCAATATGGACGCCCTCATTAAAATCCCCAAGTAGCTTCGAGTTTTATTTTCAGCAAGTCTGGACAGGAATAATGGATTTTGTGGCCTGGAGGAACATTAGAAGTTTTAATAAAAGGAACGTAGAATTACCAGTGCTGGCCCTGGTTCCGTGGAAGCCCTGGCTGCCTCTATACAACAACACAGGATGAACCTAATTCCTTGCCTCAGATTCTTGTTATTCAATTTAAAATGCCATTTTATAGACAGCCTGATAATTTCTCCTCAAAAACACATTCATAAAAATTGCTTTAAAATTCTGATCAATGTTTTCAGTTCACATAGATATTAAACTGAATTTCCTAAAGCCTGAAAAGCTAATTATGCATTCAATTAGAGTTTCTTAATAAAGATTAAAACTCTGAAGTCTATTACAAGCACATATTTAATTCAACTGCCATTTTATCCATGCCATGGAAGTGTAAGTGGTAACAATGAATATAAATTATAATACATGCCATAGAAAGAATGCTATTTGTCCAAGTACGTTGCTATAAAGAATTAAATTTTGCTATCAGTTCCACGATCTAGTTAAAATTGGTATTCTTTATTTGGTCTTTCAATGTAGTCCAATTTCCTACTTTGAAAAACAAATTCCAGGGAATAAAGAAAAGAGATTAATTTATCATTAAGACTCTGCTTAATTGAAGTCAATTCCGAACAAACTTGAATTCAATTTCTGCTCATTAAATTGAATGTGCTCTGCGTTCCTCTCTGCATTGCTTTGAGCAAGCAGCTGAGAACAAGGGACTAACATCAAAATTATTAAATTGAGGAGATTTTATTTGGTCTTCACATGCCAGAGCCGCTTTGATGAGGAGCTGTTTTGGCACTGAAAGGAAAGAAGAGCAGCTGGAGGAAAAATCAAATGAAACTAAGCCTTGGAAAATTGAAGAAAACGCAAGCTTAATAATATTTAATAATTAAATTTCCACAAACAATAGCGGCAAATGAAGTAATCTGCAAAGTCTGTGAACTCATTTGCATAATTGATGCCGGTCCCCTGTAAATGAATAATGAAGATAATAAAAGATGTTGCTAAAAATGGGCACAATAACAGCAAATTTCATCAAGCCGCGCGCTCTGATTAATCTGCTCTTGCAAATCAGCAGCGAGAGGGGAGCGCGTGATTAACCGCACCGAGGCCGGCAGCAGGCGGCGGCGCTGCCCTATCTCCGCGTGTCTCTGGGCGCGTCCTGCCCGCTCCCCGCGCCGCCCGCGCGCCTCTCGCCGCAGCTGCCGCTGGGGCCGCCCCGAGAGCGGCTCGCCGGGGCGCGCCTCCGCCGCCCGCCCGCCGCCCGGGGTTCACGCCTCGGCCGCTGCGCCGCTGCCTTTTGTCGCGGCTGCGTGCGGGGTGATGGCCGCCTTGCCCCGCGGTCCCCTCGCACCTCCGCTCCGGGAGCTTCCCGCCTGCGCCTTGGTAGGGGGAGGCCCCGGAGGCGCTGAAGTCTCCGCTGCCCCCGTTCACTCTCCCGATGCAGAATAAACTGGGAAACAATTAGCTAGCCGGGTGGGAAGGTGGTGGGCTACTCCAAGGCCGGCGGGCTGTGTACCCTCGCCCTCGAATGGGACTGGGGTCCCGGCAGTTGGGAATTTCTAATTAGGAGAGAAGATGAGAGGTGCCCGTTGGGCCCGTGAGGGCAGCCACTTTCGAAGAAACCAGGAATGGCGCTGTGAGATGCGCGGGCCCTGTTCCACCCAGCTCCCCATCACGCACAAAAAAGAACGGGCCTTGAAAGAGATGAGTTTATTATCCCCTTTTAAACGACTATTCAGAAGAGATCAGGAGAGAAAAAAGGAAAAAAAGCTTCCCACCCCACTAATTCCCTTCCCTTGAAGAAAAGAGAAAGAGAAAGCAACCCACAAAGGTAAGCTGAGCATTTTCAGATTTTGTGGGTTTTGCTTTATTTGTTTGTTTTTTGAAGAATCAAAATAACAGTTTCCAGTTTGCGACTTACATTTTCGTGTGCTTTTTTTCTCAGGGCCAACACAAGGGGCTAATAAAATCTCTGAGAGCTGTAGTACTCAAATACATGTTGTGTGGGAGTTTGTCAAAGCAACTTTGCTGAGTACAAACCCTAGATGATGAAACTGAAAATACTTCGAAAATCACAGGATCCTCTCCCAATCACGGGGCCGCACTTTTCCAGCTTTCTAGGATAAAGTTGTCTCAGGAAAATAAAAACTGTTGATAAACCATCGTTCCAGACTGTTACTTATTTTACAATTCTCCGTTTGCAATCGATCATAGCTCGGGCCTAACAGAACTGACTCGGGCTTTTCATTTGTTTATAGAGTGTGCAGTGTGTTATACCTCAAATGTACCATGTCAGCTATGTAATAATGCGTTATTTTTGTTCGCATCCTGGATCCACCTCTGCAATGGCCTTTGTTTAAAATAAAAGCTGTGATTATTTTCCATTATTACAGAATGGAAACTTCGATCTTAGACATCTAACATATCTTAAAAATCCAGTTGGGAAAAGTAAAGAGGAGCTCACGTTTACTTCATTTGTAAAGTGCAGTTGACTATTTAACTGGACCAGTTTTAATCCAATCTAATAAACCACTAGCTTGCTTCTGCTTCAGAAAAAGCCAGTATGCCACCCTGAGGCCCAAATCCCATCTTTCACAGTGTCAGGTAAACCTGTGATTACCTTGTTTTTGCTAAATGAATAGCTCATACAGTGGCATTTAATTTTTCTGGTGCAATAATCACATTGTAATTTTCCCTAATTCCTCTAAGTACAAAGAAATCCTAATATCATGGAATTGTGAGCCAGAGGCAACTTCCTTACTTTACTTGGTAAGAAATGGAGACAGAATTCAGTGCTGCCCACTCTCCTCTGGTCTCACCCTCCACACTCCAGGTTTCCCTACTGCCAGGCCAGTGATCTCTCTCCACCCCTAACCTCTTGTACAGATCAAGGGAAAAAAACTGGGAAAGGACTCCAAAGCAATGTTTCTGGAAGCACAGGGAAACCAAGGGAATGCAGTGACAGAATTCACGGGATGTGGGAAGGGTTCGAACAATAAATCCAGATGATAAAATGAGTTCCCAAAGAATCAGGAGCCACGTGGTAACAGGGAAGCTATGCGAAGGGCAAAGGTTGTGGAAAAAATAAGGACTGTGGCGAGAAAGTAAGTGGTTTATATGATGTATAAAACATGGGACCAAAGTTAGAACAAGAGAAGAAAGGAAAAGTCCATGGGATGTTTGTAGACAGGCAGATGGAGAGGATATGTGAATTGGTGTCCAGAAGATTCCTTCTGTGATGCTTTTGAGGAAGAAAGGCTGACATACTGGCTCATGAGAATAAACTAGTAAAGAGACCAGAGACACAGAAATGGCCAGACAGTGACACAGTCAAGGTGAAGAGTTTCATCCAAGGAACACGATAGAAATACCAGGGCTTGACCCACATCAAGGGTACTTTGTCTGCTCAGACATGGAGAGTGTCCTAAAACCCACCAGTCCTTAGATGAAGAAGCACACTGTCCAGGGTCACCCAGCAGCTCCACGCCCGGCACAGAAAATTCAGGCTTTCTGATCCCTGTGGGTGCACCCTCCAGTGATGCCACTTCTCTTTCTTCTGATTTGGATTTGCTCAGTTAGGTGGGGTTCTGAAAAGATGCCCTCAGAATTCTTTGCTTTTTCCTGTTTCACATTACCCTGATGTATAAATTAAAAATGTATTCTACAGGGTTCTTCAATTTATTAGCTCTTGTACAAGAAATGAATATCTCTTGTCACTTGAAAACATCCACATTTTAGAAATGTCTGGGCCACTCGAAAGTAATAAAAAACAAAATTTATTTCAGTTCATCAGTATGGAAAGTACACTGACCAGTCATACTTTATTCTAATTACTCCAGGCTCACACTGAAGAGATGGAAAAGCAGGTAAGATTTTACAGCCAAAATTCTTTGGTTTTTTCCCTGTCCTAAAAAAATAAATAAGACTACCCAGTTTGAGCAAGAGGCTAATCCTCTAAGCAGGTAAACTGTGCAGCTGTGTGTCTGAAACCCTGGGTTCTGGGATACTTTATGGCACTTCATCTCCTTCGAGAGCCGTTCATCCTTAAGAGGCCAGGAATCTGAGTTCTGTACGGGCAGAAAATGTACCCACACAGTACTGTTTGCCTGGTTACCCTGGTTAACTGATGATGACCACATACAATATAAACCAGTGTCTAATTCTTAGAAACTTCAAAGGTTATTGTCGGAGATGCCAGCTCCCCTTACACAGAGCAATAGACAGAAATTCTGCTAATCTGACAAATGAAAATATTCATACCCTGTGATGTTTACTGTCTGTTCATAGACAACCTGCACACAATAGTGAGTTATCATTTCCTCACAAATAATTCATCTCTAATGAATAATGATGTCTTTGTTTCCCACATTCAATTAAAATTTCCTTACAAAAACAGAACATTTTATTAAAATAGAAATTATATAAAGTTAGCATATGGACTAAAAAGGCAGTATTTAAGTAGGAGATCCATAAGGCATGTAAAGCATTGTTTATGATTATATAGATATTTTAAACAATTAGGGATCTTCCCTCCCTGGTTATTAAATTTTTTTAAGGATAGCTTTGCCATTTACATTCCTCCAAAGGTAAAAAGCATAAGTTATTTATCTTTCCTGGTTTGACCAAGATTTTCTAGGATTTACAATCCGCTAAAAACGTGTCAAAACCCCTACATCTGCCCTATTTCTACTCACTCTACCCTTCTCTCTGGAAGCCACAAAGCCATAATGAAAAGGAATTAGAAGAAAAAAGCATGCAATTCAAAATTCCTTATTGACACTCTTTTTCTTCCTCGCTATATTTGATTCAATCAGTATGTGCTGAGCACCCACCACATGACAGATGCTGAGGAAGCAGGTGAACCTGCCGACCAACCTGCCACCAGGGGGATACTACATGTACACAGATAATGTACTTGTAGGGCTTCCCAGGTGGCGCTAGTGATAAGGAATCTGCCCGCTAATGCAGGAGACGCAAGAGACATGGGTTCGATCCCTGGGTCAGAAAATCCCCTGGAGGAGGGCATGGCAACCCACTCCAGTATTCTCGCCTGGAGAATCCAGTGGAGAGAGGAGCGTGGCGGGCTACACTCCATAGGATCATGGAGTTGGACATGACTGCACAACAACAATAGTGTAATAAGTACTATAAGCCCTTAGCCCAGTTTCAGAACTCTGGGATGTTTTCTTAAGAAGTTAAAAAAAAATGGGAGAAATTGTTTGATAGCTTAATTCATGATCTGCTTGTTAACTTCATGATGGTTTCTTTCCACCAGAGACATCACCTTGTAATATTCCCCATCTCCAATAGGTATCAGAAAGTTCACTTATTCATAATTCCAATGGGCTATTGGCAGTTGCAGTTTAACTCTACATGATCCTATGAACACATTTTTTCAAAGGGCTTAGGTTTGAAAAAAGAATCCCAGGCATACTTTGTTCAGCACTGAACTGTATGACATTGATTTGTTAGGGTGCTGTATATATAAGACCTGTTTTAAATATATGAATGTGTATACCTGCAGAGAAGGTGATGGCACCCCACGCCAGTACTCTTGACTGGAAAATCCCATGGATGGAGGAGCCTGGTGGGCTGCTGTCCATGGGGTCGCGACGAGTCAGACACAACTGAGCGACTTCACTTTCACTTCTCGCTTTCATGCCTTGGAGAAGGAAATGGCAACCCACTCCAGTGTTCTTGCCTGGAGAATCCCAGGGACGGGGGAGCCTGGTGGGCTGCCGTCTATGGGGTCGCACAGAGTCGGACACGACTGCAGTGACTGAGCAGCAGCAGCAGCAGCGGCACGTGTATACCTGAATATATACATGTTTCACTCTGGATATTAAATTACACGTTTTATGGTGACTTTAGACACCATTAAGAAATTGGTCTAAGAAACCAAATGTAAGAATTATTAGACAATTAGAAACTAGTAGAAGTTCTTGGACTTTATATATGGCATTATAAACATTCTTGTAGCCTGAGAGGATTAGCCAACAAATGTATGACCAACAACCAGAAGAAGCTTTGACTACAGTGTCTCATGACTTCAGGGGATATGAAAAGAATGTAAGAGTGACTGCCAAAGCAGAGTACTGGGAATCTGTATTCTCAGAAACTATAACAAAACTATTGTATCAGACTCTATTGCTTTCACCTGTTTGGAACAGGAACCCTACTCAGCTAGCTTAACTAAATAGTCCTTTGCTTTTCACTTACTGGGAGACCAGGCAGGACTATTTCAGCAGCCCTACAATTCCACAAGAGACTCAGTTTCCTCTCTTTCCTGTCTATCATCTTAACATGCTTTTTATTATTATTTTTTGTTGTAGTAGTCACAAGATGGCCCCTTTACCATCTTCTGGTAAATAAAACAGAGATGTTTTACCCCAAGATGTCTATTCCAAGAAAAAAAAAAAAGGTGGGGGAAGAGTAAAAGATATGTACCATCTGAGTTTGGCCTTTTTTTTATAGAAAAAAGTTTGCCAAAAGCCTCACCCAGGAGAGCTCTGTTTACATATCATTGGATAGAAGTAGGTCTAGGTCACATGGCTTTAGCTGGAAAAGAATCTGGTCGGGGGTGGAGGGTGAGAAATTTTAACTGAACACATAGCTGTCCCAAGAAAATCCAAATTATCTTGGTAAGTTAAAAAGGAAAACTTGATGCTGAAAAGAGAGCCAGTGCTGCTTCAATAGGGTTTGCAATTCTAGAAGGTGTTGATGAGAAATGCATTAACTAATTCATACAACTACTCTGTGTTGATATACCACATTGCACTGTTGTAAAATAAAGATATCAAATAATGGTCATACCTCCCTATGAGATATGGCATCCCCATACTTCTCCTGGGTAAAGAGTTAGCATATCTGTAAAGTTATCAAGTGGCCTGACCATTTTTAAAGGCTGTCAAGACACCCAATATTACTATAAAGATACTATACTCCATGCTGAATCTTAATCCCACACTAGGATATATTTGTAAAGGGTTTTTCATCCTTGCTGCTGGAAGTTTATTTGTGAGCTTACCATAAATGCATGAGTAATATAAAGTAATGTTTTAATACACAAGACAAGTATGAAGGTATCTGATTGGGCTCAGGAATTGGGATCTGAATCAGTGATATAAAAGGAAGACTAGGATGAACAATATGTTTTTATCATGGGATATCCTTGTCATGAAAAGCACCAACATGCACATATCATAGTTATCAAAATAAAACAGAAAGATGTCTTACTCCAATCAACTCCATTTTATTTATCCTGTTACCTATTTTTTGTAAACTCTTTATCCACTCAGCAGTACCTCAACCTGAGTAGCAGTTCAGAGTTGGGGGACAGTGACAAACCTCAAATCCGTCAGCCTAATTATGTTATTAGCTATGTTGTTGGCTATAGTTAGAGGTTTGCTGAGAGAGGAGATTGAAGCTATTTGTAAAATAAAGCTTGTGTTTGTGGATTTCAATTATCCATGCTATTCCTAGTCCCTATTTCTATGGATAAACAAGAGCTGATGAATCTAAAACTGTTATTCTGAAGCAAGATTTGGTTGCTATCTTTCAAAAATCACAGTTTGTGTAAAAATCATTTATCCCACCCTACTTTTATGCCAGGCATTGTACGGTGGGGTCTTTTGAGAAAACGTAATGTTATAGCAGCCCTCTTACTACATGCACATTTTCTTAGAAATAGCAAGTAATGAGTATATACGTGTGTAACCTTCAACATTATGGAAGGAAAAGTACACATTTTTTTTTCCTCAATAATTAGATGCAGATTCTTAGGAGTCTGGTTGAAGGCATCAGTTGACATGTATCATCTCATCCGGTTATCCCAAAACAGAAGTTTGAGTGTTCAGTTTACACAAATGTGCTGACTTAGGCTTTACAAATGAACTTTTTTAAACGTCTCCTGCAATGCTCCACACCAGACCCTGCTCTTAGTCTTCCTTTGATTGCAGTGCAAAGAGACACAGCACTGCCAATTACGATGTGACCTTCAGCAAGTTACTCATTTAACCTTTCTGAGCTTCCCTTCCTTCATCTTTAAAATGGGGCCAACCAACTCCACTCTGCAGAGTTGTAATGGGGAAGACAAAAAGTGATTTTGATTGCAAAAATTACTGTAAAATGTAATAGGCCAAACTAATACAAGGTATATTATCATTTCATTAATCCAAACATACTATTGGGGAATCTTTATCTAATATTGAAGCCACTGAGCGTTTGAAAGATTTAAAGCTTTAAATAATTTTGTTGAAGTACCAGACAAAGAACAACCAATGTCAACCAGCTCATTAGAAAATCTCTGGGTTTGAAATGAATGCCAAGGTAGTATACAGTGCACTTCTGCTTCAGAAATCCTCTTTAGCATAATCCTATTTTGGAAATAGTCACACAACATTTTGCAGGTTTGCTGAAATAAACTTTGTTCAGCCTTCAGAAAGAATAGATACATGAGTAGATATAGTCATCACTTATTTATTTAGTGGGCACGTGTGCTCAGTTGCTTCAGTTGTGTCTGACTCTGCAGCCCTCTGTTCTGCGTCCACCAGGTTAGTCTGTTCATGGAATTCTCCAGGCAAGAATACTAGCGTGGGTTGCCATTTCCTCCTCCAGGGGATCTTTCTGACCTGGGGATTGAACCCTCATTTTCTGCATTGCAGGTGGATTCTTTGCCCTCTGAGCCACCTGGGAAGCCCTTATTTAGTATAGAATTTTACTAATAGCCTTTAAATGTCTCCAAAGAAACCTTCACATTTTATGTACATTTTCCCTTTTTAAGAAATGCATTAACTAAAATGAAGACATTGCTCAGTGGGTGTGTTAGACTTCACAGATTCCTACCACCCAAAATATGGTTATTGTTTTCTCCTTTATTACCTAGGTTTCAGCTTGCCCAACTCAAGGAACCCCAAACAATGAAAATACTGTGTAATGCTGTCTAATATTTTGCATTAAATCATCCATGTTCTTTTAACACTTCGGTTGTTGCTATCACTATAAATCTCTTGGGTCACTCAGTTTTTATCTCAAGTATATATAAACTTCACAAACATTTGATGGAAAGGTTTTCTTTTTTAATTATTACTTTCTCAATTAATGCTCAGTTCCTCTAGCATTTTGTAATGATGGTTTCATGCTAAATAAGCATCAGGCATTGTGTTAAACTATTTTCCAATGCATGCTTCCAAACATTTGTGGATAAATTCTAAAATGGATTTTGAGTAGAGGGTCTTAGGAAAAAGTATCACTAGTGTCCCTCCTCAGCTAATTTAGCCAAGTACATTCCACAACTCTTCCAATCAGTATATTAAGCAGATGTGGTCTTTGTCCACCTAGTAAGTTGAGTTAGACCTTTCAACACTCTGCAGTCTTTTTATCACTCAGCTGCCAAGTTCCCTAGGGTAATCATAGACAGCTTGTCAATTTAATTGCAAAGAAACAGGCTTTCTTGTGACCATTCCAATTTTAGCTGCTACTTTAAATTGTACATGATAGTTCTTCCATGCTGTCTGCCCTTTAAACAGTGTGGATCTCTGCAAGCCTCTTAATGGTGATGGAAAGAAGAGGCAAGGCTGAAAATCTGGCTAGCTGATAGAGCCTATAACATGCATTTTATTAAGTTGCTGCTTTAGAAAAAGAAGCTTTTCCTTCAGTCCTGTATGTTGCCATTACAATGCCAACACTAAATTATATATTTTTTCTTTTCAGTGTTCCACTTTCATGCACATTTTCTTCCTTTTTGGGTGATAGAGGATTCATAGGCCATCTGGCTTCTGAAACATCTGGACACTGAATTTCTGAAGAGGAGAATCAGAGGGAAGAGACGATCACTGGTATTTGGTGTCTCCAGAGAGATTTAAATCAATGATGATATTTTGGTTGTCTCCGTTTTGGAAAGTTAACCCAAAAAGTGAAAGGAAATAACATCACATCACAGGAACCCAGAGTTCCAAGAAAACTAGGAATATATAAGAAGGTAGGACTTTTAGATATGAATTTAGGTCAGTAACTATTTAGTTACCCTGTATCAAGTATCTCTATGTTAGACACCATTTATATAATATCCCCCATTTTTTTAACTACCATGAATTTTTGGATTTGATTTATTTAGATATACTTTTTAACAGTTCTAAATTTAGATGGTACATTATTGAGCACAATATATTTTGCCTCAGATTGAGTATAATTCAAATCTATAAATTTTTATTAATCAAGGGCATGCTGTGATTCATGGGGTCACAAAGAGTCGGACACGACTGAGTGACTGAACTGAACTGACATGTATGTTGATATGTTCAGCTAGATAGAAATATTTACCCAAATAGACTGAGGCACTATTTGGGTAAAACAAGAAGAGTTACTTTTCTAAAATATATAGAAGAAAATTAGAACAAAGAGAGAACAGTGATTCCCAAGAGAGCTCAAGTTGCAAGCTTCTGGACCTCAAAATCCAGAAGTAAGATGATAACACAGCAGGGAGAGAGGGTCTCATCAGAACTTTAGAAAGTTCAACTGCCCTCCAACAAGCTCAGCCTTGAGCGCAAGCACGTGGGGTGGGTGTGTGTGCGTGTGTGTGTGTGTGTGTAAGGATCGGCATAGAGACAGAGGTTGCTCTGGAAATGCACAGGGATCACCTCTTCTAGACTATCAGTCTTGGTGTTATACTACATATAATGTGACTATGCAGTTTGGTACAGTCAATCATAAGCAGTGTTAATCACTGTCACTTTTCCCCATTAACATAGCCTGGTCCACAGCCTTCCTTGAAGTTGAGATTCAGAACCAGAACAAGGGCTGGTTTCCCAGACTGTCCAGCAACTCACAACAAGCCCTTAGATAACTCTTAAAGTATCTCCTATGTTCAAAGGTACTAGACTTAGCTGCCAGGCAAGTGTGAGGAGATGTTTAGATCCTGTGATTTATTTCCCATGCTCTTGCAAAATTTTTTTTTTTTCTTTCACTATATTTTCTCTGGTAAATATTTGGGCTCTTAATTAACAGATGTTCTTTTCCCAAAATAATTGAAGTTGCTACAGAGCACTCTTTGAGAGATACGCATTTGAAGCAACTAATCTTATGCACCTTTCTGCTACTTTCCTGAGTATGTGACACTGCCATTTATAAAAACAGAACTGTCAGTTTAAGTTGATTTCTAGGAAGCCAACAGTAAAATTGTAGTAACTATTCAAAAGAAAAAGAATCCAACTGCAAAATTCAAGTAACTATTTTTTAATTAGGCATACCTACATTTAAATACAATAACTCTCGAATAAGGGACTACAGATATATTCTCTGGTTTCTGCCAGCTCATTGTGTCCTTAATTTCCTCTAACTGCATCCTCGCTGAGCCCCACAATGAAGCACAATATTAGATGTTCAATTGTAAGATATCAACCTTGTATGAAGAGAATGAATAAAAAATGAAGTTCTTAGCTGTGATCTATTTCAGATTAGCAATTTTCATTTATAAAACTGTTTATTTTACTTTGTCAGCTTGAAGGTCAATCTAACTTCAAATTGCATTTTGCAGAATTTCAACAAAGATATGAGCCCCATCTCTGCTTCCTTTAAAACTAAAGGTAAAAAACTGAGTCTTAACTGGGATATTAGACAGAACTTTATGAAATGGACCAGATCGTATTGATATAAGACTTGCAAAGACAGTTCACTTTGAAGTCAAAGCATCAGAGCTTGGACAGTGTGATAGATGGCATCGGGGTTAGCAGGTATTAACTGTAGACAGTAACCCAGGACAAGCTGTAGGAGCAAATTCAATGAAATAATTGTCATACCCTAAGGAAAGAATAAACGACAATCATAATAGCTACCATTATGATTGGGCTTCCCAGGTGGTGCTCCTGGTAAAGAACCTGCCTGCCAATTTAGGAGACATAAGAGACATGGGTTTGATCCCTGTGTCGGAAAGATCCCCTGAAGGAGGGCACAGCAACCCACTCCAATATTCTTGTCTGGAGAATCCTATGGACAGAGGAGCCTGGTGGGCTACAGTCCATAGGGTCGCTAAGTCAGACATGGCTGAAGCAACTTAGCATGCAGCATGCACTGTAAATACTTAACATGTATGAGGAACTATTCTATGCATTTTAGAAAGATTATCTCCCCACATTTCTACAATAAATTTTGAGGTAGATACTGTTTGTTATCACATCTTACCAATGAAGAATCTGAGGGACAAGGTGGTTAAGAATCTTAGCCAAGATCACACAAAAAGTACATGAGGGAGCACAGATTCCAACTCAGGCAGAAAAACTCCAAAACCCATTTTCTAAATGACAAGGCTGTGTGTATATGACTGTAAAGGATATGATGAAGACCACCACTAGATATGCTCTGATACTGACCTACATTTTTAAAAATCTCCAGCCCCTCTTACATATTCCCATAGCCGCTTAAGTCCCTCTTCATTATCTCACACCTACCCCACTTGACTATAAGCTTCACAGGGACAGGGACCACCATGTTGTTTCATTCACTTCTATAGTGTCAGTGTCTAGCATATTACCAGTCCTGCTGTGGCCTTTTGATTAATATTTACTGACTAAATATTTAATAAATAGATTTAGTGAGTATTTATTAAAACATGATTTCTTGTGAGACACTGCCTACTCCTCAGGGTGTTTTTAAAAAAGACCACAGAGTCTACCAAAGAGAACATGGGATTCAGATACAAATAACTTAGGATCTTGGCCAAACACTGCAACATCCCAGTTCTGTGGTCTTGGACAAGCCACTAAACCTCTAGTGTCTCAATTTTATCATCTGATTAGCAAACACAAAAAAGATACATTTCTTAAGAAGTCTTTGGTGCCATACAAATTATCACTATTGTAACTATGTGTTCTTGTAGCTGAAGATGAAATATCTATCAAGATAGATACAAATAAGAAAGACAACTCATTTTGTGTGTGTGTGTGTGTGTGTGTGTGTGTGTGTGTGTGTGTGTGTGTATTCTTGTGTGTGTGTGTGTATTCTGGGGACAGGAACACAAAATAGGAAACCACAAATACTAAATGCCCATTTCACTGAAAAGACCCAATGTCCTCAAACTTGGCCTGAATAAGCCCTGGGGGCTTTTCTTGTTAACAGCTTCCCTAGTGGCAGAGAATCCACTTGCAATGCAGGAGACAAGGATTCGACCCCTGGGTTGCGAAGATACCCTGGAGGAGGAAATGGCAACCCACTCCAGTATTCTTGCCTGGAAAACCCCATGGACAGAGGAGCCTGGTGGACTACAGTCCACAGGGTTGCAAAGAGTCTTACACAATTGAAGCAAAGCAACTTAGCATGCACACCCACTTTTCTTGTTACATACACCTTCTGGTACTTGTTCTGAAGTAAACAGCAGCCTATGTATGCCTCTGGGATTACAGCATTTCCTGTTTTGGGTCATTCTGCCCCTTGAAACAGGCTGGATCTTTAACCATTTTTAAATGCACCCCAAATTCTTTGTCCAGAGGTAACCTCCCAAAGGCATCTTAGAACTCTGACTCAAGCAGACCTTCTCCACACTGCAACCATGCTTTCTGAAGATCTGCCTTCTCTTTAGGTGAGCTTATTTAAGAAGCAGTCTATTGTCTCCGGTAAAGAATATAGTTCTGCTTTTGTGAGATAAAATTATAGATACACTTTTTCATATGGAGTAAGCCCAGATTTATTTTTTCTTTGATAGAAATTTTAGTAATCCCCCCAAAATATATAGCTTTCCTAAATCAGTCAGTTTAGGAAGTCTGTCTGCATTTGGCAAGTGAATTTAAAAATGGATTCTCATTTTATAATAATCCATTTATAAGTAGAATTACTCATTAAAACTATTTGACAATTTTGTGCTTCAGTTCAGTTCAGTTCAGTTCATTTCAGTTGCTTAGTCATGTCCGACTCTGCAACCCCATGAATCACAGCACGCGAGGCCTCCCTGTCCATCACCAACTCCCAGAGTTCACTCAGACTCACATCCATTAAGTCAGTGATGCCATCCAGCCATCTCATCCTCTGTCATCCCCTTCTCCTCCTGCCCCCAATCCCTCCCAGCATCAGAGTCTTTTCCAATGAGTTAACTCTTCTCATGAGGTGGCCAAAGTACTGGAGTTTCAGCTTTAGCATCATTCCTTTCAAAGAAATCCCAGGGTTGATCTCCTTCAGAATGGACTGGTTGGATCTCCTTGCAGTCCAAGGGACTCTCAAGAGTCTTCTCCAACACCACAGTTCAAAAGCATCAATTCTTCTGCGCTCAGCCTTCTTCACAGTCCAACTCTCACATCCATACGTGACTACTGGAAAAACCATAGCCTTGACTAGATGGACCTTAGTCGGCAAAGTAATGTCTCTGCTTTTGAATATGCTACTAGGTTGGTCATAACTTTTCTTCCAAGGAGTAAGCGTCTTTTAACTTCATGGCTGCAGTCACCATCTGCAGTGATTTCGGAGCCCAAAAAAATAAAGTCTGACACTGTTTCCACTGTTTCCCCGTCTATTTCCCATGAAGTGATGGGACCAGATGCCATGATCTTCGTTTTCTGAATGTTGAGCTTTAAGCCAACTTTTTCACTCTCCACTTTCACTTTCATCAAGAGGCTTTTTAGTTCCTCTTCACTTTCTGCCATAAGAGTGGTGTCATCTGCATATCTGAGATTATTGATATTTCTCCCAGCAATCTTGATTCCAGCTTGTGCTTCTTCCAGCCCAGTGTTTCTCATGATGTACTCTGCATATAAGTTAAATAAGCAGGGTCCTTACACCAATTAGGAATCCATTCAGGCCCATCTGAAACCCATAACTTTTAAAATATTCTTTAAAACCAAATTTTACTATTAAAAAACTATGAATAATTCTTTGTTATTAGATATAATAGTAGTTGACATATTTTTAAAAATCGTAAGCATTGCTAGTATAAAAATAGATTTTAAAATTGCAAACACATCTTTTTAAATGACCTATTTAGGGCTTCTTAATGTGGTCCATGCATAGAATTAAGAAAGTCTCTGAATTTGGATAAAAACAAAACTTGCGTTTTTATCTTCATAACCTCTAATTAAAATGTTGCATTTTCTTTCATTATGAATGCCAAGAACCAGTCACAATAATATTAGCAATACTTGTGATTTTGTCACCAATAAAAATCACAAATATTTAAAATTACATTACAGTTACTGCAGGTATTTTAAAATATTATTTTTATGCACCACTACATCAGAATTACGGTACTTATTAGACAAACTAGTAGAGCATGTTATTTAATGTATTAGTAAAGAAACACATATTTCTAGATCACAATGTTTCAGTATTTTGCTAACCACCTCTCCATACAATTGGTTTCCATTGTAATGTTGTATAATTTACATTATGCATTTAAAAACTTTTTTCTGAAAGGGAGTCCATAGGCTTTACCAAATTGCCAAAGGGGTCTTTGGCTCCAAAATCATTATGAACCTGTATTCTAGAACCATATTAAATAATTCAGAGTATGCTATAGATTGGATTTATTAACATCTCCCCAAAATTCAAATTCACGTGGAACACTAACCCTCAATATGACATATTGGGAGACAAGGCTTTTATGAGAAATAATTAAGGTTAAATGAGGTCATTAGGGAGGAGAGGTGATCCAATAGTATTAGCGTCCTTGTAAGAAGAGATCACAGAGCGCATTCAAGCTCTCCTAGTGAGGGCATGAGATAATGGCCATCTACACACCAGAAAGAAAGTTCTGATCAGAACCTGACAATGCAGGCACCCTAATCTTGGACTTCCAGCTTTTAGAACTGTGAGAAAATACATTTCTGTTGTTTAAGCCACCCAGTTTATGATATTCTGTTTTAACAGCCCAAGCTGACTGATGCCAGCTTTTTCCTTTTTAATACTTCCTTGCTATTACTACTTCTTTTAGTTGCAAATCTGGGTGCTATTGGGGAATTCACCGTACTCCTTCACCAGGATTCAAGACCCAGAGTTTCTTTTAAGAAAAAAGTTCTGTGAGTTGCTATTTAAATAAATATCACAAAAAGGAACCAATCTATTAGACAATAATAAATCACATTTTTCTCCGGTGGATCACACGGTAAAGAATCTGCCTGCAGTGTGAGAGACCTGGGTTCAGTCCCTGGGATCAGGAAGATCCACTGGAGAAGGAAATGACTATCCACTCCAGAAAATAAAATATTAGATAAAGAATAGAAAATAAAATTTTAAATACTGTCATCATTAGTGTCAGCTAAGTAGGTGGCAATTGCTGATACAGCTATTAGTGTCTGCTTCCATCAGCAGCATTGTTTTTACAAGTCCTTTGTGATTCAACTCCCTTCTGAGGTGCTCAACAGTTCTTGCTTTATACAGTGACTTTGCAGGCTCCTGTCCCACAGGGAAATCCACAATCACCCAGTTAGGCATTTGGATATCCCCGACTGTGTCTAGTGGTGAAAGGGATTTTTGTTAAGGACCCATATCCCTACATCAGCACTTTTAATCAGTTTCAGGAAACACACCACACCATTTCTGGTTAACCTTAAAACAATCACATTAAAATAAAGAGGACTGTCAGTAGAGCAATTTTATAAATAGCTAAGATGAAACAGAGCAAGACTGGCAGTGCTAATACATAAGCAAAGAACTGACTTCCTGCATTTCGTCGAGAATTCCTGATAGCAAACTGCAGTACGTTTATTATACATTAATTCAACACAGCATTCAAAATGAATTTATGCCCTGGCTGAAGGGTGCAATATTGAAACTAAGTATTATTTATTGTCTTAATATTAGTAATAACCACACTAAAAAAATTGTGTTAACAATTCAGAGTGTTTAGAAAGCTAAAGATATCATAGCTCTACTTACCAATCAACTGCGCTTGCTTTAATTTATGCACGTGTAGCCTATAGCTAAGAGCTTTGTATATTTGTTTCCCCATGGTATTAGCGCTCAAAAATAGGACACTCTTTCAAGGGCACCTTATAAACATAGAACTATAATTTATTTGGCAAATTAAAGCTCATATAAAATGTGCACACAGAGGTACAGATTAACATATTTAATTTCAATATTACCTGCAAACCTATTTTTTCCCATACACTATTCTAATTAGTCATATAAAATCGAGTCTATGTATTATAAGCAATTATTTCAGTGGAAGTAGAAACTGGATCTGAATTAAATATACTGTAAAAAGATATCACTTTTATGGAAATGAATATATCCATTTGTATCTAGAAAAATATGTTCTAGTTAAATGGCATGAAAATGTTGAGCACTCAAAACCTGATTGCAGGAAAAGTTGAGATTTTTATGATTTAATAATACAGAATAATATGCAATCTTGATAATACACCAATATTTATATTTTGATGATATTTCTGAGTTTCCAAGTCCCTCGTAACTATTAAATTCACTTTATGCAGTAGAATTTTTCCTATTATGAATATTCACTCCCCCTACAGTTGAATGTGCAAAATTGTTCATGAACATTTTATTTCACAAGTGATTCTTTTCCTATTAAGCCTGTACTAGGAATTTTAGTGGTGTAGGTATAAAGCTTATGTTGCATTAAAATTGTTGCAAATTGATGTCAATAAAATATTATGCCTATAAGTAAGTAGAATCTATAACTTTAGTGGCAGGATGGTTAGGCCTTCTAAAAGTTGTCATAACCTGACATAAAGGCTTCACCACTTAAGATTTTTGAAAAGAAAAGAATTAAATTGAAGCCACTTGACCTAACACAGGACATGTGACTGGTGATGACCTCAGACTGTGAGCTTTCATTCTCAGGTCTTAGGTCAAATGTAACCTCCCCAGAGAAACTTCCCCTTAACCCCTGACTTCAGATGGTTCCGCTGCACCTGCCCAACCCACTACTTCCACCTGCCTATCTGCCATGTTCCTTTCACGGGACCAATCAAGAATTTAGCACTGCTCCTTGTACCAAGAAGGGGCTCAACTACCAGTTTTTTGAAGGAATGGATGAACAAGTTAATGTGATTTTTCTTCAAGACATTTCTATAAGATGATTTAGTATCTGGTTGTCAAGAAGTCTTTGATTTCTAAAAAGGTTTTTCAGATATTCCCTTTGATTCAGGATTATCTGTCCATTATATTCACACACACACACACAAGCAGCCTAGAAGAATCATGTCCTTCCCCTTCTGTTTACCTACCCAAACATGAGAATCTTCCTCACAGATTTAAATCATACTGTGTGAGGCGAGCTCGCAGAACTCCGTCAGTGATACCCTGTTGTTTTTACAGCTAACCCTTGGGCCCAGGTAATGTTTTCTACAAAATACTGTAAACTTCCACAGCTCACATATACCTGTCTTCAGCGCTAACTACGCTAACACTCATTGCTCCCAGCCCCCTGGAATGGTTTCTTACTTTGGGCCAATTACAATTAACAAGTCCAGTTGGCAAAACACACTAAGATTCACTGTCCTTATTCCCTTCTGTTTAAATGTTGCTAACTTTAAGTCTGTCCAGCTTCTAAAGACTTTCAGAAAAGGCAACCCCACAAAGTCATTGTAATGTATTCTAATGTCGAAATTTTTTTCCGCCTACCTCTCCTTAATTCTCAGTGGAGGATTTTTTTTCTTTTAGGATTCTATGGGTAGATAGAAAACAGCTTGTCACCACTCATTAACCATGACCTGTTCTAACAGTAAAACACAGGACAAACACAACCAGCTACCCAGTCTTTTCCATATCATTCATTATTTTACATGCCTGCTTCTATTCTTTCCAATTTAAAAAGGTTTTTGCAACTCTCAGTCTGAGGGTCACACCACCAGGCACACCATACCTGGTTTCTATTATTCCTCCTTGGTCTTTTGTATTTCTTTTTATGTTTTTTGTATTTCTTTTTATGCTTTTTAAAGTAAAATAGTGGCAATATTAAATATTACAATCCTACCTTATTTTGGTTTGCAAATTTTCCATTCATCCTGTTTTCTCCCATGCCTCTCATATACATTTTAAGCAGAAACTTCTATTACACTGCCCTTGAGACACTCATTATTAACTTCTTTCCAGCTAAAGGCTTCTAATATGTTGTTTAAGACTTTTTTTCTTAGCATTTTAAATGGCTTCTCATTGCTCTTAAATTCAAAATCCTCAGAAGGCTGGTAGCCCCTTGCTCAGTCTGACCCCTACCTTTCCCTTCAGTCTCATTTCACAATACCTGCCGCTGGCACGCAAAGCTCTTGCCACACTCTCTCCTGCTGTGTTTTGCAAGCTCACCAGGCCCCATCCTACCATAGGCCACTTGCTTAGGCTATCACTCTACCCTGCTCTCTTCTCCCAAACTCTCCTCCCTTTTTCTGGCCAATTCCTTCTGACTCATCCTTCAGGTCCTTTTGAAAGTGCCACTTTCTGCAGGAAGCTTGCCCAGACCAGCTTATAACTCAGAACCCCATGAAGCTCTCTTTCAGGGCGCTTGTTCACAGTTGCAATTACACAAGTAGTTCTCTAGGTGTATGCTAATGCTCGTGGCATTGCAGTCCTCCCAGCTCCCTCCACACTCATCGCCTTAGTCTCATCCAGCCCAGGGCTTTAAATATTGTCAACATACTGACCATTCCCAAATGCACATACCCAATCCAGACTTCTCTCCCAAACTCAAGATACGTACTTCAAATTTCCTACTTTGACATATGTGTGTGTGCTCAGTTGTATCCTACTCTTTGCAAGCCGTGGGCTGTGGATCCCCAGACTCCTCTGTCCATGGGGCTCCCCAGGCAAGAATACTGCAGTGGGTGGCCATTTCCTCCTCCAGGAGATCTTCCAGTTGACCTAAAAAGACTTTTAAGCATATCAAATGCCACATGTCCACCTCTGAATTCCTTACCTTCCCCCCAAACCTGTTCCACCTGCAACCTTTGCTCCATTTCAGTGGATGACGACTCCATTCTTCCAGGTGCTCGGACCAAGGAACCTTGGAGTCCTTCTGCACACATCTTCCTCTCTGATCTTCATCCAGTCTCTCAGAAAATGCTGTCGGTAATTGCTTCAAGCTATGTTCAAATTTTGTCCGATTCTCCCTATTGCATTGCGCATTCCCTGGCCTGGGCTGCCTCACCTGGATTACTTCCTTCACCTGATGACTGGGCTCCTGAATACACTCACTCTTTACAGTCTGTCTCAACACAACAGGTGGAACTTTCAAAATCCAAGTGAGATGGTCTCACTCGTCAACTTAAAATGTTGCAATGGTTCCCGCATTTTCCTTCAAGAAGGAACCAAAGACCTTACAACAATCTGTGTTATCTGTCTGATTTTATCTCTTCACTCTGCTCCAACCACGCTCAGTCAGTTCAGTTCAGTCGCTCAGTCGTGTCCGACTCTTTGCGACCCCATGAATCGCAGCACGCCAGGCCTCCCTGTCCATCACAACTCCTGGAGTTTACCCAAACTCATGTCCATTGAGCGCTGCTGCTGCTGCTGCTAAGTTGCTTCAGTCATGTCCGACTCTGTGCGACCCCAAAGACAGCAGCCCACCAGGCTCCCCTGTCCCTGGGATTCTCCAGGCAAGAACACTGGGAGTGGGTTGCCATTTCCTTCTCCAATGCGTGAAAGCGAAGTCGCTCAGTCGTGTCCGACTCTTCACGCTAATCACCTTCAATTTCCTCAAATGACCAGCCTGGCTCCTGCCTTGGGGGTCTTTGCAGTGACTAACCTTTCATCATGGAAGGCTCTTCACCCAGCTATGCCCATGAACAATCCCTCGGTGCCTTCAAAACTTCTCTTTTGTTTCTTTTTCCATAGCAATTATCACCTTCTAACATCTTTTATAATTTAGCTATTTTTCTATCTAGTCAAGGCTATGGTTTTTCCAGTGGTTACGTATGGATGTGAGAGTTGGACTGTGAAGAAAGCTGAGCGCCGAAGAATTGATGCTTTTGAACTGTGGTGTTGGAGAAGACTCTTGAGAGTCCCTTGGACTGCAAGGAGATCCAACCAGTCCATCCTAAAGGAGATCAGCCCTGAGATTTCTTTGGAGGGAATGATGCTGAAGCTGAAACTCCAGTACTTGGGCCACCTCATGCGAAGAGTTGACTCATTGGAAAAGACCCTGATGCTGGGAGAGATTGAGGGCAGGAGGAGAAGGGGACTACAGAGGATGAGATGGCTGGATGGCTTCACTGACTCGATGGACGGGAGTCTGAGTGGACTCTGGGAGTTGGTGATGGACAGGGAGGCCTGGCGTGCTGCGATTCCTGGGGTCGCAAAGAGTCGGACACGACTGAGCGACTGAACTGAACTGAACTGAGCATCTATTTATTTATTGTCCATATTCCCTACTCATCCATTCATTAGGTTAGAGATTTTGTTCACTGATATATCCCAAGCAGTTGAAATTTAATGGATTCACAGCTAATTGTGAGATGAATGTAGAGAAACTCCTATACAAGCTGCAGTGTGCAAGTGTTTACAAGATTGTTTTAAGGATAAATGAAATAGTGTCTGTGAAAGTGCTTTGTAGGCTAAAGTCTCCTTTGATAAATACCCCAGTCTTGATTCTTTTCACAGAAGTCACCAACGTATCAGTCAGTGGTGCATTTTTTTCATTTTTAATCTGTGTATATATACTCATAAAATATAGTATTGTTTAATATAAGCTTTTCTAATAGTGAACAGCATTACAATATTGAAAAACAAAAACCCTTTGCAACCTGTAAAGTTCTACATGTGTGTGATACTGCTGTTACCTTGGATTAAGGGACTCTCTAAACAAGGGATGAATTACAGATTTTTGCAGTAACCCTGTACCTTAACTCCAATGACCCTTAAATATACCTCTCTGAAAATAAAGTACCCTATAAAAATAGAAATAAATACAATTTCCTTAAGGTTGAGGCAACGATTGAGGAGATAAAGTTCAGTTTTCTAAGAGATATTTTATCTGGTTTGTCATTCTCCATGTGTTCTGAGGGATTCAAGTGGAATTTGTATTCAATTTCTGAAGAAATGCTGAGAGTTCTAGATTCAAAAAATCACAAAAGAGGTGGTTGTCTCAATCTCCTGAAAGTTTAATTTTTATGTCTGCTTCTAATTTCTGACTTCAAAGTTGATGTGTCATAATTTATTGCTACACGTTTCTAAAACATTTGACTAGTTTTAGGTCACCTAACTTGCTGAATATTTTATTTTTATTACCCACATATAATAACCATATAGCACTAACTTCAATATTTTCTTGAATGAAAAACATTAATTGGTTCCTTTGAAATGCTTTTCCTTTCTGAATGCAGCTTATTTACCTTAAAAGTAGATAATTCTGCTTTCTCTCTTAAAGACTTTGTCTTATTTGTTTTTGTATGTTTGTTAATTTTCATATAATTTTTGCAGTCTCCATCAAGATTGTTATTTCTAAACAAGTTAAGATAGGTTTGTAATAGGTTCACTGTGGTTTAACCCAATAAATCTAGCAAGCGAAATTGAAAGATTGAGTCAGTGAAGCCAATGTGGGTTATCATTGCCAATTTTGCTATCAAAAGTAATCCATTATGATACAGTTTATTACAAAGTACATTTAACACATTAATTATTAACCCCAGTCCAAAGCTTTTATGAAAAGCCTATCCTTGATTGCTTTGTTTTCTCAAGTAATTAGATTCCACAATTTTGTAATCTAAGATTAGTATTTGGCGCCTTGATCAAATTCCCAAAGTTCTGTAATGTCTCTTTCTATTGCCAGTAAATCCAGATGGAAATGGCTTTTAGTGTTGTTATTAAGTGTGAGTTTATTAATGTTATCTATTAAACCCACACTGCACATTGCCCATGTAAGAACTTTCAAAATCATACTAAATGATTTTGATAAATGAACCATACAAGTCCAAAAGGTTTAAGAACAAAATGAAGACTCTATTATATAAATTAAAACATTTTGTTGGTGCTTTCAAAGCATCTTGGACACAGAGTTCTGACTCATTAATTATATATTAGAGCACAGCCTCTCATCAGTAAAGTTTTCAAGCTATAAGCACAAGTTTCCAAAATGAACTTTAAAATTAAAGGAGGAGGAGAGAAATAAAGCCAGTCTGAAAACAGTACCTCCTCACGTGGGAATAGGGGTGAAGGATGGCTTGGGCCCTGCATCAGGAGGCAAAAATAAACTGAGCTGCAGGAATCATCTGCTGTTATAGAACATTCCTACACAAGAAGATCAACAGAAAATTAGCAGAGCCAACGCCTACAGAGTTGCCCAGAAAATAACTTTCACAGAGGCCAGTATGTGTTCTCTAACTGTTGATAAACACCCAGAAAATCTCATTCTATTCACTTTTCTAAAAATTAACTCACATGTTAAGAAAATAAAGAGTAAAATCATGGAGCATTTAAAATGTTTGTATATCCCTGGACTCTTCCTGAAATTATTTTCTTGAATAAGCTTGCTTTATAAATCAAATTGTTCAGACCCACAGAGATGTTATGGGGAGGGAGGTGGGAGGGGGGTTCATGTTTGGGAACACATGTAAGAATTAAAGATTTTAAAATTAAAAAAAATAAAAAAAATAAAAAAAAAAAAAAAAAAAAAAAATAAAAAGCTAGAATCAAACCTGTCTGGGGCTCTATCTGATGGGCATTGGAATTGGAGATAAGCCTCACAGTTCCCTCCTCCCCTGAAATGTAGGCTGTGACCTCAGTGGAAAGCAGGAGTGCAGATGAAGCCTCAGGCAGGGGTGAGGCACAGCGGTCAGGCTAGGTTCCAGCCTTAGGGCACGAGCTAGAGAAGAGGATGGTTTTTAACAACAGCATGTAAAGAGCAGCAGGATGGTCCTCAGCCTGCACCCCACTCTTTCCCCTGGGTCCAAAGCCAAAACTACAGCTATAAGAACCTGTAAGGAAGAATATATAAGCACAAAACCCTGCATTATTAAAGCCTCCGCTAGAAACAGCATACAAGCTGTTGCATTGCCTAAAACCAAGGTTGACACAGTGAGAGGGAGGTCTGTCTCCACTTTGACAAGGGTCAAGGAGCTGGCATGGATGCGTGGCTAAGGCCACATCTCAAGTGGTGGTGGTGTCACAGCCTCCTCCCAGGCCTAGGCGCACCATCTGAGAGCAGAAAGAGATGATGTCACAATGTTGGAGTATAGAAGATCCATTTCCTTTACCCGTTTCCCACCAAGGATTTCCTACAATCATCTGAATGGATTCCCGATTCTTCCAGGTGGAGACGGAGTGGAGGTATTGAATCGAAGTTTACTTTTTGACTCTCCATGGAATCCTATTACACATTCTTGACTGAGTGACACAGAGCATTAACACTGCATCTTCTCCTCTGCTTCTGGAACACATAGCATCCTTTATGTGCACCTCAGTGAGCATTCAACCTAAAAGGTGGAGTCCAAACAGAATTCCCAGTTACAACAATACATGGCTCCCAGAAGTTCCATGATGGAAAAAGACTGGTGAATAGAGTAAAGTATATCCCTCCAAATATATTCCCCCAGATATCTATGCAATAGTACCCTTTATCTTCAAGGGATACGTTTCAGGACACCCAGTGGATGTGCTAGACAAAGAGATAATTGATGTTCTCAATCCCAGAAGGGAAAAGGAGGATGCAAGATTTTTACATTACTCAGAAGAGTGTGCAATGTAAATTTTATGAATTGTTTATTTCTGGAATTTTCTATTTAATATTTTGGGACCATGATTGGCCACAGGAAAATGAAACTGGAAAATGAAGCCACAGATAAGGAAGACAACTGCACCTAATAAGTGAAAATCATGTCGAGTAAGTAGCTATTTAATAGTTCCCTCCTACCCTGCGATTTGTGCAAATTCTTTAAGTCTTCTGTTACGGAAGTCAAATGCAAATTCTTACCTGCCTCTGTGAAGCATGGCAGAGCATGGCACTATAGCAGGCCACTTGCTTAAATAGAGACATAATAAAAAGATGACCAGTTTTTAAATTTATCTCCATCCTTTGCTTCTCGATATTCTAATCTTTGCTACTTATTGATAGTTTTTAGGTACAGGTTCATTCATCTTTAAAAAAAAGTCAGGATTTGTTACTTGCACTTTATCAGCAGGATTCACTCCCAGAGTTTTAGGTCAAAATAGCTCTGGGCAGCTGTAGGTGACCTCTCCGGCCATCACAAGGATAAAACGGGCCCTCCCTTTTTATTGTAAAGGAACTTAAGATATGACAGTTGAACCAATGCCTCCCCATAAAGTGCAAGGGGAGTGACAGAAAGAGTGACAGACAAATTAAAGAGTAACTTCTGTTTAGCAATTTTGGGTGACAGCACTTAAAATTTTTAGCTCCAGGGTTGTTTAGGAATGACAGTGTGCTGCTGAGAAAGCCAGTCTACCCATTATAAAAAGGAATTGGTGTGTGAACTTAGAACAAGCAGTTCTCAAAACTGGAAAAAAAAACTCTTTACATATGTTATTTAAATAGTAACCCATTAACCTTTTACACAGTCTTCACATCATTTATTGCCACATTTCCTCATCAGCCCAAAGCTTGAATCAAGGCATTGGAACAGATTTTATTTCACCAACCCTATAGAATGTCACAAGAAATTGAATTTCAATTCAAGTCCTTGTTGTTATTATTGTCAATCTTCTCATTTTTCCAACCAATGAACTGTGCTGTCACAAAGATCACCTTCTAACCAGGAAAAAGCATCAAGATGAAGGCTCCCCTTAGTAAGATGCTCATTGCCTGTGATAAACTTGCACTGATCTCATAAGGGACAGTAATAACTTATTATGAACTTTTTATATACGAGACACAATATCATCTGTCTCTGGCATATATAATGGACATTCAGTAAATGTGTATTGGTGGGAAAGAAGAAGACAAAAGAACAAGCTGAGAAAAGAAAGGAGGGAAGGACAGAAGGAAAAAAGCCCCACTATAATTTGTGACTTTTATTGAGCATTACTTTTTTAGGGAATTTTAAGAACTTGAAAAACAAATTGTTGAGCAGGTGGAAATATCCCTTTTTTTTTTAATAGGATGTACTGAAGCAGGACTCAAACCTAACCAGAAACACGCCCAAACTGCCTTTTTACTTTTGCTCTTACAGCTTTCAATCGTGAGTAACTTGCTGCCAACAACTAAGACTAATAGCTCAGAAGAAGTGAGCAACACTGTTTTCCTCACTTCAGAGAAATTCTGAAATGAATCCAGTTACCATAAGGTCCTTGCTTCCCCTTTGCCTTTCTCACTCTGAAGATTTAGCGTCAAGAAGCAACTTGTAAGGTGTACACAAGAGATTCCTCATAGATGGTATAGACAGAAGATGAGTGCAAAGGTTCAGGCCAGGACCTAGCTATCATCTAAAGAGAGGATCAGCTCCAAAGCCTTTTCAAACATTCATCAAAAGCAGGTTTCAGATTGTTTTATATGGGTTTGAGCCAGGTTTTTACCTTGTCCATATCCCCAGAAAGATGATCCATCCCAGTGCCAGGGACTTTCAAATAACAATAAAAATTATTTGATTATAAGAAAAAAGGGGATGAGAAAATGACCAGTCTTTAAGGGCTCAGACCGAGCCTGAACAAGGGGCTAGTTTGATCCCTTGGAGAATCTATAACATATTACAGATTGCATTCCAACAAGCTGTTTAGTAGGATTTTGTGACTAAGCATGAATTTGGATTTATGCTGTCTCCCATGTCACATTGTTGTGGCACATATATTTTCTCTTCATTATTTCAGCTTTTTTTTTCATGTTGGTACTTCATATAAGCTCACAAAATAATTGTTACTTTATAAGCTACAAAAGAAAATATATGTCCTTTTATTTCTATAGTGTTGGAAGGATTTGGTTGAGGAATGTTATTGTTAACTATTAGTGATCGTGTTATTATCCTTATTCCTAACTTTAAGCTAGTCCTTCACATCCACATACTTTTCATTTGCAAAACAACAAAGGCAAAGAGCCATTCACAAGTAATTTGTGCTTCTTCCTTTGTTCTCAACCTGCTCTGATTCCAAGCTAGTTTCCACTCACCCCCTAACCCACAGCCTAAACTTTCAACTGGTGCGAATGGCTATCTTTGGCCTGATACTGGAGGAAAAATCACAATTATCTTAAGAAATGCAGGGGGAAAAGTATTTAAAACCCATTCAAATTTAGTTTTAAAGTACTTTAAAAATTAGACTAGAATTCTTAACCTGAGAAATGACATCATTGTAGACCATCATAGACCTAATCATCATATTAAATGATAAAATTATAGGATAATTCCCATTTAAATCACAAACAAACGAGATGCCCACCATTCTCCTATCACTGATTTTGTTCAATAATATTTTGAAGTCTTACAATAATTTGGTAAGCAAGTAAAATAAAATATATAAAAACTAGAAAAGAAAAAACACAATTGCCTTTTCCACACCAAGATCATCTGTAGAGTATATTCAGAATAACCTGCAGACAAACTAATGAAACCAATAATAGATAGAGTTCAGCAAAGTAGTTAGATAAAAGTAATTTGACTAGTTAACACATTGATTTTTACTCTAGGCCAGGGGTAGTTCTAAGTAGTTTCCGTATATTTTTAACTAGTAATATTAACTAATTTAATAGCCACAATAACCTCAGATATGCAGATGACACCACCCTTATAGCAGAAAGCAAAGAGGAACTAAAGAGCCATTTAATGAAAGTGAAAGAGGAGAGTGAAAAAGTTGGCTTAAAACTCAACATTCAAAAACTAAGATCGTGGCATCACTTCATGGCGTATAGATGGGGAAACATTGGAAACAGTAAAAGACTTTATTTTCTTGGGCTCCAAGATCACTGTGGATGGTGACTACAACCAGAAAATTAAAAGATGCTTTCTCCTTGGAAGAAAAGCTATGACAAACCTAAACAATGTGTTAAAAAGCAGAGACATTACTTTGCTAACAAAGGTTCATCTAGTAAAAGCTATGGTTTTGCCAGTAGTCATGTTTGGATGTGAGAGTTGGACCATAAAGAAAGCTGAGCATTGAGGAATTGATGCTTTTAGACTACGGTGTTGGAAAAGACTCTTGAGAGTCCCTTGGACAGCAAGGGGATCAAACCAGTCAATCCTAATGGAAATCAACCCTGAATACTCATTGGAAGGACTGATTCTGAAGCTGAAGTTCCAATACTTTGGCCACCTGATGCAAAGAGCCAACTCATCAGAAAAGACCCTGATGCTGGGAAGGATAGAAGGAAGGAGGAGAACAGGTGACAGAGGATGTGATGGTTGGTTGGCATCATTGACTCCACAGACATGAGTTTGCACAAGCTCTGGGAAATGATGAAGGACAGGGAAGCCTGAAGTGCTCCAGCCCATGAGGATGCAAACAGTCAGACACAACTGAGCAACTGAACAACAGGAACAATAAAATATCTTATAAAAGCTATAATTATATACACACACACACATGCACACACACACAGCTTCCACGATGGCTCAGCAGATAATCTGCCTGCAGTGAAGGAGACATAGGAGTCTCCAGCTCAATCCATGGGTGGGGAAGATCCCCTGGAGGTGGAAATGGTACCCAGTCCAGTATTCTTGCTGAAAAATCTCATGGACAGAGGAGCCTGGCAGGCTACTGTTCAAAGTGTTGTGAAGAGTCAGACACAACTGAGCCTCTCAGCATACATATATAAAATTCATAAATATAAGTAAGAATTCCATGTATTTAAAGTTTAAAACAAAATATATCATATATTACTTATTTATAAATATATGCATGATAATATCAGACATCCATGGGAATAATGAACAAAAAATTTAGGACATTAATAATATTTTCTGGGGTATGGAACAGTATTGAAAGGGCTAGTCAATTATATCTATTTAATATTGTCATTTTTAAATCTATAGCAAAAAAAGGATAAAAGTTTAAGAGTTAACAGGAGAGATGGGTGGGTGTTTGTTGTAGTCTTCTCTATACTTTCTGGGTGCTGGCATTATTTAATCTAAATAAAAAATGTTAATGTCTGTTGAAGTTGGCAGGAACTCAATGTCAGTTTAAGTCCTAAATTCAGCACTTGCTGTTAAAATTTAGAGTCTGCCATCAAGTTCTATAAATAAGATAATAGAATGTAGGAATTATACTTAATCCTCTAATTACTCTCAGCTTTAATCAAGCCTTTATTAACATAATGTGTCTAGCTTGGGGTCTTAAAACCTGAGAAGGGATTTAGGGAAGAGTAATCAAAACAATGAAAAATAAGTGATAGAAGGAAAGGCAAAGGGAACTGTGATGGTTTAGACTAGGGAAAGAAAGCAAAGGGGGAAATGTATTGAGGAGGATGAACAGTTTCCTCCTTTTATAGTGATGTCTGTGCCTCAAGTAAGGCCTGAATAAAATTAGCTGTTTTAGTTATCTAGTGCTATGTAACAAATCACTCTAAAACACAGTGACTTAAAGCAATAGTAGTCATCTATTCTGCTCATGAACTGTCATTTGGTCAGGACTTCAGCGAGGATGGCTCCTTGCTGCTACACGAGGCATCAACTGCAACAGCTCACCTGCGGCTGGATCATGCCCTTGCACAACTCACAAGCTAGCAAGTTAGTGCTAGCTATTGGCTGAAGCTATGCCAGGACTGTGGGCCATAATCCTCAGTCCCTCTCCTTGTGAGGCCTCTCCATGGGTTTCTTGGACTTCTTCACACCATGATGTCTGGATTCCAAGAGCAAGAGTCTCATGGAGGAAGTGTGTGACATTTTCATATGCTATCCTTAAAACTCACAGAGTGGCATTTCATTGAACTCTAGTGGGCCAGATAGTCACCAAGACCCATCCAGTTTCTAGGGAAAAGTACATACATTTCACCTCTTGATGGGAGAGTGGCACAGTCATAGAAGAAATTTGGGTGGGAAGATATCATTGGATTCATCTTTGTAAAATATAATTTGCTACACTGACCCCCTTGCTCAAATCTCTCTCAGGGTCAACTTATTTTTCTTGCTGCTCCCAGAAATAGATCTGGTCATACCGTCTTCTTGTTCAACAAGAGAGATGGTTTTCTGCTCTTCATCTTGCAAGTCTTCATGGAGTTAGAAGGTATATAATAACTCATTGAGAATCTTGAAAGATTTTCTTTTATGACCAAAACTTAGGAAAGGCTGCCCCAAAATACTGATGCCTCAGATGCTTTTCCTCTTGAGTTTAGTTAAATAATGTGACAGAACATTCATATTTCATGTAAGCTGGTGTCAAGTCTACATGCAGACATATCAGCAATGCAGGTGAATTTGGAAGAATTCACACAGCAGTATTTCTGTCACACTCTAGACATTTAAGCAGAATGTCATCAATTGAATCAGATTTTTAAATACTTTTTAACCTAAAGAAAGACCAAAGAGACCTTGGAAAGTTTCCCTTTGATATTCCTTAAGTTACTGGTTTTTTCAGCACAAGTCAAAAGTGATGTTTCTCAGTTCAAGGATCTGACAGTTGGTCACAGCATTAGATTTCTATTGTCACCCTACCCATCAAATGCATATATTTCATTCTTGTTTTTTTTTTCTTACAAAAATTGGAAAAATTAAGTGTCATTTTTAGGCCATAACAAGTTCTACCACTTCTTTCTTGCTGAAACTGTTAAGCATGCTACCTGAGCAGATACCAACTGGAGCTAACTGACATGTGAGACTGGGATGACCTAGGGACATATTTGATTAAGATGGTTCTCGGACTCTACTTCTATTACACTGAATCATATTAAATCTGTGAGAGTCAACCAGTGTCAGCCAAAAAAACGTGTGTGTGTGTGGGGGGGGGGGGGGAATTGTAAATGTTTTAGTACACATGCATTGATCAGATTGAGAAATGACCTAAGAATTCAGAGATTTGATTCAAGGTTGGTCTAGAATGAGTCCTATCTGCAGATTCAAACTGTTTTTCCATGTACACAATGTTCTGATATGAAACCCCAGGAAAGTGGTACTACTGAGTCTTTAGTGAGTCGTCACATAGGGAAAAAACAAGAAACTGACTCGATGGACGTGAGTCTGAGTGAACTCTGGGAGTTGGTGATGGACAGGGAGGCCTGGCGTGCTGCGATTCATGGGGTCGTAAAGAGTCGGACACGACTGAGCAACTGAACCAAACTGAACTGAGCACATATATACAGAATCTAGAAAAATGGTACTGATGAACCTATTTGCAGGACAGGAATAGGGGTACAGACAGAGAGAGCAAACTTGTGGACACAACGGGAGGAGAGGGGAGGACGAATTGAGAGTAGCATTGACATATATACACTACCATGTGTAAAATAGATGGCCAGTGGGAAGCTGCTGTGGAGCACAGGGAGCTCAGCTCAGTGCTCTGTTTTAACATAGAGGTATGGGGTGAATGGGTGGGAGGCAAGCTCAAGAGGGAGATGATTCACAGTGTTGTACAGCAGAAACCAACACAACATGGTGAAGCAACTATACTCCAATAATAAATATATTAAAAATAAAATGTAAATATGAGAGCCTATGAGAATAGGTTTGATGTCATTGGATAAAGCCTTTGTGGAGTTTTTAATAAACCAGATTTAACTGGAATGGTTAAAGATTTTTGTTTTAAACTGTGAGGTGAAAAAACTAATCCTGATTTACCCTAGAAGTTAGAAGAATCCTTAAGCAATACTTAATAAGTAGTTAATACTATAATTATGATTTATGAAATAGATATCCATAAATGTATGACCAAATGATTGGGGATTATGATTAGTATGACAGAATAACAAGTTTGTGGCAGAGTTTAGAAGGTAACCACCTATTTCAATTGCTAAAAACAAAAAATGTGCTAAGAAAATTAAAATCAAAGACATGTACATTAACTTCATTTGATATCTCTGGGAATAAATATAGGTATAAGATAAAGCCTCTGTGAGTATTTATATGTTTCTAAGTTTTAGCACTTTTCATGTCCTTTTATAAAGCCTCAATTCTACTTGATGTGCTCCTAGCTGAGCAATGTAACAAAATGATAAAAATTACATGGAGTCTAATATGCCAGTATGCTACTCTAAGTGTCTCTTCCAAGTGCAGTAAGCAAATAAGAGCATAGCTCTCTGGGTATGTGAGACAACAAGTCATTTTATGTACTCAGTCATGCAATTCCATTCCAATATTCTTCTCTTCAACCATGAGATTTTCCAGAGAGAGAATAGGGTGGAAGTATATACTGGGAATTTGTGTTTATCAGACACATTGCTATACATAAAATAGAGAAGCAAGGACCCATAAAGAAAGCTCAGTGTCAAAAAATTGATGCTTTTGAACTGCGATGTTGGAGAAGACTCTTAAGAGTCCCTTGGACAGAAAGGAGATCAAATTAGTCAATCCTAAAGGAAATCACCCCTGAATATTCATTGGAAAGACTGATGCTGAAGCTGAAACTCCAATACTTTGGCCACCTGATGCAAAGAACTGACTCATTGGAAAAGACCCTGATGCTGGGAAAGATTGAAGGCAGGAGGAAAAGATGACAGATGATGAGATGGTTGGATGGCATCACCAACTCAATGGACATGAGTTTGAGCAAGCTCTGGGAGTTGGTGATGGACAGGGAAGACTAGTGTGCTGCAGTCCATGGGGCTGCAAAGAACTGGATGTGACTGAGCAACTGAATTGTATAGCATAGGGAGTTGTATTTGATATCTTGTAACAATTTACAATGGAAAGGAATGTGAAAAAGAATATGTATGTATATCTGAGTCACTTGGCTGTACACCTGAAATACTGTAAATCAGCTATATTTCAATACAAAATGAATAAATAATTTTTTAAATGTCCCTTGCCTTACAGAACTTACATTTAGTTAAAGGATGTATCAATTTACACATAAACAAATAAATATCAAGATTGCAGATAATGGTAACTGCTAATGAAAAATAAAAACAAGATGAACTAGAGAGTTTCTTGCGGGTGAGAAGAGTAATTGTGGCATTTTAGAAAGGTGATCAACATGATTTCTTTGAGAAAGTGACATTTGAACTAAAGGAATGCGAAATGAATCTTTTTTTTTTATTTCTTTCATCCTTTGTATCATGTTTAATCAAAATAATACTTGTATATGGTAAATACATATACCCCAAAAATTGACAATAAAAATAATTGCTGCCCTAACCCATGCATCCTAGCTCCAATTTCAGAAGCATCCTCTTTTAATCCTCCTTTCCATCATTATATGAAAGCCATAGGTGGAGGCTGACAGAGTTAAAGAGGGAAAGATTCTAGGTTCCTCAGTGATCTCAAAGCCACTATATCAGCCCTGAAGTTCCTTCTTTCATGTGGAAGAAAATAAATCTATCCTAAGCCTCTTCAGCAGTACTCATTGGGGCATAGACTTGGATTACTGTGATATTACGTGGTTTGCCTTGGAAACGAACACAGATCATTCTTTCATTTTTGAGATTGCATCCAAGTACTGCATTTCAGATTTTTTTGGTTGACTATGATGGCTACTCCATTTCTTCTAAGGGATACTTGCCTACAGTAGTAGATATAATGGTCATCTGAATTAAATTCGCCCATTCCCGTCCATTTTAGTTCACTGATTCCTAAAATGCCGATGTTCACTCTTGCCATCTCCTGCCTGACTACTTCCAATTTGCCTTGATTCATGGACCTAACATTCCAGATTCCTATGCAATACTGCTCTTCACAGCATCAGACTTTACTTCCATCACCAGTCACATCCACAACTGGGTGTTGTTTTTGCTTTGGCTCAAACTCTTCATTCTTTCTGGAGTTATTTCTCCACTCTTCTCCAGTAGCATACTGGGCAGCTACTGACTTAGGGAGTTCATCTTTCAGTGTCATACCTTTTTGCCTTTTCATAGTATTCATGGGGTTCTCAAGGCGAGAATACTGAAGTGGTTTGCATTCCCTTCTCCAGTGGACCACATTGTGCCAGAACTCTCCACCATGACCCATCTGTCTTGGGTGGCCCTACACAGCATGGCTTGTAGTTTCATTGAGCTAGACAAGGCTGTGGTCCATGTGATAAGTTTGGTTATTTTTCTGTGATTATGGTTTTCATTCTGTCTGCCCTCTGATGGATAATGATGAGACTCATGGAAGCTTCCTGATGGGAGAGACTGACTGAGGGGGAAACTGGGTCTTGTTCTGATGGGTAGGGCCATATTCAGTAAATCTTTAATCCAATTTTCTATTGATGGGCGGGGCTGTGTTCCCTCCCTGTTGATTGACCTGAGACCAAACTAAGATGGAGGTAATGAAGATGAGGTCCCTTCAAAAGGTCCCATGTACACGTTGCTGCACTCAGTTCCCCCAACACTGCAGCAGGCCACTGTGGACTCACACCTCCCCTGGAGACTTCTGGTCACTCATGGCCATATCTGGGTCAGTTTCTTATGCGGTCACTTCTCCTTTCTCCTGGGTCCTGGTGCAACACAAGGTTTTGTTTGTGCCCTCCAAGTGTCTGTTTTCCCAGTCCTGTGTAAGCTCTGGCGGTTCTATGGTAGGGTTAATGGCAACCTCCTCCAAGAGATTTATGCCATACCCAGGTCTGCTGGACCCAGAGCCCCTGCCCTTGCTGACCCATACCTCCACAGAAGACACTCAGACACAGTTCTGGTTCAGTCTCTGTGGGTTGGGGCGTTCATCTTGTGCCCTTCCTCGGTCTGAGAAGCTCAGGTGACCAGGAGATTGGCAAATGCACTGTCCCAGGTGGGCCATATGTCTTAATCACCTCCCTGGTCCCAGCCACTCGGTTTCCTGGGTGCACCGTGGGAGCACCGTTTCAGGTGTGCCGTATGTCTCCTCTGGAGAGCTAATCTCAGGCTGTGACCCTCCTGGTGGATGTCAACCATCCAGGATCTCAGGAAGACATGGTTAGCAGCTAGGAGCCTGCTCATAGTTTGGTGGAAGATGCTGTCTCTGGGGTTGAGAATACAGCAGCCCCTTGCCTTCCAGCTCTGGCTGTTGCAAGCCTGCCTCTCTGCCTCTGGGTAGCAAGGGACCGGTAGGAAGCCTACTAGCTCTCCTTTGGTATTGACCCAATCCTTCGTTCTGTGAGAGGGCCAGGCTACAGATTAGGTTGTTAGGTTAGAGCTTTTTGCAGGAAAGTTCTCTTTTCCGCAGTTGCAGTTAGGCATGTATTCTTTGGTTTGTTGTTTATTTGTTTGTTTGTTTTTCCTGGTTATGTTGCCTTCTGAGATTCCAAAACTCCACACAGACCTGCCTGTGAGAGGGTTTCCTACTGTGTGGAAAATTCTCCTTCAAGACTCCCTCCCCAGGACAGGTCTCCATCCCTAACTCTTTTGTCTCTCTTTTTGTCTTTCATATTTTGTCCTACCTCCTTTTGAAGAGAATGGTCCGACTTTCTGGGTGATACCAAGGGAATATTTCATGCAAAGATTAGCACAATAAAGGACAGAAGTGGTATGGACCTAACAGAAGCAGAAGATATTAAGAAGAGGTGGCAAGAATACACAGAAGAACTATACAAAAAAGATATTCATGACCCAGGTAACCATGATGGTGTGATCACTCACCTAGAGCCAGACATCCTGGAATGTGAAGTCAAGTGGGCCTTAGGAAGCATCACTATGAACAAAGTTAGAGGAAGTGATGGAATTACAGTTGACCTATTTCAAATCCTGAAAGATGATGCTGTGAAAGTGCTGCACTCCATATGCCAGCAAATTTGGAAAACTCAGCAGTGACCACAGGACTGGAACAGGTCAGTTTTCATTCCAGTCCCAAAGAAAGGCAATGCCTAAGAATGTCCAACTACTGCACAATTGCATTCATCTCACACACTAGCAAAGTAATGCTCAAATTCTCCAAGGCAGACTTCAGCAATATATGAACCATAAGCTTCCAGATGTTCAAGCTGGTTTTAGAAAAGGCAGAGGAACCAGAGATCAAATTGCCAACATCCACTGGATCATTGAAAAAGCAAGAGAATTCCAGAAAAACATCTATTTCTGCTTTATTGACTATGCCAAAGCCTTTGACTGTGTGGATCACAATAAACTGTGGAAAATTCTTCAAGAGACGGGAATATCAGACCACCTGACCTGCCTTCTGAGAAATCTGTATGCAGGTCAGGAACCAACAGTTAGAACTGGACATGGAACAACAGACTGGTTCCAAATTGGGAATGGAGTACATCGAGGTTGTATATTGTCACCCTGCTTATTTAACTTATATTCAGAGTACATCATGCAAAATGCCAGGCTGGATGAAACACAAGCTGGAATCAAGATTGCTAGGAGAAATAGCAATAACCTCAGATTGCAGATGACACCACTCTTACTGAAGAAAGCAAAGAAGAACTAAAGAGCCTCTTGATGGAAGTGAAAGAGGAGAGTTAAAAAGTTGGCTTAAAACTCAACATTCAGAAAATTAAGATCATGGCATCTGGTCCCATCACTTCATGTCAACAGATGGGGAAACAATGGAAACAGTGAGAGACTTTATTTTGGGGGAGCTCCAAAATCACTGAAGATGGCAACTGCAGCCATGAAATTAAGACACTTGCTTCTTGGAAGAAAGGCTATGAGCAGCCTGGACTGCATGTTGAAAAGCAAAGACATTACCAACAAATTTCCATCTAGCCAAGACTATGGTTTTTCCAGTGGTCATGCATGGATGTGAGAGTTGAACTGTAAAGAAAGCTGAGCACTGAAGAATTGATGCTTTTGAACTGTGGTGTTGGAAAAGACTCTTGAGAGTCTCTTGGACTGCAAGGAGATCCAACCAGTCCATCCTAAAGGAAATCAGTCCTGAATATTCATTGGAAGGACTGATGCTGAAGCTGAAACTCCCAATACTTTGGCCACTTGATGCGAAGAGCTGACTCACTGGAAAAGACCCTGATGCTGGGAAAGATTGAAGGTGGGAGGAGAAGGGGATGACAGAGGATGAAATGGTTGTATGGCATCACCGACGCGATGGACATGAGTTTAAGTAGGCTCTGGGAGTTAGTGATGGACAGGAAGCCTAGCTTGTTTCAGTCCATGAATTTAGTTCAGTCACTCAGTTGTGTCCGACTCTTTGCGACCCCATGAATCGCAGCACGCCAGGCCTCCCTGTCCATCACCATCTCCCAGAGTTCACTCAGACTCACGTCCATCGAGTCAGTGATGCCATCCAGCCATCTCATCCTCTGTCATCCCCTTCTTCTCCTGCCCCCAGTCCCTCACAGCATCAAAGGCTTTTCCAATGAGTCAACTCTTCGCATGAGGTGGCCAGAGTACTGGAGTTTCAGCTTCAGCATCATTCCTTCCAAAGAAATCCCAGGGCTGATCTCCTTCAGAATGGACTGGTTGGATCTCCCTGCAGTCCAAGGGATTCTCAAGAGTCTTCTCCAACACCACAGTTCAAAAGCATCAATTCTTCTGCGCTCAGCCTTCTTCACAGTCCAACTCTCACATCCATACATGACTACTGGAAAAACCATAGCCTTGACTAGATGGACCTTAGTAGCCTCTGTTATTTGGAGATAGATAATGTTGTTGTTTAGTCGCTAAGTTGGGTCTGACTCTTTCGCAACGCCATGGACTGTAGCCTGCCAGGCTCCTCTCTCCATGGGATTTTCCAGGCAAAAATGGTGAGGGTTGCCATTTCCTTTTCCAGGGGATCTTTCCAGACCAGGGATTGAACCCATGTCTCCTGCATTGCAGGTGGATTATTTACCATTAAGCTACCAGGGAAGCCCCAGAGTCAATGTTACATGTAGCCAAATCTTATGTGAAAAAGGCTCCAGTGTTATAAATCCTGGAAACTTAAAAGAAAATATTCTAAGCATCTAAGTCAAATGCATTATGTTTTCTATCTCAACAATAATTGCTCAAAATGATGCTACTTTTTAGTTTGCTTTCTATTTGGATTGTGACATCCCTGTACAGTTTTTTGCTTTTTTCTCCTTTTCTAATTCTCTTTTCTGCTTTCTTTAAAAAAGAAGAAACATAACTGCTTCAACCTGTCATTCATACATCAGTTTTTAACACATTCTGCCTAATCTTTGGAATCTGTTTCTTCTACTTTGAGTCATGCTTAAAGGGGTATTCAGAAGCTTTTAGGATAAATGTCCTGTTGTGTTGTCTTTTACTTGGACTTCTGGCTAAATTCCTAATTTATGTTGTGTCTCATTTTTCTCTTCCATGGATTTTACCCTCATTGTTCTAGAGTGTGCCATACAATAATTTTCTAAACAAGAATACCTGCAAATAAATGTCCCAAGTGCTTATAGGCTGGAAAAAGTCTGCTTTTCACTTCATACTTGGATTGATGATAACTTTTTCACAGAATTTTGCAGGCTTTGTCTTGCCTTATTGTCTTCAAGATCCCATACATTTGGGATTGCCAATTATCGGCCTGATTCTTGCTCCCTTTTTTTGACCTTTTTTTTCTCTCTTGAGGCTTCTCAGACATACTGTTTATTTTTGGATCTGAAGTTTCATGAGGCTGAATTTAGATATGGAGGTCTTCTTGCACTTATTTATCTCAACACTGGCTGGGATTTTTCCAGTAAGAAAGATGTGTGTCTTTCTATTCCGCTCTGGACATTTTTCTTTTATTGTTTTGATCATGTCCTTTCCTGTGTTCTTTCTGGTACATCTATTAGTTAAGGTTAAATATCTGGATGGATCCACTGTATCTGTCAACTCAGTTGAAGTTCCTACAGTGTTTTTCCTGGCAAGTCAGTTCTTTCCATTGTTGCAGTCCCTGCTTCAATTAAAAATTTTCTCAACTGAAAAAAAAAAAAAACCACAAGAACCATCAACAGGTTTCTGTTCTTCCAACTTCCACAAATTGTTGAAACATGGCACTCACAAATGGCATCCCTCTCTTTTGTTTTATTCCTTGGTACTTCCTATATTTTCTTTTCAGATCTTTGTGTTCAGTCTGCCATCTTGCTAGAACACTTAAAGTTTACCTTGGGTGACAGAATTGAAATAAAACAGCTGCACCAATTCCTCAGCAATGCTATTTTTAAATACAAGAATATGTTGGACAACTTAAGTAATGCCAAAACACAAGTTTAAGTATTTAAGTATTTTATCATTGTAAAATAGGATATGAAAGGCAAAATATACTCAGGTTTTCTTTTCTTAAAAAATAAAGCAATGAATAGAGTGCTATTCTTCTTCTGTTATTTTTCATTTCCATGTACAATGTAGCCTTTGAACTCATATTGCTTTTAAAACATTTTTTTAAATTTAGGTGATATCTTAAAAGCTTCTCTGTAGAAAAGTTTAAATGATTTTCAGTAAAGATTTTTCGTGTCCTTGGACCATTTCTGATTCCTTTTAGATGTGTTACCCACTGTGATATTAATGTATTACTATAAGAATTGTAACAGCAGGAGATAGATTTTTTTCTTCTTCAGGAGAGATGGAAAGAATGAGTCCCTACACTTTGTATGAGAATTTCCTTGACATCTAACTTATACTCTTGGCAGTATAAGTGCTATAGTAACATTTCTACCCTTTAGTGGGCTTCTAATGAACTTAAGGATATATAAGCAAAACATATTTCTTATATCTATAACTTTCATAACTAACTGTTTATAGATGGCTGAAATATATTTAATCAATAAATATTTGTGCTGAGCACTATATTTTTCCCATAGATACCACAGTAAACAGGGCTACCCTGGTGGCTCAGATGGTAAAAAATCTGCATCCAATGCAGGCATCCTGGGTTCAACCCCTGGGTCAGGAAGATCCCTTGGAAAAGAGAATGACAACCTACTCCAGTATTCTTGCCTGGAGAATTCCATGGACAGAGAAAGCTGGTTGGCCACAGTCCATGGGGTCTCAAAGGGTTGAACACGACTAAGCGACTAATACTTTCACACCACAGTAAACATGCTCATTGTTTCCTCTTGAGGGGTTATTAGGTCTAATGAAGGGATTTGTTGTTGTTGTTTAGTCACTAGGCTGTGTCTGACTCTTTGCGACCCCATGAACTGTAGCCAACCAGGCTGCTCTGGCCATGAGATTTTACAGGCAAGAATACTGGAGTGGGTTGCCATTTGATACAAATAACTAAGTTGCAAATTTCCAAAACATATGATAATAGTATTGTGGAGTAACCATCAGTTCAGTTCAGTTCAGTCACTCAGTCGTGTCCGACTCTTTGCGACCCCATGAATCGCAGCACGCCAGGCCTCCCTGTCCATCACCATCTCCCGGAGTTCACTCAGACTCACTTCCATCAAGTCAGTGATGCCATCCAGCCATCTCATCCTCTGTCGTCCCCTTCTCCTCCTGCCCCCAATTCATCCCAGCATCAGAGTCTTCTCCAATGAGTCAACTCTTCGCATGATGTGGCCAGAGTATTGGAGTTTCAGCTTTAGCATCATTCCTTCCCAAGAAATCCCAGGGCTGATCCCCTTCAGAATGGAGTGGTTGGATCTCCTTGCAGTCCAAGGGACTCTCAAGAGTCTTCTCCAACACCACAGTTCAAAAGCATCAATTCTTCAGTGCTCAGCTTTATTCATAGTCCAACTCTCACATCCATACATGACCACAGGGAAAACCATAGCCTTGACTAGATGGACTTTGTTGGCAAAGTAATGTCTCTGTTTTTCAATATGCTATCTAGATTGGTCATAACTTCTTCCAAGGAGTAAGCGTCTTTTAATTTCATGGCTGCAGTCACCATCTGCAGTGATTTTGAAGCCCCCCAAAATAAAGTCTGACACTGTTTCCACTGTTTCCCCATCTATTTCCCATGAAGTGATGGGACCAGATGCCATGATCTTCGTTTTTGGAATGTTGAGCTTTAAGCCAACTTTTCCACTCTCCTCTTTCACTTTCATCAAGAGTAACTATAAGAGGCCATAAAATCATATAAAAGGAATAGTGAATCCCATAGTAAAGGATGGGAAGTTTAAGTGAGAGATGAGTTCTTGGGAAGGTGGCTCCTAAGCTGAAACTCAAAGGGCCAGCACAAATTAGCCAGCAGAAGGAAGTTGACATAGACAGGATAAGAGGAACATTTTATGTGTTTAAAACAATATGTGTGAACACCAATAGTCAGGACTAGTTGTGAAACACAAAGAAAGATGGCAGGCAATGAAAATGAAGCAGAAAGCAGAGGCCAGACTCAAAAATATTTTCAATGATAAAGAAGATGGACTTTCTCCTGAAACCAGCAGCTAGAACTATGCTCAATATGGGTGCAAGTCCTTCACACTGTCTTCAAGCAAGTTCCAATTTTTTCCTACAGAGGAAGTAATAATATGACAGACTTTCAGTACGGGTCTACTGTGTGCAAGATATCATACCTGGTAGGTAGAGAGTAAAGGAATCCAACCTCAGGAATCAGTGTGAAAATAAGTCAAAATATTTGGGGATGCTGTGTATTCTGATGACAACAGAACACATATAGCAGGAGCACTGGGTGTAGAGGAAAAAACTGAAATGTTAAATTACAGACTAACAACGTAAGCATTTGGACTTTAATAAATATACTCAGGCAGTTCAGTTCAATCGCTCAGTCGTGTCGGACTCTCTGCTGCTGCTGCTATGTCACTTCAGTCGTGTCCGACTCTGTGAGACCCCATAGACGGCAGCCAACCAGATTCCCCCGTCCCTGGGATTCTCCAGGCAAGAACACTGGAGTGGGTTGCCATTTCCTTCTCCAATGCAAGAAAGTGAAAAGTGAAAGTGAAGTCGCTCAGTTGTGTCTGATCTTAGCGACCCCATGAACTGCAGCCTACCAGGCTCCTCCATCAATGGGATTTTCCAGGTAAAAGTACTGGAGTGGGGTGCCATTGCCTTCTCCAGTCTGACTGTCTACGACCCCATGAATCGCATCATGCCAGGCCTCCCTGTCCATCACCAACTCCCGGGATTTACCCAAACTCATGTCATTTGAGTCAGTGATGCCATTCAGCCACCTCATCCTTTATTGTCCCCTTCACCTCCTGTCCCCAACCTCACCCAGCATGAGGGTCTTTTCCAATGAGTCATCTTTTCGCATGAGGTGGCCAAAGTATTGCAGTTTCAGCATCAGCATCAGTAATTCCATTGAACACCCAGGACTGGTCTCCTTTAGAATGGACTGGTTGGATCTCCTTGCAGTCCAAGGGACTCTCAAGAGTCTTCTCCAACACCACAGTTCAAAAGCATCAATTCTTTGGTGCTTAGCTTTCTTCACAGTCCAACTCTCACATCTATACATGATCACTGGGAAAACCATAGCCTTGACTAGATTGAACTTCACTGACAAAGTAATGTCTCTGCTTTTTAATATGCTATCTAGGTTGGTCATAACTTTTCTTCCAAGGAGTAAGTTTCTTTTAATTTCATGCCTGCAATTACCGTCTGCAGTGATTTTGGAGCCCAAAATAATAAAGTCTAACACTGTGTCTACTGTTTCCCCATCTATTTGCCATGAAGTGATGGGACCAGATGCCATGATCTTCGTTTTCTGAATGTTGAGCTTTAAGCCAATCTTTTCACTCTCTTCTTTCACTTTCATCAAGAAGCTCTTTAGTTCCTCTTCACTTTCTGCCATGAGGGTGGTATCATCTGCATATCTGAGGTTATTGATATTTCTCCCGGCAATCTTGATTCCAGCCTGTGCTTCATCCAGTCCAGCGTTTCTCATGATGTACTCTGCATAGAGGTTTAATAAGCAGAGTGACAATATACAGCCTTGAAGTACTCCTTTTCCTATTTGGAACCAGTCTGTTGTTCCATGTCCAGTTCTAACTGTTGCTTCCTGACCTGCATATAGGTTTCTCAAAAGACAGGTCAGGTGGTCTGGTATTCCCATCTTTTTCAGAATTTTCCACAGTTTATTGTGATCCACACAGTCAAAGGCTTCGGCATAGTCAAGAAAGCAAAAATAGATGTTTTTCTGGAACTCTCTTGCTTTTTTGATAATCCAGCAGATGTTGGCAATTTCATCTCTGGTTCTTCTGCCTTTTCTAAAACCAGCTGGAACATCTGGAAGTTCATGATTCACGTATTGCTGAAGCCTGGCTTGGAGAATTTTGAACATTACTTTACTAGCATGTGAGATGAGTGCAATTGTGTGGTATTTTGAGCATTCTTAGGCATTGCCTTTCTTTGGGATTGGAATGAAAACTGACCTGTTCCAGTCCTGTGGTCACTGCTGAGTTTTCCAAATTTGCTGGCATATGGAGTGCAGCACTTTCACAGCATCATCTTTCAGGATTTGAAACAGCTCAACTGGAATTCCATCACCGCCACTAGCTTCATTCCTAATGATGCTTTCTAAGACCCACTTGACTTCACATTCCAGGATGTCTGGCTCTAGGTGAGTGATCACACCATCATGATTATTTTGGTTGTGAAGATCTTTTTTGTACAGTTCTGTGTATTTTTGCCACCTCTTCTTAATATCTTTTGCTTCTGTTAGGTCCATACCACTTCTGTCCTTTATTGTGCTAATCTTTGCATGAAATGTTCCCTTGGTATCTCTAATTTTCTTAAAGAGATCTCTAGTCTTTCCCATTCTGTTGTTTTCCTCTATTTCTTTGCACTGATCACTAAGGAAGACTTTCTTATCTCTTCTTGCTATTCTTTGGAACTCTGCATTCAGACACTTATACCTTTCCTTTTCTCCCTTGCTTTTCACTTCCCTTCTTTTCACAGCTATCTGTAAGGCATCCTCAGACAGCTATTTTGCTTTTTTGCATTTCTTTTCCATGCAGATGGTCTTGATCCCTGTCTCCTGTACAATGTCATGAACCTCCAACCATAGTTCATCAGGCACTCAGTCTATCAGATCTAGTCCCTTAAATCTATTTCTCACTTCCACTGTATAATCATAAGGGATTTGATTTAGGTCATACCTGAATGGTCTAGTGGTCTTCCCTATTTTATTCAATTTAAGTCTGAATTTGGCAATAAGGAGCTCATAATCTGAGCCACAGTCAGCTCCTGGTCTTGTTTTTGCTGACTGCATAGAGCTTCTCCATCTTTGGCTGCAAAGAATATAATCAATCTGATTTTGGTGTTGACCATCTGGTGATGTCCATGTGTAGAGCCTTCTCTTGTATTGTTGGAAGAGGGTGTTTGCTATGACCAGTGCATTCTCTTGGCAAAACTCTATTAGCCTTTTCCCTGTTTCTTCCATATTCCAAGACCAAATTTGTCTGTTACTCCAGGTGTTTCTTGACTTCCTACTTTTGCATTCCAGTCCCCTATAATGAAAAGGACATCTTTTGGGGTGTTAGTTCTAAAAGGTCTTGTAGGTCTTCATAGAACCGTTCAACTTCAGCTTCTTCAGTGTTACTATTTGGGGCATAGTCTTGGATTAACATGATATTGAATGGTTTTCCTTGGAAACGAACAGAGATCATTCTGTCATTTTTGAGATTGCATCCAAGTACTGCATTTCGGACTCTTTTGTTGACCATGATGGCTACTTATTTCTTATAAGGGATTCCTGCCTGCAGTAGTAGATAAAATGGTCATCTGAGTTAAATTCACCCATTCCAGTCCATTTTAGTTCACTGATTCCTAGAATGTCAATGTTCACTCTTGTCATCTCCTGTTTGACCACTTCCTTTGATTCATGGACCTGACATTCCAGGCTCCTGTGCAATATTGCTCTTTACAGCATCGGACTTTACATCTATCATCAGTCACATCCACAGCTGGGTATTGTTTTTGCTTTGGCTCCATCCCTTCATTCTTTCTGGAGTTATTTCTCCACTGATCTCCACTAGCATATTGGGCACTTACTTACCTACCTGGGGAGTTCCTCTTTCAATATCCTATCATTTTGCCTTTTCATACTGTTCATGGGGTTCTCAAGGCTAGAATACTGAAATGGTTTGCCATTCCCTTTTCCAGTGGACCACATTCTGTCAGACCTCTCCACCATGACCCATCTGTCTTGGGTGGCCCCACAGAGTATGGCTTAGTTTCATTGAGTTAGGCAAGGCTGTGGTCCATGTGCTCTGATTGGCTAGTTTTCTGTGATTATGGTTTCAGTGTGTCTGCCCTCTGATGCCCTCTTGCAACACCTACCATCTTACTTGGATTTCTCTTACCTTGGACATAGGGTATCTCTTCACAGCTGCTCCAGCAAAGTGTAGCCACTGCTCCTTACCTTGGAGGAGGTTGCTTCTCCTTACCTTGAACGTGGAGTAGCTCCTCTCAGCCCTCCTGCGCCTGCCGCAGCTCCTCGGACGTGGGTTTGCTCCTCTCCACTGCCGCCCCTGACCTCCGGCGTGGGGTAGCTCCTCTCAGCTGCTCCTGCGCCATCACTGCCTGGCACTCTCGGTTGCCGCCCCTGATAAATATACTACTCAAGTCTTTTTAAGGAAGGAAAAGATCTGACTCTACATGTGTTTTACCCCAAACGTGTATTCCTAACTCATTATTATACTGACCTGTCAGAAAATATATCACTTGGCTTGAAGCAATTTAAGCTTTGCTTCTCTTTTTGAGAATTGTGGACCTGGGTTATCTAAAGCTATGGCTTATTTTAAATATTGATCCCTGCTCAGCATTCTCTCCAAAATCAAATGGAACATTTATTCAACTTTCCGTCAAGGGGCTTACAATCTAAAGTTACACATTTTTCTCTGTTATTATTCAATGACGGTGAAGCCGAATGGGCACCAAATCTCATGGTAACTCCATGGTTCTTTCTACATTTCTCCATCCACTTCTCTGGGCTTCTCATTTGTAATCAAGTTACATGAAAGGCAGTGGCTTAAGTCAACTGATAGTCCTTCTATTAAAATATAATTTGTCAGAAAGATAAAAATAAATACCATATATTAATGCATATATATGGAATCTCGGAGAAGGCAATGGCACCCCACTCCAGTACTCTTGACTGGAAAATCCCATGGATGGAGGAGCCTGGTAAGCTGCAGTCCATGGGGTCGCAAAGAGTCGAACACAGCTGAGCGACTTCACTTTCACTTTTCACTTTCATGCATTGGAGAAGGAAATGACAACCCACTCCAGTGTTCTTGCTTGGAGAATCCCAGGGACGGGGGAGCCTGTTGGGCTGCCGTCTATGGGGGTCGCACAGAGTCGGACACGACTGAAGTGACTTAGCAGCAGCAGCATGGAATCTAGAAAGTAGTACTGATGAACCTATTTGCAGGGAAAGAATGGAGACGCAGACATAGAGAACAGATGTGTGGACCCAGTGAGAGAAGGAGAGGGCAGGGAAAATTGAGAAAGAAATATATAACTAGCGTGAAGCTGCTATATAACACAGAGAATCCAGTCTGGTGCTCTGTGATGACCTAGAGGAATGGGATGTGAGGGGGGAAGGAGGCTCAGAGGGCCAGGGTATATACACAATTATGACTGATTTACATTGTTGGATGGCACAACCAACACAATATTGTAAAGCAATCTTCCTCCAATTAAAAACTTTTATTTTTAAGTTAAAAAAATAAAATAAATATAATTTGTCTTCTTAAAACCAAAAAGCCCTTTCTACCTCCTTCTCACAAACATGAGCAGATTCGGTTGTGTGAACAGAGTTCACTCATTTGAAGGAGGGAGGAGAACTCTTTAAGAAAACAGAATATAAAATTATACATACGGATTCCTAGATTTCCTCCTTGGAAGAACTTGTCCTTACAAGTAAAGGGCCAAGCTCAATTAGTTTCATAGTAAAATTCTCCTCTTGTGAAGAGCAAATATATAATCATGCAATGTACTTTCAAGAGTAGTTAATAAAATTACACCTACATTGGCCATTTGGGTATAAAAAATATATCAGAAACATGTAGGAATGTTAAAGGCCTCTGCTTTCTTCCATAGTCACCTACATTTGCCAAAACCGTGACTTGTCACAGGGAGCAGTTCTCATCTGAATATTCAATCAAAAAGAATATTTTTATTCATGGTCTCTCCACTATATCTCACTCCCTGTCTTCTAACTATTTCACTAATTCTATATTCTAGTTCATCAGCACTTCACCAATGAACCTTTGCTCCATGTCTGTCCTTTCAATAAGCTCTACCCAGAGAGCGAGGCCCTTTTTAAATGCTGGCACTGATATAGCTGAGATAATAAGGTAGACAAGGTGTGCCTTATCAGGTAGAAACAAAAAAAATTGTTTGGGAGCAGTATCCTTAAAAGTCTAGTTCTGAAACTACTGTTGGCTGTTGTATTTAGCTGCTTAGTTCTGTGGAAACCAGTTGTATGACTCCACAGATGAAAGGCTGTAGACCTCTGGAATACAAGCAAGTAGCACCTCATTATACAAATAGAAGCAACTCAGCTATGCATACCCTCAGACTGAGCTCAGTGTTCTGCTGCATTTCAAAAATATCCATCTGTTCCAAGAGAAGAAACAGGAAGTTCTGTTAATTATCTCTCACAACTCACTAGTTTCCAGAAAAATCACTAAAGCCATCTTTCCTGAATGAATTTAATAAGTTACAAGATGAAGCACAGTAGATAAACCTCACATCACTCCTTTTCAATGAATCAAATCTATCAGTTGGCCAATTGCACACTTGCTGTCCCTTAAGCCCCTTCCCATGACTTCAGCACACATCAGACATAACTATTTCCTGTACACAACTTTTTATACAGCAGTATTGATTAATAAAGTAATATCACACTAGAAACATGCAAAACACTAGATGTTATGTAAGCACTTAGATATTTTCTGACTTATTAACATTGAGTGTAATTAGCTTCAGGATTTCATTAAAATATATCACAAATTTTTACACTTAGATGAAACAGACTCATGGAAAATATTCTGTTATTAGCGAATTTAAATAGGTATCTCTAAAACTTCTTCCTCAGCCTAATTATGTCTTCTCAACTAAGATTTCATGGCAGAGAGCTATAATTGTATTAAGGATACACATGCCCAGTTGGACTCCTGCCATCATTCTATAAATCATTGCCAATTATGCCAATAAAACAGCCTGGACAATGATTGATATCTTAGTTATACTGTCAGCTGTTACTTTGACACTTTGTTTCCCTTCAAAAGTCTCAACCGTGGCCTAGTTTCCTAAAATCATGATGGCTTACATTTCCCCCAAAGAGACATTTGTACACATCTGTTGGTGAGAAGAAAGAATTTAGAAATTTATGGAAACCTCATTTAATTCCACCTAGCTGCTGAAGAGGATTACCCAAATTTGTGAAAACTCTAGATTGTAAAAGATTTTTTTAAAAAAACATATATAAAGTAGGGTTTTCCCTACTTCATCCATAACTACTTAAATTAATCTAACAAAGAATCACTTTTTGAAATGCTTAGCATCTGTGAATTATATGGTAAGTTTATAAAAATGTAACAAATATTTAGCATTGTCATGACAATTGACTGCTAACTAGAGTTACATTCTCACTAGCAAAGAGAAGCATAATATTATAGAATCTTTGGTGCAAGAGCTCTTTTATTTTCAGTAGAATTAATTATTTTCCACAACTGAAATGTGTTTCTAGTCAAATATCATGGCTCAAGATGGGCTATTTGATATTTATCCAGATATTAACCACTAGACCCAGCTGGAAAACAAAATGATAGAGTGGAAAGCCAAACTTGAGTTCAAATCTCAGCTCTACCCTTCATTAGCTCTATAGATTTATCTGTTAATCCAGTCAACAAATACATTTTGAACAGCTACTCTGGGCTGCAGATTATAGTGGTAGTGGGCCAAGTCCCTATTTCATAAAGGTTAAATTCTCTAGGTAGGGAGAAAGAAATAATCAAATAAAGGAACAAAATAATATCAGATAATGTTAAGTCTGTAAAGAGTGAGCAGAGTGATGCTTGGAGTGGGATAACATGTATTAGGGAAGACCTCAGGAGCAGACAATGCCCCAGCTAAGGTCCAATGACATGAAGGCAAGTCACACAAAGGCTAGGATGGGGCAATTTATTCAAAGCAAAAGGAACAGGACAAAGGTCCTGAGTTGGAACAAGTCTGGTATGTTCAAAGAAAACATATAAAGCTTACTGTCTCTGAGTGACAACTATCTTCAGATATGAGATGGATATAACAATCATGTTGATTTTACAGGATTATTGCAGAGATTTTGTCTGCACAGTCCCTCAACAGTACCTAGCACATTTCAGATATTCAAAATAAATAAATATTATTATAATTAAATTTGATGTCTGGGGCACTGAAGTCCTGTGAGTAACTCAATACCTATAAAACCACTCAGAATTATGGATAACTTCAAAAAAATTCCAGCAGACCATATTTATCTACAGTGCCAAAACTGAGTTTTGTTTCATATACTTGTGGAAGCAGATACTCATATTTGATTTCAAATGCCTGTGAATATATCGTTTAACTTTAAATACTCAGAAATATACATCCTCCATGTTCAAAACATTTTAGCAAAAACCAACATTGAAAGGTACTCCTCAAATCTTGGAGATTTGCAGTAAAAATTGATATTGATAAAGTGGCAATGTGTCCACCTGGGTCATTTATAAATATGCACATTCCCTGCATTATCAATACAAAAAAGTTCAAAACCATAGACTGTGTCAGGATTGTTGTACTGATGTAAATAGAACTAAGTGCTCATAATACACTTTCTAAAGTAGCAGCATAAATCTGTTAATTGTGCTGTTGCTGCTAAGTCGCTTCAGTCATGTCCGACTCTCTGCGACCCCATAGACGGCAGCCCACCAGGCTCCCCTGTCCCTGGGATTCTCCAGGCAAGAACACTGGAGTGGGTTGCCATTTCCTTCTCCAATGCATGAAAGTGAAAAGTGAAAGTGAAGTCGCTCAGTCGTGTCCGACTCTTAGCGACCCCGTGGACTGCAGCCCACTCAATTCACAAACATCCTCTTAACATTTAACTTTAAGTCACCCCAGGTGATAACTGACTCAATCATACTACTTCATAATCATTGCCCTAATATTTACTAAGGCCTAAGCTACTTAATTTGGATTGGGGGCAGGAGGAGAAGGAGACGACAGAGGATGAGATGGCTGGATGGCATCACTGACTCGATGGACGTGAGTCTGAGTAAACTCCGGGAGTTGGTGATGGACAGGGAGGCCTGGCATGCTGCGATTCATGGGGTCGCAAAGAGTCGGACATGACTGAGCGACTGAAATGAACTGAAGCTACTTCATTTTCTAAATAATAAAAATATTCATACACCAACAAAGCTACAGTTCAGTTCAGTTCAGTCGCTCAGTCATGTCCAACTTTTTGCGACCCCATGAACCGCAGCACACCAGGCCTCCCTGTCCATCACCACCTCCCGGAGTTCACACAAACCCATGTCCATTGAGTCGGTGATGCCATTCAACCTCATTCAGTTTAATCCTCTTCCCTCTCGTCCCCTTCTCCTCCTGCCCTCAATCTCTCCCAGCATCAGGGTCTTTTCCAATGAGTCAGATCTTCGCATCAGGTGGCCAAAATATTGGAGTTTCAGCTTCAACATCAGTCCTTCCAATGAACACTCAGACTGATCTCCTTTAGGATGGACTGGTTGGATCTCCTTGCAGTCCAAGGGACTCTGAAGAGTCTTCTCCAACACCACAGTTCAAAAGCATCAATTCTTCAGTGCTCAGCTTTCATTAGAGTCCAACTCTCACATCCATATACGACTACTGGAAAAACCATAGCCTTGACGAGATGGACCTTTGTTGACAAAGTAATGTCTCTACTTTTGAATATGCTATCTAGGTTGGTCATAACTTTCCTTCCAAGGAGTAAGCATCTTTTAATTTCATGGCTGCAATCACCATCTGCAGTGATTTTGGAGCCCCCCAAAATAAAGTCTGACACTGTTTCCACTGTTTCCCCATCTATTTGCCATGAAGTGATGGGACTAGATGCCATGATCTTCGTTTCCTGAATGTTGAGCTTTAAGCCAACTTCTTAATATCATCTGCTTCTGTTAGGTCCATACCATTTCTGTCCTTTATTGAACCCATCTTTGCATGAAATGTTCCCTTGGTATCTCTAATTTTCTTGAAGAGATCTCTAGTCTTTCCCATTCGATTGTTTTCCTCTATTTCTTTGCATTGATAGCTGAGGAAGGCTTTCTTTTCTCTCCTTGCTATTCTTTGGAACTCTGCGTTCAGATGCTTATATCTTTCCTTTTCTCCTTTGCTTTTTGCTTCTCTTCTTTTCACAGTATTTTTAAAGCCTCCTCAGACAGCCATTTTGCCTTTTTGCATTTCTTTTTCTTGAGGATGGTCTTGATCCCTGTCTCCTGTACAGTGTCATAAACTTCATCCATAGTTCATCAGGCACTCTGTCTATCAAATATAGTTCCTTAAATCTATTTCTCACTTCTACTGCATAATCATAAGGGATTTGATTTAGATCATACCTGAATGGTCTGGTGGTTTTCCCCACTTTCTTCAATTCAAGTCTGAATTTGGCAATAAGGAGATACATTCAAATACAATTCAAATCAAATAGGCAAAACCTTGGAGTCATAGGAGAGAAAAAACAAATAGTGTCTAATTCAGTAAGAAATCTTACTAATTAAAAGAAGCCATCTTCTTTATCTAAAAATGCTCTAACACAACACTGTAAATCAACTATACTCCAATAAAAAATTTTTATAAGAAAAAAATGCTAAGAGATAAAATGAAAATGTACTAGCAAGCATTACCTTCTCTCTGTTTTTGTTTTTGTTTTTGAGGTCCACAAGCCATATAGAAAATAAATCATCTCATTTTCACTTAAATGTCAGTATTTCAAAATCAAAAGTCAGATCTAAAATATGTAAGTAAGATGGCCGAGGAATAGGACTGAGAGACCACTCTCTCCCCCACAAATTCATTGAAAGTTCATTTGAATGCTGAGCAAATACCACAAAACAACGTCTGAACACTGGCTGAGGACATCAAGCACCCAGAAAGGCAGCCCATTGTCTTCAAAAGGAGTTAGGGCAAAATATAAAAGATAAAAAGAGAGACAAAAGAGTTAGGGATGAAGATCCGTTCCAGAGAGAGTCGTAAAAGAGGAGAAGTTGCCAAACACCAGGAAACCCTCTCACTGGTGGGTCTATGGGGAGTTTTGGAATCTCAGAGGGCAACAAAACCGGGAGGAAAAAATAAATTAATAAAACCCACAGATTATGCACCTAACTGTAACTCCCAGCAAAAAAGTAGCCCAGACGCTCGCATCTGCCACCAGCAAGTGGGGGCTGAACAGGGAGGTGTGGGCTGCATTGTTTAGGGGAAGGACCAGGCCTGAATGCCCTGAGGGTAATCTGAGGGAGCTACTGTGAGATAGCAATCCAAACTGTGGGATAGCCAGAGAGAGAGAAAAAAAAAAAAAGGAAAGAGACAGAGAGAGAGAACTTTTCTGGGAAAAGCTCTAACCTAAGGCACTGCCAGTCCCGTTCACAGAACAAAGGAGAGCTAACCAGCAGCGGACTGGCCCATTCCCTGCCAGAGGCAGGGAGGCAGGTGGGCAACAGCCAGAGCCAGAAGGCAAGGGGCAAACTCGGCCCCAGGGACGGCAGCCTCTACCAAACTGCGAGCAGGCTCCTGGTTGCTAACAGAGTCTTCCTGGGATCCTGGATGGTTGACATCCACCAGGAGGGTCGCAGCCAGAGATCAGCTGCCCAGAGGAGACACGTGGCACACCTGAGATGGCGCTCCTGCTGCGCACCCAGGAAACCGGGCGGCTGGAATGGGGAAGGTGATAAGACTCACCACCCCACCTGGGGAGTGTGTGCTTGCCAAGCACCTGGTCGCCTCAGTTGCTCGGACCTGGGAAGGGCACAAAACACAGGTCCAACCAAGTCTGTGCTTTTGTGGTGTACCCAAGAACCTGAACCTGAGTGGCTCAGACCTGGGAAGTGCACACAACCCAGGGCCCACCTTAGACAGTTCCCCTGCAGAGCGACCTGGAGCCTGAGCAGTGTAATCCGGGAAAGCACACATGCCATGAGTAGAGGCAAATCCCATGTGGTCCAGACACTGCGAGCACTTCCCACACACGCCAGTGATATTTGCTTGCAGTGTTCCTCCCTTCCCACAGCACAACTGAACAAGTGAGCCTAAATAAATGACCACCTTTGCCCCCTTGTGTCAGGGTGGAAGTTGGATACTGATGAGACTGGCAAACAGAGGAAGCCAAAATAAACAAACAAGAGGGAACCACTTTGGAAGTGACAGGTGCAACAGATTAAAACCCTGCAGTTAGCGTTGGCTACATTCAGTTCAGTTCAGTTCAGTTCAGTCGCTCAGTCGTGTCCGACTCTTTGCAACCCCATGAATCGCAGCACGCCAGGCCTCCCTGACGCTGCTAAATCGCTTCAGTTGTGTCCGACTCTGTGCGACCCCATAGATGACAGTCCAACAGGCTCCCCCGTCTCTGGGATTCTCCAGGCAAGAACACTGGAGTGGGTTACCATTTCCTTCTCCAATGCATGAAAGTGAAAAGTGAAAGTGAAGTCACTCAGTCATGTCCGATTCTTCGCGATCCCATGGACTGCAGCCTACCAGGCTCCTGCATCCATGGGATTTTCCAGGCAAGAGTACTGGAGTGGGGTGCCATTGCCTTCTCCCCAGGCCTCCCTGTCCATCACTAACTCCTGGAGTTAACTCAAACTCATGTCCATCAAGTCAGTGATGCCCTCTAGCCATCTCATCCTCTGTCATCCCCTTTTCCTCCTGCTCCCAATCCCTCCCAGCATCAGAGTCTTTTCCAATGAGTCAACTCTTCACATGAGGTAGCCAAAATGCTGGAGTTTCAGCTTTAGCATCATTCCTTCCAAAGAACACCCAGGGCTGATTTCCTTCAGAATGGACTGGTTGGATCTCCTTGCATTAGAAGGGACCTATAGACCTCGAGAAGAAGTATAAGCTGGAACAAGGAACTATCTGAAACTCAACTGACCCCACACTGCCCTCAACAGCTCCAGAGAAATTCCTAGTTATATTTTACTATGATCATTTTTTAATTTTTTATAAGTTCTTTATTATCCCTTTAATTTTCATTTTTAAAACCTACTATTACCTTGTGAAAAAAAAGACCCTACTTTTAAAGCAAATTTCATATATATTTTTAATAACTTTTGTGGTTTTCTTTTTGTAATATTGCATTTTTGAGAGTCTAACCTCTACTCTAGATTTTTAATCTTTGCTTTTTGGTATTTGTTATCAATTCTGTATCTTTAAGAATTTAATCTTCAGTACCCATTTTTACTTAGGAGTGTAATTACTGGCTTGATTGCTCTCCCCCCCTTTTGACTCTCCTTTTTCTCCCCCAGGTCACCTCTATCTCCTCCCTCCTCCATCTCTTCTCTACTTAACTCTGTGAATCTCTTTGGGAGTTCTGGGCTGTGAAGAACACTTAGGGAACTGATCACAAGCTAGATTGGTCTCTCTCCTTTTGACTCCCCCCCCCCCCCCCCCGTGGCTCAGATGGTAAAGCATCTGCCTATCTGCCTCCAATGCAGGAGACCCAGATCTGATCCCTGGGTTGGGAAGATCCCCCGGAGAAGGAAATGGCAACCTACTCCAGTACTCTTGCCTGAAAAACTCCATAAACTGTCGCCTGAGGAGCCTGGTAGCTGACAGTCCATGGAGTTGCAAAGAGTTGAACATGGCTGAGCGACTTCACTCACCTCTCCCCCTGGTTACCTCTATCTCCTTTCTCCCTCTTCTCTTCTCTGTGGAACTCTGTGAATCTCTCTGAGTGTTCCAGACTGTGGAGAGCAAATAGGGAATTGAATACTGGCTAGATTCCTCTCGCCCCTTTTGATTCCCTCTCTTCTCCTCCTGGTCACCACTATCTCCCTCCTCCCTCTTCTCTCCTCCATGTAATTCTGTGAACCTCTCTGGGTGACCCCCACTGTGGAGAATCTTTTCACCATTAACCTAGATGTTTTATCATCAGTGCTGAATGGATGGAGAAGTCTTGAGGCTACTGTAAGAATAAGACTGAAAGACAGAGGCAGGAGGCTTAAATTCAAAACTTGAGAACACCAGAAAACTCCTGACCAGGGAACATTAATCAACAAGAGCTCATTCGAAAGCCTCCATACATACACTGAAACCAAGCTCCACCCAAGAGCAAACAAGTTTCAGAGCAAGACACACCAAGCGAATTCTCCAACAACACAGGAACATAACCCTGAGCACAAAAATACAGCCAAAAGTCACACCAAACCCACAGACACCTCAAAATTCACTACTGGACACTTCATTGCACTCCAGAGAGAAGAGATCCAGCTCCACCCACCAGAACACCAACACAAGCTTCCCTAACTAGGAAACCTTGACAAGCCACTCGTCCAACCCCACCCACAGAGAGGAACCTCCACAATAAAGAGGAACCACAAACTTCCAACATACAGAAAGGCCACCCTAAAACACAGCAACCTAAACAAGATGAAAAGGAAGAGAAATATTCAGTAGGTAAAGGAACATGATAAAAGCCCACCAAACCAAACATAAGAGGAGGAGATAGAGAGTCTACCTGAAAAATAATTCAGAATGAAGATAGTAAAAACGATCCAAAATCTTGAAAACAAAATGGAGTTACAGATATATAATCTGGAGACAAGGATTGAGAAGATGCAAGAAAAGTTTCACAAGGATCTAGGAGAAATAAAAACGAGTCAATCAATAATGAATAATGTAATAACTGAGATCAAAAGCACTCTGGAGGGAACCAACAGTAGAATAACTGAGGCAGAAGATGGGATAAGTGAGGTGGAAGACAGAATGGTGGAAATAAATGAAGCAGAGAGGAAAAAAGAAAAAAAGAATTAAAAGAAATGAGGACAACCTCAGAGACCTCTGGGAAAATGTTAAACGTCCCAACATTTGAAACATAGGAGTCCCAGAAGAAGACAAAAAGAAAGGCCATGAGAAAATACTTGAGGAGATAATAGTTGAAAACTTCCCTAAAATGGGGAAGGAAATAGCCACTCAAGTCCAAGAAACCCAGAGAGTCCCAAACAGGATAAACCCAAGGAGAAACATATTAATCAAAATAATGAAGATCAAACACAAAGAACAAATATTAAAAGCTGCAAGGGAAAAACAACAAATAACTCACAGGGGATCCCCATACAGATAGCAGCTGATCTTTCAATAGAAACTCTTTAAGCCAGAAGGGAATGGCAGGACATACTTAAAGTGATGAAAGATAAAAACCTATAACCCAGATTACTGTACCCAGCAAAGATCTCATTCAAATATGAAGGAGAAATAAAAAGCTTTACAGATAAGCAAAAGCTGAGAGAATTCAGCACCACCAAACCAGCTCTTCAGCAAATGCTAAAGGATCTTCTCTAGACAGGAAACACAGAAAATGTTTATAAACTCAAACCCCAAACAACAAGGTAAATGGCAATGGGATCATACTTATCAATAATTACCTTAAATGTAAATGAGTTGAATGGGCCCCAACCAAAAGACAAACACTGGCTGAATGGATACAAAGACAAGACCCCTATATATGCTGTCTACAAGAGACCCACCTCAAACCTAGAGATACATACAGACTGAAAGTGAAAGGCTTGAAAAAGATATTTCATGCAAATGGAGACCAAAAGAATGCAGGAGTAGCAATACTCATATCAGATAAAATAGACTTTAAGGCTGTGAAAAGAGGCAAAGAAGGACACTACATAATGATCAAAGGATTAATCCAAGAAGAAGATATGACAATTATACATATACATGCACCCAACATAGGAGCACAGCAATATGTAAGGCAAATGTTGACAGGTATGAAAGGGGAAATTAACAGTAATGCAATAATAGTGGGAGACTTTAATACCCCACTCACACCAATGGATAGATCAACTAAACAGAAAATAAGCAAGGACACACAAACTTTAAATGATGCAATAGACCAGTTAGACCTAACTGATATCTATAGGACATTTCACCCTAAAACAATGAGTTTCACCTTTTTCTCAAGTGCTCACAGAACCTTCTCCAGGATAGATCACATCCTGGGCCACAAATCTAGCCTTGGTAAACTCAAAAAATTGAAATCATCTCAAGCATCTTTTCTGATCACAATGATGTAAGATTAGATGTCAACTACATGAAAGAAACTATTAAAAATACAAACATATGGAGGCTAAACAAACTTCTGAATAACCAACAAATCACAGAAGAAATCAAAAAAGCAATCAAAATATGCAAATAAATCAAAATATGCATTTTCATTTCATGGAATGAAAATGAAAACACAACAACCCAAAACCTATGGGATTCAGTAAAAGCAGTGCAAAGGGGAAGTTTCATAGCAATACAAGCCTACCTCAAGAAACAGGGGAGAAATCAAAGAAATAAGCTAACTCTACACCTAAAGCAACTAGAAAAAGAAGAAATGAAGCACCCCAAGGTTAGTAGAAGGAAAGAAACCATACAAATTAGGGCAGAAATAAATGCAAAAGAAACAAAGTAGACCATAACCAAAATCAACTAAGCTAAAAGCTGGTTCTTTGAGAAGATAAATAAAATAGACAAACCATTAGCCAGACTCATCAAAAAACAAAGGAAGAAGAATCAGATCAACAAAATTAGAAATGAAAATGGAGAAATCACAACAGACAACACAGAAATACAAAGGATCATAAGAGACTACTATCAGCAACTATATGCCAATAAAATGGACAACTGGGAAGAAATGGACAAATTCTTAGAAAACTATAACTTTCCAAAACTGAACCAGGAAGAAATAGAAAATCTTAACAGACATATCGCAAGCACAGAAATCGAAACTGTAATCAGAAATCTTCCAACAAACAAAAGCCCAGGACCAGATGGCTTCACAGGTGAATTCTACCAAAAATTTAAAGAGCTAACACCTATCCAACTCAAACTCTTCCAGAAAATTGCATAGGAAGGTAAACTTCCAAACTCACTCTATGAGGCCACTGTCACCCTAACCAAAGCCAAAAACCAGACAAAACCAGACAAAGATGTCACATACAAAGAAAACTACAGGCCAATATCACTGATGAACATAGGTGCAAAAATCCTTAACTAAATTCTAGCAAACAGAATCCAACAACATATTAAAAAGATCATACATCATGACAAGGTGGGCTTTATCCCAGGGATACAAGAATTCTTCATTATTTGCAAATCAATCCATGTGATACACCACATTAACAAATTGAAAGATAAAAACCATATGATTATCTCAATAGATGCAGAGAAAGCCTTTGACAAAATTCAACATCCATTTGTGATTAAAAAAACCCTCCAGAAAGCAGGCATAGAAGGAACTATCTCAACATAATAAAAGCCATATATGATAAACCCACAGCAAACATTATCCTCAATGGCAAAATATTGAAAGCATTTCCTTAAAGTTAGGAACAAGATAAGGATGCCCACTCTCACCACTACTATTCAACATAGTTTTGGAAGTTTTAGCCACAGCAATCAGAAAAGAAAAAGAAAAAGAAAAAAGGAATCCAGATTGGAAAAGAAGTAAAACTCTCACTGTTTGCAGATGACATGATCCTCTACATAGAAAACCCTAAAGACTCCACCAGAAAATTACTAGAGCTAATCAATGAATATAGTGAAGTTGCAAGATATGAAATTAACACACAGAAATCCCTTGCATTCTTATACACTAACAATGAGAAAACAGAGAAATTAAGGAAGCAATTCCATTCACCATTGCAATGAAAAGAATAAAATACAAAGGAATAAATCTACCCAATGAAACAAAAGACCTATATATAGAAAACTATAAAACACTGATGAAAGAAATCAAAGATGACACAAGTAGATGGAGAAATATACCACGTTCATGGATTGGAAGAATCAATATAATGAAAATGAGTATACTACCCAAAGCATCTATAGATTCAATGCAATCCCTATCAAGCTAGCAATGGTATTTTTCAGAGAACTAGAACAAATAATTTCACAATTTGTACGGAAACACAAAAATCCTCGAATAGCCAAAGCAATCTTGAGAAAGAAGAATGGAACTGGAGGAAGCAACCTGCCTGACTTCAGGCTATACTACAAAGCAACAGTCATCAAGACAGTATGGTACTGGCACAAAGACAGAAGCATAGATCAATGGAACAAAATAGAAAGCCCAGAGATAAATCCATGCACCTATGGATACCTTATCTTTGACAAAGAGGCAAGAATATACAATGGAGATAAGACAATCTCTTTAACAAGTGGTGCTAGGAAAACTGGTCAACCACTTGTAAAAGAATGAAACTAGAACACTTTCTAACACCATACACAAAAATAAACTCAAAATGGATTAAAGATCTAAATGTAATACCAGAAACTATAAAACTCCTAGAGGAAAACATAGGCAAAACACTCTCTGATGTAAATCATAGCAGGATCATCTATGATCCAGAGTAATGAAAATAAAAGCAAAAATAAACAAATGGGACCTATTTAAACTTAAAAACTTTTGCACAATGAAGGAAACTATAACCAAGGTGAAAAGACAGCCTTCAGAATGGGAGAAAATAATAGCAAATGAAGCAACTGACAAATAATTAATCTCAAAAATATACAAGCAGCTCCTGCAGCTCAATTCCAGAAAAATAAGGGACCCAATCAAAAACTGGGCCAAAGAACTAAACAGACATTTCTCCAAAGAAGACATACAGATGGCTAACAAACACATGAGAAGATGCTCAACATCACTCATTATCAGAGAAATACAAATCAAAACCACAATAAGGTACCATCTCATGCCGGTCAGAATGGCTGCTATCAAAAAGTCTACAAACAATAAATGCTGGAGAGGGTGCAGAGAAAAAGGAACCCTCTTACACTGTTGGTGGGAATGCAAACTAGTAGAGCCACTATGGAGAACAGTGTGGAGATTCCTTAAAAAACTGGAAATAGAACTGCTATACAACCCAGCAATGCCACTGCAGGGCACACACACCAAGGAAACCAGTATTGAAAGAGACACGTGTACCCCAATGTTCATCGCAGCACTGTTTATAATAGCCAGGACATGGAAGCAACCTAGATGTCCATCAGCAGATGAATGGATAAGAAAGCTGTCGTACATATACACAATGGAATATTACTCAGCCATTAAAAAGAATGCATTTCAATCAGTTCTAATGAGGTGGATGAAACTGGAACCTATTATACAGAGCAAAGGAAGTCAGAAAGAAAAACACCAATATAGTATATTGACACATATATATGGACTTTAGAAAGATGGTAATGATGACCCTATATGCGAGACAGCAAAAGAGACACAGATGTAAAGAACAGGATTTTGGACTCTGTGGGAGAAGATGAGGGTGGAATGATTTGAGAGAATAGCATTGAAACATATATATTACTATATGTGAAATAGATCACTAGTCCAAGTTTGATGCATGAGACACGGTGCTCAGGGCTGGTGCCCTGCGTTGATCTTGAGGGATGGGATGGGGAGGGAGGTGGAAGGGAGGGTCAGGATGGGGATCACATATACACCCATGGCTGCTTCATGTGAATGTATGGCAAAAACCACCACAATATTGTAATTAGCCTCAATTAAAATAAATTTTAAAAATAAATAAAATAAGAATAAATCAAAAGTCAAAGATGAAAAAAATTTAAGCAGAAAAATAAAGTAGCATTGGATTGTAATCCAATATATAGAATAGATATCCATGAGTCTATAGCAATATAAATAAATGATTGAATCAATAAATAAAGGGGGAGAAAATACAAATCTCCATGAAGAAGATTTCTAATCTATGTGGATATTTTCTCTGCAAGGAGATGAAGCATATCTCCTCACTTCTGCCTTCTAAAGAGTAAGAATGGGAAGTGGACCAAAGAGAACTTGACAAGGGAGAAATCTGACAAGCGCTACTTCTGCCAGGTCAGGTATCAAGGTCAATATAAAGAATGATGACTTGTGCTGATAGTATGCCCTTTTGAGACAACGCTCTGAGAAATGATGTGTTGAGAATGGCACTTTACCTCTGTGGTCTTCTTCCTAAAAACCCATAACTTCAGTCTCATCATGAGAACACCATTAGACAAATCCTAGTTAAGGGACAATCTACAAAATACCTGACCAGCACTCCTCAAAACTGTCAAGGTCATCAAAAATAGGGAAAGTCTGAGAAACAGACAGTCACAGTCAAGAGGAACCTAAGGAGACACAATGGCTAAATGCATGCAGTATAATGGATGGGACTCTAGAGTGAAAAAGGACATTGGGTAAAATTTGAGCGACTCTGATTAAAACATGGACTTCAGCTTTAAAAAAAAAAAATAAAGAAAACAATGTGCATTCACAAGTCTCCTGAATCTTTTGAAATGAGCCTTAGAGAAGTAAAATACAGCATTTTCATTAATTGATTTTCCTTTTTCTAGCACAGATTTGTGGTTAAGTCAACACAAAAGCACTATCAATAACTAGAAGTAGCTGTTGAGCAAAGCATCAGGGTTATCAGCACTGTATCCACATAAGGTGTCTTCAACATCCATTGATTTAAATAGCAATTTGTGAGAGATTTATTTGTAGCAACAAGAAAAAACTAGCTCAGGAATCTCAACTATCCCCTAGGAATTGCTCTTCTCCTGTAGAACTCTTCCTAGTTTGAATCATTAGAAAGAAATAACAATGTTGAATATTGGCAGACTTTTATTTAGCACTTCCTCTATGCCAGGGACCATTATAAATCCCTTTTAATTAATTCAAATCTCAGATCATCATCATTATTATGTCCATTGTACTAATGAGGAAATTGAGGCACTGAGAAGTTAAATAACTCACCTGGTAACCAGATAAGTGACAGAGCCAGTTTTTTAATCTATAAAGTCTGGTTCCAGAGCATGTTCACTGGCTTTCTAAATGGACTGCACAGCATCCTCACTTTTTCTCCTGAGCCCTTTATCTGAGCTGCTGGAAGTCTGTCTTCACAGCATTCCTTGCCCCATGCTGAGTGCTCCTATTGTCAGCCACCACCTCAGACTTTGAGAAAACAATAGAATTTCTGAGTAGACAGGTCAATTTCTTGTCCATGGCAGCTTAGTTCTCCAGGAAGCCTAGTTGAAGACAGAGTTTAGCGTGCAGGATGTTTATTAAGGAGTGCCAGACAGTGAAGGGACTGGTCAAAAGCACATGTGGGTAGAGAGAGAAGTCAGCCCTGTGATGCAGGGCTAACCAACTTCCATGGGGTCTGTGGGTCTCAAATGGCCCTTAGAGTTAAATGCAGGTGGACCAAGATGGCCACGCTTTCAGAAATTGTGATAAAGTACCTAGTCACCCCACCCGAGATCCACCACAATCAGCACAGAAAAACACCAATCAAACTCTGATTCCCTCAGCTGTGCCTCTTCTAGAGCATGTGTGCTGGGTTCCTCATGGGTAGGGCCCATTGGAGTGTGATTTCATCTGACAGTTCTCTCCCTCTCTGCCTATGTGTTCAGCATAAAGTTTGAAATTCCACCATTAGAAATTCATTCTTTTTCTACTTGAAGACTTTTGGTCATCAAAACTCTTTAACCATATTGCACATGCCCCTCCAAAAAGGCAATGTAAACCATTTTCAGCTAATCTTAGTGGCCCTCAACTGATTGGAGCTGAAAGCAGAAAAGAGTACACTTAGAAAGAGAAATGGGGCACTAAAAAAAGAAGTCAGAGGGTGCCAAGAATAAATATTATCTTACTTCATAGCTTTGCTTAGAGTTAACTCTGCCCCTGAGTTCTCACAAAGAGGCTATGCTCTTCTCTTTTCCTATGTCATGTTAGTGCCCTCAGGCCTCTAGAAAACAACATAAAGACATTTCATGGAACATCGTATGTCTCATAATTGCACTCTAGTGCATAAAATTGAGCCTATTTCTCTGAAACTGATCTCTTCCTAAATGGACAATGTTTATTCCCCCTTGGATCTTGTTTTCTGTTGCATAATGCCAGAAATATCTTTGACACAAACTTCCTAGCAGATCGTGAGCTCCACAAATATGACTAAGGATTTAATATGTTCCCTTATATTTACAGATGTCAGTGCAAGTTGAAGAAGATGTGAAAATTACTGAAAACCAATTTACAGCAGCTGAAGCAAATTAGGGCTTTAGGGCTCATTGCAACCTTTAAAAAAATAAAAAAGAAAGAAATGAAACAACCAGCTCTAGGCAAACCATATGTGCCATCCCAAATCTTTATTAATGGAATTATAGCTATATGTTAAAGTGAATTTAATTTCACAGCAAAGATTCTAATAATGGCATGCACAGATTGTAACCCTTCATTCTCAATATGAGTTCCCCAAAATTTATACAGTGATTTAGAGGTAGGCTCTATAGTGACCTTATACTCAATATGCTTAAAAGATTTCTGCATTATTTGCCACTCTGCCCCCCAAAAATCAATGTTCTTTTTGAAATTTGGGAAAATGACACATTTTATTTTGCCAATTTTGGAAAACTTCACTACCTACAAAGAACAGTCAAAGTAGTTGGCCTATATGTCTTGACAACAACTGAGATTTTTAGCAATTACCAGAAAGATATCAAAGCTTGAAACACTGGTAACAGGACAAAAGTTGCCTTCTTCCAATATTAGTAACAATGTAATGGGGTCATAATATTCATATATTATGAGACTGGGTAGAAAATGTGGCACCTCTGAACAAAAATGATGGCTAAAAGGAATTTTCTGCTCAGATGACACTACAAATGACCCTTTGAATGAGCAAATCATGTACCAGCCCTCATCAGCATACAACAGAAACATAAAAGATTATCTGCAGGCATATCATAAAGGTCTGCTTGACCTCACCACATTCTAGTGAGTTGGATTGTGGCTCATAAGCCTTACTCAACTCTTAGAACTGATCCACCCATTTCAGACTTTCTCTGAAAGATCCTCCATCCCCAAATACTCACATTTTGCAAAGTCAATTTAGTGCAAAAGATGAAACTATGGAAATACCAGGGCGGATGAGAACTGAGTCAAGACCTAATACATCGTATCCTCATCAGTATGATTTTCTTCTGATTGTCAACCCCACTCATATGCTTAATTTCCTCTGGTTAAACTTTTTAGCTTCCAAGTGTTGTTTCATATGTGAAAACAAAGGCAGATTGCCAGATTTCTCTTCAGCTTACCTAGAAATCAACCACAGTTACATTTTCAAAAATGTTATTAACAACCATAGCTCATTACTAACTTGAAGTACCATTTAAAATAACACTGAAAAAATATGTAGATTATCCAATAACAAAATTTTTTGTTAACTATCATGAGTATAAATTACATTATAATTCCTATAATACTACCCTGATTTTATCTACTATGTTTGAAATGTACTTGATATTCTTATTGCTATCTATGATTTAGGATAAAACATTCTCAGAGGTTGACCCTATAATTTGCTTTCTAAAGAGGAATCAGCTGCTCTTCGATTCCTCCAACTGCTAGTGATCAAGATTGCTCTTAAACATTTGAAGGTACCAGCACAAAATCCACCAATCACTAATCATCCATATACATGTCTCTCTGGAACACTCTATTACCAAAGCAGTAAAAAATGATGGTGCTTTTGAGTACAGCATCAGTATTTATATACTGTAGATAGTTTTACGGTCGAACATGTTGTTATGTTTATGCCTAGCAGTTATAGCAATGTTCCCTGTTTAGTGATGACATACTAGAGCAGAGTACTCATAGTAAACTGACTAGAAATAATTCACACACTATTATGAGATGGACAGTCTGACATTAAAAATCCTATTAGCTACAACATTTAATGATCCTTTGTACATTGCTTACCCCAGTATTAAGATACTCTGAGGTCAACTTAGACTACTTCACAATTATTCTAGTCCTATTTTCCTGTTAAAATGTTGAATGTCCATGTGTTGTTTTAATTACTTTGCATCATTAAATACTCAACATCTATTTTATATAAATTATGATGGCCTCAGAAATTTTGATCCATGAAATATACTGATCATATAATTGTCTATTCATGTGATTCCCTTAGTAGGGCTCTTGCAAAGTTCTCTCAATTTCTTCATTTCTCTCCATATGTGGTGGTACAGAATTCTTTCAACTAAATGGTATGCACCTATCAGAAGTTTCACTATTCTGTTTTATTAAAAGCATGGAGGGTGTGATTTCCAATCCTTTATAATTTCCGGATTTACTAATTAAATTGCTTCAATCATGTCAAGGCACTTTCTATCACTTAGAATATTAAAATCAGCCCTTTTTGGAGAACAAAGTCAATCAGAAAAACTCTAAAAGCATGAAAAAGTGTTTCCTGTGTTCAGATGACTTAAAAGAAGCTCAAAGGAAATTCACCAAATTTAAATAAAAATTCATTATCCTAAAGAAAAGAAGCCTGCAAATTAAAGCCACAGCAGCCAGCACCCTGAAAACAAGCTTAGGTAAAAGGCAGCACCACCCACCAGGAACACACTCTCCTACTATTCTCATTATCATCTTTTCTCCAAGCCCTTAAATCTGTTTACATACATAGTAAATTCTTTATCTGACATGGTCAGCAGATAGGGTATTTTGATTAATGTATTGTACCAGGGAGACTGGAATTAAACGTTTTCAAACAACAGTGAATAGAAAGCATGGTCCAATTTATTTTTATATCATTTAGTCCTCACCTCACTGTAAGGTAGGTATTGAGCCATTTTTCAGACACAAAGACCAAGAGTAAGTGATATTACATAACCCTTCTGGAATCACAGGGTTAGCAAATGAAGAGCTGTGACATAAATCAAGGAGTTTGATTCCAAAGTCTCTAATTTTTCTTTTGATGTGTTGAACATATATATCACACCATATACAAATTACCACTTTCCAGAGAATTATACTATGATTAAAATAAATTTGGATCATGAGAAATACAGTTTATTCTCTGTGAAGATTCAAAAGCATTTAAGAAGTTTGTCATGCCTTGGTGTCAGTGTTAGAAACACTAGTCATCCTTTCATTATCAATACATCAGAAGTGCCTATTAACAGAGATTTATGATGAATGGGATGACAAGGAATATATCTGTACATGAATATTCTTTCTGTAGAAACATGATAAATTGCAGACTTCCAAGACTATCTGAGTAATCATGTCATTCATAATTGTACATTAAAGTATGATTTCTCATTAAGTATGATTGTATGGTGCAGAGTGCACATTGCCCTCACGTGAAGCCTTTAGAACATACTCAATGCACAGAGCATGACATGCCCATCATCATATTTTCCCCTTTAAACTTGGTGGCACATTACATCCAAGTTTATCATCCAAATTCCCAGAGACCTACTGCTTTTCATCTTTAATTAGGGAATGATCTCAAGGAGCTGCTAACATTATCCAAAGAAAAAGATTGTTTCCTTTGTTTTTCAAATTTGTCAAACTAAAGATAACCTTAAACAAAGTCACTTTCATCACACTACCATCCTAGGACAAAAACTGCTCAGCTCCTCTAAGCAAAATTTGTTTCTTTTTTAAAGTTTTCAATGATTGAAAATTTTCTTGACATAAAACATAGATTCTCCACAAAGAGTCTTTCTAGTCCTGACTGTGAGTTGAGGAGCAATTTGGAAAACAAAGAGGCTTCCCTGGGCTTCCTCAGCTCTTCCTAGCATTTGGATGGCTGCTACTCCACTAAGCTGAACCTGATTTCTCACACCCTAAAACTGAATCTCAGTGGACATTGGATCTCATGCCAAATACAAAGTTTCAATCATTTCTGTTTCCGTATCTGAGTATTTCTGCATTGCTATGGAGTGTCAGAATGGGTAAGCTGATAAGGCAGAAAAAAAATAATGAACAGACTGGTTCCAAATAGGAAAAGGAGTACATCAAGGCTGTATATTGTCACCCTGTACATTTAACTTCTATGCATAGCACATCATGAGAAACACTGGGCTGGAAGAAGCACAAGCTGGAATCAAGATTCCCGGGAGAAATATCAATAACCACAGATATGCAGATGATACCACCCTTATGGCAGAAAGGGAAGAGGAACTAAAAAGCCTCTTGATGAAAGTGAAAGAGAAGAGTGAAAAAGTTGGCTTAAAGCTCAACATTCAGAAAACGAAGATCATGGCATCTGGTCCCATTACTTCATGGGAAATAGATGGGGAAACAGTGAAAACAGTGTCAGACTTTATTTTGGGGGGCTCCAAAATCACTGCAGATGGTGATTGCAGCCATGAAATTAAAAGACACTTACTCCTTGGAAGGAAAGTTATGACCAATCTAGATAGCATATTCAAAAGCAGAGACATTACTTTGTCAACAAAGGTCCGTCTAGTCAAGGCTACGGTTTTTCCATTGGTCAAGTATGGATGTGAGAGTTGGACTGTGAAGAAAGTTGAGCACCGAAGAACTGATGCTTTTGAACTGTGGTGTTGGAGAAGACTCCTGAGAGTCCCTTGGACTGTAAGGAGATCCAACCAGTCCATTCTGAAGGCGATCAGCCCTGGGTGTTCTTTGAAGGAAATGATGCTAAAGCTGAAACTCCAGTACTTTGGCCACCTCATGTGAAGAGTAACCTCATTGGAAAAGACTCTGATGCTGGGAGGGATTGGGGGCAGGAGGAAAAGGGGACAACAGAGGATGAGATGGCTGGATGACATCACCAACTCGATGGACATTAGTCTGAGTGAACTCCAGGAGATGGTGATGGACAGGGAGGCCTGGCGTGCTGCGATTAATGGGGTCGCAAAGAGTCAGACACAACTGAGCGACTGAACTGAACTGAACTGATGCATATTCACAATGCGAATCAATCTAGATTTATTGGTGTTTTCTCTCCAAGTTGCATTTTAAATGGTACTGTGGGTACATGCCACAGGTGGAAAATCTTCTTCAGATGATACAGCTAAAACTAGGATAAATAGCATTTTGATTTATAGAAGTTTTCTGAAAGATCTCCTATTTGGTGTGTTGCAAAACCTAGGAAATATACAGCTGTTAATAACAGAGAAGGAAGTAGTCTAGAAAAAATCACATGGTCAGATTTATGTGGTCTAAGAGGTGCAGAGGAAGCAAACAAACTTGAAGCTTTGCATACAATGTGAAGCTTAGGATGTATCTCAAACTTTCCAGGGCTAATGATATTTGGAAAGGAAGAGTAACAATTTAGAAAATTAACAAAATACCACAAGCTGGATAACTTAAATGGCATAAAATTATTTTCTCACAATTCTGGAGGCTGCAAGTATGAGATCAAGGGTTGGTTTCTTCTGAGACCTCTCACCTTAGCTTGTAGGTGTCCATTTTTTGACCTGTGTTTTCACATGGTCTTCCATCAGTGTGTGTCCGTGTCTGAATTTCCTCTTCCTTTAAGGATACTAGTCGTATTGGATCTGGGTCCATTCCTAATGATCTCAGTTCAGTTCAGTCCCTCAGTCTTTCCAACTCTTTTTGATCCCATGGACTGCAGCACGCCAGGCTTCCCTGTCCATCAGCAACTCCCGGAGCTAAATCAAACTCATGTCCACTGAGTCAGTGATGCCATCCAACCATCTCATCCTCTGTTGTCCCCTTCTCCACCCACCTTCAATCTTTCCCAGCATCAGGGTCTTTTCCAATGAGTCAGTTCTTCTCATTCAGTTCAGTTCAGTCGCTCAGTTGTGTCCGACTCTTTGCGACCCCACGAATCGCAGCACACCAGGCCTCCCTGTCCATCACCATCTCCTGGAGTTCACTCAGACTCACATCCATCGAGTCCATGATGCCATCCAGCCATGGCATCCTCTGTCGTCCCCTTCTACTCCTGCCCCCAATCCCTCCCAGCATCAGAGTCTTTTCCAATGAGTCAACTCTTCGCATGAGGTGGCCAAAGTACTGCAGCTTCAGCTTCAGCATCATTCCTTCCAAAGAAATCCCAGGGCTGATCTCCTTCAGAATGGACTGGTTGGATCTCCTTGCAGTCCAAGGGACTCTCAGGAGTCTTCTCCAACACCACAGTTCAAAAGCATCAATTCTTCGGCGCTCAGCCTTCTTCATAGTCCAACTCTCACATCCATACATGACCACAGGAAAAACCATAGCCTTGACTAGATGGACCTTAGTCGGCAAAGTAATGTCTCTGCTTTTGATTATGCTATCTAGATTGGTCATAATTTTTCTTCCAAGGAGTAAGTGTCTTTTAATTTCATGGCTACAATCACCATCTGCAGTGATTCTGGAGCCCCCCCAAAAATAAAGTCTGACACTGTTTTCACTGTTTCCCCATCTATTTCCCATGAAGTAATGGGACCAGATGCCATGATCTTCGTTTTCTGAATGTTGAGCTTTAAGCCAACTTTTTCACTCTCCTCTTTCACTTTCATCAAGAAGCTTTTTAGCTCCTCTTCACTTTCTGCCATAAGGATGGTGTCATCTGCATATCTGTGGTTATTGATATTTCTCCCGGGAATCTTGATTCCAGCTTGTGTTTCTTCCAGTCCAGCGTTTCTCATGATGTACTCTGCATATAAGTTAAATAAGCAGGGTGACAATATACAGCCTGACGTACTCCTTTTCCTATTTGGAACCAGTCTGTTGTTTCATGTCCAGTTCTAACTGTTGCTTCCTGACCTGCATACAGGTTTCTCAAAAGGCAGGTTAGGTGGTCTGGTATTCCCATCTCTTTCAGAATTTTCCACAGTTTCTTGTGATCCACACAGTCAAAGGCTTTGGCATGGTCAATAAAGCAGAAATAGATGTTTTTCTGGAACTCTCTTTCTTTTTCCATGATCCAGCAGATGTTGGCAGTTTGATCTTTGGTTCCTCTGCCTTTTCTAAAACCAGCTCGAACATCAGGGAGTTCACGGTTCACGTATCGCTGAAGTCTGGCTTGGAGATTTTTGAGCATTACTTTACTAGCATGTGAGATGAGTGCAATTGTGCGGTAGTTTGAGCATTCTTTTGCATTCTTCACATTAGGTGGCCAAAGTATTGGAGTTTCAGCTTCAGCTTCAGTCCTTCCAATGAATATTCAGAACTGATTTCCTTTAGGATGGATCTCATTTGAACCTAATTATCTCTTTAAAGATGGGCTTCCCAGGTGGTACAAGTGGTAAAGAAACCACCTGCCAATGTAGGAGATAGAAGAGTTGAGGGTTTGATCCCTGGGTCGGGAAGATGCCCTGGAAGAGGGCCAGGCAACCCACTCTGCCTGGAGAGTCCCACAGACAAAGGAGCCTGGTGGGTTACAGTCCATAGCATCACAAAGAGTAGGATATGACTGAAGCTACTTAGCATATCCATACAGCGCACATCTCTTTTCAGACCCTGACTCCAAATACAGCCACATACTGAGTTACCAGAGGTTAGGATTTCAACATATGGATTTCAGAGGTATGCAACTCAGCCTATAACAGAAAGGACATTAAAAATATAATCCCATCCCAAGACTGCCTGAGCCTTCAGATGATTTCCATTATGAATGATGCAGAGGGAAGTGACCATTTTGGAAAGAGAGATAAGGACCTGAGGTATAGATACCAAAGAGGTTGCCATAGCTACATGATAAGGCAATATTAAAAGCAGCATGAGTAGATGGGGCAATAATTTAATCATGAAAACTTTTAATAAAGTATGAGGTTTGATATAAATTTTACAGATTTTTAAAGAAAGCACATATGATCATCTGTTCAAACTTTGGTTCACATGTTCAAATAAACATTCCAGATACTTTTATTCATTCATTTTATTCTGTCCATTTCTGATATTAAGAGCCTTCTAAGCACTGTGCTGGAACCAAAGCCCAAACAATAGCCAGTGTTTTGTTTTCTGGTGAATGATATCTATTCAAAAGTGAGCCCTTTGGCAAGTCACTAGAATTAAACTAGTTTGCCTTTTGTTTTAATTGTTTAATTATTCTTAGTTCCTATCAAGACTAGACAACATTAATTTTAGCCAGTTTTTAAATGCATCATATGTAGGAAATAATCACACATACATATGTATGCCATCACCCTTTGTAGTTAAATATACCATGGCTAAAGCAGAGATTTCTCAGGTGCTTCTGTGTGCTTAGAATAGTAATTATTAATGGGTGCCCTTTTCTCGGGGGCAATATTTGTGTTAGCAAGAGTCATGATCAAGATCTACAGTTTTCAACGGTACCATGAAATTTACATTCAGATTGTTCCCCTTAACGACTCAGAATTCATATCTGACTTTTCCCTTACCTCTATATTTGAATAGCATTTATAAGGAAAATAACAAAAGAATGTAAAGCAAGATATCTTCCTGAAGTATATCCTCATCCTAAAAAGTAGTAGTAAGCATATAGTTACAACTAAGAGAGGTCCTTTCAAGCTACCAAATGGCTGCTGAATATTCTGGGTCATAGGTTTTCAGGTAGTTAAATCCAGTGTTCAAAATATCATCCTCAAGCACCAACACTTCGTAGGGAAATTGCAAAACCCATAAAGAGAGAAATCACTATAATGCAGGTGGACTCTGTTCATTCTAAATGGACTCCTATTAGTTAAACAGACCAGGTGACTTGGAAAGTCTTTGTCTGCATTAAATTGGAGAGTGGTTTGAATACAGTGCAGATGCTATGGAAAGCAAAGATGGGCATTTTTTTCTAATTGAAAGCATGTAATAGTTGCCTAGTACAGAAATAAAATTTGGCTGATGAAGGAACCCAAACTGACTTGTGAAACTCTTAAAAACAAACAACATTTCATTACACATCTCATTTCTCATCTACAAGCTTTGGCAGTGAGCATTCTTTTTCTGGAGAACTGGTCTGATAAAGAAAGATTTTACTGCTACATTTCACAAAAACCATTGTTTGTGTTTTTTAGTTCAATGAAAAACCAAAATTAGCAAGAGAGCAGGAAGAGTTAACATGTGAGAAGGCTTCAAAGATCCTCTAGAGATTATTAATCAGTTAGATGAGAGCACTGCCTGTTCTCCATGGAATTTTTTCTTATAAGTGAAGCAAGTCTGGCAGTGCCAGCAAATGTCAATGCCATGCAGAGAGAATTAGATAAATTTAGAGCAAATGATTTCCCAGTTAAATAGGGACCAACAGTGAGTTTATAATAAAACAATTTGCATACAGTTTGGAATATCACAATGGTAATTGTTCTTATGTTGAAAACAGCCTTTTTTCTAATGTGTGCTTGTGGCAGAACAGAGAATGTACTAACAGAGCTCTTCCCACATCTATAAACAGTACAAGGAAGGCCATTCAGTATTAGTAACACTTGGCCAGCTTACCAAAGAGGACAACACATTGGGAGGCATGATTACACATAAGAGTTTTCAAACCTTTATTCTGAGTTAGAAATACAGTGCTCAATACTAAATCCTCAAAAGCAGAGAAAGAATTGGGATGTCCTTTCATTTTCAGCTGATGGTTGATATTCCTGTTATTTGAAACTTCTGAAGATGTTTTAGTCCCACCATAGCACTGACTTTCACCCTAGCTGCACAAAGAAACCACCTGAGGAACTTTAATAAACTGATATCTGGAATTCACCTCAAGAGATTCTGATTTAAGTGATTTAAGGAGTGGCCAGGCACTGAAATTTTTAAAAACTCCCCAAGTGATTCTAAAGAACAGACAGGGTTCAGAAAGACTTAAAAAGGAGGGGAGGGGAAGAACTATCAGATGACATTTTGTCATTTATAGCTACAAAAGTTAAATCTACTTAAGTAGTTCATACGCTATTTTTACTAGCAATATGACAATCACTCAAATCATCACAGAAAAATGTGAAATAATAGAATGTTTAAGTGAAAAACCAAGAGATCATTTAATACAGGGATTTTCCAACCAGGGGTTCTTGGGCTCCCAAGAAGCTTTTAGGTGGCATATCAACCCCTTGAAATGGCGGTATGCACATTTTTCTGAGAAGAGCATCCATAGATTCCATCAGTTTCTAAAAAGAGCTTCTGGCCTTAAAAGGTTAAGAACTACTTACATGGTGTAAATCCCTCTGTTTGCAAACAAGAAACTGAAGACCAACAGGAAAACAGAAAAAAGTATATTCCTTACCACGCCTTGTAGGACATCTCAGAACCAAGTTCATGATGACACATATGTTTTTGCATAAAACTGATTAAAATACTAAACAAAAATGGAACCTCAAAACAGACTGACATTTTGACTAAGTCAAAAATCTCAACCAGGTATCTCAAGTATCCAGAACCACAGAAATGGTATTCTTTTTGACTTCCCTAGACTTCACAGATGGAGAAGGCCAATGGCATTCCACTCCAGTACTCTTGCCTTGAAAATCCCATGGACGGAGGAGCCTGGTAGGCTGCAGTCCAGGGGGTCGCGAAGAGTCGGACACGACTAAGAGACTTCACTTTCACTTTTCAGTTTCATGTATTGGAGAAGAAAATGGCAACCCACTTCAGTGTTCTTGCCTGGAGAATCCCAGGGACAGGGGAGCCTGGTGGGCTGCCATCTCTGGGGTTGCACAGAGTCGGACACGACTGAAGTGACTTAGCAGCAGCAGCAGCAGACTTCACAGAGAAGAGTCCTATAGAAGGAGCTGCTAAGAACTTTGTTCTCAAGAATTTTTCAGATTAAATATAGAGTCAGGAAGTGAGCAAACATTATCCAAGCCCAAACAGAGATTATCTAGTGCTCCCAACATAGTACTGTAACCTTAACTTGATTTCTCCAAGGTTTGCAGCAAGTTTAATTTATACTGTTCCATGATCTTGGTAAAGTGTGGTGCCTATGCATTGGACTGGCCAAAAAGTTTGTTCAGGTTTTTCCATTACATCTTATAGGAAAATCCAAACTAACTTTTTGGCCAACTGACTTTATTCACTAATGATGACCTCATTGTGAGTTCACAGCCATTCATGGAAGAAAAAATTATTCTCTAAGGTGGTCACTCTTAGACCTCCCTATCACTTACATAGCACATTATGACTTTGGGTGGCAGAAATCAGAGGAAGAGAGCTCCAGGCAGAGTCAATATAGGAAAAGTTAGAACTGTATATGACATTTATTTTGTTTTTAGCTCCTGGTGAGATCATTGGGAATTATTCTAATGTATAATTTCTGCAATTTTCTGAGTCTGGCATATGCTAGCCAAATTTTTTAGGAGCTTCCTCTGGTAAGGTGTGCATGTGTGGTCTGTCACATCAGTTGCGTCTGACTCTTTGCAACCCTATAGGCTGTAGCCTGCTGGGCTCCTCTGTCTGTGAGATTTCCCAGGCAAGAACACTAGATTGCCATTTCAGTCTCCAGGGTTGGTAAAGTATACATAATATTAAATATCTATTATTAAAAGCTATTCTTCTTAACTCAGTATCCATATATAGAGAAATTCATCCTGCTAAACAGGTATAAGTGGGTTTGGAAGGTTGGAGTAAACCTGTGTCTAGCCGATTCCCATGCAAATTATTATATAGTTCTGATTATATACAGAAAATATACTGTATATATTAAATACAGTAAAAATAAGTATGGGTATTGGAATCAAGGGCTTCCCAGGTAGCTCAGTGGTAAAGAATTCATCTGCAATGCAGGAGACATTGGTTTGATCCCTGGGTCAGGAAGATCCCCTGGAGAAGAAAATGGCAACCCACACCAGTATTTCTGCCTAGGAAATACCATGGATGGAGGAGCCTGGCAGGTTACAGTCCACAGGGTTGCAAGAGTCAGACATGACTTAGCAACTAAACAACAATTGGAATCAAACTTAGGTTTAAATTTCAATCCTGCTACTCATTAGCTGTGTGACCCTGGGCAAACAATTTAACCTCTACAAGCTTCAGTTTAATTTTTACTAAATAGGATTAATTCCATCTTCATCAGAGAGTTGATACACTGACGTAAAATACCTAATATAGTGCTTTGATACCACAGATATCCAAACATGATTCACTTTCTCCCAAAACCTTCTAAAGCTTGTGTTCTTTGCACCAAACTAAAGTTACTTTCAGAACTTTTCCTCTACTGCTTTCTCACTTCAGCACTACTAACCAAGTTAGTGTGTGTGTGTGTGTGTGTGTGTGTGTGTGTGTGTGTGTGTGTGTTAAGTCGCTTCAGACATGCCCAGCTCTTTGTGAAACTATGGACTATAGCTTGCCAGGCTCATCTGTCCAGGGGATTCTCCATGCAGGAATACATGAGTGGGTTGCCATACCTTCCTCAACGGGATCTTCCCGATCTGAGGATCAAACCCGCAGCACTTTACATCTTCTGCATTGGCAGGCAGGTTCTTTGCCACTAGTGCTACCTGGGAAGCCCAACCAAGTTATTATGAGCATTTTTTAAATTCTTAAATCATGGTAGAAACACTGAAAATGGTCTTGGATTTCTTGATTTTTTTTACATAGAATTTGCATTTATTCACTGAAGTTTTTAAAATCCAATGCATCAAATATTGCATTAAATGAATAAAAGATGTTGAATACATTCTTCTCATGCTGAATTCTTCTCATTGGAATTCTTATTCAACTCACAATAATAGGTCAAAAATTAACATCATGGTTCAAAAAAAGGATGGGGAAAGGAAAAAAAGAGTCACATTTACAGGAAAATTAGGAGAAATTTAGAAGAAAGATATTTTGGCACCTAGTTATGTTTCTGAGCTGAGATTTGCTTTGAAAAATGATGGCCAGTTTATTCCCTGATTTACTAAATGTTCTCTGAACAAATTAACATGCAATCAGAACTACGGTAGGCTGAGTATGAAGTAGAGTATCTGACAAATATTTCACATGATACCATTTTGGCATCTGAGAGTTTTTGTTTTGTTTTGTTTTTATCATAGAGGACATAGACTATTCAGTACAAATGTAAGGATATGTGTGATTTTATTTAATGGTTGGACTTCCCTGGTGGCTCAGCTGGTGGGGAATCTGCCTACAATGCAGGAGACCTCGGTTGGATCACTGGGTTGGGAAGATCTCCTGGAGGAGAGCATGGTGACCCACTCCAGAATTCTTGCCTGGAGAATCCCAATGGACAGAGGAGCCTGGCAAACTGCAATCCATGGGGTCACAGAGAGTCAGACACGACTGAAGCAATTAAGTACAGCATAGTCCAGTTCAGTTCAGTTCACTTCAGTCACTCAGTCGTGTACAACTCTTTGCAACCCCATGGGCTGCAGCACACCAGGCTTCCCTTCAATCACCAACTCCTGGAGCTTGCTCAAACTCATGTCCATTGAGTCAGTAATGCATTTCATCCAACCACTTCATCCTCTGTCGTCCCTTTGTCCTCCTGCCTTCAATCTTTCCCAGCATCAGGGTCTTTTCCAATGAGGCAGTTCGCATCATGTGTCCAAAGTATGGGAGTTTCAGCTTCAGCATCAGTCCTTCCAATGAATATTCAGAACTGATTTCCTTTAGGATTTACTGGTTGGATCTCTTTGCAGTCCAAGGGACTCTCAAGAGTCTTCTCCAACACCACAGTTCAAAAGCATCAATTCTTCAGCACTCACCTTTCTTTATAGTCCAACTCTCACATCCATACATGACTAAAGGAAAAATCCATAGCTTTGACTAGACGGACCTTTGTCAGCAAAGGAATGTCTCTGCTTTCTAATATGCTATCTAGGTTGGTCATAGCTTTTCTTCAAAGGAGTAAGCATCTTTTAATTTCATGGCTGCAATCACCATCTGCAGCGATTTTGGAGCCCAAGAAAATAGTCTGTCATTGTTTCCATTGTTTCCCCATCCATTTGCCATGAAGTGATGGGACCAGATGCCATGATCTTTCTTGTTTGAATGTTGAGTTTTAAGCCAGCTTTTTCACTTTCATCAAGAGGCTCTTCAGTTCCTCTTTGTTTTCTGCCATAAGGATGCTATCATCTGTGTATCTGAGGTTACTGATGTTTCTCCCTGCAATCTTGATTCCAGTTTGTGGTTCGTCCGGCCTGGCATTTCGCATGATGTACTCTGCATAGAAGTTAAATAAACAGGGTGACAATTCACAGCCCTGATGTATTCCTTTCCCGATTTGAAACCAGTCCATGGTTCCATGTCTGGTTCTAACTGCTGTTTCTTGACCTGCATTTCTCAAGAGGCAGGTCAGATGGTCTGGTATTCCCATCTCTTGAAGAATTTTCCACAGTTTGTTGTGATCCACACAGTCAAAGGCTTTGGCATAGTCAATAAAACAAAAGTAGATGTCTCTCTGGAATGCTTTTGCTTTATTGATGATCCAGCAGATGTTGACAATTTCATCTCTGGTTGCCTTTTCTAAACCCAGCTGGAACATCTGTAAGTTCTTGGTTCACATACTGTTGAAGCCTGGCTTGAAGAATTTTGAGCATTACTTTGCTAGAGTGTGAGATGAGTGAAATTGTGCAGTAGTTTGAACATTCTTTGGCATTGTCTTTCTTTGGGATTGGAATGAAAACTGACATTTTCCAGTCCTGTGGCCACTGCTCAGTTTTCCAAATTTGCTGGCATATTGAGTGCAGCACTTTCACAGCATCATCTTTTCGAATTTGAAATAGCTCAACTGGAATTCCATTACCTCTACTAGCTTTGTTCCTAGTGATGCTTCTTAAGGCCCACTTGACTTCACATTCCAGGATGTCTGGCTATAGGTGAGTGATCACACCATCATGGTTATCTGAGTCATGAAGATCTTTTTTGTATAGTTCTGTCTATTGTTGCCATCTCTTCTTAATATCTTCTGCTTCTGTTAGGTCCATACCGTTTTTGTCCTTTATTGTGGCCATGTTTGCATGAAATATCCTTAGTATCTCTTAGTATATGAGATACTATATATAGTATTAAGTGAAAGTGAAGTGAAGTCACTCAGTCGTGCACGACTCTTTGCGACCCCATGGACTTTAGCCTACCAGGCTCCTCCGTCCATGGGATTCTCCAGGCAAAATACTGGAGTGGGTTGCCATTTCCTTCTCCAGGGAATCTTCCTGACCCAGGGATTAAACCCAGGTCTCCCGCATTGCAGACACTTTAAACTCTGAGCCACGTGTTATCTATATAGTATTAAGAGATACTCTTAAATATCCCTTAGTATCTCTAATTTTCTTGAAGAGATCTCTAGTATTTCCCATTCTATTGTTTTCCTCTATTTCTTTGCATTGATCACTGATGAAGTCTTTCTCGTCTGTTTTTGCTATTCTTTGGAACTCTGCATTCAAATGGGTATATCTTTCCTTTCCTCCTTTGCCTTTCACTTCTCTTCTTTTCTCAGCTATTTGTAAGTCTTCCTCAGACAACCATTTTGCCTTTTTGCATTTCTTTTTCTTGGGGATAGTCTTGATCCCTCTCTCTTGTACAATGTCACAAACCTCCATCCATAGTTCTTCAGGCACTCTGTCTATCAGATTTAATCCCTTGAATCTATTTGTCACTTCCACTGTATGATCATAAGGGATTCGATTTAGGTCATACCTGAATGATCTACTGGTTTCCCCTACTTTCTTCAATTTAAATCTGAATTTGGCAGTAAGGAGTTCATGATCTGAGCCACAGTCAGTTCCCTGTCTTATTTTTGCTGACTGAATAGAGCTTCTCCATCTTTGGCCATAAAGAATATAATCAATCTGACTTCGGTGTTGACCATCTGGTGATGTCCATGTGTAGAGTCTTCTCTTGCGTTGTTGGAAGAGGGTGTTCGCTATGACTAGTGCATTCTCTTGGCAAAATGCTGTTAGCCTTTGCCCTGCTTCATTCTGTATTCCAAGGCCAAATTTGCCTGTTACTCCAGGTGTGTCTTGACTTCCTACTTTTGCATTCCAGTCCCTTATAATGAAAAGGACATCATTTTGGCGTGCTAGTTCTAGAAGGTCTTGTAGATCTTCACAGAACCGTTCAACTTCAGCTTCTTCAGCATTATTGGTTGAGGCATAGACTTGGATTACCATAATATTGAACAGTTTGCCTCGAAAACGAACAGAGATCATTCTGTCATTTTTGAGATTGCATCCAAGTACTGCATTTCAGAGTCTTTTGTTGACTATGATGGCTACTCCCTTTCTTCTAAGGGATTCCTGCCCACAGTAGTAGATACAATGGTCATCTGAATTAAATTCTCCCATTCCAGTCCATTTTAGTTCACTGATTCCTAAATTGTTGATGTTTACTCTTACCATCTCCTGTTTGACCACTTCCAATTTTCCTTGATTCATGGACCTAACATTCCAGGTTCCTATGCAATATTGTTCTTTACAGCATTGGACTTTACTTCTATCACCAGTCACATCCACAACTGGGCATTGTTTTCCCTTTGGCTCCGTCTCTTCATTCTTTCTGAAACCATTTTTCCACTCTTCTCCAGTAGCATATTGGGCAGTTACCAACCTGGGGAGTTCATCTTTCAGTGTCCTATTTTTTTGCCTTTTCATACTGTTCATGGGGTTCTCAAGTCAAATATACTGAAGTGGTTTGCCATTCCCTTCTCCAGTGAGCCACATTTTGTCAGAACTCTCCACTATGACCTGTCCATTTTGGGTGGCCCTACATGGCATGGCTCATAGTTTCATTGAGTTAGTCAAGGCTATGGTCCATGTGATCAGTTTGATTAGTTTTCTGTGATTGTGGTTTTCATTTTGTCTGAACCTCTGATGGATAAGGATAAGAGGCTTATGGAAGCTTCCTGATGGGAGAGACTGACTGTGGGGGAAACTGGGTCTTGTTCTGATGAGTGGGGCCATGCTCAGTAACTCTTTAATCCAATTTTCTGTTAATTGTCAGGGCTGTGTTCCCTCACTGTTGTTTGACCTGAGACCAAACTATGGTAGGGGTAATGAAGATTATGAAAATGAAAAGGTAATGAAATGTTGTAATTACTCATTAAAAAAAAAGTAGATTAAGCTGGGCTAGGGGCAATAGTCCTTGAAATGAGAACTTAATGACTGCAAATATTAATATAGGGAATACAAATTTTGGAGCAACTAGAGAAAGCAAATATTAAATAGAAGCCTACAGCCCAGAAGATGTCAATGTTGAAGCAAAGTTTAAAAACTTTCCATGCAGGGGCATTAATCCTAGGGTTGAGACTCATTCCGGGGGCATTAAAGAAACTAATCTCTGCCAGATGGTGCTTTGGAGTCCCAGGGGATAAAACAGTGAATGGATTTCAATGTCACAACCATGTTATGTGGCCCTTAGTTTCCAAGTTTAGTAAGTGTATTCAGTGACACAAGAAAGCAATAATTAATAGCAGAAACAAAATTCTTCAGAAGTTTTCTAAGAACCAAAATAAAATCTAAATAAAGATTTAGATAAAATAAAGCAAGCTAAGAATATGGCCCATTTTAGGGTTCTCTTATGTAAAACATGTAGCCATTTCCCAATCATTTGTAAAATGCTTTTAGAATTTCAAGTAAACCTGACTACACAAACAAGAGACAAGACTGTATTTCTGTTTGGTGATTCCAAGCTTGATATATAATTACTGCTCAGCATTCAACTGTTAAAGACACCTAAATATATTTGTGCCATTTTTAAATTTATCCATCATTTTTAAAGTAGCAGACTCAAAAGTGTTCGCCAAAGCACGCAAGACCTTATTTTTATAATTTTACATTGTTCCACTTGGCAAAGGGAGAAATTGGTTATTGACCACATTATCCATAGTTCTTAAGGAACAGTCATACTTTCTCAGTGGTTCTCACCCATGAATTTCCTACACTAGTAATACTCTAGGCTGGAGATATGGCTCAGTCAGACCTCAGAATATTGTCTGTGCCTAGAATCATTGTCAAGGGCTTACTTAAACTTAAGTTATAAGACTTAATGTGAATGATTTCTGTGTTTGCAGAGAAAAAAAGGACTAAATGTTGTCATTTTCCTCTTGGCTTCAAGCTTAAGGATGGTTGCCAAGGGAAACTGGCCCTACTCAGTTTCCCTTGGAACTCTATGTAAACAGCTTGAAACCATGGGAAATCAACTAATCCTGGCTAGTAAGATCAAGGGTTACATCCTTGCACTGGGAATGCTAGCCCACCCGGCTTATGATGGAACACAGAGGGAAAGATCCAATATTATACATGAATGTCTGCTTCTTCTTTGTAGGTGGGAAAAATCGGGGGAGCAGAAACAAAACAAAAAATGTTTAAGTGAAACAAGGGACTTTCCAGGTGGTCCAGTGGCTAAGAATCCACTTTGCAATGCAGGGAAATAAGAAGCACACGCAATGAAAGCAGCTAAGCCTTAGTGCCACAGCCACTGAGCCCGGGCAGCACAACTAGAGTCTGTTCACTGCAATGAAAGAGTCACACGGTGCAACAAAGACTGCGCGTGCTGCAACTAAGACCCAAAGCAGCCAAATCAATAGGTAAATATTTTTCTAAAGCAGATACAGAGTAAATGAGTAGAAGCAAAGGTAGATATGAGAGGAAGGCAGCTGGTCAGGAGAGTGAATACGAGATGAAAACTTCATACGAATAGAGATAAGAACGACGGCGATCCAGACAATGACGCTTCACTCGGTGTTAACACTACTTTTTTCTTCTACTGAAAACACCCCTGGCAGACTTCCCCAGTGTCCAGTGATGGAGAATCTGCCTTCCAATGCAGGAGACATGGGTTCCACCCCTAGTCCAGGGAGATGCCACAGCACAACTAAGCCTGTGTGCCACAACTATTGAACCCATGCTCCACAAGAGAAACTACCGCAATGAGAACCCCATATACTGCAATTAGGGAAAGCTCATGCACAGCAGCAAAGACCCAGAGTAGCCAAATAAATAAATAATAATTTTAAAAAAACCTTGGCACCTTTACAAAAGTTGCCATCTCTTCCCAAAAAGTGGAGTGCAATTTATCGTAAAGGCATCTTACTGGTTAATATATCTTTACAATAAACTCTCTGCAAAGTGTAAAAAAGCAAAGAAATAAATTGAAGTGGCTTTTAGTGGTGGCTGGGGTTACCAGATTGACAGCTTTGGAAATGGATGGCTTCTTTTTCTCCCAAGGATAGATGCAGCCTGATAAACAGAAGTGTAAGATTGCCCCAACTGCTTCACCAATATGCTTTCTCCCTGACAAAGTAATGGCTGCAAAAAAGAAAGAACAAGTCACCTTTTCCAGCCAGTTCTCTGCTGACACTGCTCAAGAACTGCCATTTAGCACCAAGGTGATAGAAACATTTTCCTTACTACCAGCAAAACAGAGGCACAACTCACTTATTTCACTTGGAACTGTGAACAGTCAAATCAGATAGTAATAACTTTTGACTACCCTCAACTCCACTGGATTCAAGGTGCTGAACTTAAAGTGAAAACTAACTTGAGTTTCCCATTACAGTTTCGCCCAGCCATCCAGTTCTCCACAGTCCCTAGCACTAAATCAGGCAATGCAGGCTAGTGTAGCTATTTTATCTGGTTCTCCCAAAGATATTTGAAATGAGTACGCTACCATCCATGAAATCAAATGAATTTCAGGGACATTTCTATTTATGCAGTGTGAGGGGGATCTTTCAAAAGAGAAAAGGAAAGCATTTAAAAAGGACATGGAAGGTTTCCAGGAGAACAAGTAATGTGCATTTTCCTTCCTTAAAGAAAAACAGCAAATACATACGAGAAATGGAGGGGCATAAGTTAAAGTGGAGTCTTAACATCATTTATTTATGTACTGAACCACTAAAGTCATCTTCCTCACATAACCTTAAAATGAGCAGAGACCAATATAACAAGACTATCAGATTACATAGTCAGTAGATGTTAGAAAACATATGCTTTGTTTATCCTATACTTTGCTAAACAATCATACACAGCTTTCTTTTGTTCCAAGAGTCACTCAAGCATATAATAAGAGTTCCAGCAAGTTGAAACCTCTTATATCTGGTTATTTTCAGGGAATTGTAAACCTACTGCCACCAAGTCAGTAGTTGTCAGCAAGGATATTAAAAAATGTCATCATTCCGGCTCTCATTTGCAAAAAGCTTCTCCCTTCAGTCCCTTCCATTAACCTTCACTAACAGTTTGCACTTACTTCTAAAACAATTTTTAAACATCACTGATGCTTTCAAGTTAAAAACTACTCACAATGCAATCTGCAGTTCTCATTTATTTCTCCTTCAGTTTGCATAGTCTCTCACCCTGACTTTCCCCTCTTGCACCTGAGAGCAAATCTCCAATCATCAGCCTGTTGGATTCTCAACAGGTTTTCCCATACATTTCAAACATTGTCTTGTCTTTGTTCATCTATTAGCTCATTCACTCTTTCTTTCTTTCACTGTTAACAGGCATTTACATGGCATCTCCTCAAGTATTTTCTTGTTCTGCGTACATGTTGAATCAAATCCAAGAGAAAATATTACGCAGTTGAAAAGGCACTAGAACAGAAGCCTCAGCTCTGTCATCTGCGAAGTATGTGACCTTGAAGAAGTCGCTTCCCCTATATATATTAAAACCTTTGTTAATAGGGTTAGACTATGCTACATCTAAGATCCTTTCCAGTTCTGAAATTTTACAATTTCATTGTCACTGCAGGGATCCAGTGCAAACAGACAGGTGCATATCACAATGTTTAATAATTCTGAGATACCACTTTCAGGATATTTACATTTTCAGTGGTTGAATACAGAGCTACTCCTAAAGGGAAGTAAGGAAATTTTAACTTTGGTGCTTTAGGCTCATTATTGGGCCAGCAGAGGAGTACTTAAGAGGAAAGGTATCAAATTCTATGTAAGACCACTACTAGTTTTGACCACCAGTCTGCTTGCTGTCTCCAATGTACTCCCTTTACCCGCTCCAAGCAGGCTTTCACTCCCACAGACTGCTCTCATCAAACTCAGCAAATGACTTTCACAGAGTTAAATCTCAGTAAACTGTTACTCCTCATCTTACTTGGCCAATCATTAGCACTGATGTATTCTATCACACTGCTTAACACTTTCTCCACAGGGCATCCACGACTCACCTATTTCTCCTCTTAACATCACTGGTCAGCCTCTGTAGGTGTTGTTTTTGCCCTTCACCAGACCCCCTAATGTTGAGCCTCTCAAACATTGAGTTATTGGTCCTCTTTTCTTGGAGCACTCACTCCTCTGGTCATCTTATGCAATCTCGTAGCTCTAAATTCCATCTAGATGCCAAAAAAGAACAAATTTGTATCTTCAGCCAAGACCTGTTTCCTGAACTCGAAACTTGTATCTCCAGATGGCTAATAGACCTCTAAAAAAAAAATTTCTAATGTTCTTATCCAAACCTAATCCAACCATTTCAGCTTTTAGAAGCTACATCTGTTTAAAAAAAAAAAATGTCTTTGGGGCACTCTTGGCCTCTTTATTTCTCTCACACCCTACTTCTAATCCTCTAAGACAGGGGTCTCCAACCTTGGGATTTAATACCTGATGATCTGGGGTGGAGCTGATGTAATAATAACAGAAATAAAGTGTACAATAAATGCAGTGTGTTTGAATCATCCCCAAACCATCACTTCCTCCCCAGTTTGTGGGAAAAGTGCCTTCCACAAAACCAGTCCCTGGTGCCAAAAAGGTTGGGGACTGTCACTCTAGGAAATTAGCTCTAGAATAAAAATATGTCCAAATTGAACTACTTCTTGTCCCTACGGCCATCTCTGACCTGGAACTGCAGTCACTTTCTAACAGCTCTCCCTGCTTCTGTCCTTGCCACTTAGAATCTGTTCTCAATAGGGAAGTCAGAGTGGCCTTTTAGAACACTAACTCAAGCTCTTCATTAGATCACTAAAGTTTTCACAATGGCCGACAGGCCTAAAATGGTCTGGCTCCCCATCACTCCTCTGAATTCATCTCCTACAACCTTCTCCCTTGCTCACTCCCCGCCTGTCACACAAGCCTTCTTACCTCCTCAAGCATGACAAGTATAGGCTTGGTGCTGGTTCTGCTTCTGCCTGCAGGTATGCATGGTCAGTTCCCTTACCTCCTTTAAGTCTTTGCTCAGTTCTCACCTGTTCAATGAATCCTCCCTTGACCATACTACTTGATCAAGCCTTCCTGATCCCCCTTACCTGGATCTATCTTTTCTTTTTCCACGGCAGTTATCACCTTCCTATGTTCTATATAATTTACCTAATATATTTGTGCTTATTTTCTGTCTTGCCATGCTAGAATGCAGATCACAGAAAAGTAGGAATCTTTTTCTGTTTGTTCATTGATGTATTTCAAGAACTTATTAAATGCATGATAAATCAATAGATCACTGGTCGAATGAATAGGTAGGACTGTTCCTATAGCAATCAGGTTACAACCAACATCTTGGGAAGTTATACATGAAATAATAAACCTAATACAGTTCCATTCTAATTATGCAATCAATGCTCAATCCTGCTGCCTCTTCTTGATCATTTGATGCCCCTGATGGATAGAGGGTCTCTGGAGTTCAAGTCTTCCTGTTGTGGAGGCCCTTGACTGTAACCAATCAGAATCTTCAGAATAAATTATAATCTTGGACTGAAGAAACATGAAGATTTCTGTACCCATGCTGAGAGACTTAAGATAAAGCCTATAGAATAACTACCTCACCTTTCTGCTGTAACAGCTATTTAAGCCTAACAATGTGGCAGACACTGTTCTAAGATATCACAGGGACAAATTCATTCCATCTTTACAATCCCTACCTCCTGACCTCACACCTCTCTCCCAATTATTGGATGTGATCCATCTAGACAACATTCAGAAAGCAAATGGGTCAGAAGAGAAGATACAAGACTGAAGAAGGAGACCATGGCCTTTAACATTTCTAAAGAAAATTACTATCTCTGTCAAGCACAGTTGCCATATCTCCATGAAGCCAGGCTGACAAAATGTTTATGTTGACACATTAAAGGTCAAATATTCAAGGGCAATTAGATTTCTTCAAGATCATCACAGAGATGACCTAGTAAGAAGTGGATATAGAATTCTTGCTGTCCAGTCATAAGTCAGCATTAACTTGCCAAGTACATTTAAACTCATTTCTAAGTACTTCTCAAAGTTGAATACCTTCAGTTAACAGATATTTTCATCAAAATTCATTCATTTGAATGTCTACTGAATTGTAGTTACAGTGCTAAACACTAAGAAGCAGAATCCACAGTCCTTTAGTCAGAGAACTTAGTCTAATAGAAAAGGAAAAACCAATTCACTAAAAAAGTTTTCTAACTTTTGTAACTTAATCATCAGAATTCTAGTGTCTGTAAAAAGAGGACTAGATAAATAAGACATTTAGGATTATTAAATGGAATGCTACTATTTAAATGAATAAACTAGATTTAAATGTGTTAATGTGACAATTTTTAAAAAATATTGAGTTAAAAACACAGATTTTCAAAAGACATATGCATACATTGGGCTTCCCAGGTGGCTCAGTGGTAAAAGAATCTGCCTGCCAGGGCAGGAGCACAGGAGATGTGGGTTTGATCTCCAGGTCAAGAATATCCCCTGGAGGAGAAAATGGCCACCCACTTCAGTACTCCTGCCTGGAATCCCATAGACAGAGGAGACCTGCGGGCTCCAGTTCATGGGGTCGCAAAGAGTCAGACACGACCAAGCACACCCTCATGCAGGAATCACACTCTGTTCTCTTACCAAAATATTACAAGACGGCATTATATATTGTTCACAAATATAAGAACATGTAACAAAAAATAAAAAATCTAGACTTAGAGATTAGGTACACAATTCAGATTAGTGGTTACCTCTGGAGAGGGAGGAGGTGCATAGGATTGGAAAATGTATAATGTAAACATCAATTTGATTGGTCAGGTGCTATTTCTTTATTTACAGAAAAGTACTTGAAGCCAGTATTTTTAAATGGTAAATTTTGCTAATTTGAGGTAGTAGAATACCTGGTATTTTTCCTGTGCTTTGTTTCCCAGTATCTTCCAAATTTATAAATGAGAGACAGAGAAGAGAGGGAGAAGCACCACACTGACATGTGATTCACAATAGATGGGAGATAACAAAAGCCATGAGGATTGCGTGAGAAATATGAGCAGGTGCCAAGTGAGCAGCATGGTAGGAAGGGCCAAGAGGTTACACTTTGGAGAAACCAATGGATGGGAATGTCCCTGGAGGTCTTCCTAAAAATACTAGACCGGAGTCGGGCCTAAAGAATGACCTTTCAAAAAAAAAGTACACAGACTGGGATGAGCAAGAAGGGTATTCATTCCAAAAAGAAACAGCTGAAGGAAAGACAAAGATGCAAGGAAAGAACAGGGAGCTTTCAGACAAAGGAAAGAATATGGAGCATTCAGCAGAGACACAGCCTCAGGGGACACTGTTGAGTCTGAATTTTAACTCTGCCTTTACTAATTTAGTGACCTTGGGAAAGTCATTTAATCTCTCTGCAATTCTTTCTTCAAATTGAACATGGTATAATATCTTCCAGACTAAATTATTGTATAGGTTAGAAAAGATGCCCCACATGTAGTAAGATAATAATTGCTCACAAATGAAGATTATAATTAATAATTATTTCCTGGGACTAAGACTCAGGTCTCCTGACTTCCTGAGGCAGTGATCTTTTCAAATACTTAACTGTTGATTTGTAATATAGTGTGATCTTAATTTCATATGTCCAAAAATTTACAATAATAAAGCAAAAGAACTTACTGGAGTCCTGGGCAACTCACTAATTCTGAATTCACAGATTCACCCACTTGTGTCACGTGCAACAGCTCCACACTATACTCTGTGCCGATGGTTCTTCTCTAAGGCCTGATATTTCTGATTATTGCTATTCCTTGAAATAATCTAACCAAAGCTAGAATTTATGGAAAACTGGCTTCTCAGTTGCTGAATCCATGGCTGGCTAAATCTTGGAATACCAAAGTCGTCTTAGCCAGGAAATTAAAACAGAAGGGTTTTAATGCCTTGAAGTATTCACAACTGGCCTTCAATGTTTACAAAAAACCTAAATGTACATGACTTTGGTCACATTGCTGTTATTTATAAAGCATTCACAAACCTCCTCAACAGACTCTAATATATTTTCTATTTTATGCAGGTTGTAATGAAAGGAAGTTTAAATAGCATTTTTTAAAAAAAAGGAAAAAAAATTCATGAGAGTTACACAGTGCTGTGTTATGTGAATGGTATATTCCCTCTGAAAGACCCTAGGACTCTTTCATCATATCCAATATCAGCAAAGGGAGGCTACATCCACACAATTCCCAAGTATGATACTTCTCTCCAAAGCAGACTGATGGTCCCTTGCCACTCTACTGAGCCAGCCACAACATGATCTAAGCCCAAAATTTGGGCGTTGGAATTGTCTTTCTCAGTGAGGTTTTAGCAACCATTATCACCATCCCCGGAGAAGGCAATGGCACCCCACTCCAGTACTCTTGCCTGGAAAATCCCATGGACGGAGGAGCCTGGTAGGCTGCAGTCCATGGGGTCGCTGAGGGTTGGACACGACTGAACGACTTCACTTTGACTTTTCACTTTCATGCATTGGAGAAGGAAATGGCAACCCACTCCAGTGTTCTTGCCTGGAGAATCCCAGGGATGGGGGAGCTGGTGGGCTGCCATCTATGGGGTCGCACAGAGTCGGACAAAACTGAAGTGACTTAGCAGCAGCATCACGATCCCAGGAAACTGTTCATTCTTGGAGATAAACTGCCATAGGAAACTATGTTTTCTCTCTCAGTGAAACTTTCCAAATTTCATTTCTCTGCAGGGAGGGGAAGAAGCATATGTTACTTCTCAACAGCACTCACTTCAAATAACAGAATCGCAGGGTTATTGAGGCCATAGGATCAGTGGATACACACCATTCAAAAATCTTTTGTGTGACAAGCTCAGCTAAAAATGCCACAAACTTGCAGTATAACATGCTGTTTTTGTCCATCATCAACCCACTGCCACTGCCACCAACACTTTAAAACAGTATCAGATATGGAATCTAGAAAAATGGTACTGACGAACCTATTTGCAGGACAGGAAGAGAGATACAAACGTAGAAAATAGACTTGTGGACACAGCAGAGGAAGGAGAGAAGACAAATTGAGAGAGTAGCATTGGCATATATACACTACCATGTGCAAAATGGATAACTAGTTGGTAGCTGCTGTGTCGCACAGGGGGCTCAGCTTGCTGTTCTGTGATAACCTAGAGGGGTGGGGGCAGGATATATGAATACAAATAGTTGATTCATGTATAATAGAAACTAACAAAACATTGTAAAGCAATTAAACTCCAAATAAAAAAAAATAATTAAAAAGAAAACAGTAACAAGACTCTCAAATATTCTCAGCAATCTCCCACCCCTCTCCTATACCTTTTCTTTTGCTTCCCAAACAACAAAGAGACTGGTCTAAGACTTTACCAGGTTTAAGTAATGATATTTATTAAAGGCACTAACTTTATCAGATTGTTTTTGGTTTGCAGTAGTTTTGTCACGGAGAGAATTTGAAATGAACTGAGATGACATCTTAGCCCTTGAGGGAAAGCCTGCACAACCACTGGTTCTAGTGGTAGACATTAAGGTCTATACTCTAGACAAGAGAGCCAGATAGGGGATAGGCCAACAATCAACATCCTTTTAATCCAGTGTCCTTCTAAAACGAAGCATAGCAGAACATGCCACCCCAAAATATATCTCTGTGGCATGAGAGCCATTTTGAGGAGAAAGCAATTTAGAAGAAACAGGTATTAGAAGAGCTCTCTGCCTGCCCCTGTTTGCCTAAAACTGGATATAAATTTGTTAGTGTCTCCTCTTCCCTCTCTACCAGGAAGAACAGACTTTACCAAAGACACCTTTAGAACCCTTGTCAGCCCAGAAAAAGCATCAGAGGAATCCATATAACAAACTTCACTAGTTAGCCTTATCTTCTATTAATTCCCCTACAATTTGCCACCCTAGAAACTCAAAGCCCTTCTAACCATATGTTGTCACTTCTCTAAAAATGTCTTGTTCTTTTATTAAGATGCTGTATAAGCCCACGTACTTGCCACCCTTTTGAGTTACTCATCACTGTTTTATGTGAATGCATGATCTACATGCTAATATAGGCCTTCCCTGGTGACTCAGTAGTAAAGAATCCGCCTGCCAATGCAGGAGACATGGGTTCAGTCCCTGGGTCAGGAAGATCCCCTGGAGAAGGAAATGGCAACCCACTCCAGAATGCTTGCCTAGGAAATCACATCCACAGAGGAGCCTGGCAAGCTACTGTCCATGGGTCACAAAGGAGTCTGACATGACTAAGCAACTAAACATAACATACTAATGAACCTGCACATTTTTCTCTTACTAATCTGTCTTGTCAGTCTAATTTACAGGGCCCCAGCCAATGAACCTAAGATAGGTAGAAGGAAACAGAGGTATTTTTCTTTCCTACAAAACACACTAGAGAACAAGGGGTGTAAATTGCTTTTCTCTATCTGCTCTAATCAGAGACATTACCCATCTTTGAGATTGTTGGTCTACTGTCTTTTATGGCTACAAACCTCCCAACAATTATAGATAAGGTATAAATGAAGATGGGACAAATGAAGATAGGAAAAGCCATGTTTTTCTTTTCATTTTCTAATTTTGAAACAAATCCTAAAATTAAAGGAATCTTTTCTCTTTCCTTAAAAGGAGAAGAGACCAATAATCATAGTACATCTAATGATGCATTAAAGGTAGTATTTTGGAGTTCATTCCCAAAGACAAGCTAGCCAACAGCAGAGAAATCTATGGGACTTCGATTAGCCATCACAGTTTTTCACTTTATTTTTTGATTAACTTTTTTCATGCATAGCTGAGAAACACTAAACAGAATGAAAGGCAAGTTTTGTAATTAGACTAGATTGCCCAAGGCAAGAGAAAAAGAAAGACAGGCAAATCCTGTAATTCAGCTCCTAAGTAACATCCTCCACATGACAAGAGTTTCTTCATACATTTTAAAATCAGGTGTTAAAGTTTTGCATGTATGCATTAAAGAATGTTTCTGTTGGGAAAATATATTATTTTGCATCGTCTTTCATTTTCTTTTAAATACATTTTTCCCCCATATTTTAAACAGGTCATACATGGAAATATTTGGAGGCAGAAAAGAAAGGAAAAATATCATGAGGGAGAAATAGATGATAAAACTTACATGTGCACATAAAGCTTTTTCATTAGTCCGTACATTAAACTAAAAGTATGAACCAAACCATAGCCTCTGGAATAACAAATTAAAAGCTAATTGTTGTATGCTTACTATATGGGAAACAATTCAACTCATATAGAAAAACATCTGATTTAAAACAAACTACATTTTAATTTGCAAAGCTTTTCATGTTATCTTTATGGTCAAAATGGAAAAATGTGGACTACATGATAGAATAGTTGAACAAATGTACCCAAGAAACACTGATGAGTGGATGGATGTCATCCTGGAGCAAGGTTTCTCACAGATAACACAGCTTTCCATCTTTGACTACCAGTATTTCTCATCAATAAATTATATGAAAGAATATGCTTAGCATATAAGTAACAAGTACACAAACTGAAAGGAATAGCTAAAATGATAAATAACCAAATTAAGAATCCAGAAGGACACAACAGGCTAGAAGTATAGGCCAAAATTAACCGGATATAATTTCATAATAATAAGCTACAGTTTTCTACATCAGGATCAAAAACTCAGGTACAAAATTAGAAAATGGTGGGAAACCAGGAGCTAGGATCCCTATTTTAAAAAATTGCAGACACAATTAGAGCACATCTGTGATTTCCATTATTTTAAATATCATATCTCTCTCTGTTTTCTGATCTAAACTCTGGACAAAACAGTGTCTACCTCTCAGCCTTCTTGAGCATTTTAAATGAAATAACGAATGAGACAGTCTCACAGCAGTCTACGTGGACCAAGATCTTGTGAGCCCACATACAATGTCAGCATCAGAGCAAGCAGTGTGATGTGTTTGCTGAAGCTAAAATGTGTTCTCAGTCACATCCAACTCTTTGGGATCCCATGGACTGTAGGCTGCCAGGCTCCTCTGTGCATGGAATTCTCCAGGCAAGAATACTGGAATGGGTTGCCGTTGCCTCCTGCAGGGGAGCTTCCCAACCCAGTCAAACCCACATCACTTGACTTGGCAGCTGGATTCTTTACCACAGCACCATCTAGGAATGAGGTTTATGGGCCTCATTTTCAGAGGAATGCAGGAAAGTCAGAAGGCATTTATTGAATATCCACTTATGTGTCTGCTCCAGGAACACTTAGGCAATGCCATGGTCTCAGCCCTTAAGAAGGTCTCAATCTAGAAACAAACAATAGGATAGTTTACCCAGAAGAAGGTGACATGTGTATTGACAGATCTGTAAGCAAAGTCAATGAGAAATAGTTCTCTGAATCACCCTGACATCATCCACTGCATCTAACCCAATATTAGCTCATTTAGCTATTCAGTAAACATTTTTTTGAATGAATGAATGATGTAAGTTTTACCTGAAAAAGAGATTTAGAGAGAAAAAGAAAATTCCCTTTAATTTAGAATTCCTTATTTTAGAATTTTTGAATTCTAAATTAACAGGGGTGAACACATACTTGTAGCTCCAGAACTGAGACAAAAGGGTGAGGAGGCAAGGAGACAAAATTTGAGTTTTCTATGGAAAAATGTTCTAACTAGAGCCACTGAAACAAAAAATACTAGAAAGAACTTGCTGAGTGCCCGGTCACTGAGACCATTCAATAAGAGGCTGTATAGGATGATCATATCACTATAAAAGGAATTCTTATCCTGGGCTATTGGAAGCTGGAATATATGAGAGAAAAAAAATCTTTTCAGAGACGCTGATCTGAGGCCCAGATAGTACAATGGTAAAGAATCTGCCGGCCAACAGGAGACATGAGCTTGATGCCTGGGTAGGAAAGATCCCTTGGAAGAGGAAATGGGAACTCAATCCCTTATTCTTGCCTGGAAAATCCCTTGGACTGAGGAGCCTGATGGGTAGAAGTCCATGGGTCAGAAAGAGTCAGACACGACTGAGTACCACCACCACCATGACTAGTCCTGATACTCAGTGGTGGTATTGTAAAGCCTATCACACCAGGTGCAGGGAAATTAAACCAGACAATAGTGTTTGGTTTAAACTATCAAAAAAAAAAAAAAAGGATGATGAAAGTATAAAAGTTCAGTTCAGTTTAGTCACTCAGTCATGTCCGACTCTTTGCGACCCCATGAATCGCAGCACACCAGGCCTCCTTGTCCATCACCAACTCCCAGAGTTCACTCAGACTCACATCCATCGAGTCAGTGATGTCATCCAGCCATCTCATCCTCTGTCGTCCCCTTTTCCTCCTGCCCTGAATCCCTCCCAGCATCAGAGTCTTTTCCAATGAGTCAACACTTCGCATGAGGCGGCCAAAGTACTGAAGTTTCAGCTTCATCATCATTCCCTCCAAAGAAATCCCAGGGCTGATCTCCTTCAGAATGGACTGGTTGGATCTCCTTGCAGTCCAAGGGACTCTCAAGAGTCTTCTCCAACAAAGCATCAATTCTCTGGCGCTTAGCTTTCTTCACAGTCCAACTCTCACATCCATACATGACCACAGGAAAAACCATAGCCTTGACTAGATGGACCTTTGTTGGCAAAGTAATGTCTCTGCTTTTAAATATGCTGTCTAGGTTGGTCATAACTTTTCTTCCAAGGAGTAAGTGTCTTTTAATTTCATGGCTGCAATCACCATCTGCAATGATTTTGGAGCCCCAGAAAATAAAGTCTGACACTGTTTCCACTGTTTCCCCATCTATTTGCCATGAAGTGATGGGACCAGATGCCATGATCTTCATTTTCTGAATGTTGAGCTTTAAAGCTCAGGTTATAACAAGGGTGCCGCTAAATGCACAGCATCTACCTCTGGTATGTACAGCTGTACAGCTTTGCCTTCATACCATTTGATGGAAACTTTTCCTAAGTCCTTGGCTCCTTCATGGAAGACTGGATTAGAGCAACTATTCCACAGCTGATCAAGTATATAAAGGAATGCTTGCCACTCAGCTCACAGAAGATTGTCCTTGCTTCATGTGGAATGAGAATATGTAACAATTCCCAGATTCAGGTGAAGGTCCACTAAGACCACAACTTCCCCCATACCTTAAACAAAATGAAGCAACTCTTGTTAACTCTCAGTTCAGTTCAGTCGCTCAGTCGTGTCCGACTCTTTGCGACCCCATGAATTGCAGCACGCCAGGCCTCCCTGTCCATCACCAACTCCTGCAGTTCACTCAGACTAACGTCCATCAAGTTAGTGATGCCATCCAGCCATCTCATCCTCTGTCATCCCCTTCTACTCCTGCCCCCAATCCCTCCCAACATCAGAGTCTTTTCCAATGAGTCGACCCTTCGCATGAGGCAGCCAAAGTACTGGAGTTTCAGCTTTAGCATCATTCCTTCCAAAGAAATCCCAGGGCTGATCTCCTTCAGAATGGACTGGTTGGATCTCCTTGCAGTCCAAGGGACTCTCAAGAGTCTTCTCCAACACCACAGTTCAAAAGCATCAATTCTTCAGCACTCAGCCTTCTTCACAGTCCAACTCTCACATCCATACATGACCACAGGAAAAACCATAGCCTTGACTAGACAGACCTTAGTCAGCAAAGGAATGTCTCTGCTTTTGAATATACTATCCAGGTTGGTCATAAATTTTCTTCCAAGGAGTAAGCGTCTTCTAATTTCATGGTTGCAGTCACCATCTGCAGTGGTTTTGGAGCCCCAAAAAATAAAGTCTGACACCGTTTCCACTGTTTCCCCATCTATTTCCCGTGAAGTGATGGGACCGGATGCCATGATCTTCGTTTTCTGAATGTTGAGCTTTAAGCCAACTTTTTCACTCTCCTCTTTCACTTTCATCAAGAGGCTTTTTAGCTCCTCTTCACTTTCTGCCATAGGTTGGTCATAACTTTTCTTCCAAGGAGTAAGTGTCTTTTAATTTCATGGCTGCAGTCACCATCTGCAGTGATTTTGGAGCTCAAAGAATAATCTCTGACACTGTTTCCCCATCTATTTGCCATGAAGTGATGGGACCAGATGCCGTGACCTTCGTTTTCTGAATGTTGAGCTTTAAGCTAACTCTTTCACTCTCCACTTTCACTTTCATCAAGAGGCTTTTTAGTTCCTCTTCACTTTCTGCCATAAGGGTGGTGTCATCTGCATATCTGAGGTGATTGCTATTTCTCCCGGCAATCTTGATTCTAGCTTGTGCTTCTTCTAGCCCAGTGTTTCTCATGATGTACTCTGCATATAAATTAAATAAGCAGGGTGACAATATACATTCCTATTTGGAACCAGTCTGTTTTTCCATGTCCAGTTCTAACTGTTGCTTCCTGACCTGCATACAGATTTCTCAAGAGACAGGTCAGGTGGTCTGGTATGCCCATCTCATTCAGAATTTTCCACAGTTTATTGTGTTCCACACAGTCAAAAGCTTTGGCATAGTCAATAAAGCAGAAATAGATGTTTTTCTGGAACTCTCTTGCTTTTTCCATGATCCAGCAGATGTTGGCAATTTGATCTCTTGTTTTTCTGCCTTTTCTAAAACCAGCTGGAACATCTGGAAGTCCACGATTTGCGTGTTGCTGAAGCCTGGCTTGGATAATTTTGAACATAACTTTACTAGCATGTGAGATGAGTGCAATTGTGTGGTAGTTTGAGCATTCTTTAGCATTGCCTTTCTTTGGGATTGGAATGAAAACTGACCTTTTCCAGTCCTATGGCCACTGCTGAGTTTTCCAAATTTGCTGGCATATTGAGTGCAGCTCTTTCACAGCATCGTCTTTCAGGATTTGAAATAGCTCAACTGGAATTCCATACCGCCACTAGCTTTGTTCGTAGTGATGCTTTCTAAGGCCCACTTGACTTCACATTCCAGGATGTCTGGCTCTAGGTGAGTGATCACACCATGTTGATTATCTGGGTCGTGAAGATCTTTTTTGTACAGTTTTTCTGTGTATTCTTGCCACCTCTTCTTAATATCTTCTGCTTCAGTTAGGTCCATACCATTTCTGTCCTTTATCGAGCCCATCTTTGCATGAAATGTCCCCTTGGTATCTCTAATTTTCTTGATGAGAAAAAAGTGTAACCATGTCCTCTTTGTGGGCTGCCCTCTGAGCCCCAGCATATGGACCCTTCATTCTGAATCAATCTAAAGAAAATTACTAATAACAGCACTGCTAGTACTCAGTCACGGCAAATACCAGAAACGCGCAATGATAAACATTGTTCTACAACAACAAAAATATCTATTGCCATAAGATTAATTAAGATTATTCTATTTTTTTCTGTATCTTCAAACTCTAAAGCTTGGCCTTTTTTGTGTACTTCTTTTCAAAGATCACAAGCCATGGTGTCTTCTGGTGAGACATTTCTATAACTAGGACAAACTCTCTGAGACCTTACAGAAAGATCTGAATAACCTTTCAGGGAATGTGTGTGCTTGTCCTTCTCTAAAAGTTATATTTCTTTGCTTTAAAGAAAATCCATCTAGGATATTAAAAAAAGGAAGAATCTTGATCTTTTTCTTACTAGGCCAGTTAATTGAGATCTGGGTTTGTGAATTTATCTGACAATCTGCAGAAGCCTTTGTCCAGTACCCTGCACTTTTATGTGTGTTATTATATCAAGGAACACTGATTATATCATAAAACAAATATATTTATTTATGGTTCCTAATGGCTGTATCCATTGTTGCTTCGCCTGGGCCAATTAACTAGAATCAAAGTAAAAAGCACAATCTCAAGTTTTCTATCAGTTGCATTTAGAGGTAAAACCAAAGGCTTAAGACGAAAGAGAAGTAAAACTGTGAAAAGTCCATTTCCAAAATTAACAAATAGAGACAGCCTGAAAACCACATACCCCAGGGCTCCATTTCATCTTTAAGAAAAACCAAGATCTAACTTTTCACTTGAAAGTTTCCAACCCAGGCCATTTCAGCAGCACAACATTTCAATTCTATTATTTAAGGCACGGTTTGAAATATTCCCCAGTTCAGTTTAACACCTCCCAGAGCACATTTCCAGTGTGTAAGTGCACTGCCAAACAGCCAGCAAACACAGGTAGAGACACCAGGGGGACAGAAGAGGTTACATTTGTTTGGCAAATTCCTCCAGGCTATTAGAGTGGAGCCTGCAAGAAGCTAAAACAAAAAGTGCTTCTCGACGTTTGCAGTAAACTAAGCAAAAGAGCAAAGAGCACAGCCCAGGGCCTAGAGCAAACGACAAAGCAGGAGCAGTGATGTTCTCCTGGCCCCGCGGCTGCAATTTGAAGCTGTGGCCGCTTCTGAGTGAACATCACAACCCAGCCCAGCAGGCCACAAACAGGGACTCCATCCACCTCTCCATCCAGCAGTCAATTGTTTCAGTGGACAGAGTGAGAGATAAATGAGGTTGTACTTCGGCTGTCAACAGCCTCACCACCTTACCTCTACAGACGACTCTCAGCTAGTTGGCTCTACCCTCCTGCTCCCTTCATTTGTCACAAGTTGTTACATCAGCTTCAGGTTCAAAAAGGCTTAGGCTGTAATCCACAATCCATCTTTTCATTTAACTTCTAAACATTAAGATAAATAGAAACCTCATCAGTAAACACTGTGACAGTCATCTTTTTAACTGTCATTTCTATAAACTTCATGCCCAGATGTATCAGTTGTTCAAATATAAACATGTTTAGCAGAATTCTGTCATTTCCTCACATGTATATTCATTTGTGAATGACTCACTTCATACATCTTCATAAACCTGAGAAACAACCATTTGACTTGTTCACAGATTCAGGCAGTGACGTAGGCAGAGTCCAGGGCTGACAAGGTCTACAGTGTCAGCTGTGGGGAGACAGTAGCCAGAAGGCATGGCTCTGGGATTGTTCTAATCTGCCTTCGGGTACGAGAAATGTTACAGAGGTTCACCCAAAATGAAATGATCCCTTTCTCTTGGCTTGTGTTGTACCACCTTATCCTCCCACTCTTGATTAAACATTATCTCTCCCATCTGCTCTAGGGAATGTTCACCACCTTGTGGACCACCTCCAGTCTGATTGGTTTTTATGGGCAACCTGATCACAGTTCTATGCACATACGTAGGATTATGTCAAGGACAGAGAGGATAAACAATCTATTAACTATAATAAGCAACCACACATCTCACGGTAGCCCCAGCATATATTTGATTTCAAAAGAAAAGGCTGAATTAAAATATGTCTGTCCAAAAATGTCTCACCTCCAACACACAGAAATAGCATTTTCTGTTCATGCTCTGGTGAGCGGTATTACTAGAAATCACATCTCGGCCTCACTCAATCAGACTTCCCAGCCCTTAAATCTTATTTTAAGATCTGACACTAGAGCAAGAAAAAGATCCTCTTGAAAGACCACTCCGTGATGATCTGTGGGCAAAGCATGCAGAGTGTACACACACACACACACACACACACACACACACACACACATAGACATTTTTTTAAGGCAATGAATCACTATTGCTTTATGTAGACAACTCATTTCTTTAGTTACCTTGCAATTATACTCATCCATTGCTTAAATTTATAAAACATCAATCTTGAAAATTTAGTCAAATACACAGAGTTCTCTGAGACAGGCAATTTATGTAGCTAACCAGAGCTAATTACAGACATTAGAAAATCACTGTTATTATTTATGTCAATATTTAATTCAGTGCAGAGTAATTTACCAGGACCTCATTTGCCCACTTCCTCATTTAAGTTGAGCATTATTATAAAAGTCTTTGCTCACTTGATTTTCAGAAGAATTCCTTATAAATTCTCATCTTTCTTTTCACCCCTGTTTTATTGATGAGCTCAGTCTGTTGTGGTTTTTTGTTTTTTTTTTTTTGGCTGACCTTTCAAACAAAGGTACTTGCTTTTTCTGTTACTCTGAAGTTTTATGATCCTGTAATAATGACAATTATGATGGCATCTGATCACACTGTGTATATTAATGACCAGTCATATCTAGCCACATGTCTTCACAGCTTACAGAGCACATCAGTGAGACCTGTCAGGATGCCTCCTTGCAACTTGTATCTCAAGGTAATTAAAAACTAGCTTTTTTAGCAGTTTGAACTTCGTTTTGCAGTGAATCGGAAATATTGCATGCTGTGGAAAGAGAGAATGTACCAGTCACCTGCTCAGTTTGTGCAACAAAAGTTGTGAAAAACAGGTACAGGAGTTAATCATGTACTCATAGTGAGGGCTTGCAAGCTCTCGCATATGTTTTTCTTTATTCATTACTTTGCTTCAGCAGAGAATGAGAAAGTGAAGAGCTGAGTGTCATCTTCAAATTGCAATTTAGGCCCTGACTTAACAGGTCCAAGTCAAGGTCAAGCCAAGAGGAAGAAGAAGACAAGCATGCTTAAATGGGGACAGCTGCCCACAAGAATGCACAAGCCAGTTGTGGTGGCTGCTGAGGACAGAAGAGGAAGGGTGATGGGGACAGGGAGAATTACTCTTCACTGCATTCTCTTTTGTTCCATTTGAACATTTTACCTGGTGCTCATATTACTTCCCTAGTGGCTCAGACAGTAAAAGCGTCTGCCTACAATATGGGATACCTGGGTTCGATCCCTGCGTTGGAAAGATCCCCTGAAGAAGGAAATGGTAACCCACTCCAGTACTCTTGCTTGGAAAATCCCACGGCCGGAGGAGCCTGGTGGGCCACAGTCTCTGGGGTCACAAAGAGTCAGACATGACTGAGCAAATTCACTTTCACTTTTTCACTTTTAATATTACATTAAAGAGTGTTTAGCAAATGACTATGTAATATTTGCCCCCTCTAAGCACTGCGACAACCCACACTGATCCCTAAAATCCATACTAGTGAAATGACACAGTAGCCAGGGTCGGCCTCCAGGGGCCCAGCCCCTCACTCCTTTTCCTCCTGATTCCTCTTCTTGCCCCCACCCACCATGTCCTTAGATTCTTACCCCATCAAAGATAGTTTCTAAGACACCATCTGATTTATTGAATACAAATGAATCATAACAATTTTGCTTTCCTACATGTACATAAGAGAGCCAAGTTAGACAGAAAGGAACTGTTCAAATCTTTATTTCGAGAACACTGGAAACAAATTGCCCTAGGTTCAGCTGTTGGGGAAGATGTCTGTGTGTGTTCTGGTTTGGAATGAAGAGGGCTATCTCCACAGGGAAGGCAAGAGGGGCTGAGATCATAAGCAGAAAGATTAGCAACTGTATGGGCTGCTGTGCTGGAGAACAGCCTCCAGCCAGGCTGACCAACCACACCTCTGGGCAGAATGCTGAGAAAACAGGATCCCTGCACTCAGTCTTTCTGGAATCTACCAGAGCCCTCGGACATTGATACTCATAAAACAGCACTGTCAGGTGTCTTAAAAGTGGTGCAGCACTTCCATCTAGTGAGACCCTGGATGATGAAAATATGTTCTACTGGCTTCTTTGAACGGTCTCCATGAGATGGCCCTAACCTTCCTTAGCTGCTTGACTTTGCTACTTTCTGCCTTTTCAATGCCCCACTTTGATACTGCCTCAAATCCAAGCTATGGCAAACTTATAACAAGCTCTGACAAACATAGACAGCATATTAAAAAGCAGAGACATCACTTTGCCCACAAAGGTCCATCTAGTGAAGCTATGGTTTATTCCAGTAGTCATGTATGGATATGAGAGTTGGACCATAAAGAAAGTGGAGCACCGAAGAACTGACGCTTTCAGACTGTGGTACTAGAGAAGATACTTGAGAGTCCTTTGGACAGCAAGGAGATCAAACCAGTCAATCCCAAAGGAAATCAACCCTGAATATTCATTGGAAAGACTGATGCTGAAGCTAAAGCTCCAATACTTTTTCCACCTGATGTGAAGAGCCAGCTTACTGGAAAAGACCCTGATGCTGGGAAAACTTGAGGGCAAGAGGAGAAGGGGGCGGCAGAGGATGAAATGGTTAGATACCATCACTAACTCAATGGACATAAATTTGAGCAAACTTTGGGAAATAGTAAAGTACAGGGAAGCCTGTGTGCAATAATTCATGGGGTTTCAGAGATGGATATAACTTAGTGACAGAAAAAAACAAATCCAAAGTTTCTCCTTCTATTCACTTAAGCAGGTTAGAACAAAATAAGACAAAAGATTGCCTACTTGAGAATTCAACATTCACCTTTAAGTAGTTACTAAGGCCAAACTCAATAATCTTCTATTTGCTGTTTTCTACAGTATTATTACGTGGCACCAACCAGAGAAATTTCTGGTTAAAGGCTTGTGCAATGATTCTGTGGCTGCCCTGCATGCCCATGTCTTTCTGTAGAGAAGCTGACTTGGGAATACCTCCTCCTATAACTGAATAATCCATGTAAGATCTACTAAAAGACATCTGCTTTTTTGTCAGTATGAGAAATTATTATATTAACATAAAACATCACTGACTTCTTTCCCCAAGATGGAAATATTTTCATGGCTTTTTCTGATTTTAAAGTAAATTAATATCTATTTTACAAGATCTTTACCTTAGAGAACAGTACAAAATTGTAAATGAAAGATCTTATCATAATCTTCCCTGACTGGGATATCAGTTTCATGTTTATCTTTAGAGATATCTGTTTAGAAACACAGACACTAATGAAAGCAATTTGTACATGCTATGTCAGAACTCTGTTGTATGTGACAAAATCAAATTATTGCTAGCTTGAGCATAAAAAGTCTCACAGGTTTAAAAACTCCAGCTAGTTTCAGGCAGAGCTTGATCCAGGGACTCAGATGTTATCACCAGGACTTGGTTTCTAACCAGCCCTCACCCTTGCTATTCTCCATGTTAGTATTAACTTTCTAACTCCAGATGCTGCCTACCAATAGCTCCAGGTTCACCTGACCTCAAGGTAAATTCTAGCAACGAGAACCAGATCATTTTCTCCTGCTTTTTCTTACACAAGTCCTATGTTTTGCATGGGTCAACATGATTCAAATGTTCATCTCTAAACCACTTAATATGACCAAGAAGATGAAATGTTCTGATTGAGCAAGCTTGAGTCTCACATGTACCTCTGAAACCAACTATGAAATCAATTGCTTCCTAAACACATGAACTGTGTGTGTGTGAGTGGGAAGAGGGTTCCAGAAAATGAGTGACTTTTGACAAAAGAGCCAATGAATGCTGATAAACAAAAGTAACAGATGCCCCCAATACACTTGCTTCTTTCACCATTGGAATCAGGGCCTAATTTGTGAGGCTCAGTTCAAAGTGAAAATATCAGGCTCCTTCTTCAAAAAGTAGTTTTTAAAAAAATAATGGTATTATACTAAAATATAAAATTGTTTTTGCTCTTCTGCAATCTCTCCTTCAACCTTTCATGGTATCTGGGTTTTACTTTATATGGTTGTTCTAAGAAAAATTAAAAACTCACACTACTACCATGAATATTATCACTCATACATATATTTTCACTGTATCAGTTTTAAATACAAATATAAAGCTTTTAGCTCATATATGTAGAGAAGGCAATGGCACCCCACTCCAGTACTCTTGCCTGGAAAATCCCATGGATGGAGGAGCCTGGTAGGCTGCAGTCCATGGGGTCGCTAAGAGTCAGACATGACTGAGCAACTTCTCTTCCACTTTTCACTTTCATGCATTGGAGAAAGAAATGGCAACCCACTCCAGTGTTCTTGCCTGGAGAATCCCAGGGACGGGGGAGCCTGGTGGGCTGCCGGCTATGGGGTGGCACAGAGTTGGACACGACTGAAGCGACTTAGCAGCAGCAGCAGCAGCAGCTCATATATGAATCAACAAAATTACACAGTTTGTATTTTGTAGCTCACTCCTGAGTATGTATTTCATTCTTATCAGAACAATGAAAATGACCTCAACCATTTTAATTTCCCCTCTTGAATGTGCACCCTGTACAGCATTATTCACTTCGTGAATGTGCACCGTGTACAACATTATCTACCTTCAGCTTACCAAGGAGCTAGGAAAGGCTGAAAGGACAAGTCACTAAGTGTTGCTCTTCTTTCCCTTTACTTCTATATCATCATTTGTAGCATAAGTGGCTGGCAAGCACACAGAAGTAACAGAAGTATGAAAGGATATGACAGGATGTTGGTCATTAGTGTTTCTTGGAATACCATTCCCTGCTCTCTGCATTCAGAGCAAGTTCTGGCTTGAATGGAAAGCATGGCCTTTGAAGGGCTGTCAGGGACCCTCTTGCCCAGCTATAATTGAACTTCCTTCCTTTGTATTTACTGTGAGTCTCACTTACTACCACATATGTTGAGCTCACTGGAATTCAGTGTTCAGGACATCAAGAATGCTATGTGCAGATGGGGCAGCAAAGAATGCAGACATATTTCACTCACAAAAAGCAAGTACAAAACAAGTTCTTAAAAATTCCAAGAAAGCAACAGCCGAACGTTAAACTGTGTTCAGGGCCCTTTGAGTGCGGGCTTTTGCAACGGCACAGGTCACAGGCCCATGAAGTTAGCCTTGGGTCTCAACAAACAGTGACGGAAAGTTCTGCAAAAAGAGTGAGAAGTGGCTAAGGGAACCCACTGCTCAGAAAGAGAGGTTCCACAGAGTAACAGTTATTAGGGGGGAAAAAAAGGAAACATTTCAAACATCTGCCCTGCAATCTATCAATATGACTCTTTAATCAAACCTATTACACATGCACAATTCATTCATTTTTAATGGTTTTGTAGTATTCCACTGTATGATTGCACTATATTTTAACAGTCCCAGATTAACATTTAACTTCTTTCTAATTTTTCAGGAGAACTTTTAGGAATATTCTTGAAAACAGAGATAAATTTCTAAGAGTGGAATTTCTGAGTCAAACAAGATATGTTTTAAATTTTTTATAAACATCTTCAGGCTGCCTGTCAAAATGATCTACCAGTTTATACCAGTAAAGCAATGTCAGAGAAAGCCTATTTCCTCATACCGAACACTGGATATTATCATTCTTTAAAAAAATCTTTGGCAATCTGACTTGATATCTGGAAACTGATACCATTATATATTTCTTAAATCATGACTGAAGATGAACATCATTTTATGCTTATTATTAAATTTTACTTTAACATTTCTGAGCATGCCAATTCTGTTTGAAACCACTGTCTCACTCTCCATTAAGAATGAATTGAAGCAATATGCTATTATTTCCTACCAAAACAGGAAGTAGTAGTTGCAGCAGCCAATCATTTTGCTTCCCTGGTGGCTCAGAGGTTAAAACGTCTGCCTGCAATGCAGGAGACCTGGGTTCGATCCCTGGGTTGGGAAGATCCCCTGGAGAAGGAAATGGCAACCCACTCCAGTATTCTTGCCTGGAGAATCCCATGGAGGGAAGAGCCTGGTAGGCTACAGTCCATGGGGTCGCAAAGAGTCGGACACGACTGAGCGACTTCACTTTCACATACCGATCATTTTATATACATCATCTCTTTAAGTCCTCACAATCTTACTGAATCTTAAAATCAGGCCTCTTATTATCCCCATTTTACAGAGGAGAAAACAGGGGCTTGGAAAGTTTAAGTGACAGTTAAATGGCAAAATAGGTACTCTGTTAGAGCATGTCTATCAGAAACCAAAGTCCGTGCTCTGAACACCATGCTACACTACTATATATTCTTAAACTCAATCTGATGTTCCTAACTTTCATATTAATATGGCAAACAGTCCTGCATCTAAGTGAATTAGAGCATAACATAATCCCTAACCACAGAATGGCATTGTCTACTATCTAGCAAACTCTGAGGATGTTAACCAAAAGGAAAAATGTTACCTAAACTTTATCTGTCTGGCCAGGAGCTGAAAGGCATCTAGGAAAACTGAGTGCGCATCACTCATCTTGAAGCCTCGTAAAAGAAGGGAAATTGTATTTGCAAGTCCAATGTCTGAACGTTGGAGGAAGCCTCACAGGAACACTGCAGTGAGGAGTTAAAATGAGGGTCTGGAGAGAGGATGTGGATAATATAGTGCGTGGAGCTCTCCACTGCAGGGTATGTAAATACTTTATACACTAATTCAATTACATTTTTAGATTATGCAGAGAGACTGATTTAAGCAACAGCCTGCACTGCTGTCCCATCACCCATGCATACATGCAGGAGAACAGAGTTAAGAGAGCTGGGCCGATCTTAACTCTGGATTTCTTGACTTTTATGGGCTTAAGTTGGAACTTTAATGTTTTATTAATGTCAGGTTTTTGGAGATGGTATTCAAAATGCTTCAAGCTGAGATATGATGGGTCTCAAAGACCTGGAATCTGATCCCATTGGCAGATATGGTAAAATATATATATATACACATATACACTATTTTAGACAAATTATCAACCACCCAAAGAACCCAGTGAGATTATTCTTGCATAAATTATTAACCTAGCAAAAAGTAAAAATATTTATCTTGCAGTTATTGATAAATGCATGCTAATGTATGTAATTACGAATTTTGTCCCTATTACTATATATAACTAGATACATTCTTAAATTGATCATCTTCAGAAAAAGGGAATTAAGAAACCATAAAAATAAAGAGACTTGCTCCAAGCACAAAAGAAATGAGCTAACTTGTAAGTGCCTCAAAGAGTCAAGAAATTCTATATTGTCTTTCATATTATTTATATCTTATACTGATTTATACAAGATCTTCCAAAACCTTAAGGCCCTGGTTGTATGTGTGACTTTTCTAGTAGGAAATTCCAATTTCCAAAAACAAAAGCTTTTCCATCAGACTGGTTCTCTTCCATTTCAAAAGGTTTGGCCTTTGGGGAAAAGGTGAGATTTATGTAATATGATACTGAGGGAAAAGGAAGAGTTGCATTAAGGGTTAATTTCAACTTCTTTTTTTGCATGTGAATAAATAAATGTATTGATAGTCTATATTTTCCTTGAAAATATTAACAACACATTTCTCTTTTGAAAGATCAAGGATCAACGTGCTACAAAAATTTTAATCAGATTGCTACCATTAATGAGGGTTAACACTTTTTCTCAGTGTTACTTCTGTTTTTGCCACCGTTAACATGACTTTCTTTACCTCTTTCCCTGTTCATTTGCAATACTCACAGATTTTATAGGGGAGATTTTCATTTTTCCGAAAACTGAAGATCCTTAGTTACATGTTTCCATATTCATAAATGTCTTGACTCTGAAGAATAAGTGAAAAGAGATTTAAACTGGGCAAAATGCAGCTTATAAAACAGTCAGGAATAATCATCTCAACTAAGGCAATTGTTTGTGCAAAGACAAAAGGGGCCAAATTTTGTCCTTGGATGTGCACACACAGCTCCTATTAGCTTTTGAAAACAGCTACGTGAGTGTAGCCAAGAACAGTGTTTAGCCCAATTTGGTCTAATTTATCCAGACCACTACAGCCATGAAAGATAAAGACAGATTATGAGACATTTTGCATGTCAGTACAGTAGCATGCTTTGTGTTTTTCCAGTCCCCAGGGCTTCCTTCATCAGGCCAGACGTCAGGGATCACATCTGAGAAGTTTGAAATGTCTATAGATCAAATTTATTTGCAATGCTACTTGCCGTAGTTGGCAGTCCTATCTCAGAGGATGCCATTCTTTCTGTGCTGGGTGCCAAACTCTAGCAAATTAAATTTACCAAGAAGAAACAGTCTTAGTCATATGCAAATGAAATTAAATGCTAAGACAAGAATAAAAGGACATTGGTTTTAAACAGTCTTTTTTTTTTTTAATACCAATTGAGAGATATTGAATTAATATGTTTTAGACAGTCTCAATGCCCTAGTTTATAAGATACATCCCAAGGAGAGTTTTTATAGTTTACTAAATTAAATTTCCATCAGAAATGCTTGTACCTATATACATGGTAATCTACATGGTTATTTACTCCAAAATGGGGCCACAGGTCACAGGACTGGCTTTGTCTAAGCCAGTGCTGAGTAGATGGGTGATTTCCCTGCCAAAGGGCTGCCTCTGGGCACTACACATATCTTGAATACCAGAAGACCCATCCCTATTTTACAAAATTATACAATTATCCAATAATGGGACCACCAGCCCCCCCTCCACCTTTTTTTCCTCTCATTGATATTTTATACAGAAACAGGAAAAGTTTGACAACCTCTTTTGCAAACCCATGTCAAAGACCACAGTGCTGACTACACTCTGTTTATTGCAGCTGAAGGGTAACCAGGGGTGTTTGTTCTCAAAGTGGACACTTACTTGACACTGGCACTTTTAGAATGTTTCTTGTCTGCTCTTCGTGTCTTGGGTCTTGATCCAGGACCTTTTCCAAGAGTAAAATTCCTTTGTTGTTGTATTTGTTGTTGAGTCACTAAGTCATTTCTGACTCTTTGCAACCCCGTGGACTGCAGCGCCCCCGGCTTCCCTGTCCTTCACTGTCTCCCAGAGTTTGCTCAGATTCATGTCCATTGGGTTGGTGATGCCATCCAACCATCTCATCCTCTGTCAATCCCTTCTCCTCCTGCCCTCACTCTTTCCTGCTTCAGGCTCTTTTCCAATAAGTCATCTCTTCCCATCAGGTGGCCAAAGTTTTGGAGGTTCAGCTTCAGCATCAGTCCTTTCAATGAGTATTCAAAGTTGATTTCCTTTGGATGGACTGGTTTGATCGGCTTGCAGTCCAAAGGACTCTCAAGAGTCTTCTCCAACACCACAATTAGAAGGCATCAATTCTTCGGTGCTCAGTCTTCCTTATGGTTCAAGTCTCACATCCGTGACTTCTGATGTCAACAAAATGCTTGACATGAATGTAAGATCCATCACTAAGGTAATCAGAACTTCTCAGGATGTTTCAAGTACACATTAAGAGAGAAGGAGCGATTTCTCAGTAATTTTTCAAGTTTTACAAAACATGAGTTGATATGTTTTACAAATGTTCTACCAGTTTCTGAAGAAAACAAAAAGTTAAATACCATGAATGTGTCACAGCTACACTACGTGCTCACACCTGTATGGTTTATTTTACAGCAGGACTTGGTGCAATTGGCTCAGTAAGATATTTTTTAAAAAGTTGAATATTTCAGCTGAAATAATGCAACTGAATGTGGATTTCAATTATCCATACTATACTTAGTCTTTTCTGAAGATAATAAAGAGTTCAACTGTCAAACACCAGCTGACAGTGGATTAATGATGATGGTACAATGAAGAAGAAGAGATTCAATAAGAGTACCAACGTATACTCTCTATTCCCTTGAGAGAAGTAACATCCAAGAGCCTCCATGGTTCTTTTAGTTTTCCTTCCACCTGAATTTGCAAGTTAGCTGAAAAAGTCTGCTCCCAGTATTTAAGGCTGAAATTGGACATCTGGATCTTGAGCAAGTAGAAGATAATGGGCTGTGGGATGCACATCTTGTGAAACAAGAACCAAGACCTGTGCTGGTTATACACCAAGAACTTCAGATTCAAAGGCACAGGGAATCAGACAGCTTCAGGGAGCAAAGAATTAACAATACAAAGTCAAACCAAGGGAGGCTGGGAGTCCAAGAAAGTGGGCTATGAAGATGTGAAGTGTTTGCTCCTGTGAGATATTAGCCTCACCCCAAAGGGTAATTTTTTCTCTGCTCTCTTCTGCCCTTTGCTGAGCATGGATAGTCCTAGAACCACATGTGAGTCCAGGACTCACATGGACAGTCCTGGTGAGTAAAGGGACTCTTCTGCTTGGTACAAAGACAGATGTGCTAACTCTATCAGGAAGTTTCACAGATGCCCTGCTATAAATTGAACAGTCTCAGAGCTCCAAGGCAGTCCCCTCAAGGTCATCATCACATAGGAGATAGACTGGGTCTCAATGGGCAAATCACATAGCAAGAGATTTGGACACCTGGGATTTTCTTTCTGAATCATGTGACTTGGGATCAGTGTTGCATGTTTTTGCCAATTTCTCAATCTGTGCATCAACATTAATAGTAAATGCACTAACATGTCTTGAGCTTTCAGAGGAGCATTTGAGAAGTTAATAAGAGTGCTATTTTGTACAAAAATAATAGTAATAGCAGTAATAGTTTTCATTCTTTGAACACAGACGACGGTCCACATAATATTTTTGTGTGTGCTTGTTCACTCAGTCATGGCTGACTCTTGGTGACCCCATGGACTGTAGCCTGTCAGGCTCATCTGAACATGGAATTTTCCAGGCAAGAATACTGGAGTGGGTTTCCATTCCCTAGTCCAGGGTATCTTCCTGACCCAAGGACCAAATCCATGTCTCTTGTATCTTTACCACTTGCAAGCACCATATGCAATATACTAGGTATTTAATACATTATTTTATATGTGCAACAATTCAAGGAAGTGTGTTTATTACTGAAGTCATGTAATTTTTTTTTTAATTAAGGCTTCAGAGAGGGTAAGAAACTTACTCAAATTCACACATAAGCGATTGAAGGCAAAAGTGGCAGAGCTGCTCCTCCTGCGTGAAAACTGGTCTCCAGATTCATGCTTAAAAGATGTGGAAGTAATATGCACCCAAGGTTAAATACTCATCAAGAAGCATGCTATTTTTGCTTATATGTCTACTCTTTCTTACAGTCACCAGAAAGATTCCTGGTTCCAGAAGTATGAACTTATCCATTTCTTTTTCACAGTATCTTCATGGCTATAACTGTTTTCTGTCCCCCGTAACATTAGGTGTTGTAGATTTCTTTGTGCTTCTGTGTTTCTTTTTAAAAGAAAAGCAAGATAAGAAGGAAAAAAGAAATCAAGAAATACTCATAACATGTTTGTATCTACAAATAAAGCTGAATTGAGTTGGTAATAAATGGTCTCTCAAGCACTGTTTTCATTTGTTACTGCTACACCTAATGACTGACAATTTCCTCATCTTTATTCTCAAACAAGCTCAATGGCATTGGTGTTCTTTGCATTGTGTGAAAGAAACACAAAGTCAGAAATTTGCTTTATTTGATTGTCAAATGGATTTTTCAAGATTGGCAATTTGTATTCATGCCTTGATGTTCTTGGGGAACTCATCAGGGGCCTCAGTTATACCAAACAGAGTGATAACACAAAAGCAAAGAACTATTAATGGCTTATTTGATACTAGATATGTCCCCAACATGCCACATAACAAACTGGAGCTTTGCCAGTTGAATTTTTAAAGTCATCCTTGAAACTTTCTCCTTAGACTTATCTTTTGTAATGTCTCCCTTTCTTTATGTCAACCTTCTGAAAAAAAACTCATCAGTGGTTAATCAGAATAATTTTCCAACCCTATCTGTGGGGCTCTGTTCCTTCCGAGTCAAACTGGTCAGGGCCATCAGTCTTTTGGGTGTCTCCTTGAGCCCTCCAGAATTCAAGGCTGCTTTTCAGAAAGAAACGGAAATGGATATGGACATCTCTCTCAATAACCTCAGATATGACACCACCCTTATGGCAGAAAGTGAAGAGGAACTAAAAAGCCTCTTGATGAAAGTGAAAGAGGAGAGTGAAAAAGTTGGCTTAAAGCTCAACATTCAGAAAACGAAGATCATGGCATCTGGTCCCATCATTTCATGGGAAATAGATGGGGAAACAGTGGAAACAGTGTCAGACTTTATTTTCTGGGGCTCCAAAATCACTGCAGATGGTGACTGCAGCCATGAAATTAAAAGACACTTACTCCTTGGAAGAAAAGTTATGACCAACGTAGACAGCATATTCAAAAGCAGAGACATTCCTTTGCTGACTAAGGTCCATCTAGTCAAGGCTATGGTTTTTCCTGTGGTCATGTATGGATGTGAGAGTTGGACTGTGAAGAAGGCTGAGCACCGAAGAATTGATGCTTTTGAACTGTGGTGTTGGAGAAGACTCTTGAGAGTCCCTTGGACTGCAAGGAGATCCAACCAGTCCATTCTGAAGGAGATCAGCCCTGGGATTTCTTTGGAAGGAATGATGCTAAATCTGAAACTCCAGTACTTTGGCCACCTCATGCAAAGAGTTGACTCATTGGAAAAGACTCTGATGCTGGGAGGGATTGGGGGCAGGAGGAGAAGGGGACGACAGAGGATGAGATAGCTGGATGGCATCACTGGCTTGATGGACGTGAGTCTGAGTGAACTCTGGGAGTTGGTGATGGACAGGGAGGCCTGGCGTGCTGCAATTCATGGGGTCGCAAAGAGTCGGACATGACTGAGTGACTCAACTGAACTGAGCATTTTGGTCCATATGAGTAGAGATGATGACATCCTGTCTTTCTTCTGTCTTCCTTTATTCACCAAAGTACAGGGCAACAAGAGGAAGGTCTAAGAAGACAGGAATATAGCATGCCTTATATTGCTTCTTATTTCTGGTGCATAGGATAATGCCTGAGAACCTGGTGAATGCTCATGAATACTTATTGAATAAATAAAAAGTCATATCTGAATACGGTGGTTATCAGGAAACTTTGATATCCAAAAATTTGGCACTCCTGCTCCTCAAGATAACAATATCATTAATTAATCTGATTACATCAGGCTCACACTGTCTCCCTTCTGTTTACCCATAGCTAAAATCATCCTTATAAATGTTTTAGGTCACAAAATCAGATTTTCTGTAACACTGAGATATTACTATCCAGGCATCTTGGTGTTGACTAAAATATAAAATGCACAAGGTAAGAGATATAAGTTTCAGTTTTATTTGGGGACTTATGAAAAACAATAGCCTGAGAGGTAGCTTCTTAGGTAGCTTTGAGGAAGTCTTCTAAAGCAGTAAAAGAAGACATTCGTATACACAGGATTTTGGAGAGGGGATATGTGCAATCGAACATACGTCTTGAAAGGATGTTAGTGATAGTCAAGGCATAGATACCTTGTTGCTGTTGTTCAGTCGTTCAGTCCTGCCTGACTCTTTGGGACTCCATGGACTGCAGTAAGCCAGGCTTCCTTGTCCTTCACTCCCAGAGTTTGCTCAGATTCATGTCCTTTGAGTCAATGACACTATCCAATCATTTCATGCTCTGTTGCCCCTTCTCCTCCTGCCCTCTCTCTTTCCCAGTATCAGAGTCTTTTCCAGTGAGCCCGCTCTGCCCATTCTGTGGCCAAAGTATTGGAGCTTCAGCTTCAGCATCAGTCTTTCCAATGAACATTCAGGGTTGATTTCCTTTAGAATTAACTGATTTGATCTCCTTGCTGTCCAAGGGACTCTCAAGAGTCTTCTCCAGTGCAACAACTAGAAAGCATCAATTCTTTGGTGCCCAGCTTTCTTCATAGTCCAAATACCACATCCATACACAGCTTTTGGAAAAATCATAGCTTTGACTATATGGACCTTTGTTGGCAAAGTGATATCTCTGCTTTTTAATACACTGTCTAGATCTGTTATAGCTTTCTTTCCAAAGAGTAAATGTCTTTTAATTTCATGGCTGTAGTCACCATCTGAAGTGATTTTGGAGACCAAGAAAATAAATTCTGTCAATGTTTCCTTTGTTTCCCCACCTATTTGCCATGAAGTGATGGGACCAGAAGTCATGATCTTAATTTTATGAATGTTGAACCTTAAGCCAACTTTTTCAGTCTCCTCTTTCACTCTCATCAAGAGGCTCTTTAATTCCTCTTCACTTTCAGCCATTAGAGTGGTATCATCTGCATATATGAGGTTGTTGATATTTCTCCCAGTAAGCATGATTCCAGCTTCTGATTCATCCAGCCCAGCATTTTGCATGATGTACTCTACGTTTAAGTTAAATAAGCAGGGTGACAATATACTTGAAGTACTTCCTTCCGAAGTCCATTGTTTCATGCCTGGTTCTAACTGTTACTTCTTGACCTGTATACAGGTTTCTCAGGAGGCAAGTAAGATGGTCTGGTAGTCCCATCTCTTGAAGAATTTTCCACAGTTTGTTGTGATCCACGCAGTTATATCTTACTAATAATTTTAGTGCTTCTCTAAGTATAGGATGATGCAAGAAATTGGGTTTATATAGTCTTCTCCTGAAAATATCAGTCTGAAACCTGGTTCTGCCAGTTTTTCCAGAGCACAAAGTACATCATTCCTGCCCTCCACCCTGAATTCCTTTCAGGGCATTTTGAAGGTTAGTGATTGCAGTGGCTAACGACTTAGTCCTTGGAAAGCCAGGTGGCAAGTGACATTCTTTAGCTGGCCTTGACTGCTGAAGGCCTGATCCTTTTCCCATTTAGCAGAGTAGTTTAAACAAACTACTAGTTTCCCCAGTGACTCAGATAGTAAAGCATCTGGCTGCAATGTGGGAGACACAGGTTTGATCCCTGTGTCGGGAGGATCCCCTGGAGAAGGAAATGGCAACCCACTCCAGTACTCTTGCCTGGAAAATTCCATCGACAGAAGACCCTGGGAGGCTACAGTCCATGGGGTTACAAGGAGTTGGACACAGCTGAACGACTTCACTTTCTTTCTTTTTCTTTTCTTAAAACTACTAGGTAGGTAGGTTAAACAACAAGTAAATCTAAATTTCTCAGTAAATGACAATGAGATATATTGTTGTTGTTCAGTCACCCAGTCATATTCAACTCTTTGCAACCCCATGGACTGGCCCTCAGCAAACCAGGCCTTCCTGGCCCTCACCATCTCCTGAAGTTTGCCCAAGTTCGTGTTCCTTAAATTGGTGGTACCAACCAGCCATCTCATCCTCTGATGAGCAAATAAATGGGACACTTACTCAGAAAAAAGTATGCCCAACATTATTTATTAGTTCACAATATGATATTATAGTGATTCCTATTTATTATATAATTTTTTCCAATTTAAATTAAGATGTTGTAGACAGAATTTCTAAAATGGAGTTCCAAAGATGTCTCATCCTAATTTCCAGACTGTGAATATGGTGAAATATCACACCCATGAACGTTATTATTACATAGCAAAAGGGCCTCTGCAGATGTAATTAAGATTACTAAGCTGATGAATTTAAAATAAGGAGATTATCCTGAATTATTCAAGTTGGCCCATTGTAATCACATGAGTCCTAAAAAGCTGACAGCAGGATTAGAAGAGGAAGTCAGAAAAATTCAAGGCATGAAAAGGACTTGACTAGGTATGGAAACAATCTCAATGTCCACTGATGGATGAACAAATGAACAGAATGTGGGTTGTAGATACAATGGAATATTACTCAGCCTCTAAAAAAAGATCAAAATCCTGTCACTTACAGCAACATAGATGAGCCTAGTAGCCATTATGCTAACTGAAATAAGCCAGACAGGAAAAAGACAAGTAGTACATAGCATCACTTAGGTGTGGAATCTAAAAAAAAAAAAAAAAAAAAAAAGCAGAACTCATAAAAACAGAAAATAGAAAAGTGGTTGGGCATAAACTTTCAGCCAAAGATGAATAAAGCCTGATGATCTAAAGCAAAACATGGTGATTACAGTTGATAACATTGTCCAGTATAATTGAAATTTGCTAAAAGAGTAGAACTTAAGTGTTCTCACCCTCCCCCCTCAAAAAAAAGTGAGGTGAAAAATGTGTTAATTAACTCAAGGGGGGAATCCCTTTACAATATATATTTATAGCAAATCATCATATTGTACACTTTAAATATCTTACAATTTTTGTCAATTATATCTCAAGAAAGCTAAAAAAAAGGGGGGAGGGTTTGACTCACCCTTGCTGACATTGCTGGTTTGAAGATGAAGGGGCTGTGTGAAAAAGAATGCAGGTGGCTTTAGATGACAATAGCAGCTGCTGGCTGACATCCAAAAGGGAAACTAAGCTTTCAGTCCTCCAGCTACAAAGAACTGACCTGACCAACAACCCAAATGAGTTTGAAAGCAGACTCTCCCCAGAGTATACATGTAAGCTCTTCCAAGAGCATGGAACCCCATTAGGCCTGCCTGACTACCAATCTATAGAAATCGTGAGATGATACATTTGTATTGTTTAAGGCTCTGCATTTGTGGCAATTTTTACAGCAGCAATAGAAAGGTAATAAAAAGACAATAAAGCATTTGCCTTCATGTTATTAAAAACAATATTTATGGGCTTCCCTTGTGACTCAGTGGTAAAGAATCTGCCTGTCAATGCAGGAGACAGGTTCAATCCTTGATCTGGGAAGATCCCACATCCCTTGAAAAAACTAAGCCCATGAGCCACAACTACTGAGCCTGTGCTGTAAAGCCTAGGAGCTGCAACTACTGAGCCCACGTTCTGTAACTACTCGAAGCCCATGTGCCCTAGAGCCTGTGCTCCTCAACAAGAGAGATCATTGCAAAGAGAAGCTGGCCCTTAGAGAACAGCCCTTGCTCTCCACACCTAGAGAAAGCCTGTGCAGATTCAAAGACCCAGCACATCCAAAAATAAGAAACCAATTAAATTATTTTAAAATATTTATAAAAGGTTTAAACACACAAAAAAATTTGTTTTGCAACTTTGTTTTCAACTTTCAACAGGTGAAGTAGCTCTCCGTGGTTGTATAATGTATGGGCAGGTGACAGGGGTGGGGATGATAATCTGGCAGAGACTATGCTGAAAACTAACAGTCAACATTACCCAAGGAAGTTGAGTCACTCAGTCAACCAGCGCTTATTGTTTATCTGCTATCCACAAGGCATTATTCTGAGCAATGGAGGTGGAGATTAATCAGACAGGGTCCTAGTAATAGAGCATGTAAGTAAGAGAAAACTAAGATGTGAGAAATGCTCTAATTTCTATAGGTAAGAATGCCATGATAAGATAGCAAGCAACTGAAGACAGATACAGGGGATAGTTCAATAAATTACCAAGTCTTTTCCATTATTCCTCCTTAGTATCACTAAAATCCATCACTTCTTTTCACATTTTTCTATCCACATTACCTTTCCCCCATATTGAGCCAGGACCACCAGGCCTAGATTTTTGCCACAGCCTTTTAACCAATCTCCCTGCCACCACTATTACCATCACACAATTCATCACCTACTCAGCAACCAGGGCAATATTTCTAAAATAGATTTTGATCATATCACTCCACTGTACAATATTTTTCAGTTTCTCATTGTCTTTACATAATTTCTGAACTCTTTAAAATGGCTCATGTAGCCTTCCAAGATCTGACCCTTGCTCTCTTCAGATCCATTTATCATAATACACACACTAAACCCTCTATTCCAACCACACTGAACTCTTGAAGCTATCTGGACATTCATGTTCACTCTCCCTTGTACCTTAGTGTGTAACAATCCTTCTTCCTAGAACTCTCACCCATAGCCCCATCCAGTAGAAAGAAGTCAAGTCCTCTTTGGCCCTATGGGCACAGAAATGAGTAAGCTTTTATGCATAGACTTTATTTCCTGACTTGTACTTGCCTACTTATTTGTCTTTCTTCTCCCCTACATTGTTATACTTGGAGGCAGAAAACATGTATTGCTCTTTTTTTATCTCAAATATCAAAGCAATCAGTGTTCAGTAAAGATCTGTATATTGATTGGTGTCTGGAAGCCAATGGAGGAAAAGCATCAAAAAGGCAAAAAAAGTCCACAATGTTAAAAGTTGAGAAACGGTGAAAATTTGAAATGGACCATTGGATCTAGCAATTAGGAAGTCATCAGTGACCTCAACAAGACCAGGTAGTTCAATGGGATAAGAGGTGACTGGAAGCTGAAGTGAAGTGAAGTTGCTCAGTTGTGTCCGACTCTTTGTGACCCCATGGACTGTAGCCTACTGGGCTCCTTTGTCCATAGGATTTTCCAGGCAAGAATACTGGAGTGGGTTGCCTTTTCCTTCTCCAGGGGAACTTCCCGATCCAGAAATCAAACCCAGGTCTCCTGCACTGTAGGCAGACGCTTTACCAGCTGAGCCACAAAGAAAGCCAACTGGAAGCTGAGGAAATAACAAAAAAATGTTTCAAAGTGCTTCACAGTTCAGGAAAATATCTGACACCCTCTTCCCTGGTGGAAAGGGCCAAATTTTGGCCCACCAGGTCAGATTAGGATAAATAGGGATGTTCATGAAAGTTACAAGCAGAGAAACACACAAGACCAAAAGCTGAGGACCCAGAAACAGCTCTGTAAAGGTGGGCTTAGGAATAAGGAAAGAGGGAACAAGGACAATGAGGTAGAAAAATGAATAAGCGGCAAGAGCTCTCAGGTGATTGCCTAGAATAGGTATGGTCTACATGTCCTAACACCCAGTACACAGTGAATGAGGTACTGGGGGTTGCAGGTAGAAAAGAGAGTTGGCTATACCCAGAGGGCCAAGAGTAGATAAGATAAGAAGGTAGGTTGGGGCAGGAGGGTGGTTTAAGGTTATAGCAAATGGTGAAGGCCAGACTTGTTCATGCCTGCAGGCTGAGAGGGAGCCAAAGGAGAGGGAAAGAAAGAGACTGGTGTCTAGAGGAGAGGATAGAGGAGACAGAATCCAAGGCTTGCAAAAGGCTAGTCTTAGAATGAAGGTAAAACTTTCTCCCTTCAAGACTGAGAGAGAAATAAGTTAAAATCTGTGTGCTTCTGTAGATGAGCCTGAAGGTAGAAGCAAGGAAAATCCAATGAAACTGCTCAGAAACTGTTATATATTGTCTGTAAATTACAAAACAGGACTAAAAGCCGACAATGAGGGGGATAAGAATGACACAGGTTTAAAGATTTGGAACATGGTTTCCCTGGTGGCTCAGCAGTAAAGAATACACCTGCAATGCAGGAGACACGGATTGGATCCCTGAATTGGGAAGATCCCCTAGAGAAGGAAATGTCAACCCACTCCAGTATTCTTGCCTGGAAAATCCCATGGACAGAGGAGCCTGGAGGACTACAGTCCATGGGGTTGCAATGAGTTAGACATGACTGAGCTACTGAGCAAAGGTTTGGCACAGATGACTCATGAGAAATTCTAGAAGAAGACAAACAGGAAAAACTAAGAGGATTGCCAGGCTGCATTGAGAGCCCTACTGAAGTCAGATAACTAAAGAATAATGATATTTTCCTGAATGTTAATGTCTATACATGTACAGAAAATAGTCCTGCTTGCGTATGTTCCTACTTCCACAAGAGAAAAAAATAAATTTTGAAAGAAAGAAAACCTGATTGAATTTTTTATTAATTCCAGTATTAAAATGATTTTGTAGGTATCAGTGATTGAATTATAAAATATCGGAAAGGCAAGCATTTTTATAAATCACAACCTTGTGTATTTTCTGCTTTTATGTGTGTGTTTCTACCTTTTCACATTTGGTTAAAAAAAATTACAGGTGGAGGGAAGAGCATCAACCAACAGGGTTTTGTGGATCACACAGCCCCATGCAATTAAGGTGCCATTGTTAATTTTCAAATTGTCATAATTCAATTGAGAATTTAAAACAATTCAAAAAACAATTATGACTGAATGAAAAGTGAATTGGGCAATCAACTGAGATGAAATTCAGCCCAGAGAAACAAAACGTTGAGAAATAAAACCCTAGAATAAGGGAAGAATGAAAGGCATACGGAAGTGACTGATTGTACCAGGACAGTCTTTAAAGACCAACGTTACTTGACAAGAAGGTGGTAGGAGTTTGTTTTATACTTAATGAGATTTAGCTATTTTGCTAAGGCAGCGGATCGGGCTTTTTCATATTTAGGTTGCATAATAAAAATGTTGAAGTCTACCCAGATGCACATAGATAGAGCTATATGTTGTTTACCTAAGACTGTTGTATAGCAGCAAATAAACAAAACCAGTCCCCACAGACATTCTGGAGCAGCTTGCAGCAAAACAGAATTTCAACTGTTTATTCTGATTTTATGAAGAAAGATTAATTTGTGATGCATCTAAATGAATTCTTTTATCCTAGATCAGCAAGCTCAAATCATCGCATCCTGTGTCTTTTATTTTTTGAATCTGAAATAAATGTAGGTAGCCAGATCATCTTCATCATCAACAAACCTCAACAGAACACCCTGGAAAAACCTTGCAGAAGGCTAGACTAATGTAATCTGTATGGATTTTTTTTTTTTAATTCTTGCTCTCTAAAATCTTACCTTCCACCTGAGCCAATAGAAGGTCCACATAGAAGAGTCAAATAGTATTTCATTATGTGCTGTGCCTAGTCACTCAGTCATGTCCAACATTTTGCAACCCAATGGACTGTAGTCTGCCAGGTTCCTCTGTCCATGGGGATTCTCCGGGAAAGAATACTCGTGGGTTGCCACGCCCACCTCCAGGAGATCTTCCCAACCCAGGGATCAAACCCAGATCTCCTGCATTGCAGGCAGAATCTTTACCGCAGCCACCAGGGAAGCCCATTGTTACATTACGGTTTCTGTTATTTTAAATTCTTGCTATACCTTTATTCTCCTCCAAGTCACTTCCTCCTGTTTCAATCTTTAGTCTATGTCTTTTTTAAAGGCATTAGCCAAGATTCATCTCTGGTCTCATGCTTTCCTAAGTAAATCACACCCCATCATGATCTTTGTCATGGTTTAAATTCCCTCTGAACTCATTCATTCATTCACTCACTCATTCATGCATCATTGTGCATCTAACATATGAGACCCCCACAGCATTGAGTTCAGTGTTCTCCGTGCAATCAAAGAACATGTATTCTATGCCTCCTCAGGGCCCCAGAACTATACTAGGTGCCATAAAATTTACAGAAAGAAGCATATGTAATTATCTGTTTCCTTCAAAAAGATTTAAAGCAACTAGCTCTTTAAAACAAATTACAGTACAGCAACAGTCCACAAAATAAAAGAAAAAATCAAGTAATAAAGGAAAAGGAGAAAATTATATCAAAAAAATTCCCCTGAGTTTCTAGCAACTAAAAGGGAAATTAAATGGATCATAAAGCTCTCATTCTCTAATGAAAGAAATGCTACTACTGAAAAAAGATTCTAAGTTGAGCAAAGATAACAACAACATGGCTGTGTTGGGATTGTTAATGACACAACCTCAGAATCCTTCTTTACATAGCATTCTAGTGAACAACATGAATTCATCAGAGATGCTACTTAGAATAAATCTTCATGATCTCTTGTATAAATGGTGTTCTTTTACCTCAAGAAATTTGTCATTTAAAACTAATAAAGCATGCATATCTGTAAAAATGGAAGAACATTTTAGTGCTAAAGCACATGGTGCTAATTGATTAATTCATACTTCTTTGTATCCCCCATAGTACTGGGTGTAGTCTTTGCCCATAATAAGCACATAAAAACCTTTGCTTGATTGACCTATAGTGCACTATGAATTCAGAGAAGAAAGAGCATGGTAGTGAGAAATTTTTCTTGAAGAGGAGGAACTGAAGCTGAGCATGAACTATAGCCCACCAGGCCGTTTGTCTATGAGATTTCCCAAGCAAGAATACTGGAGTGGGTAGCCATTCTCTTCTCCAGGGGATCTTCCTGACGCAAGAATCGAAACTGGGTTTCTCCTGCATTTCAGCCAGACACTCTATCATCTGAGCCACCAAGGAAACCCTTGAAAGGTGAATGTTTGTTAAATGAATGAATGCAGATTTTGAGGGCTTCCTTGGTGGCTCAGCTGATAAAGAATCCACCTGCAGTGTGGGAGAACTGGGTTCAATTCCTGGCGAAGGGAACGACTACCCACTCCAGTATTCTGGCCTGGAGAATTCCGTGGACTATATAGTACATAGGATCACAAAGAGTTGGACAACTGAGCGACTTTCACTTTCACAGGTGGCACTAATGGTAAAGAACCTCCTTGTCAATGCAGGAGACACAAGAGATGTGGATCAGGAAGATCCCCTGGAGGAGGGCACATCAAACCCACTCCAGTATTCTTGCCTGGAGAATCCCCTAGACAGAGAAGCCTGGCAGGTTGCAGCCCATAGCGTCGCACAGAGTCAGACATGACTGAAGCAATTTAGCATACAGGCAGATTTTGAATCAGTTAACCATTTGGAGAGACTTTTTAAAAATTATAAGAAAACTTAATTAATCTGTTTTCTTAATTAGTCACTTCTCCTTCAAAGCTGCATTTTCTCGATAATCCTTTGTTCATCTCATACTGAACCTGACCTTCTTCTTTTAGACTGCAGTACATTATAGTTCACAACTTGGTTTATTAGCCTGTATTAGCCACCAACTCAAGAAGTTGGGGAAGCTTTTTGATGTTCTCAACTTTATCTTTCTGAGATCCAAACAGGTTTGTGTCATCTAAGGAAGTTGAGGTTCCTTGTAAAATTAAAAGTTCAAGGAGCAAAATGGCCATTGATTGCATCAATAATCCACTAGACAGCATCTTTAGATTTGTCTGCTGGATCATCCTGTCAGTTTTCACCAAAAAGGAACACATTCTCATTTCCCTCCTGTTGCTACTAGAGGTTGCAATATGCAAAAACCTATATGCTCTAGCCCTCAAATCAGTAAGTACTCAAAATTGTGTGCAAAATATGAATAAAATATTGATTTCATTAAAAATGTTAAGGACTACTTAATTCAGAAACATTTTATATGTTTGCATATTTATTTCTAAATTTGCATATTTGTTTGCATATAACTTGTAAAGATGAATGTTAATTATACTTTAAAATCATTTATAAATTGTAACTAAGAATGTTGTATGAATTTTTTAAACTGCCAAATTCTCAAGTACCACTAATTATAAAGTGTCATGTAAAGTACACTGGAGCAGACCTCATATTGAAAAAATATTGAGATCTTGACAAATGGAAAAGCAGAATTATTAACTGTGCTTGCTGATTAAATGATTCCTGAGGCAAGTGAAACTTAAGTGACACTCTGTGCTTTTCCAAAGCATCCATTTACCTCCACAGTATTATGATGAGAAACTCATGTCCCCAAGCACACAAATATCTCACCTGATGCCTCCGTTAGCATGTGAGCTTCTGAGTATCATTCCATATTTTAGCTGTGCGTATTCATTTTCTGTGTGACAAAGAGAAAGTAAATAAGAATCACAATAAGCAATAAGGCCACCTCACCAGTGCCCTGTGTCAGCTGAGGTGAGCTGAGAAGATTTGACTGTGCATGCACTAATTGGGTTTGTAAAATGTTTCAGAGTAATTTAAAAAACATTTGCACAAGGTCAGATATGAACTGGTTTCCAAAAAGAACCACAGAGAAGAATGAAACATCCGAGTAATTACACTGGACATGTAGATCTAACGCTCTATTAAATTGGGCATGAAATTGGACTTTTTAAAAGCACAGTAGGTTTTACACTATAAATCTCTAGACAGTTTCCTATATTTTTGATAAAACGTTTAATAACTGTAAGCACAGATATGCCAGAGATAGGAGCTATTGCTCATGTATCATTTTTCCCAAATCAACAACTGCTGTAAGTGAATTTCTTTTCAGAAATTTTTAAAGCATTGCAGCATATTAAAAACTGACTAACTGGATTCAGCTTATTCCAACATCTACAGTCTTGCCAATAGAAAGCAACATATTGTTACCAGTTTTTTCTTCTCCTCCACCACCATGCCCCTTATCTCTATTAGTTTAAGGTTGACTTGTAAACATCTTACTACAGGAAATAATTATGCTAAATTATTCTATGTTGTTATATTATCAGTGTCCTATCTGAATCCATACTAATATAATTAGAGATAAAGTCAACACTGAAACAACAAGTAGCTCTTAAAGTTCCATGCATGTTAAGTAGCATTTGCTGGGCTGGCAGAACAGAACTTAGATCTTGAAAATAATTTGATATTAACAGACAAAAGTAAACAAATTAGATTGTAAGTTTGGTTTTTTCCCTTGTGCATTAATCAGCCCTAGTAAACCTTGTATTATACTCTTCAAACCTGTGCTAATCAGAATTTAGGTTTTGAAAGGCAAAGGAAAAAAATTGTCTCCCTCTGGTGGGGAATATAACAAGCTTTTCTTTCTGAATTGTTTTTTCCTACAGTCAGTGTCAGATAAGTTTCATGATGCTCTAAAAAAGTACTCTTGAATAACCACATTTTATCATATTTTGAACACATTTTACTATCTTTTGAACATGACCAATACTCAGAAAATTCAGATTCAGAAATGACATTTACTATTTTCACTTTTTTTTTTTCAGAAGTAAATAAAAAGATAAAGAAAGAAAATATAAAACCATCACTGGAGCTAAAACCTGGATGAGTTTGTGTGTGTGTAAGTTGCTCAGTCGTGTCCAACTCTTTGCAACCCCATACACCACAGCCCACCAGGCCCCTCTGTCCATGGGATCCTCCAGGCAAGAACACTGGAGTGGGTCGCCACTTCCTTCTCCAAAAGGAACTATAGAAAGAAAGAAAGTGAAGTCCCTCAGTTGTGTCCGACTCTTTGCAACCCCATGGACTGTAGCCAATCAGGCTCCTCCATCCATGGAATTTTCCAGGCAAGAGTACTGGAGTGGGTTGCCAAGATGAGTTTAGATTTTGTTTTTTAATGAAAACTACAGCTAACTAGAGATTTCAAGGCAGGAAAAGCTTATCGGCAAAACTTTAGGACTAACTAGACATGTGATCTTATGCCAGTCAATTCACATTTTGGGCTACATAAGTAAAATGAACAGACTGGACTGTAATGATCTCTAAGCTCCCTTTTAGCTTGAACCACTTAGGACTGCTTGAATTTCATCATTCCACTTCCTCTTGTTATCTCTCCCATGGTACTTCAATGGCATGAGTGCAAATTGAATGGTATAAATTAGGGCCTGCTTCAATTTTCTGAGGGTTGACAGTCCCAAAGTAAGGAAAAAGTGAAACTTGGAAACTGTCCTGATCTCATCCATGGAGTTTGGAGCAAAATCTCTGGCCTGTGGATGAGAGCCAGTTAGGAGACCTGCTTCATGTCACATACAACCTGACACCTCTTCGTGGAAAATGATTTGATTAAAATCATCCCAAGTACATCATTTACTCCCTTTGAAGAGTTATCATAGAGTTTTTTCCATTTTTAAAACAACTCTTTACAAGTCACATTTTAGGGTTCATGGGAAAAAGTTCAAATTACATGGATCATCTTTTTCTTGCAACTGACACACATCAGCGCTTTATTGTGACGGTCACAAGTGATGTGCACAAAATTAAATTATTATTCCATCTCAGCTGATTCACTGGGTGGGAACAAGTTCACATATGGGCTGATCCACATGACTGTATCACTGAAAAAAAACATAAAATAGCATAGTATTTATGTACCAGTTGACTAAAAACTGATAGACTTCTCTCTTTTTTATCTTTTTGCTTGTTTTCATGTAGATTAACTTATACCTGGAATTTTATACATCATGGCAGGAAGCAGTAGTAGAAAAATAGACATTTGTCAGCCCGAGTATTATTCATTCACTCATTCATTTATCAGTATTGACCTACTAAATGCCAGATACCAGTGTTTGTGCATTTAGTGGTAAAGATTAGCCAGTACTAGCCTTCAAAAAGAACTAAAGAGAACTAGAAGAAAATTCTTAGACTACATGGACACTTCTCGTTCAGCCAGTAATGTCTGCTGTTGCTGCTGCTGCTGCTGCTGCTAAGTTGCTTCAGTCATGTCCGACTCTGTGCAACCCCATAGATGGCAGCCCACCAGGCTCCCCTGTCCCTGGGATTCTCCAGGCAAGAACACTGGAGTGGGTTGCCATTTCCTTCTCCAGTGCATGAAAGTGAAAAGTGAAAGTGAAGTCACTCAGTCGCGTCCGACTTTTAACGACCCCATGGACTGCAGCCTACCAGGCTCCTCTGTCCATGGGATTTTCCAGGCAAGAGTACTGGAGTGGGGTGCCATTGCCTTCTCCACCAGTAATGTCTAAATAATATAAAATTACATTTCCTTCAGGGATTAATATTTACCTAGTCATGGAGAAGGCAATGCACCCCACTCCAGTACTCTTGCCTGGAGAATCCCATGGACGGAGGAGCCTGGTGGGCTGCCATCTATGGGGTAGCACAGAGTTGGACATGACTGAAGCAATTTAGCAGTAGCAGTCTTCATGGAGTTAATCCATCTAGTGGGAGCTACCACCACAAGATGTCACTAACTTCACCCCTCACAGCATCTGTGAGAATAGGAATGCCTGTCTAACACTAAAAAGCTTCATATTCACTTGCATTTACTAAAAAATAAGTATATTTTAGTGTCTGTTCATTGCAAGTATATAAAATGATACAAGTTACTATGAATTTAGTAATTCTTTTAATAAATGTGCATGTATTCATCAAAGTCTTTACATACATTTGAAAGGAAATATTGCATCCATTTGGAAGACATACTATTTTGCCCATCAAGGGTACATTTTATACAGGTGGAATTGTGGTTCTCTTGCATTGGAGCTTAACCCCTTTTCCAACAGGTTTCAGATACCAAGAGCCTCTGCTAAAGCCTGTGATGAAATAAAGCCAGACAGTGATCTCTGTATTTCTGATATACTTGCTGAATTATGGCATTAGAATAATACTGTGTCCACACAGTGTTACTCTATATCTCAGTTCCAAGTAACACTACTTTCTTATCCCAAAAATCTCAAGGAGAGTTTGTATGAAAACCATTTTCAGATATTTTAGTTACAGCTTCTTCTACATCCCACCACTTTCTGCCTCGGGCTCAACTAGATGAGGGCTGGAGGAATGCTGAACTCATAAAGGAAACCTATCCTCCTACCACAAAAGTAATGTTATTTTGCACAAAGGATATGTTTCTGATTTCTTATTTACCCAACCTTATGCCTTGTTCCTGAGACTTCCCCAACTCTTAGATAAATGGACTCCTGAAAGACCATCTCACTAGTATGACCCATATGCTCAGAAATATCCAAACCCCAAAGGAAAACACACTTTGATTTGCCAGTAGGCTGCTCCCCAGCGCTTGACAGTAATTAGCAAGCACCAAAGAGACATATGACCAATGTGCTGGCACGAAAGTGAAAAGGTGGTACTAATTCTACTGATGGAGTATTCCCAGAAAGTGAATTGGCCTGAACCTGATGAAATAAGCAGCCTTTGAACACTTGGGGAAGAGAGAAGGATCATCCAGGCTATGAAAGAAATGGGACGAGAAGGGATCTGGAACACAGAAAGTAGCCTAGAGACTACGGTTTCTTATTAGCTACACTCGTTGGCTTAAGCAAGTTATGATGTCAGTGGTGACTCTTGCTTCTGGAGAAAGAGGGTAAGCCAGTTGGGAAAAAAGCATCTCTAAAGGAGCAGATGGAAGAAGAAAAGAGATAAATGCCAGAGTAATCTTTTCCTCATTCATACTCTGGTGTGCTTCATTCCACACATATGGTACTTACCAGAGATTACCTTGCTGTCCGTCCTTTGTGTTCTTGTCTCTTCTCCTCTATTGGATTGTAATTAAATTCACACATCAGGGCAGCAATGTGATCCAGTAAAAATACCAAAGAATGTGTAGCCGAACAACTAGTTACATCCAATTATTAGCACTTCCATGTTGTGCTGTTGTTTAGCTGTTAAGTCATGTCTGACTCTTTTGCCATCCCATGGACAGGGCCCACCAGGCTCCTCTGTCCATGGGATTTTCTAGGCAAGAATACTGAAGTGGGTTGCCATTTCCTTCTGCAGGGGTTCTTCCCGACCCAGGGATCGAGCTCACATCTCCTGCATGGACAGGCGGATTCTTTACCACTAAGCCACTAAGGAAGCCCAGCACATCCATGTATGTGACCTCAAACAAGTCTCCCAACCTCTTTTAGACTTCTGTTCTTTATCAGATATTGATGGCAATGCCTACATCTTAGGGTTATCTTAAAGAGTAAGTGAACTAAGGAAGGCATATGAAGTCTAACATACAATAGATACAAAACAAATATGTTTCTTTCCCAATCCCAGCTCCATGTCGTATCCTTAATATTTATCTTCATGTCTTTCCTATAGTTCAGTTATGGGTTCATTATGAGCTAAGTACAAAGCAGTTGCATTGCATTCTAGATCACCCCAGATAATACTGCTTCAGACAATTTGGCTTGGTTTGCAGCCTATATAAACTCTATTCCAAAAATCATTCATTAATCACCTTCAATGTCTGGCACTGTTAAGGCCTAGGACCATAAATGTATGTTCATCATGAGCCCTGCTCTCAAGGAGTTCAAGTTTAGTGAGTTATTCCTTTGATGACTCATCTTTATGGAAGGACTTTTAAGGAAATAAGCCAATGGTATGCTGAATGAAGCCATTAAACCTGAATCATCCAAGAACATATTTTTAGAGCCAGGTAACTCCTTCACGAGAACATTCTGTTAATGTCATAAGGGCCTTAGACTAAAATTAATGTCATAGTTAAAATCAAGGTCCTTAGCAGAAGACAACTCTGGGGAGAGAAGATTTTATCCTATACTAACAAAATTATGTTTGATCTTATTGGTGAATTTGCCTTTAAGTGTAAGATGGATAAATAGATTTAAAACTGGCTCAAGGATGTGATAAAATACATATTTGCATATTTTGTATAACCTCAACAGCTAGAAAATAACAGCCCCAGGTGATCTGAGACGATCATACCTTTAGGTATCTCTGAGACGAGATACCTTTATGTAAGGTAGCACCCAGCAAGCTAGAAGCTTAGAGAAAAGAGGCCCAGTGACAGGTCAAGCTGTGGCCATAGTCATGTCCTGAGGACAGACTTTCCACCAGCCTAGAAACAGCAGCACTAAGTGGGATGGTAATTATGGACAAACACAGCAACCTAAAAAGGTAGAACAGCAGGAAGGGATATGAAAATACAAGTGCCTCAGATAATCGAAACTAAGAGACTGTAATTAAAACTGAAGTGACTCAAAAAGAAATTTTAGGGACCTCCAGAGCCGTCCAGTGGTTAAGACTCTGCACTTCGAATGCAGAGGGTTTGGATTCAATCCCTCATGTCACTAAAATCCCCTATGTCATGCAGCAAGGCCCAAAAAAAAATTTTTAACTAAAAAAAAAAAAAGAAATTGTAAATTAGTAAAATTAGAAAGAAACCCTCTCCCTCACATGGTCACGAAACTCCTTTCTCTCTACTTTTCTTCACTCCCTAGGATCCTGCTCATTCCCTTTTCTTCTTCTACATCTGTACAGAGAGCTTATATAGGCCATGTACCATGAAAGGCATTTTACACACGGTCTCATTTTCATTTTGCAAATAGCCTAGGAATTAAGATCTGATATTAGTCCCACCATGCAGATGAGGAAAGTAAGGCTTAGAAAAAATCTTTGGATTCACATACAACTCAGTTTAAGAGCCAGGATATGAACTCAGGTCTTTCTGAGGACAAAGTCTAGGCTTCTTAGACTGTTCAAGTTTAATATGTTACCCTTCAAACAGATAACAACATTTTATAAATTTATCAGTGTTTCTTCAACTTCAATTTATCAGATACTCTCGAAAATGAAAATTCCATTTAGAACAAAAAGAATAATGATGAGATTTCAGCTGAAGTCCTGGGATAAGTAGCGGTCAGAGAGGTTAAGATGGGCAATAGGAAACCATCCTCAGGGAACTCAAATTTTACCCCATAGGTGGTTAATAGAGTCAAGTCGAGATAAGAGGCTAGACAAAAGTGAGAAAGAGAATGTTTATGAACTTGGAACAGAGTCTCAAAGCGGTAAAGGTAAAGGAGAATGATAAGGTCAGACAAAAGTGTCTCCAATTTAACCTCAGAAAAGTGGAAAAAGGTGGGAATATGCTTCAGAATAGGGATAAGAACTGGATATATTGTACTGAGTTTCCCTCCTCCCTAAAATACATCCCATGGTTGCACTATTCATGAGTATAAATGTTGTCTAGGTTATTCCCAGTTTAAAAAAAAAGCAATTGACCATCTCCTTTTCACCATTTTAATGTTGAGCTATTATAATCTCACATTCCAGTGGCCTTCTAACTGCATGGTTATAGTCTCCTTACACTTACTCTAAAATTGTTTTTCCATTGTTATCCTATATTATAGTCGCATCGTAATGTCATGTTTAAAGGTTCCCCATACACTTGTAATGAAATCGTTTTGCAGTTCAGAATGGCATCATATTGGCACTTTAAGCAGGGTATCCATCACCCTGTATTGATAGTTTTCACAACAAAACACCCTATTTTAGTGACTGTGAAAGTAAATAGCTGTTGCCAGTGATCTGTTCTTCCATTTCAAACTTAAATGGTCTCATCTGTTTTATTTTACCTTGCAATTTTCACACCCACTGTGGTATGGGCCAAATTTATACTGTTTGCTTTCAAATGAGGACTGTCATTCCACTGGCTCATAAATGTTTATATGACAAGCCACTTATCTGTTTTGGTGTGGCCTTTGTGTCACAGATAATTCCTTGCACTCTGATAATATAGTTTGGCCACTCCATTTGCAATGCTAATATAGGCAAGTCTTCTGCTAATTGAAATCTAGAGGCAAATTATTTGGTAAATGTTTTTGAGCCAAACTAACTGCATATCTAAAAATAATGCATGTGATTATGTTATTACACAATAACAGCCAAAAAAAAAAAAGGATTCTATTTCCAAATAGCCACATGTGAAAATTTTGAGTAGTGTTTAAGGCAAAGGCTTAAAGACAGGAAATTTGAAAAGAGTAAATGTTGTATTATTATGATTATTACTGAGAATCAGGCGTTTAACACCATTATCACCCCTGGGTGGTTAAATTTTGAAAGGTGAGCAATTTGATTCAAATCTTCCCTTCAGAATTAAATGCTACCCAATCCAAGTGTAATCCAAACTAACTCAAACTTGGAAGTTGGCCAGGGCAGGCTCAAGTCTCCCAACAATAGGCTTCACTTTGAGATCTTTCTATTCTCTGCTGTTAAAAGAGCCATTACTGCCCGCGACACAACTCTATAGCTAGTTTGACATTTCTTTACAGGTCCAGCTAGAAGTCAGAGCAGCAAAAAGAGAGCAAAAGTTTACATTAAAAAAAAAAAAAAACTCTGCTAGCATTTTCATACTCAAAAGCAATATGGCATTCAGTTGGAGCTGGGAGTAAACTTCAGATAAACCCTTATTTTTTTCTATAAAACCACTTCTCTCTTTTTAGGAGCTGATTATAAGGATGATGCAGCCAGCAAATCAGCAGGGCCCAAGTGTTAACCACTGTAAATCCCCTGTTTTAGGTGTTTGTGCCTGAGCTAATACATGAATGTATTTTCTGCCAGAAACAAACGGCAATACCTGCAGTAATGATTTTGGTTCTTGGAAAATCCAAGGTGCCCAAGAAGTGGTAATAAATTCTTTAAAATATCCTCCCAAATCCGAATTTGCTTTATTTAAAAGCCAAACGTATGTCTTCCACAGGAGAATATGGTGTGAATTGGAAAACCAAAAAAATACATGAGACAGGGATTAGGATCACTCCACAGTGCCCAGCCCAAACGTCACCAGCTCAGTGTGAAGGTCTCCCAGTTCTTTCAAAATTGCCTTTGGAATGAATCCAAAGAGGAAAATGTGTACTTGAGTGACCACACATAAAAAACTTGACTGTGGATTTAAATACTAGCTAAGTATTGCCCCCAAAAATCTCACATAACTTTGCAGAAGGGCATCCCACATGGTCATGGTCTCTGAATTTCTCTGCCCTCTAGCTCTGTTAAGCAATTTATCTGCTTATAAGCAGCTCCCTCTCCCACTCCTGAAAGTAACAGCTAATTCCAGACTCCTCCAGTCTCCTCAAGGGCTCAGTCTTGCACCTCTCCCTCACAGCAGCTGACACTGCCTCCCTCCTCACTGGGAAAACGGAATTCATAGTTGTGACCTCATCCTCCAGCTCTCCATTCCACCGCAGCCACCACAGTCTATTAATATGAGCGTGTCTATGGCCGCCCACATTGACCCTTTTCCTCTGGACTCAGAGAATGAAACAAGTTTTCCTTGAAGACTCCTCTCCCTCTTCTGGGACTTCATTAACCAGCTGAATGCTCTCTCACTTAAATCTCAAGTAATGTCCTCTCTCCTTACTGTCTCCTCGTCACCCTATAAACAACGTCAAGTTGTTCCCATCATATGAAAAAAATTAAAAAGTTCCCCTGATTCCATCCCTCCCTTGTCCCTAAATCTCCCTCAACTGTGTCCCAGCCTCTCTCTTCCCCCATCATATCGCCTTCAAAACTTTTCAAAAAAGCAGTATTCATTCATTTTCACTCACAGCTCCACTATAACGTCTCCTTAACCCTTTTTCTACTGAAACTGCCCTGGGTTCAATAGTCACATTTCTGTGTTTCACTGCTACATTGAATTATGTTGAAGAATTACTTTCTTCTCAGCAAAACTCGATCCTCCCTTGGCTTTAATTTTACCATCTTCTCTCGATCGTCTTCATTTCACTCTGACTAGCCCTTCTCTCCCTTGACATGGGCTCCTCTTCCTCTGCCTCCTCTTTCAGCGCCGTTCCTTGACCAGCTGAGTGCTAGTCCTCCTCAGCTCTTTCATAATCTCTTGCACCCTTCAGACTTCAGCTGTCACATAAAGGTGAGAGTGTTCCCTACCCCTACCCTGACTTCCCTCCTAGCCTTCACTTAGTACACATAACTGCTTCCTGAACATCTCTGCTTGGATGTCCTGTCTACATCATAAACTGCATATCCAACGTGGCATTTCTCATCTTCTCCCAAATCCATCTCTTCCAGCTGTATTCACTTTCAACAATGATATCACCCCAATCCCTTGAGGCACTCAGATTAGAAATTCGGGAATCATTATCGACTGCCCCTTTCACTTTCTACATTAATCAGCTATTTCAGACTTAGCCAATTAAAATTGTATTGAACGCCATAGCCTCTTTTCCATTTCTCTAGCTGCTCACTTATTTAAAGCCCTGGTGATCAGAAGTCAATCTACTTAACAGTCTCTATGTCTGTCTCCCTTTAGTTAAAACCACCTGCCTTAAAAAATCCACCCATATCTTTCCCTTCTTAAAAACCCTCTAAGGGCTCATGCAGCCATAAGATATTGTCCAAGCTCCTCCGCATTTTGCAAGTTGCTTCCATGAGCTTGTCTTACTGACCTCTCCAGCTCATCTCCCACTTCTCCATGACTCGTATCTTATGGTCTAGAAATACCAAATCTTTCACAGTTTCTCCAAATACCACACTGCTTCACATATCCATGACTTGGACCCTAGAGGAAATATCTAGGGTTTTTTTTCCTAAGTCACCTTGATCTATAGATCAAACAACATTAGTCACTGGGCTTTTTCAGATGACACACTAAAATTACTTCAGTTAAAGGGAATTTGTTGTAACATAAATGGGGAAGTAAGAGATAGGCTTATATAAAGACACCATAGAGCCAGGCCTGCAGGAGAAATAGAAATCATTCTAGACACCGGGAGCAGGGAATCGTCAGTGCTACTCAGAGTCTCCCATCCAAAAGATATGTCTCTTGCTTATGATTCAATTGGCCTACATTATTGTGGCCCAGCTCTTCATAGAAGTTCTACTTTCCCACTTTGGGCACAAATGACTTGTTTACTGTCACCATATTATGGCTTCTTTCTACTCTTCTTTCTAACCCATGATGCTCATTGCCTTTTCTCTGTACATCATTCTGCTTTTACCACCCTCCTGCCTTATTTTCTTAAAAAAAATCATAATTATTATTTAATTCCTTTTTGGTTGCACTGGGTGTTCATTGCTACATGTGGACTTTCTCTAGCTGTGGCAAGCGGGGGCTACTCTTCCTTGCAGCACAGGGGCTTCTCATTACGGTAGTTCCCCTTGTTGCAGAGCACAGGCTCTAGGCAAGCGGGCTTCCGTAGTTGCAGCACGTGGGCTTAGTTGCTCTGCAACGTATAGAATCTTCCCAAACCATGGTTCACAAACCCAGGATCAAATCCATGTCCCCAGCATTAGCAGGCAGATTCCTATCCACTGCACCACCAGGGAAGTCCTCTTATTTTCTATATGACTAGAATTTAAACTTCTGATTGGTTGGCCAGACGCCATCTGTATAGATGCCATACATACTTCTTTGGACAGCCCATTTTGAGTGACATGTCCTTTCCTGAGTGTGAGGGTCATGAAGAAAACTTGTGAAGATTTCTGAAGAAGTCACCACCAAGAAAACTGAGAATGTAAGTGCACCCTGAGACCTCTCAACAGGAGGTAATACAACTGGAAGAGACTCTCCATGACTTATAAGTTCACTTTCTAAATGCTTACAAACACATCATCATAATAACACTCACCATTTATTGAGCAACTACTATGCACCAAATGCTTTACATACATTGTTTTTCATTCTTACACAAAAAAAGAACACTGAAATATAGTAACCACTAACACCTTGCTGAGAATCAGCAAAGATAATTAGCATGTTCAAGTTTGCACAAATAACCTAATATATGGTAAAAAACAATTTGAATCCAAAAATGCGTGGCTCCAAGGCTAATGTCATTTCCTCTGTACCTGGCTTTATCTAAACTGTATTCCTCCAGTCTCACAACTCTAATTTATTACAGATCACTGTGTAATACTGTTGTTGTTCAGCCACTCAATAGTGTCTGACCCTTTGTAACCCCATGGACTGCAGCCCGCCAGGCTTCCCTGTCCTTCACCATCTCCCAGACCTTGCTCAAACTCAAGTCCATTGAGTCGGTATGCCATCCAACCATCTCATCTTCTGTCATCCCCTTCTCCTCCTGCCTTCTATCTTTCTCATCATCTTTAATTATAGATGCTGGGGAAGATACTATATTATTATTCGATCCCAGCATCTAATTTATTACAGATCACTCTGTAATACTAACCACTTTACAGCTGTTCTTATTCCTCAGCCACGTCTTTGAACAATACTAGAATAAAGTTGTATCTTTTGACACGTGATAACTCAGTCTCACTGTCTAATGGATGTAAGAACTCTCTCTCCAAAATTCTGTCTGGTATCATGCTCAATCAAAAATTGATCAAAGTTGAAAACTGACTGTATGATGTCCTCATTAGTCCAGTTCTTCTCTCATTGAGAAGATGGCTCCAGTGTAGAAATTGCCCAGTAGCATTATTCTTTAGAATGTGGCTATATATTAAATGTACAAATATGCTCACATCTAAGTCTCTTTAAAAAGAGAAAAATGAGTGTCAAGAGTTAAATTCTGTTGGCTCAGTAAGGAGGATGGAAGAGTTTACATTTTTAATAAATGTATATAAAATAGAAATGCACATTTGAACAGAGCAGCAAAAAATTGCACTATAGTAGAAATGCAAATATTCCCTTCTTTTTTCTAGGTGGAGTTTTTCAAACTGAAAAGTGAAAGACCGTGAACAATTAACACACACCCGGGCTTCAGTTCAGTTCAGTTCATTTCAGTAGCTCAGTCATGTCCGACTCTTTGAAATCCCATGAATCTCAGCATGCCAGGCCTCCCTGTCCATCACCAACTCCCAGAGTTCACTCAAACTCACGTCCATCGAGTCAGTGATGCCATCCAGCCATCTTATCCTCTGCTGTCCCCTTCTCCTCCTGCCCCCAATCCCTCCCAGCATCAGAGTCTTTTCCAATGAGTCAACTCTTCGCATGAGGTGGCCAAAGTACTGGAGTTTCAGCTTTAGCTTCATTCCTTCCAAAGAAATCCCAGGGTTGATCTCCTTCAGAATGGACTGGTTGGATCTCCTTGCAGTCCAAGGGACTCTCAAGAGTCTTCTCCAACACCACAGTTCAAAAGCATCAATTCTTCGGTGCTCAGCCTTCTTCACAGTCCAACTCTCACCCGGGCTTAGCCCAGTTCAAATACCATTCAGAGGTGCTGAGTAGAAAGGAACCCATCGTGAAATCAGAAAGCTATACTGCCAAACACGATTGCCAACATTTTATTTCCACTTTTCAAATTGTGTTTATTTCCACCACTGCTTCCTTCTATTAGAGGTAAGGGCAATCACATCTCTGCTTTTAAAGTGGTGTTACAAAAGAAAAATGGTCAAAGTTTGTAAATTCCTTTTGGAATTCTCAATGGAAACCAATCTCTATTTACCTTGTCCTGTAGCTGGCATCCCCTGAATTACTACCTGGGAATAGTAGCTTACAAATTTTTATATTAAGTAACTGTAAAGCATTAGAACTGAAGCAAAGTACCATTATTTTGACATACTCTAATTTGAAAAGGGTAAATCAATTTAAACCATTTTTGTTTAAAATCAGCTCCTTAGGCTGTATACTCATAGTATTTGCCAAGTTTCAACCCAATGTGAATGTTAAGGTCTATGTTATTAACCCTTGAAAAATGAGCTCTATCATGGAAACAATGACAGACCTGGGGACTACCAGGTGCAGGGGCCGAAGCTGACAGTCAGTCAAGCAAGAGTAATGCCTGCTTCCTTCATATGCAAATCACATAATATGTGCTTACCTTTAAAGGGCAATGTCAGATTATTGTGAAAGTGTTTAGATATAAATACCTTTTTTAAAGAAACTAAATTCATTTATATTGAACTCTCTATGGCTGACATACCATGATAAATCACCTCATTACTCAGGAAGCCACAAATATGGCTATTGAGGATGAGTGTGATTGCAAATGAGACCACTGGAATTCTACTGTGGCTTGCAATGATCCTCAGTAAAAAGATACCTGTAGGTCACAGCAATAGTTTCCCTTGGAATTATCTTGAAATAGTGAGCACCTTGTACTCCACACTCACAATGTTATCCAAACAGGTTTTCTAGGGCTTGGCTTTTGCTTCCTAAAATGAAGCTATTGGGATATATTTTTTCTAAGCAGTATCTCTGAATTAAACAACTATAAGCCTCCTTTTAAACATGTTGCAAGAGATTAAGAAATACAAATTGATGAATTTATACACTGAGAGGGGTCACAAAGTAGCCTTCTGGGATGCTAAGGATATTCTAAATCTTTATCTAATGGTCATAACAGGAGTGTGTGTGTGTGTGTGTGTGTGTGTGTGTGTGTGTGTAGAGCTGTAAACTCCAGATTTGTACACTTCATTTTATATAAATTATTTCACAATTTTCAGAAAGTTAAAAATCAAAGGAAAATACATTCTGACATCACTAAGTCATTTTTTAAGGGATTGCCTAAACTGAGAATTGCTAATGCAAACTCTAACCACATGTGCGTGAATGAATGCTTGCTCAGTTGTGTCCCACTCATTGCAACCCTAGGGACTGTAGCCTGCCAGGCTCCTCTGTCCATCAATTTCTCCAGGCAAGAATACAGGAGTGGGTTGCCATTTCCTCCACCAGGGGATATTCCCAGCCCAGGGATGGAACCTGCATCTCCTCTTTCTCCTGCACTGGCCAGTGGATTCTTCACCAATGAGCCACCTGGAAACTCTAAGTACCATTTCCCAAAATGGAAATCCATGTCCTGCTTTCTAGCCCTTGCCTCCCAAGTCTTTTCTTACATTCTTCAAATATAAAAATGTCAAGGTAAAATTCTTTCTGGTGTGGAGTTACTATTCAACTCTAAAAATATTCATGCTAAAGTGAGATTTCAAAAAATTAGAATCGAGTGTCTTTATAAAGAAGAAGTAAGATGAGAAGGTGCTCAAACAGTTGGCTGAAAATAAAGGACAGAAAGAAGGGGGAAAGCAAAATGTTCTGAAGGGTATAGAGAGCAGGAGATCAAATATCCCTGGCTTTTCTGTTCTCAGGAGTCCCCACAGCCTTCCTGATCCTCAGTTCATCATCTGCCACTATTCATAATCTTATAACCTGTGCTTCTCATGTCTACCTCACCCCTTCTCAGCTGCTCCATCACCAGGTGTAGGATAAAAGGCACTGAGGGGCCCCCAGCTGTGCTTTCTGCCCAGGGACATGGGTGTGTACCAATAGCTCAGACTCATGTTTAAAAAAATCAAATCATCCATTTATTTTCAGTTTATTTTCAAGTTAGAAAATTTTCTGGAGCTAAGTAAAGAAAACCCAAAGTATTTTCAATATCTGTATTTCTGCAGCAGGTAGACCCCTGAGTATACGGTATATGTAGTTTCAGTAGCACACGTCATTCCTTATTTAATTCATCTAGCCTGACAGAGTTGGTAAGAATGAACGCAACAATAACAATATTTCATTTAGTTCCACTGGCATTTCTCATGATTACATTAAAAAGACGTAATATATATTGTGAATGTGAGAGCAGGTAGATACACAGACATGCATTTTACTCCAAGGAACATTAATAGAATGATAAATTCCACATATTAAATCTACAAGAACCAAAATACTCTGAGTTAAGACATCTGTACAGAATAAGGTGCCAAATGAAATGTCACAATCAAATAAAACATCCCTTTATGAGAATCAAAAGCTTTTTTTAGAGCTAAAAGGAACCTTTGAAATCATCTAGTAAAACTTACTCATTGACAGACATCCTACCTGAGCTTAAGAAAGATTAAATGACTTAAATAAGGTCACACCTAGCTAGCGGAAAAGCCAGGACTAGAAACTTTCTTCTCCAGGTACAATGCTTCTTCCATTAGCAGTAACTTCTCATGAAACAAAAATGTGCAAGGGCTCACCATTCATGTGCTCACTTCAGTGTGTGCATGGATGTTCTTCGTGACACATCCGCACATTGTATCACACTGTAGCTAACTCAGTCAACCTCCTCTCTTCCCGAAGAGTGAGTCTGGAACCAAACTGCATTCTTCATAGTACAAACCAACCCAGGGATCCTGTGGGCATGCGGACGTTGGTGATGGAGCCAAATATTGGCCATTGGACTTCCCTGGTGGCTCAGATGGCAAAGCATCTGCTTACAATGCAAGAGACCTGGGTTCAATCCCTGGGTCAGGAAGATCTCCTGGAGAAGGATATGGCACCCCACTCCAGTATTCTTGCCTGCAGAATCCCATGGACGGAGGAGCCTGGTAGGGTATAGTCCATGGGGTCGCAAAGAGTCAGACACGACTGAGCAACTTCACTTTCACTTTCATATTCTATATGGATAATCACACAGCACACACTTCAAACAGACAAAATTAAAATAAAATCTGTTTAATATAGTACCTCAGTCCTAACTAGACCAAACTAACCTGAAAACTGAAAGAGAAGTACCACAGATCAGAATGTCTCAACTCAGAGCTCAAGACCAGGGCAGATAGACGCCTGGTCAGTGAGGACCATGAGGGAGAGACCGTTTCAAGTTTCCAAAGCACGTGGATGAACCCCCATGAAGCTATAGTCACAAAAAGAGCTCCAAACTGAACCATGGGTTTAAAAGTTCTTTGAAGTCTAATCTCTGAAAAGAATATGAGTATCAAAACTGCCATATTTCAGCAAGTGTCTGACATGAGATTACCAAAGACTCATGCTGAAGGCCAGGGAGAATGTTAAAATAAACATTCTGCATCACTCCTGCCCAATTTGCTGTTGAGAAATTGAGTCATGCAAACCCCAGTTGACCTTCTGTCCAGCAACTCAAAAGTCAGAATATGTGCCTATATCTCTGCTGAAATGTTGTTTGAGCTGAAGTGCAAGGGAGCAAACTCCAGCTCAGACAATGCATTCTTAAAGCAGTTCTAACACAAGGACAGTGAAATCCAACAGTAGGAGCAGATTGCTAGCTAATATACATGATTATAGGATTTAGCATAAATGATTGAGTTTAGAAGATTATCAAGGAAGCAAAAAAGACCATACACAAGGCTAACACAGGACAGGTTGCTTTTTGTTCTTTTGTAAAAAAGTATAGCTGGAAACCACTAGCAACACTGCCTTGGATACTAGTAAAATTCCTGTAGAGTGTTTTATAAAGGTAATGAACTTGTATGCACCTCACTGAACAGGCCTGCTAGTAAATCTCCCTGGAACATGGGACGAGATTACTGGGGTGTTTTGTGAGTGATCTGAGCTTTTTCTGCAGCTGAGTCAGGAATTTTAATTGCTGGCCCCTAAAATTACGATTTTCACTAAGTAAAATAGAAAGCAACCCAGTACATATTCCACATCATCAATTTTTAATCTACCTTATTTTTAAAAGATTTCCCTTGTTAGAAGTAGATTTGGGGAAAAGGAGTAAAGAAGAACTCTCAAATGACAAATGTCCAGCCATGACAACCCAATCAGAAACAAATTAAACGTCCGTCTCTGCCACAGCTGGCAACCCCAGCCTGGCCTGGGGGAAATCCTCCATGTAGTTCAGAACAAATGTATTGGAGGCTAATCAAAATTTAATGAATCCCTCAGGAAAATAGCTTCCTTTGTCCACATCTATAAGAATTATACTCAGTTTGAGGGAGGTATCTATCAGTTGTTTTCTGGTATAGAAACTGTTTCGTAAATAACAGAACTGGACGCCTCTATGATGATACTTTGGCCAAGTCTATTATTCAAATCTCTGTCTTCATTCACCAAAGTGTCAAGGTGATGCATTTGTTGATCTGTCTCACAATTTATTTTATTACCGACATGTAGAGATTGAGGCAACCGGAGGAGGGAGTTGGACAGAGCGAAGGAAAGAGAAGTCGTTTTTGACTTCCAAAGCCTGTCTGTGACTAGTTGGTCTGATTAGCACTGCCAGTTTCTGTTGTCTAAATGGATGAAAGGAAAAAACAAAAGAGGGGGTCTGATAAGAGTGAGTCTGGGACATTAATTTAACCCAAGGAAAGCCAGGGACATGAGAAGGGCAAAGAAATAAGAAAAATGCACCGAGAGTTATCATCAATGTGAATCAGATTTGTCCTGAATCCTGATACTTTTCAGAACCTTTCACTAACAGTGGGTGTTAGTCATTCAGTCATGTCAGACTCTGCAACCCCATGGACTGTAGCCTGCCAGGCTCCTCTGTCCATGGAATTTTCCAGGCAAGACTACTTGACCGTGTTGCCATTTCCTTCTCCAGGGGATCTTTCCAACCCACCTGGGTCTCCCACATTGCAGACAGATCCTTTACCACCTGAGCCACCAGGGAAGCCCCTACTTCCCTGCTTCACTGCTGGAAAACAAGCTCTTTCAATCAGAATAAAAACCATCATAATTGTATCAGGTATTTCTCACATGCCTCCTAAGCACCAGACGCTTGACACACTTTAAATCTCATGATCACCTGGCAAGGAAGAAGGTATTATCTCATTTTGTAAATGAGGAAACTGAGCTTCAGAGAGGTTCAAAGCTTGCTGACAGCCAACCACAGAGCTGTTAAGTCACAAACCAAAACTCAAACTCAGAGCCTGAGCTGTTCCGCTTTCCCACGCTAGAATCCATTCCTCTTCTCTCTCTGGCCTACTTGATAGTTTTCTCTCTCAAGAAAATCCTATTGCTTACTGTCTCATATTTAAGGTAAATGAAAAAAAGCTACCTCAAACCAAAAGCATTCCTACTCCAAACCATGTAATCAGCAAGATAGGTAGAAATCACTTGGCTTTCTTACTTTGCAGATTATATAATTAGAAGGCAATGGCACCCCACTCCAGTACTCTTGCCTGGAAAATCCCATGGACGGAGGAGCCTGGTGGGCTGCAGTCCATGGGGTCGCCAAGAGTCGGACATGACTGAGCGACTTCACTTTCACTTTTCACTTTCATGCATTGGAGAAGGAAATGGCAGCCCACTCCAGTGTTCTTGCCTGGAGAATCCCAGGAACAGGGGAGCCTGGTGGGCTGCCGTCTATGGGGTCGCACAGAGTCGGACACGACTGAAGTGACTTAGCAGCAGCAGCAGCAAAGCAAATTAGTCCAAGGCATGTGGAAGCAAAGAGTAGTGTAGGGCTACACTCCTCTCATGTATATTCAGCCTTTGCCCCAAGACTTATTGTTCTCACCTTTCTTAGCAGATGGAAAAGTGCTGGGTTCCAACATCACTTTAAGGTTTATAGCCCCTGGAAGGGCTCAGATAAAAATGAGGCAGCATCCATATGGTTCAGGGGTTTTTTGTTTTTTTAAACAAAGCATACTACACACATCTAATTAAAGTATATACATTAGCACTGCAATGGCAATTAAAGGACTTTACACACCTAGGGTCCTGTGATAACATGTTCATTCACACTACCATCTAAAACTTTGATTTGTTCCCACGGGAATTTACAATTTAAATGATATTTTATGGTCTGTTCCAAACGCATGTTTCCAAGAGGTTTGAGACGTCTTGAGAAAACCTAGAAATCTAATTTTGCTTTGAAATGATGATTTTTTTTTTTAATTGCCCGTGAACTGTGTTGGACTTCCCTTGTGGCTCAGCTTGTAAAGAATCCACCGGCAATGTGGGAAATCTGAGTTAGATCCCTGCATTGGAAGATCCTCTGGAGAAGGGAAAGGCTACTCACTCCAGTATTTTGGACTACAGAATTCTATAGACTGTATAGTCCATGGGGTTGCAAAGAGTCAGACGGGACTAAATGACTTTCACTTTCACTTGAACTGTATCAGTAATCTTTGTTAAAAGTCATTTTGGTGCCTACATTTCAGCTTCCTTGGGGACAATGTGATGTCACTGAGTGTCAGGGAAGCATGGGAACCACAGCTTGAGAGCTGGTGTCAAATATAGAACAGCTTCAAATTCTAGCTTCCCTTCTAACTGGCTGTTAACATAGGGCACATTATTTAAATTCCATGAGTCTCAATTTCCTCCTGTGTAAAGTGAGATCAGTGTATGTTTCACGGGGTGGTTTTAAGGATTGAATAAGGTAAAGCCCATCAAATCCCACAGAATGCCTTGGCACATAAGAGGGTCAAAAGCCTTTCCAGTCTGTATTTTCTTCTCTAGATTCTAGTAACATATTTGCTCAGTGTTTCAACCAATGCTTTTTGCACTTAGCCTAGCTAACAAGGCACAGTTCTAAGACTCTAAGTGCTAAAATAAATAAATCATTGTCTTTTCTTATTCTTAAAGAGCTGGAAGACTATTGGAGGAGTTTTTTACATATTACCTACACATATAGAGAAATGTTTCAGACATTGTGTGGCAAGTAAAACTAATGGCTAATATCTAATGAATACTTTCATTGTGCCAAATACTGCATTTTGTACTGCTTAATTTCTACAGTCTTTATGCTATAGGAGATAGAAGTAAAGTGCTATAAAAACTTGTTGTTGTTTAGTTGCTCGGTTGTGTCCAACTCTGGGATTTTCTGGGCAAGATTACTGGAGTGGGTTGTCATTTCCTCCTCCAGGAGATCTTCCTGACCCAGGGATCGAACCCATTTTTCTACATCTCCTCCATTGCAGGTAGATTCTTTATCAACTGTGCCTCCAGGGAAGCCCAGGTGGCACAGTGGTAAAGAATCTACCGGCCAGGGCAGGAGGCCCAAGGGATGTGGCTTCAATCCCTGGGTCAGGAAAATACCCTGAGGGAGGAAATGCAACTCACTCCCGTATTCTTGCCAGGAAAATTCCATGGACAGAGGAGCCTGGCAGGCTACAGTCCATCAGGATCGCAAAGAATTAGACATGATTAAGGGACTGAGCACACACACATACTCACACACACACACACACACACACACACACAAAAGGCTTAGAGAAAGAAATTACTAATACCAAGAAAGGAAATCACAAAGGCTCTTCCCAAATACTTGCAGTATTTAAGTCAGGTCCTGAAGGATGAATAAATGGTAATGGGCTGGCATGTCTAACAGCCTAAGAGGATAAGACTATTCCAAGTAAACAAAAAGCCCTCATGGGAGTGCTCAGTGTTCAGAAAACCCAGAGTGGCCACCGGACGAGGAGACGCAGCCAGAAAGACCGACTGTAAGGAGTCTAGAGTAGAGGCCACACTGAGGACTCAGACTGTTCCCCGCCACAGGACTTGTGAATTGCCCAATCAGATCCAACTTTGTTTGCTTGTTTTTTACATTTTTTTTCTTTTGAATTTTTTATTTTGTATTGGGGTAAAGTCAGTTAACAATGTGGTGATAGATTCAGGTGAACAGTGAAGGGACTCAGCCGTACATATACATGTATCCATTGTCCCCCAAACCCCCTCCCATCCAGGCTGTCACATAACACTGAGCAGGGTTCCCTGTGCTATACAGTAAGCCCTTGTTGGTTACCCATTTTAACTATAGCAGTGTGTATATGACCTTCCCAAACTCCCTGACTGTCCCTTCCCCCTGGCAACCATAAGCTCTTTCTCTTCAGTCTGTGAGTCCCTTTCTGTTTCGTAAGTTCATTTGTATCATTTCTTTTCAGATTCCAAGTACAAGGGATGCCGTGTGATATATCTCAGATCTAAGTTTTAAGAAGACCATAGCAGTGGATAGGGCAGATTAGAAAAAGGACTAACTACAAGCAGGGAGCCCCACTCTGAGCCTAGAAGTAATGGTCAATGTTACGTTCAGTGCTATCCTTGCCAAAGAATGGGGGTAAACACAGTGCTATCTGGCGGTATTGGTCTGCAGAGGGGGAAATAAATGAGTCAAGCTAAATTTGTGTCTGTCATTGTCTTCCAGAAAAGTCAGACTCCTAACAGCACAAACCTTGGATCTAAAGGGGCCTCTTGTAAATCCGAGAGGCAAATAAAAGCTTGTTTAAAATAAAAGGAGGGAGAGAGCAGATATGAACCAAATGTAGGTCTCTGGAAGACTTGTATTGATACATTTTTTTTTACATATCTGGGCCTTTTTTAGCTACACATCACACTAATAAAAAGCCACCAGCAAAGCATCATCCCTTAAAGACTTCATAGACTTTTTTCTCTTTTTTACAGTGAATAGAAGGGTAGATATTGTTTACTGGTTCAATACCCTTCAGCTCCTCAAGGGAAGGTTCTATTTATTCTCATCCTTATTCCCCCAGCTCCTACACAGGACATGGGACATAGAAGATGCTGCATAACTCAGCAAACATTTAATTATTTAATCAATCAGTTCAAGGCAGGAGATCATAAGAGGCTAAACCAGATTTCAGCTGGTTCCATTTGTGTGGGAACCATCTCTTTAGAATTTCAAACAAGAAGTGGACTCAGCAAGCAGTTGAAGTCCGTGTCTAGACAATCCCTGCATCCCTTAAAAGAGGATTCATAACAGAAGGCTGTTTCCCCCTCCCCTAACCCCATGATCCGTATAAGACCCCATCATTTACATATAAGACACTACCAAGTACAACAGAATCTTTGCTCCTGAACAGGCATTTTTCCACTCCTGTAGACTTTCTATGCATGGAGTATTGGCATTTATGTGAATTGGTCTTTCCTAAATAAGCAAATGCCTGAACATGCTAATATGTATGAATTACGTGTCTTTTTAGATAGGCCTATATATGAAGCCCAGAAATTGTTGAAAAACTCATTTTCCTCCTCACATCTCATTATTCAGTAACTGAGCCCCTCCTCTCTGTTGTCTCTCTGTCTTCACTTTCCATTTATTCCTGATCCTTCTGCTCTGTGTCCCAGCTCTTTCCTCTTGACATTGGACATAGAATTTCAGTCAGTGGTTCTAACTAGCTCTCTCCCCACTGGAGCTATGCATGGCTCTTCAAATTCCAGGGTAACTGAGAAGATGAAGGAAAATAATCTTTCCTAGTCCAAGCTCAGAATTAAATATGCAAAAGAGATAGTTTGTTTGATCATATATTGAATTAGAACTCTGTTGTTAGGCTGATAGTCTTTCTAATCTGCTTATTTTTTCAAATCTTTTCTGTCATCCTTAGATGGTATGAGCCAGGACTTCCCTGGTGGTCCAGTAGTTGAGAATCTGCCTGCCAGTGCAAGGGACAGAGGTTCAGTCCCTTGTCCAGGAAGATTCCACACACCATGGGGCAACCAAGCCCATGCACCACAGCTTCTGAGCATTCACTCTAGAGCCTGTGAGCCACAACAAGAGGGGCCACCCCAATGAGGGGGCCGCACAGAACAAGTGGGTGGCACCCACGCACCACAGGTAGAGAAAACCCATGCACAGCAAGAAAGATCCAACATGGCCAAAAATAAATAAATACATTTTAAAAAATAAATAAATAAAAAGTATGAGCCAGGGCTTCAGAAAATATGAGTAGAACCTCACTTGACCCAAGAAAGAAGTGGAGAAAATTCTGTCTGCATACAATATTATAAAGATATAAAGTAACAAAATTAACAATTTTCATGATTTCATGATGGGATTTTTCATGTTTAAAAATTACTCAACTATTTAACAAATACTGCTCAACATATTTAACAAATATGGCTCTACTATGAAACTAAGCTTAACCAGCTGGAACGTATCATGAACAGTGCTGACATGCTTCAGTTGCAAACATAGGCTCGGACATGGCCTTAATTTCCATGAAAGGACCCAAATTATTAGGAATATAATCTACAGACCAAAAAAAAAGGCTGGGGCACAGAGGACTTTGGATGAATTAGGTTCCATGAACATGACATTACTTTTGACTTTGCCCTTATTGGCTACTTTGTAAGCCTTTTTTTTTTTTTTTAACAAAGGATGATTGCTGAATCATCTCCAATTTTAAAAGAACAAAACCAGAGAAAGTGGAGTTAAATTTCAGCAGAAGAGACTTGGGCTAAGCATAAAGCAGAGTGTCATGGTAGAATCTGAGGGTCCTTGCTTGAAGAGTAAGATGCAGAGAGGGGCTAGTCACAGAGAGAGAGGACTTCAAGTCTTGTAAACATTCAAATCTTGTTGCCTGACCGAGTAGAGGATTGATCATAAGAATCAGTGGTAGGAAAGCAGTTCCTTGAACACACCAAGCTTCTGGACATCCCCTTCCCACTACTTAAAATGACTTTTCCACTTGGCAAACTACTGCTCATTCCTCAAAACCCAGATCAGATGTCACCTTCTCAGAAGCCTTCCTTGTCCATCACCCCAGTTGTAGTTAATCACTCCCTTCTCTGTGTCCCCGATCTTCTGTGTGCATACTTCTGATACAGCATTTGCGCTAAACTGCATTTGTTTGTTTGCAGGATGGCTTCCCTACTAGAAATATTAATTCCTTGAAAGTGAGCCAATGTCTTATTGATCTTTGAGGAAGTAAAATGTCTGAAACAGAGCAAGCACGTTTTTCAGTTTGTGGCACTGAGGAAACTAAATGTGCAACATCGCTAAGCAGTTCTTGGAGCATATTTTGCAAAGCCTGAGAAGTCACCCAAGATTTCATCTTTAGCACCCTGGCTCTTTTTTGGCAATTTTTTTTACCCCCTTGATTTCAGTTGTTTCTCTTTTGATTGCCAAATCTACATCTCCAGCCCTGAACTTTTGTCCAAGGTCTAGACTCATATCTCCAACTTCCACTGAAGATTTTCACATGAATAGCTCACGAAGTTCTCAAAGTTTCAACAGACCCCCAGAGAACTTATAATTCTTTTGCGACAGTTACCCATTTCACTGTATTCTGTTTCAATTCACTTTCCCTGTATGACATCTTCCCTGTGTTACAAGCTGAACATTTAGTCAGCTTTTGCTTCTCTTCTCCATCATCTACCATGTACAGTCAGTCACTAAGTCCCTCTATCTGCCCATTCATTGTCCCTGGCTTAGGTCTTCTCTTTTCCACTTCTACTGAATTATTTTAAGCTCTCAATATATTTGTTCTGACCAAATGCAATAAACTACTAAAAGGCTTCCTGCTTCCAGCCCTTGTAACCCAACTCCCATTATGCTGCAAAATTACTTTCCGAAAACAAAGATATATTTGTGTCAGTTCTCTGCTCAAAAACATCACTGATGGCTCCCCACTGAGACAATTCCTTTTTCTAGCATGTCAAACCCTTCACAATTGCTTCTCTTCTCATGCATTCATCTTTCTCATTCTGCTCCACACAATGCACATTCTACACACACACACACTCAAACACACACCCATAAAGGTCTTAGTCATACCTATCTACTCCTCAAATATGTAGGGCCCAAAGGTAAAATTAAGGGGATTTGTGAACTTGGATTAAAGAAAATTGCATCTTGATTTTCACTAACTTCTGACTGAAGGGTAGCCTTTCCTTCTATTATGAATCTATAGGCAACAAACCATAGATATATTAGAAGTACATGTGACTTTGTCACAAATAGAAATCATATATAGCCATATCCCATTACAGTCACTGCAAATAGCATGAATTATCACTTGAGTTCATCACTACTTTGATATTACAAGAGCTATTAGATTTGCAACTGGAATTTTTAAATTAATTCCATAATAAGGTATACTCTTTATGATTTCACAACTTTTTGATATTTCAATAGCTGTTGTGGTTCAATTGAATTGGATTTTATCTTTGTGCTTTATTTTATATATAATGAAATAAACATAATATTATATGAATAAATATATATATAATATATATTTCATATATTTCAAAACATTGTTCTGAGACTGGGTCAATATGTACAAAAAACATCAAGGATGCCTCTCAGAGTTTATCCCAAACTACCTCTTTAAGAAGTTTTCCCAGATGTCTCCATACTACACCATGCAGTTTAAATTAATATTTCCTTCCACTATGAACTCATCAACTGGTTGAAACTCCCTCTGAAGCACTCATCACCCTCCCATCCTTTGTAGTTACTTACTAGTCATTTATGCAGGTTTTGAGGATAGGAATATTTAATTCCCATTTTTGAGTATCATGGAGTCTGTGTTTATGGCAGGTGATGAACCTAAGCTGTGCTAAACATGTTCCTATTTCAAGGAATGCTTTAGGTTAAAGGAATTCAAATAGAAAAGATACACATGATGCTGATATATTTCTGTGGTTGAAGTGAGCTTCCCTGCTTGAACCTGAACTAAACAGGCTCTGTCCTGATACCTGATTTCAGAACAAGACAGGGAAAGATGAGCAAGGACAGAAAAGGTGACTCTAGAAATTTTCCTTTAGGAATCCAGATGCATGGAAATGAATGATTTGAAACACACACACACACACACACACACACACACACGTAGTTTTATGGTGCTTGTTTAGTTGTTAGGTCCAGACCATTTCTGTCCTTTATTGAGCCCATCTTTGCATGAAATATTCCCTTGGTATCTCTAATTTTCTTGAAGAGATCTCTAGTCTATCCCATTCTGTTCTTTTCCTCTATTTCTTTGCATTGATCGCTGAAGAAGGCTTTCTTATCTCTTCTTGCTATTCTCTGGAACTCTGCATTCAGATGCTTATATCTTTCCTTTTTTCCTTTGCTTTTTGCTTCTCTTCTTTTCACAGCTATTTGTAAGGCCTCCCCAGACAGCCATTTTGCTTTTTTGCATTTATTTTCCATGGAGATGGTCTTGATCCCTGTCTCCTGTACAATGTGACGAACCTCATTCCATAGTTCATCAGGCACTTTATCTATCAGATCTAGGCCCTTAAATCTATTTCTCACTTCCACTGTATAATCGTAAGTGATTTGATTTAGGTCATAACTGAATGGTCTAGCGGTTTTCCTTACTTTCTTCAATTTGAGTCTGAATTTGGCAATAAGCAGTTCATGATCTGAGCCACAGTCAGCTCCTGGTCTTGTTTTTGTTGACTATATAGAGCTTCTGCATCTTTGGCTGCAAAGAATATAATCAATCTGATTTTGGTGTTGACCATCTGGTGATGTCCATGTGTAGAGTCTTCTCTTGTGTTGTTGGAAGAGGGTGTTTGCTATGACCAGTGCATTTTCTTGGCAAAATTCTATTAGTCTTTGCCCTGCTTCATTCCGCATTCCAAGGCCAAATTTGCCTGTTACTCCAGGTGTTTCTTGACTTCCTACTTTTGCATTCCAGTCCCCTAGAATGAAAAGGACATTTTTTGGGGGTGTTAGTTCTAAAAGTTCTTGTAGGTCTTCATAGAACCCTTCAACTTCAGCTTCTTCAGCATTACTGGTTGAGGCATAGACTTGGATAACTGTGATATTGAATGGTTTGCCTTGGAGACGAACAGAGATCATTCTGTCATTTTTGAGATCGCATCCAAGTACTGCATTTCAGAGTCTTTTGTTGACCATGATGGCTACTCCACTTCTTCTGAGGGATTCCTGCCCACAGTAGTAGATATAATGGTCATCTGAGTTAAATTCACCCATTCCAGTCCATTTTAGTTTGCTGATTCCTAGAATGTCAATGTTCACTCTTGCCATCTCCTGTTTGACCACTTCCAATTTGTCTTGATTCATGGACCTGACATTCCAGGTTCCTATGCAATATTGCTCTTTCCAGCATTGGACCTTGCTTCTATCACCAGTCACATCCACAACTGTGTATTGTTTTTGCTTTGGCTCCATCCCTTCATTCTTTCTGGAGTTGTTTCTCCACTGAACTCCAGTAGCATATTGGGCACCTACTGACCTGGGGAGTACCTCTTTCAGTATCCTATCATTTTTCCTTTTCATACCGTTCATGGGGTTCTCAAGGCAGGAATACTGAAGTGGTTTGCCATTCCCTTCTCCAGTGGACCACGTTCTGTCAGACCTCTCCACCATGACCCGCCCATCTTGGGTTGCCCCATGGGCATGACTTGGTTTCACTGAGTTATACAAGGCTGTGGTCCTAGTGTGATTAGATTGACTAGTTTTCTGTGAGTATGGTTTCAGTGTGTCTGCCCTCTGATGCCCTCTTGCAACACCTACCATCTTACTTGGGTTTCTCTTACCTTGGGTGTAGGGTATCTCTTCACAGCTGCTCCAGCAAAGCACAGCCACTGCTCCTTACCTTGGATGAGGAGAATCTCCTCACCGCTGCCCTTCCTGACCTTCAATATGGGATAGCTCCTCTAGGCCCTCCTGTGCCCGCGCAGCCACCGCTCCTCGGGTTGCTCCTCCCGGCCACTGCCCCTGGACTCGGACGCGGGGTAGCTCCTCTTGGCCGTGCTCAGTGCGCTGGGACGCAGCTGCCCACACTCAGTACAAAGATGGGCTCGATAAAGGACAGAAATGGTCTGGACCTAACAGAAGCAGAAGATATTAAGAAGAAGTGACAAGAATACACAGAACTGTACAAAAAAGATCTTCATGACCCAGATAATCACGATGGTGTGATCACTCATCTAGAGCCAGACATCCTGGAATGTGAAGTCAAGTGGGCCTTAGAAAGCATCACTATGAACAAAGCTAGTGGAGGTGATGGAATTCCAGTTGAGCTGTTTCAAATCCTGAAAGATGATGCTGTGAAAGTGCTGCACTCAATATGCCAGCTAATTTGGAAAACTCAGCAGGGGCCACAGGACTGGAAAAGGTCAGTTTTCATTCCAATACCAAAGAAAGGCAATGCCAAAGACTGCTCAAACTACCACACAATTGCACTCATCTCACATGCTAGTAAAGTAATGCTCAAAATTCTCCAAGCCAGGCTTCAGCAATACGTGAACCGTGAACTTCCAGATATTCAAGCTGGTTTTAGAAAAGGCAGAGGAACCAGAGATCAAATTGCCAACATCTGCTGGATCATCGAAAAAGCAAGAGAATTCCAGAAAAACATCTATTTCTGCTTTCTTGACTATGCCAAAGCCTTTGACTGTATGGATCACCACAAACTGTGGAAAATTCTGAAAGAGATGGGCATACCAGACCACCTGACATGCCTCTTGAGAAATCTGTATGCAGGTCAGGAAGCAATAGTTAGAACTGGACATGGAACAACAGGCTGGTTCCAAATAGGAAAAGGAGTACGTCAAGGCTATATATTGTCACCCTGCTTATTTAACTTCTATGCAGAGTACATCATGAGAAATGCTGGGCTGGAAGAAGCACAATCTGGAATCAAGTTTTCCAGGAGAAATATCAATAATCTCAGATATGCAGATGACACCACCCTTATGGTGGAAAGTGAAGAGGAACTAAAAACCTCTTGATGAAAGTGAATGAGGAGAGTGAAAAAGTTGGCTTAAAGCTCAACATTCAGAAAATGAAGATCAGCATCTGGTCCCATCACATCATGGGAAATAGATGGGGAAACAGTGGAAACAGCATCAGACTTTATTTTGGGGGCTCCAAAATCACTGCAGATGGTGACTGCAGCCATGAAATTAAAAGACACTTACTCCTTGGAAGAAAAGTTATGACCAACCTAGACAGTATATTCAAAAGCAGAGACATTACTTTGCCGACTAAGGTCCGTCTAGTCAAGCCTATGGTTTTTCCTGTGGTCATGTATGGATGTGAGAGTCAGACTGTGAAGAAGGCTAAGCGCCGACGAATTGATGCTTTTGAACTGTGGTGTTGGAGAAGACTCTTGAGAGTCCCTTGGACTGCAAGGAGATCCAACCAGTCCATTCTGAAGGCGATCAGCCCTGGGATTTCTTTGGAAGGAATGATGCTAAATCTGAAACTCCAGTACTTTGGCCACCTCATGCAAAGAGTTGACTCATTGGGAAAGACTCTGATGCTAGGAGGGATTGGGGGCAGGAGGAGAAGGGGACGACAGAGGATGAGATGGCTGGATGGCACCACTGACTACATGGACGTGAGTCTGGGTGAACTCCGGGAGTTGGTGATGGACAGGGAAGCCTGGCGTGCTGCAATCCATGGGGTCGCAAAGAGTCGGACACGACTGAGCAACTGAAATGAACTGAACTGAACTGTTTAGTTGTTAAATATGTCTGACTCTTGCAACCCCATGGACTGTACCAGGCTCTCTGTCTATGAGATTCCCCAGGCAAGTATACTGGAGTGGATTGCCATTTCCTTCTGCAGGGAATCTTCCCAACCCAGGGATCAAACCTGGATGTCCTGCATTGCAGGAAAATTCTTTACATCTGAGCCACCAGGCTCGCTCACAATGTTAGTTCCATCACAACTAACAGTTAAAACAAGTTGAATTTGAACATTCACAAGATAATAAAGAAGCATTTGGAATACTGACCATTCAATGACCATCTATGTTGCAGTGTCAAAGAAGTAATTTTGGAACAGTGCCTTTTACTGTTACTTGCAATTGCATGGCATAAGGTCTCTGTGGTGAGGATAGAAAACAGTTCTTCCCTAATGAAGGTGTTTTATGTTCAGTTCAGTTCAGTTCAGTCACTCAGTCCTGTCCAACTCTCTGCAACCCCATGAACCACAGCATGCCAGGCCTCCCTGTCCATCGCCAACTCCCAGAATCTATCCAAACCCATGTCCATTGAGTCGGTGAAGCCATCCAACCATCTCATCCTCTGTCATCCCTTTCTCCTCCTGCTCTCAATCTTTCCCAGCATCAGGGTCTTTTCAAATGAGTTAGCTCTTCACATCAGGTGGCCAAAGTATTAGAGTTGCAGCTTCAACATCAGTCCTTCCAATGAACACCCAGGACTGATCTCCTTTAGGATGGACTGGTTGGATCTCCTTGCAGTCCCAGGGACTCTCAAGAGTCTTCTCCAACACCACAGTTCAAAAGCATCAATTCTTTGGTGCTCAGCCTTCTTCACAGTCCAACTCTCACATCCATACATGACCACTGGAAAAACCATAGCCTTGACTAGATGGACCTTTGTTGACAAAGTAATGTCTCTGCTTTTGAATATACTATCTAGGTTGGTCATAACTTTCCTTCCAATGACTAAGTGTTTTTAACTTCATGGCTGCAGTCACCATCTGCAGTGATTTTGGAGCCCCAAAAAATAAAGTCAGTCACTGTTTCCACTGTTCCCCCATCTATTTTATGTTCAGCAATACCTAAATCCATAACCTTAATGTAGTGTGCTTTAGAGAATAATGTACCATAACTTAGTAATAGGACACTCGTTTCTGAATAATAAACTGAGACTGATAAAAATCAACACCAGATAAACACTCTTTTGACAGTGGGCCTCATGATATGATGCTTGAGGAAAACAGAAATAGTGAATGATAAAGAAAATACCAAAAAAAAAAAATGGTACATACACTTCCAATTTATTACAGAAATAAACATTACAAGCTATACCTGGGTTTGATCCCTGGTTCGGGAAGATCCTCTGGAGAAGGAAATGGCAACCCACTCCAGTACTCTTGCCTGGAAAATCCCATGGATGGAGGAGCCTGGTAGGCTACAGTCCATGGGGTCACAAAGAGTTGGATACGACTAAGCGACTTCTCTTTCTTCTTTATACATTTAACCAAATTATCAGGAATTTTGTCATTCTATGATTTTATCCCTAGTACAGAGCCTAAGATACAACAAATGGCCCCCAAACCATCTGCAAGAATAGACATCTGCATACTGATTTTTTTATAATTCATAATTTTTAGTTACTTGGTCAAGCTCCTTGCTCTTCTTCTTCCACTTTTAGCCATTTCAGTGTTCCCTGACACAATCCTGCTTCTTATGATGACTGGCAATAGAACTACTGATGTTAGTAATAATGATAATAATAATAAATAGCCCCATGCCCCATGTCTGCATAATGTTTTATAGCTGTTAATACTTAAGCTACCCATTTAGCTCTCAAAATTACATGTGAGCAAGATGGAACAGTTATTATACAGTAATATACAAATATACAAATAAAAACAAATATTTGTATATACAAATATGCAAATAAAATAAAATACAATAATATACATGATAATATATAAATAATTTGTATAAATATGTGTATATTATTGTATGTTATTATTTGTATATTATTTTATTCGCATATTTGTATATAACAATAATATACAAATAATGGCTTCCCTGGTGGCTCAGAGGTTAAAGCGTCTGCCCGCAATGGAGGAGTCCCTGGTTTGATCCCTGGGTTGGGAAGATCTCCTGGAGAAAGAAATGGCAACCCACTCCAGTATTCTTGCCTGGAGAATCCCATGGAGGAAGGAGCTTGGTAGGCTACAGTCCAAGGGGTTGCGAAGAGTCGGACATGACTGAGCGACTTCACTTTCACTTTCACTTTCATACAAATAATATATAATATACTATAATATATAAATAAAAGGATCAAAATTCATGGAGGTTAGGTGGTTTACCCCAGTTCCAAAGCTCTTGAGCAACATAGTCAAAGCATGCACCCAGGTCTGCTGCTGCTAAGTCACCTCATAGCCCACCAGGCTCCCCTATCCCTGGGATTCTCCAGGCAAGAACACTGGAGTGGGTTGCCATTTCCTTCTCCAATGCATGAAAGTGAAAAGTGAAAGTGAAGGTGCTCAGTTGTGGCCAAGTCTTAGAGACCCCATAGACTACAGCCTACCAGGCTCCTCTGTCCATGGGATTTTCCAGGCAAGAGTGCTGGAGTGGGTTGCCATTGCCTTCTCCTATGCACCCAGGTCTACTGAGTCCAAATTCAGTTCTCTTGCCATGTTTCCATTCTATCCAGGGAAGAGTCAAAAATCAAATAATTACATTTGGGTGATTTCTGAATTTAATTTCAATTTTTCATTAATTACTGTAGTTAAAGGCATAATTGACCACAGATAGAGAGTAGGCAAGTAATCGTTTGTTTATTTATTTACACAACAAATAATTCTTTAGCACTTCACATTTGTCAAGCATATAAAATCAGTTGGCAGATTCAATTGTTCTTAAGCACATAGGGTATTTACATTACAAGGAAATAACTGGACTGGTACATCTTTAACTTTTCAGGAGAATTCCCAGGAGGGAGTCATCGGCTTCATGCTTGTTCCCACCCTGATTGTAAAAGGTAGAGAGTGGAGAAGGACACTGCAGGTGCAATGAAAGGTGGTAATGAATGTGCTAATGCACCCCCAGATGCTACAGCCCCTTCACTGATCCATGTGCTGGGACTATGGTGGCAAATAGCTTGGAGCTGAGTGCCTCTCCAGACATTGCCTTCAGCTGAATGAAGAGTGTCACCTCATCCAAAGCCATGCTCCCTCCCTCAGTGGCAGCCTACATCCAATAGCTGGTCTATGCTCCATAGTTACCATCAGCTCAATTGTGCAGAAGGTCCTAGCATTCCACTCCCCTGCCACAGACTGGCAGCCCATCCCTGCTTCCTCCTGTCATGAATCTTAGTCTCATCATACAAGAAAGAAGACTTATACATGAGACAGAGGGACTGAATTCATCCACTAGCTCACTGGCATTGAGGGTCTCCTCACAGGTAGTAGATGGAGCATGAATAGCCCATGATATGTGTTACCGTGATATTGTTACTGGAAAACTGAAATGATAACCAAGTGGAAGGGGATATCCTGGAAGGTGCAATAGCTCCTATGCTGGAGTAACATGGGATAAATAGTATATATAAAGATAATAGAATTAGGCTGTTTCTGGAAAACAATCAGGGCTTTTAGAAAAAAGATTAAAAACTGAGGATGATTAATTAGCAATTAACTATCAAAGCCAGAGCCCCTCTTTGCAGCATAGAAGGAGACTCGTCTCCCACAGCCAAAAGACAGGTAAGGCCAAGGACCACAATCAGGGTTTACTATACAAGCAGTAGAAGTCCAGAAAAGGTTGAATTCTTGGCCACAGCAAGTCTGCTTTGTCAAGGACAGGACTCTGATTGGGAAGAAGTGAGACCTTAAAATATGAAATGGCAAATCTTCAAACACCATGAATTACCATGTTCTCTGGACTCTCTGGAATCACAGAAATGACCCACTTCTTCCAAGTAGGATCTAACACTTCCCCTCCTCCATACTTGAAGATGCTATAGAGGCCTTGCCTTTCCAAACAACAGGAATCCCCTCAGAATATTCCGCAACCTCTCTTCCTGGTTACATAGCCATAATCTAATATTAAGTCACAACAAAACCTACTTGAAGTTGAGTTCAGCCTGCTAAGAAAAAAGAGGCTATATCTGGAAGGAGCCACAAGGTCTAGAAAGCAGTTACCTTTAGAAGGCAAGAAAGTTCATTTGGGATAGATTCTGAGTGTGCTGGACCAAAAAGGTGGTATATAAATTTGGATTAAGAAGAACTTATTGATTTGGGAGCCCAACTCAGGATTACATTTTCAGGTAAGTATCCTAAAAAATCATGCTAACACTCTACTAGAATGACCCTTTGTTTGGAGAAAACAATGGTACCTACTAAGTCTAATAGAAGTGCCACAGTTGTCCTAGCAAGCCATAGAAGAAGAATCAAAAGACTCAGAATGCTAGAGCACAAACTCTAACTAGAAAAGCCATCAGCTGATTACAGCCTTCTAGAAGGCCCAGAGGACATTCAGTTACCAAAGCAATAAGAAACGTGCTGCCTGAGAGACCCCAGCATCACCAAGAAACTGAGTGGTGAATGTCCTCTTTTGGTCAGAGCTGTTTTGGTAAGAGATTTCAGACCACTTGATAGCAGATGGGATGATAAGATCCTCCAAATAATAGAGGTCAGGTAGTAAAAGATAACCACTAACGTGAACACAGCAGCAAGACTGGAATGTCAGCCTGTAGGGTCTGAGCCACAGAGAGCTATAGAGATGATTAATAGGATGTGGTGCCCACAGGGGCAAGATATATGGGCAACTAAGAAGGGTACTGCTCAATCTGTACAATCCAAAAAAATCAAATATAGATAATTGAGAAGCTGAAAGTAGAAAGAGTTGCAATCCCTTGCCCAGTTTTTGGACCTGAGCCAGTTGTCAGACGCAAACTAATTGACTGAAAAATGTACAGTGTCCCCAGGAGAAAGGCTCCTGCAACACTATGCAAGCATGCATGGTAATGATTCCCCGGTCCCTCTCAAAGGGACCAACAGCCATTTGCTTAGGTAACCATATACTGCAGACAGGGTAATACCAAATATTTGTAAGATTTATTGAATCCAGTGACTATATTGACATACTAAAAGAACTGAAGTATCATCCATAACTGCTTATTAGAACAGGGGTATGTGGCGACCAGGAAATTTTCAAAAATGCAGCTCACAAACAATACAGTGGGTCCTCTAACCAGAAGAGACTTTCTTGGTAGCTGGTACAACTCCAAAATGGGCTTGGCCAACTGAGATTGCAAATCAGAAACAATACTAGAACCTGTGGGAACTGGCAGAAGTTGGTGCCATCCTTAAAGATTTAAAGACTTAGGGGTGGTGGTCACCATAATTTCTTCATTTAATCAGTTAAATTCTGAAGGATTAAGAGTAAACCCGGGGCTTCCCAGATGGCTCAGTGGTGAAGAATCCACCTGCCAGTGCAGGAGATGGGGGTTCAATCCCTGGGTCAGGAAGATCCCCTGGGAAAAAATGGCAATCCACTCCAGCATTCTTGCATGGAATACCCCATGGACAAAGAAACCTGGAAGGTTACAGTCCATGAGGTGGCAGAGCAGACACAGCTTGGTGACTAAGCATGATCATGAGCACCACAGCCTCAACCTAACTACTGTACTAGGTGTGCAACTTTGCTGCAGCAGATTAGCACAGACTCAGATATATGGTATGCAGCCATTGACCAGGTTTATGCATTTCTTTCCATTTCTATCAGAAACAGTTCTCACAACCATGTATATTCAGTCTTGCCTCAAGGCTATGCTAACTGTCACGTTATATCATCAAGCGGTCTAAAGGGAGCTGGGTCATCTGGGTACACTGCTGGGTCATCTCATTTGGTCTGCCATAACAATGATAAGTAAATTGGGCCAAAATATCAAGAAGCAGCAAGAATGCTGGAAGGTTTAGTAATAAACATAGCACTCTGGTGAGTAGAGATAAATCCTACAAAGATTAAGAGGTTTGCAACATCAGTAAATGTTGGAGGCCCAGTGGTCTGGGAGCATGCCAGGACCACCTCTCAAAATAAAGAAGAAAATATTGCATCTCCTACTTCCTACCTCAAAGAAGAAAGCAGAATGTTTGGCAGGCCTTTTGGAGGGCCTACCTAGAAAAAGCATATTCCACACTTGGACTATTATTCTGACCTGTATGCCAGGAAAGGTGGCCAGCTTTGGATGCATCCAGAGCTTTTAAAATCCAGGTCATGGTATAGGTAGTCTCGCCACTTGGGCCAGAAAACACAGCAGACCTAATGGGTTTTCAGGTATCTGTGGAAGCGAAAGACATAGTGTGGAGTTTATGGCAAACTCTAATATGAAATGAAGGAAATGGCAATCCACTCCAGTATTCTTGCTTGGAAAATTCCATGGACAGGGTAGCCTGGTGGGCTTCTTCATGGGGTCACAAAGAGTTGGACACGACTAAACACTCAGATATACAAATGACACCACCCTTATGGCGGAAAGTGAAGAGGCGCTAAAGAGCCTCTTGATGAAAGTGAAAGAGGAGAGTGAAAAGTTTGGCTTAAAGCTCAACATTCAGAAAACTAAGATCGTGGCATCTGGTCCCATCACTTCATAGGAAGTAGATGGGGAAACAGTGTCAGACTTTATTCTGGGGGGCTCCAAAATCACTGCAGATGGTGATTGCAGCCATGAAATTTAAAGACACTTACTCTTTGGAAGAAAAGTTATGACCAACCTAGATAGCGTAGTCAAAAGCAGAGACATTACTTTGCCAACAAAGATCTGTCTAGTCAAGGCTATGATTTTTCCAGTGGTCATGTATGGATGTGAGAGTTGGACTGTGAAGAAAGCTGAGCACCAAAGAATTGATGCTTTTGAACTGTGGTGTTGGAGAAGACTCTTGAGAGTCCCTGGGACTGCAAGGAGATCCAACCAGTCCATCCTAAAGGAGATCAGCCCTGGGTGTTCATTGGAAGGACTGATGCTAAAGCTGAAACTCCAATACTTTGGCCACCTCATGTGAAGAGTTGACTCATTGGAAAAGACTCTGATGCTGGGAGGGATTGGAGGCAGGAGGAGATGGGGATGACAGAGGATGTGATGGCTGGACGGCATCACCGACTCAATGGACATGAGTTTGGGTAAACTTCAGGAGTTGGTGATGGACAGGGAGGCCTAGCATGCTGCGATTCATGGTGTCACAAACAGTCGGACGTGACTGAACAACTGAACTGAAGCACATAGTACTAATGAGAAAATCACAACGAAGAATCCCAGAATTCTGTAGTAAAGCCTCACCACCAGCAGTAGAAAATTAGACACCTATCAAAAACACACAGCCCTTGACATGCTACTGGGCCTCAGTAAAATGCAGTACCCAACCCTAGGACAGCAGGAACCATGCTGTCAGTACTGCCCACCATAGGCTGGATTCTGTCCAGCCACAAAACCAGCTGCAACAGTGGGGTCTGTGATTCATCCTATTAACCTTCCTCTTGAAAATTTTCCCCCAGGAAAAGAGGTTCACCAAAACCCCAAAGGAGTGGTTGCTAGAACTGGTACAAGGCAAATGGATTTCAATGGCACAAGGAGGCGATTTTGGTAGACATTTAAGTATGCTGTCCAGCTCATCCTTTTCACTTCAGTCCTGAAGCACTCATTCCCCCAGCTGCCCAGAGTATCAGCTAACAAGAGCCTTCTCTTTCCATGTTATGTTCCCTTCCCAGGGAACTTGCATCCAATGGCTGGTCAATATAGAATAAAAAGGCTCAGTTCCCTTGGTGCAGGGCCATTTTAGCTCCAGAGCTCCTGATGGGTCAGCTGAGGTCTTCATTGTGATGACATCAGCTCTTTCCTCTGCACCATTCTGCATTCTTCACTGACCTATAGGTATTGACGCAAGAATGGTAAACTTTCTGCATGCTAATCTCAGAATTTTTTTCCCAGGGAATCTGACCTGCAATAGCTGTACTTAGAGTGGGCAGCCTTCCCTTGACCTACTCCCTTTCACAAAAAAAGCTTTTCCAAGAGTTTTGAAAAACAGAACTAATGGTCCATCCACAACTCAATGGTGTTTTCATATTTGTTCCTGGGTACACTGCAAGATATGAGAGATCCTAGTTCCCAGAACGGGAATTGAACCCATGCTCCCTATAGGACAGGCTTCCCTGGTGGTGCAGAGGTTAAAGCGTCTGCCTGCAACTGGGAGACCTGGGTTCGATCCTTGCGTCGGGAAGATCCCCTGGAGAAGGAAATGGCAACCCACTCCAGTATTCTTGCCTGGAGAATCCCATGGACGGAGGAGCTTGGCGGGCTACAGTCCACGGGGTCGCAAAGAGTTGGACACAACTGAGCAACTTCACTTCACTTCACTTCACTTCCCTATAGGACATGGAATTCTGTGGAAGCATGAATTCTTAACCACTGTACTGCCAGGGAAGTCCCCACAATTCAAGAGTTTAAGCTTTCCAATTGCCTCTGGAAAACTAAAGTTAAAATTAAGAAAACATATATCTTTATTGAAACAGTTGTTTCATTACTCTATAATCATATTTCCCATTCTATGAAATTAACATTATTGCTACATTTTCATACATCTTTCATAAAGAGATAAAATCATTGCCTTTTATTTCATTCAAACTTTAAATCTTTCTAGTAAGAAATAACTATAAATTCCTAAAACTCCAGTTGCCAATGTTGCCAATTACTAGAGCCTGATGGTGAAAACAAACATTAAACAAATAATAACATAAATGATCATCTGAATAACAATTGTGATAAGTGATCTGAAGGAAAAGCCAGTGTGTTCTTTGCTCATAAAACAGAAGACCCTAACACAGGGGTGCTTGGGCTTCCTAGAAGCTGTGGTATTTATGCTGAGAGCCAAAGAATGAATGAAATTAGCAAGATGGAAGAGGAGGAAAGGGATGTGCAGAGCAGGCAAGAAAATAAGATGTGATAAAATTTCAAGATGGATGGAGGAGATGGCTATCTTCTTGGTACTTCTTTCTTAGCCCTTCACAGTATGTTTCAAAATACTGAACAGTCAGTTTTAGGAGCCTCATAAAAGCAGTGAAAGAGTACTCTTTGGTCATTGGTCCCATGAGCAAAACGGCATGAGTCATTATTTCCTTTTGAAACACAGGAAATGTTCCCATCTTGTTGGGTTTTAGAATATCACTGCCACAGACCCATTTTAACCATGCTATGTTTTGGCAAGCACAGGCTTCAATTGCTTAAGAGAAGAGTCCATTGTCCATTGTTTCTAGTAGTTTGAAAGCAAAAGAACATTATACATATAGAGATGTTGCCTCACATTTGTCTCTCCACTTCAGGAGAAAATTTTCTCCCACCTCCTATATACACTATATTTCTTAAGGGCAAGAATCATACAAGAACCAGGTCTTACCCAGCCCTGCATTTTCAGCTTTCAGCACAGTATCTGATACATAGCACATGCTACATTTAAATCAACTTTAATAATCATTTGTATTGAATCATACATTCAGATAATTTAACAGTGATACATAACAGGACAAGATTTTATCAAGTTCAAAATTTAAAGAATCTTTGAAACATTTTTTTAAACAGTCAAGCTTAATTTACAATTAAAAAAATCTTCCATGCAATCATTTGTGAATAAGTATTACCTGAGAGTATAAGTAGAAAGTACAAGCAAACAACCAGTGCTTTCTCCTGGAATTAATCTCCTGAAATGAATCCAAGCTAGGGTAGTGCAGCCTGTTGATTCCTTAGCAGAGATTTTAGTAAAGATTGCCTGACTAACATTCAGGAACTCATATAATTTCAGCATCTAGTGATGCAAGGGAAGGCCTAGCGTACCTGGGTGATACTTCTGCTGCTCACTGCCTGTCCCTCACTCCACCATAAGATGACAGGTGCTCGTCTTCTCAAAGTGCCACCACACCTTTATGCCAGCTCTTTCTCATTTTTGTTAAAGTACGGAAAAAATTGCTATATGACTCCAACCATCGTCTCATCATCACATTCTCAACAAGTTATTTGGGGGCCCAAGTGGCATTTTGTATTTCTATATGTATTTCAGCAAAGTGTGATTCTCCTTTTTAGTGACTGTGCAATATAAAAAAGTTATCACAGAAGAGATCACTATGACGTTTTGATAAAAGAAGTTTTTAAGAGAGAAGAGAAAAATCATTGTAAATGCAAATTTCCTTGAGAACAAAACGAAAAAGTAACTATGACAATGACAGCATTGTACATTGAAGGTTACATCAGGCAGGACAGCTTCACAAAGTAAAAATTCTATGTCAAGTATAAACTCTAAATATCCATCTCCTTCAAGTTAATTATTAACTACAAATCTACATAGCAAGCAAGAAATGTCAAGTTATTGCTCTTATTCTATTACTGATAGACAGTGAAACATCTTAAAAATAATGTTCTAATGGCATCCCTGGTGGCTCAGACCATAACGAATCACCTGCAATGCGGGAGACCAGAGTTCGATCCCTGGGTTGGAAAGATCCCCTGGAGGAGGGCATGGCAACTCACTCCAGTATTCTTGCCTGGAGAATCCCCATGGACAGGGGAGCCTGGTGGGCTACAGTCCATGGGGTCACAAAGAGTCGGACACGACTGAGAGACGAAGAACACACACACCCAGGGCTTCTCTGGTGGCTCAGTGGTAGAGTCTGCTTGCCAAAGCAGAAACGTGGGTTCGATCCCTGATCCGGAAAGCTCCCACGTGCCATGAAGGAAGTAAACCTGTGGGCCATAACTATTGAGCCTGTGCTCTAGGGCCCAGGAGCCACAGCTACTGAAGCCGAGAGCCCTGGGGCCCGTGCATCACAAGGAACAGTAGCCCCCACCACTCTCTACAACTACAGAAAAGCCTGCACAGCCATGAAGACCCAGCACAGCCAAAAATATATCAATAAATAAATTTTTAAAATATAATAATGTCCTAAGCCATAATTCTATGAGTGTGTACTAGCATTAAAATCATGGACAGAAAAATGCAAGAATAGAAGTGATCGGGGATGATCTATGCCATAGTTAGCAAAACAACTAATAAATAATATTTCTCTCTCATTCTAACAAATATGTAGCAATAAGTATAATGTATTATCAATATATGTGTTTAATATATACATATTATACTGATTTAATAATAGATGCACAACTTGAAAGCATTCTGAAAATTCATTTAGAGTGTTCTGTTTTAAAACTTTAAAATAACATCCTTTTAAGACTGGGGAACTTACTGTCACACAGGAACACTTAATGAAACACACATTTTTAACACCAGGACAGAGCAGACAGCTTCGATTAGGAAACCTAGAGGATATTTCATTTGATTGCTCTAAAGATGAAAAGGCAAGAAAGAAAAAGGATGAAACAATTTCAGATGCTTTCAATGCATTTATCAAATCAGAATGAACTGCTTTTGACTATGGGTGCAATAAGTCAGAAGGCATTCACTAAACCAAAAAGCAAGAACTTCTGTTCCACCATGACTAATTCAACGTAATGAAATTATTTAAAAAAATAAAAACTACACATATGAGATATAAGAAAAAAAGGGAAGATAGAAAGGCAAGCAACAGCTGGTATGTTTCATGAAAAGACAATGGCTACAATTTTGAACTGATTAATGTTAGAATTTCTGCCTGACCTTGAATTTGACAAAATTCAATATAAAGACCAAGCTTATAAAAGGCCTTCAATTATTAAGAGGTTATCTAAAGAGCACTTAAACTAGTTTTCAAGATGAAATACTAACTGAAGTTTGTAAACAGCCATGTTAACCTTGCTATTTGCACTGCCAATGACATCTTCCCAAGACTATAGAATCCCTTTGCTATAAATCTTTATAGATAAGCAGCTCATTCCTTGTTTGTCAAACTATGGTAGGAAGTTGTGCCAGGAAAATAATATAGAAATGAATCAAATGCAATACTGTATATTACAGAAACAAAATATATTGTAGAACATGCCATATACTTCATAATAATCTTTTTCCCCTAGAAACAAAATTGACATTACAGTAACCAACATTTATACCTCAGAGAAAGGCGTTAAGAGCTAATAAAATATAATAATAGTATTAATAACCCCTTGCATGTGTTTATTGCTTTATTGTTTACAAACCTCTTTTGTCAGAATTTTATCAGTTGATCTTTACAAGAGTCCTGTAAGACAGGTTAAGGCTTGTCTTAGAGAGGGGACTTGATTTGCCCAAGGTTATATGGCTAATAAGAGGAAACAGAATTCAAACACAACCTAATTTTTCTTTGCAACTATTTCTCTGAAGTTACTGTGTTTGGTCAGGGATAGAAGATAGGAAAAAAAGAAAATATTGCAATGTCAATACTCATAAAATTTGATTTGATCTAGTATAAAAAACAGAAACCCAAAATTCTTTCAGCATTTAATATTTCTTTAAATATCTTCCACAGATTTATTTAATCAAGCAGTACTGCACAGAATTTCTTATATAGTATAAACCTTATCAAATGTAATCAGGGCCAGTATTAGGGTAGTAATTGAAGAAATCAGTGGAATTATGAAATCATTGAAAAATAATAAATACTTAAAATATTTTATTTTGTTAAAACATATAAATGTTTTAATATTTTATATTTATATGTTAAACATAAATGTTTAAATATTTTATATTAGATGTTATATAAAATATTTATTTACCAATTTTTTATAAGTGCAAAGATTTTTATTTGAGAATGGGCCCAGTGATTTTCATCCTAAATGTCTATCTTACAGCAGTCCCATATATAACTTATCATGTACAATTTTCAGTTTCAGTTTATTCAGTTTGAAGCAAGAACTTAATTACTTGAGTAGAAACTGGATTTGCCTAATGTCAAACTATCTCCTCCATGAGATATATTGACTAGAAAGGGAAAAATGCAGTCACTAGCTTAACCAAAGTGATAACATAACCAGTAGTGAAATGTATCAACATCATGAACCCTTTGATATCACGCACTGAGAATGGCAGAATCTCAGGTCTATAGTACTTTTGCCCAAAACGTATACACTGATTTCAATCATAAGGAAACATGAAACAAACACAAACTGAGGGTATTCTACAAAATAAAAGATCAGTTCTCTTTAAAAGTGTCATGGTCACAAAGAGCAAGAAAAGATTGTGAAACAGCTACAGATTGGAGAAGATTAAGGAGAAATAACAGCTAATTGCAATGTGAGATCCTGGATTGCATGCTGGAATAGAAAAAAGGAAATTAGTGGGAAAACTGATAAAATTTAAACAAGATCTGTTAGTAGTTAGTTCACACCCAGTTCAGTTCAGTTGCTCAGTTGTGCCTGACCCTTTGTGACCACATGGACTGCAGCATGCCAGGCTTCCCTGTCCATCATCAACTCCCGAAGTTTACTCAAACTCATGTCTATCACATCGATGATGCCATCCAACCATCTCATCGTCTGTCATCCTCTTCTCCTCCTGCCTTCAATCTTTCCCAGCATCAGAGTCTTTTCCAATGAGCCAGTTCTTCACATCAGGTGGCCAGAGTATTGGAGTTTCAGCTTCAGCATCAGTCCTTCCAATAAATATTCAGGACTGATTTTCTTTAGGATTGACTGGTTGAATCTCCTTGCAGCCCAAGGGACTCTCAAGAGTCTTCTTCAACACATTTCAAAAGCATCAGTTCTTCAGTACTCAGCTTTCTTTATCGTTCAACTCTCATATCCATACATGACTACTGGAAAAATCATAGCTTTGACTAGCAGACCTTTGTGGGCAGAGTACTGTCTCTGCTTTTTAACGTGCTGTCTAGGTTGGTCATGGCTTTTCTTCCAAAGAGCAGCCACCTTTTAATTTCATTGCTGCAGTCACCATCTGCAGTGATTTTGGAGCCCGAGAAAATAAAATCTGTCGTTTTTTCCATTGTTTCCCATCTACTTGCCATGAAGTCATGGGACTGGATGCCATGATCTTAGTTTTCTGAATGTTGAGTTTTAAGCCAGCTTTTTCACTCTCCTCTTTCACTTTCATCAAGAGGCTCTTCAGTTCCTGTTTGCTTTCTGCCATAAGGGTATCTGTATCTGCATATCTGAGGTGATTGATATTTCTCCCGGCAATCTTGATTCCAGCTTGTGCTTCATCCACCCCAGCATTTCTCATGATGTACTCTGCATATGAGTTAAATAAGCAGGGTGATAATATACAGCCTTGACATATTCTTTTCCCAATTTGGAACCAGTCTGTTGTTCCATGTCCAGTTCTACTGTTGCTTCTTGATCAGCACACAGATTTCTCAGGAGGCAGGTCGGGTAGTCTGGTATTCCCATCTCTTGAAGAATTTTCCACAGTTTGTTGTGACCCACACAGTCAAAGTCTTTGGCATAGTCAATAAAACAGAGGTAGATATTTTTCTGGAGCTCACTTGCTTTTTTGGTGATCCAATGGACATTGGCAATTTCATCTCGGGTTCCTCTTCCTTTTCCAGCTTGAACATCCGGAAGTTTTCGGTTCACATATACTGTTGAAGCCTCGCTTGGAGAATTTGAGCATTATACTTTGCTAGCGTGTAAAAGTGAAAGTGAAGTCACTCAGTCGTGTCCGACTCTTTGCGACCCATGGACTGTAGCCCACCAAGCTCCTCCGTCCATGGGATTCTCCAGGCAAGAATATTGGAGTGGGTTGCCATTTAATTGTGGGGTAGTTTGAACCTTCTCTGGCATTGCCTTCCTTTGGGACTAAATTGAAAACTGACCTTTTCCAGTCCTGTGGCCACTGCTGAGGTTTCCAAATTTGCTGGCACTTTCACAGCATCATTTTTCAGGACTTGAAATAGCTTAGCTGGAATTCCACCACCTCCACGATCTTTGTTCGTAGTGATGCTTCCAAAGGCCCACTTGACTTCCCACTCCAGGATGTCTGGCTCTAGGTGAGTGATCACACCATCGTGGTTATCTGGGTCATTAAAATCTTTTTTTGTATAGTTATTCTGTGTATTCTTGCCACCTTTTCTTAATGTCGTCTGCTCTGTTAGGTCCATACTGTTTATGTCCTTTATTGTGCCCATCTTTGCATGAAATGTTCCCTTGGTATCTCTAATTTTCTTGAAGGGATCTCTAGTCTTTCCCATTCTATTGTTTTCTTCTATTTCTTTGCATTGATCACTGAGGAAAACTTCCTCATCTCTCCTTGCCATTCTTTGGAACTCTGCATTCAGATGGGTATACATTTCTTTTTCTCCTTTGCCTTTAGATCTCTTCTTTTCTCAGCTATTTGTAAGGCCTCCTCAGACAACCATGGCTGACTCTTCGTGATCCCATGGACTGTAGCCCACCAGGTTCCTCTGTCCATGGGATTTTCCAGGCATGAATATAAGGGTGGGTTGCCATTTCCTTCTGCAGGGAATCTTTCTGACCCAGAGATCAAACCTGCATCTCCTGCATTGGCAAGTGGATTCTTTCCCACTCTGCCACCTGGGAAGCCCAGTTAATATAGTAGTATTATGCTAATGTCAATATCCTGGTTTTGTTGATTGTACTATGGTTATATATGATTAACACATTAGAGGAAGTTGGGTAAAGTGTCTACAAGAACTCTATGTACTATTTTTATAAATTTATAAGTCCAAACAAAATCAGTTCAAAATAAAAAGTTAAAAACAACAAATACACGAAACATTTGCAAAGCAATCTGACTGCAGATGCGTAGGAATGCAGCCAAACTCCAATAGTTAAAATAAACAAAAGGGAGTAAAGCAAGTTGTAAAATAAAAGGAACCAAATGGCCAGCATTAAACAAAGAGAAACAAGATTCTAACTTCATAGATAAAGAAATGCAAGTTAAAATATCTTTGCCTTCAAACTGACACATTGGTTTTACATATAAAATTCAGTGTTTTATTGCATACAATTCAGTGCGTGAAGATACAGGGAGAAAGACATTCATAACCACTACAGGTGGGAATGAAAATTGGTATAAACTTCTTTGAGACAAACTTTTAAATTTAAATGTCCATATCCTTAGGGCCAGCATTTCCATTCTCTAAAAAGTTATTTTGAAGAAATAAATGTCAGGAAGACAAAAGACATTTATTGCATGAAAAATTTTAAACAACCTAAATGTTCATCAATAGGGAAAAGAAATTATTATGATGTATTCATGAAATATTATGCAATAATTTTAAAATATCTAGAGTTATATTAGTTGACATAAATAGATATACATGAATTATTATTATGCAAAATATGGATAGAAAAGAACATGTATGGTAATTATCAATTATATAGTATGCCTGTTTATACTATATATACATAAATATATTTGATTTTGTTTTTTCATATTTTGATTTTCTACTTCTTCTACAACTAACACATATGACTTTTGCAATAAAACTTTTTAAATTCATGGCCCACTCAAACTTTATTTACTTTTCAAGGATCTCTGTGTGAGGAGGGTCACGAACTCCATTCAGCTAACAGATGGAAAACCAGCTATGGGATAGGCCTGCACTTTTAGGACATGTCACTAGGTGGTACCCTGCTTCTCTAACAGATATTCAAGACATTTGAATTTGTTTGCCATACACACTTTATGCTATGATCCAAAGATAAAAATCCAGTCCTACGTAGCCATACCTCAGAGATACTGTGAGTTTGGTTCCAAACCACTGCAATAAAGTGAGTCTTGAGAATTTTTTTATTTCCCAGTGAACAAAAAAATGTATGGGGTCTTCCCAGGTGGTCCAGTGGTTTAAGACTTCACACTGCCAAGGCAGGGGGCATAGTTCAATCCCTAGGTGAGGAACTAAGATTCCACATGCTATATGGCACAACAAAAAATTTTTTTAATTCTTGAAAAGTTATGTTTATACTGTAGAAGTCCATTATGGAGAGGGCAATGGCACCCCACTCCAGTACTCTTGCCTGGAAAATCCCATGGATGGAGGAGCCTGGTAGGCTGCAGTCCATGGGATCATGAAGAGTCAGACACAACTGAGCGGCTTCACTTTCACATTTCACTTTCATGCATTGGAGAAGGAAATGGCAACCCACTCCAGTGTTCTTGCCTGGAGAATCCCAGGGACGGGGGAGCCTGGTGGGTGCTGTCTATGGGGTCGCACAGAGTCGGACACGACTGAAGCGACTTAGCAGCAGCAGCAGCAGCAGTCCATTAAGTGTGCAAAAACATTATGTCTAAAAAAAGAAAAAAAAAAGACTCTAAGTAAAAATTACTTTATTCCTAAAATTGCTAACCGTCATTTGAACCTTCAGTGAGTCATAATCTTTTTGCTGATGGAGAGTCCTGCTTTGATGTTGATGGCTGCTGATTGATCAGCGTGGTGGTTGCTTAAGGATGGGGTGGCTGTGACAATTTCTTAAAATGAGGTTTGCTGCACTGGTTGGCTTTTCCTTCCATGAATGATGCAGTGCTGTTGGATGGCGTGTTACCCACAGCAGACTTCTTTCAAAACTGTAGTTAATCCACTCAAATCCTGTTGCTGCTTTATCAACTTAGTTTATGCAATATTCTAAATCCTTTGCTGTCACTTCAACAACCTTCACAGCATCTTCATCAGGATCAGATTCCATCTCAAGAAACCACTTTCTTTGCTCATCCATAAAAAGCAACTCCTCACCCATTTGAATAGTATCATGAGATTGCAGTAATTCAGTCACATCTTTAGGTTCCGCTTCTAGTTCCCTTGAAATTCCTTCTTGATCCATGTGTTGCAGAATGCACGTTGTGTTAGCAGGCATGAAAACTACCTTAATCCTATTGCACATCTTCATCAAAGATTGTCAGTGATCAAGTGCAGTTGTCAATGAGCAGTAATACTTTGAAAGGAATGTTTTTGCTGAAAAGTAGATCTCAACAGTGGGCTTAAAATATTCATAAACCACACTGTAAACAGATGTCCTGGCATCCAGGCTTTGCTGCTTGCATTTTTAGAGCACAGGCAGAACAGAATTAGCATAATTCTTAAGGACCCTAGGATTTTCAAAATGATAATTGAGCATTGGCTTCAACTTCAGATCATTACCTGCATTAGCCCCTATCAAGAGAGTCAGGCCATCCTTTGAAAGCTTGAATTCAAGCATTGACTTCTCCTCTCTAGTTATGAAAGTACTCTATGCCATCTCCTTCCAGTAAAAGGCTATTAGATGAAATAGAAACTAGACAAAGTTAAAAATCTGCTCTTCAGTGCAGCCACTTTCACTAATGATCTTAGCTGAATCTTCTGGATAACTTGCTGTAGCTTCTATGTCAGTACCTGCTGCTTCACCTTGCACTTTTATGTTTCAGAGATGGCTTCTTTATTTAAACCTCATGGACCAACTTCTGCTAACTTCAGCCTTTCCTTCTGCATCTTCTTACCTCTTCCAGCCTTCATAGAACTGAAGACAGTGAGGGCCTTACTCTAGATTAGGCTTTGGCTTAAAGGAAAGTTTTGACTGGTTTGATCTTCTATTCAGACCATTAAAACTGTCACCATATCCACAATAAGGCTATTTCACTTTCTTATCATTCATGTGCTCACTGGAGAAGCACTTTTAATTTCCTTCAAGAATTTGTCCTTTGTATTCACAACTTGGCTAACTGTTTGACACAAAAGCCTAGTTTTCAACTTGTCTCAGCATTTGATATTCCTTCCTCAGTAAGCATAGTCATTTCTCGGTTTTGATTTAAAGTTAGAAAAATGCAACTTTCGTTCACTGGAACACTTATAGGCTATTATAGGGTTATTAATTGGCTTAATTTCAATACTGTTGTCTCAAGGAATAGCAAGACCAGAGAAGAGGAAGAGAGGTGGGAGAATGGCCAGTCAAAACATACAACATTTATCTGTTAAGTTTGCCATCTCATATGGGCACAGTCTGTGGTGCCCCCAAAACAATTACAATAGTAACTTCAGAAATTTCTAATCACAGGTCACCATAACAAACATTTGTTGTTCAGTCACTAAGTCACGTCTGACTCTTCGTGACCCCATGTGCTGCAGCATGCCAGGCTTCTCTGTCCTCCACTATCTCCCAGAGTTTGCTCAAATTCATGTCCATTGAGTTATAGAGGCTATCTAACCATCTCATCCTCTGCTGTCCCCTTCCCCTCCTGCCCTCAATCTTCCCAGCATCAAAGTCTTTTCCAGTCAATCGGCTCTTCACATCAGGTGGCCAAAGTATTGGAGCTTCTGCATCAGTCTTTCCAGTGAATATTCAGGTTTGATTTCCTTTAGGATTGATTGGTATGATCTCCTTGCAGTCCAGGGACTCTTAAGAGTCTTCTCCAGCACAATTCAAAAGCATCAATTCTTTGGCGGTCAGCCTTCTTTATGGTCCAACTCTCGTATCTGCACATGACTACTGGAAAAATTATAGTTTTGACTATATGGAACTTGGTCAGCAAAGTGATGTCTCTGCTTTTTAATAATATGTTTAATAACAAACATGATAATAATGAAAATTTTGAAATATTCCTAGAATTTCCTACATGTGACACACAGACACAAAGTGAGCAAATGCTGTTGGAAAAATGGGCCAATAGATTTGCTTGATGAAGAGTTGCTACAACACTTCAATTTGTAAACAATGCAATATTTGAAAAGCACAATAAAACAAGTTATGCCCTTTTTCATTTATCTAAAAATGATTTTACCTTCTCCCAAATCACTGTTAACTTAATAGTCAGTTGCTCCATTGCCTTACGGTAGGCATTCAAGAATTCATTGTTGGGCAAAAAAGACATAATTAAAAACAGAAACAACAGATGCATTAAAAATTGAACAGTTTCTTCACATCATTTTGCTGTCTTTGTAAACGAAGTTGAACTGGTTTCATGGGGGCCTTTAATATGATATTCTGCATTGTGGATCTACATTAGAGGAAAAGATCAGCATTTCTCAAATGTATTTCAATTCCCTTTTTTTGTATAAAGTATCTTTGAAGGAATGACATTCCAAGGAATATGACTTGGAAAACCTGCCCTCAACATTTGTCCATCTTGTTTAATGAAATCATCCTAGCATCAATCCAGCTGAAGTTTCCATCGTCCTCACTTCTTGCTGTGGACTTCATCTTTACTCCACTCGTATTCCCCGCCGCTATCATATCCCATCTTTTCATTTGCTATAAGTTGCCCACAAGGTGCTGAAGTCTGTCAAATCCAAATCCTGTACTTCAAGCACTTCTTGTTTGTCTCTCCTACCAGACTATGAGCTCATTGAAAATACTAAATATGTATAGCTCATCTCAGTACCCCCTAATAACTAGCATGGTATCTGTAACATTGTAGGTCTTATTATATATTTGAAGAATAGATACATTAAATAAGAAAATGAGTGAATAGGGTGATATGTTTGTCAATGAAGACTAGAAGGAGCAGCTCAGTTCTAATAATACAAAAACAAAATTTGCATTAAATATACTAACATTAAAATGGCTTCCTCATTCATTCATTCAATCAAAAAATGTTAAGTACATTGCAGACATTGTGCCAAGCATACAAAAGTCAATAAAAAATAATTCAGCCTTCAAATGTACAAAGTGTAGTAGATAAAAATTTATTTAATGCTTCTTCAAATATTTCATGTCTGATATTCACAATAATCTAATAATACATATTTTTCATATCTACATTTTAAATCTTTTAAAAAGTCATTTGTAGCTACAAAAGGACCTTATAAAATTGTGTAAGATATAAAGTAGAATGACTAAACAAGCTTCTGTGTAGGCACCACCCAATTTAAAAAGCAAAGACATTCAGATCCTCCATCTCCCCTTTTTATTTCCCCCAAGAGAAAATGCAAACTTGAATTTTCTCTTTACCTTTTTTTTTCCACTTTATATTTAACCATATTGGTTTTATTAAGCAATATACTAGATACTTTTCCATGTTTGGACTACTTGTGGAAACATACTGGAAATTTGCTGTTTCTACCCAACATTGCAGTTTTGTCTGTTCATTTAAGTCTTAATCCACATGGATTTCATTTTTCTATATGTGGTATGAGATAGATCTCCAAAGTCATTTTTTCACATTCAGATTACCAGTCGTCCCAATAGCATTTATTGAAAAGTTTATCTTTTCCTAACCAAGGTGCAGTGTCAATGTCATCTCAGTCATAGGTCAAATTTCCATTTTTGGTATAGGCCTGCATCTGAGCTCTCTTTTCTATCTTGTTGGTCAATGTGTATACCCCTGCACATAATCCCAGACCATCTGAAGAAACAGAGATGCATAGTAAATTGTTAATTTCTGATTTAAAAAAAACAACACTCCTTTCACTTTGTACTTCTTCTTTAGGAATGTCTCTTTTATTCTTAATCATTTGCTCTTGCATATACATTTAAAACTCATTTTTCCATATCTCCTTTCACTTGGAACTGAGTTGTACCTCAAAGTGGTTCACAATGAATTATGGTGAAGCCAAATACTGAACCTATTCCAGGGCTTCTTCCATGTAATACCAAGCATTACAGAGGAGATCTATTCTCACATATTCCAATAAAAGACGAACTTATAAAGCTACTTCAGAATGTACCATGAAACAAATTTATCAGGAGATTCTTCAAAATGTAAAATGTTCTTTAAAATAAAGGATTCCCTACACCCATACTAAGGGTTTCCAACAGATGGTTATGACAAGACTGCTAGTACTGATTCATCATTCATTCTCCCATTGTTTCTTACTGACAAAACCTTCACTTTGTTGGGAGATGAGGGCAAAGTGCCCAGCTAATAAAAACTAAATTCCCCGGCCTCCACTGTAGACAGACATACACACGAACAGAGGTATCCATGTGTCGGAGTTCTGGCCTAGGAGACATAAGTAGGTGTGTGAGGCAGGAAAAACAAAAATACCTCAGGGAGCTGGGGACAGACTCAGCTGGCATGCCCATTCTAACACTTCGTGTCCTTTGTTCTCTCACCTTTCTGCATCTTCAAGTGCAGACATGATGGCAAGTGCTACCGCAGCCACTTGCTTTTGACCACAAAGGAAAAGCTAGCAAGTCCTTAGAGAGCTGATATCCTTGAGTTTCTTACCATGCTTGTCTTCCTGCATATTTTTTGTATCATGAAATAAAATTAAAATTTTGTCGAACTCAAGCCACTATTATTGATATTTGGGTGTTTTACTACACACAGCCAAATTTAAGCCATACTTGATAAAAGAGTAATTGAATTGCAATTTGTAAAGTTATATCGGCTTACAGTTATCTCTCCCATAGTATATAGCACAGAACTTTAGGGCTTCAAGCAGCCATTAAGTCAAAGCTGTTTGCCAGAGCACAAAAGAGGCTCCACCTATAGGTATGCCTACCACTCATGTTGATGCTCAAAGTAAGCCACCTATAAAGCCTTCCTCAGACAGGACTGAGCAACTGAACTGAACTGAACTGAACTGAAAGACTTCCTCAGCGATCAATGCAAAGAAATAGAGGAAAAGAACAGAATGGGAAAGACTAGAGATTTCTTCAAGAAAATTATAGATACCAAGGGAACATTTCACACAAAGATGGGCTCAATAAAGGTCAGGAATGGTATAGACCTAAGAGAAGCAGATGATATTAAGAAGAGGTGACAAGAATACACAGAAGAACTGTACAAAAAAGATCTTCACGACCCAGATAATCACGATGGTGTGATCACTCACCTAGAGCCAGACATCCTGGAATGTGAAGTTAAGTGGGCCTTAGAAAGCATCACTACGAACAAAGCTAGTGGAGGTGATGGAATTCCAGTTGAGCTATTTCAAATCCTGAAAGATGATGCTGTGATGATTTGCTGCACTCCATATGCCAGCAAATTTGGAAAACTCAGCAGGGGCCACAGGACTGGAAAAGGTCAGTTTTCATTCCAATCCCAAAGAAAGTCATTGCCAAAGAATGCTCAAACTACTGCACAATTGCACTCATTTCACACACTAGTAAACCAATGCTCAAAATTCTCCAAGCCAGACTTTAGCAATATGTGAACCATGAAGTTCCAGATGTTCCAGCTGGTTTTCGAAAAGGCAGAGGAACAGAGATCAAATTGCTAACATCCACTGGATCATGGAAAAAGCAAGAGAGTTCCAGAAAAACATCTATTTCTGCTTTATTGACTATACCAAAGCCTTTGACTGTGTGGATCACAATAAACTGTGGAAAATTCTGAAAGAGATGGGCATACCAGACCACCTGACCTGCCTCTTGAGAAACCTATATGCAGCTCAGGAAGCAACAGTTAGAATGGGACATGGAACAACAGGCTGGTTCCAAATAGGAAAAGGAGTATGTCAAGGCTGTATATTGTCACCCTGCTTATTTAACTTATATGCAGAGTACACCATGAGAAATGCTGGGCTGGAAGAAGCACAAGCTGGAATCAAGATTGCTGAGAGAAATATCAATAACCTCAGATATGCAGATGACACCACACTTATGGCAGAAAATGAAAAGGAACTAAAAGGCCTCTGGATGAAAGTGAAAGAGGAGAGTGAAAAAGTGGGCTTAAAGTTCAACATTCAGAAAACGAAGATCATGGCATCCGGTCCCATCACTTTATGGGAAATAGATGGGGAAAAAGTGGAAACAGTGTCAGACTTTATTTTTCTGGGCTCCAGAATCACTGAAGATGGTGACTGCATCCATGAAATTAAAAGACACTTACTCCTAGATCCAACCAATCCATTCTGAAGGAGATCAGCCCTGGGATTTCTTTGGAAGGAATGATGCTAAAGCTGAAACTCCAGTACTTTGGCCACCTCATGCAAAGAGTTGACTCATTGGAAAAGACTCTGATGCTGGGAGGGATTGGGGGCAGGAGGAGAAGAGGACGACAGAGGAAGAGATGGCTGGATGGCATCACTGACTCGATGGACGTGAATCTGAGTGAACTCTGGGAGTTGGTGATGGACAGGGAGGCCTGGCGTGCTGCGACTCACGGGGTCACAAAGAGTCGGACACGACTGAGCGACTGAACTGTACTGAACTGTACTCCTTGGAAGGAAAGTTATGACCAACCTAGATAGCATATTGAAAAGCAGAGACATTACTGTGCCAACAAAGGTCCATCTAGTCAAGGCTATGGTTTTTCCTGTGGTCATGTATGGATGTGAGGGTTGGACTGTGAAGAAAGCTGAGCACCAAAGAATTGATGCTTTTGAGCTCTGGTGTTGGAGAAGACTCTTGAGAGTCCCTTGGACTGCAAAGAGATCCAACCAGTCCATTCTAAAGGAGATCAGTCCTGGATGTTCACTGGAAGGACTGACGCTAAAGCAGAAACTCCAATATTTTGGCCACTTCATGGGAAGAGTGGACTCATTGGAAAAGACTCTGATGCTGGGAGGGATTGGGGGCAGGAGGAGAAGGGGACGACAGAGGATGAGATGGCTGGATGGCATCACTGACTCAATGGACATGAGTTTGAATAATCTCTGGGAGTTGGTGATGGACAGGGAGGCCTGGCGTACTGCGATTCATGGGGTCACAAAGAGTTGGACACGACAGAGCGACTGGGATGCCCCATATAAACTTTGATTGTTGCTTCCTACCAATTTCCCTCATTTGGGGTTTGACATAAATGATGCTATTTTAATAAGCAGATATCAACACTTCAAATACTTTTCAGAAGAGTCATAACCCCTTGAAAGTGAAAGTGAAAGTCATTCAGTCGTGTCTGACTCTTTGCAACCCCATGGTCTATACAGTCCATGGTATTCTACAGACCACAATAACTGGAGTGAGCAGCCTTTCCCTTCTCCAAGGGATCTCCCTAACCCAGGGATCAAACCCAGGTCTCCCACATTGCAGCAGATTCTTTACCAGCTGAGCCACAAGGGAAGCATAAGCCCTTAAAGGCAGGCAGAATTGTTGCATGAAGGGGGACCCCTTCCAGGGCCCAAAACTGGGCTCTTGACTAACTCTCAGAAATGAATTGTCCGAGGAGACACATGTGCTGACAAAGCAAGAGATTTTATTTGGGAAAGGGCACCCGGGTGGAGAGCAGTAGGGTAAGGGAACCCAGGAGAACAGCTCTGCCACATGGCTCACAGTCTCGGGTTTTATGGTGATGGGATTAGTTTCCAGCTTGTCTTTGGCCAGTCATTCTAATTCAGTCTTTCCTGGTGGTGCAGCCATCACCCAGCCAAGATGGATGCTAGCGAGAGGGATTCTGGGAAGTGGATAGACAAGCAGTGTCTCCTTTTGACCTTTCCCGAACCTTACCAGGATCTCCTGTCATAAAACAACTCATGTGAATCGTTACTACAGCGCCTGGGCAGGGTGGGCAGTTTCACTCAGTGTGCTTCCCCTAACAACTCCCCCCTGAGAGACTTCATATTCAAGATACTTCTTGGGAAAATGGGTGGAGGTCTCTATCTTCTGTAACTTCTTCCTGCTATGCATGGGCATAGGTCTGCCAAGTAGAGCAAAAGTCTCTCTCTACCTGATCTAAGTCAAGGTATTTTTTGCCTGAAACCAGCATTCACCCTTGTAATAACAGCAATTTAGTTTGAAACTGTTGACTCCTCTCAGAGATGAAATCGACAAGGGCCAAACAGGAGACCTAGCAGGATGGTCATCTCTGGTCCCCAGAAACAGAAGGCAACATTTGGCGTGAGGGTTGGAGGGTTTGTGACCTTTTTGATTGATTGGTGGTGAGGCAACAGAGCTGTGCTTCAGAAATCTTGTGTTCAGTCTGAAGTTACCATCCTCCACCTGGGTGGGGGCTCAAAGACATTGTTATGCATATTTTTTGAGTAGGAACCAGGACCCTGTCTGGAGGCTGTACCAACCTTTGATTGTTTCTCCTGTTTCCGTATCCCCTACCTTCCCTGATTAGCAATTGTCTGAATCCACCCTTTGGAATTCAGGGAAGCTCAAGGATGCTGAATGAAGCCTATATCCTACGGAAAAGAAATGGAGAACACAGAACAGATCTGTACTCCAGAGCCCCACAGAGTCCCGCTCAGTTTTAATTTAGGGAACTAGGCAACTATGACTGTGATAACTTCCTGTCAAAATGGAGGATAGGACTGCCTCAGCTTGAAGTATAGACACTGAATTGGAAGTATTTCTGACTTCCAAGTTCTAGATCTGAGTCTGGTATGATTAAAATCTCAGTCCCTTGGTCTGCCATTTTTGTGTAACAGACCCAATTAGAAGTAGTTGGAGGAGTGATAACTGGAATTTAGTAGACAAAATAAATCTCATTTCTTTTTAGAAGAATAAGCCTGAAACCCAGTCTGGACCTGGCACTTCAGGGAGACTTGTAGCCAGGTAGCCAGTTGCCTAGTTTTATAAAAAGTAAGGTTGCAGTTACTCGCTTCCAGCAGACACTGTTTTGAGAATGGTGGCATCCAAGCCTGACACGACTCAGAAAACTCAAGTGTTTAACAATACAAGGTCTAATCTGAAAGCACACCCATAGCATCACCTAGTTATTTCCCAGGATGTCTGAACCATAGCTACTCTATTTTGACTTTTAATTGTAAACTTTTCCTTAATAGCCAAAGCAGATTTCACCGTTAATGATGCCAGTGTTTCTCTAGGTATGAGAAGATGCAAGAATTGGGACTCATAAAATCTTCTCCTGAAAAGATCTAACTAACTGAAGGCCTGCTCTGCCAGGTTTTTTTTTTCCCAGAGCACAGAGTGCCTCATTCCTGATTTTCACCCTGAATTCCTTTCAGGGGCGTTGAAAGATGGCAGTTGCAGCGGCCATGATTTAATCTTTGTAGATGTAGATGGCAAGTGTCAGGCTTCAGTTGGCAGAGCCCCTTTTGGCTCATAAACTTGACCATGATTTTGAGGGGGGCATTTCATGACCATTTTATCCCATGGTGCTGAGAATGTCCATTCTCAGGTTTGGCAAAGATTTTGTTGACAGGCCATTCAATGTGCTGTTACTGGACTAGGCCATAAAACAGTATCCAAAATTCTCTGGACCACCTGTCTTACTAGCCTCTTGGTCCAGGAAAACATTCCCTCTTTTTGCTTCTTCCCATATCTAGAGTTACACTGTTACCATCATCGATCTCATATGGAACTATATATTATCCTATCAGAGGCCTCAGTCATACATTTGGCAGTGTAAGAAACAGTAATTTTGTAAAACAGGTGAAATACAAATAACATAGCCAGCAGTATTAGTAAAGTCACAAGTAAGACTTAAGAGCTTCCATTAGATGTAGCCTAGTATATCCCAGGTCATCTGACTTAGTCTACTCTGTATGAATCTTTATCTTCCAGGGAAATTATTTATTGACACTGTCTATAAGGCACATAGCCCAGTGTTCTAGTGTTACTAGACTGGGACTTAACATTTTTTGAAATATCTTTTTTTTTCCCTAAAATTACCCTTATTTTTATCAAATATCACCAAATTAAAGCTACTTTGTTTGCAAAATAAGTCTGTTCTCACTAATTTTGGTCTGATGATTTATATAACCATAATTGATCATAGACTTTTTATTTTGCTGAAACATTTATAGAGCTTTTAAAATAAAACAGGACTGGGAAACTCACACCAAAGGCTTATCACAGATTTTGCCTAACAAATCTAGGTGAATTCTTCCCTTTTTAAGGTCTCAAAAATTTCTTGAGATTTTTGTACCTGTTAGTGAGATAACAACCTTCCTAGCTCATTTGATAAACTTACTGGAAACCTAAGAGTTTCAAATTTCTGGAGGAGTCAGAGAGAAAATCTAATTGTTTTGTTTATAACAGATAATTTTACCAAAATATTGTCATAATTAGTTTGAGAGGAAGATTTTCTCTGCTCTCAGAAAATGTAAGATTCAAACTCATAATTTTTCAGATAGAAACCATAAAAGTTGTAAGCATATTCGCTGGTTCATTCAGTCCTTTTGGTAACTTTTGTAAAGTCATCAGGTTTTCCATTAGAATACCAGGACAGATCAGAATATTAAGAACTCCATATAATTTCTAGGATATCTGTATTAGTTATTTTACCATACATTATAACATGAGCAGATTTATTACTCATTTGATAATTTTTTATGTAATTTAATGAACCAAATAAACACAGTTTAATATCTCTCTTTGGGATGTTTCAGGGGCCTCTGAAGCACCCCAAAGTTAGCTAGAGGTCAAAAGAACTTCAGAAGAATTCTATTTAGGAAGTTTTACCCAAAAGATCAGTTAAAAGGGTTTAGAACATTTGGTCAGATTTAGTCAGTGTTGATGGGTGTATCATTTAGCTTGTTGATATGTCACAATAGGCTTAAATACCAAAGCTCAAGGTCTAGTGAAAGTCAGCTCCGCCATCTTGGACCTAGTTGCCTCTAACCAGTTTTCTTATGGCTGTGTCATTTCTAATAAAATCCATTTATCTAACTAATTGTAATCCAATTTTAGAAAACCCTGATCATGCATAACTCTTTTTAGTATTTTTTCATACTTTTTCTTTTTTTTTAAACTGAAAACACACTTCTTACTTTCCTTTAGCAACCAAGAACTAACTTTTACATTAGCATTTTATAGATTGATGAGCATAATTACCAGGGATAATTTCTAAAACCTCTGCTTTCTTAGAACATTTTAGGGTGGCACCAAACATTATTCATTTATAGTCCCAAATCTCTTTAGTTTCTCTGTAAAAGGAAATTAGTATTTAGTAGTAAATGTTTCAAAATCTTATTTTATTTGGAAATGACCTACCTATTCAATAGACCTAACTATTCAATAGACTTCCAACACTTAGCACGCTTGGCACAACCCTTAGAAATTTAAGTTATGCCAATCTGGAGAGACTATTTTAGACAGATATTTCTAAAGAATAATTATTCTTAATAGAGTTTATATAAAAGCTCATATCTCATTTCCATTTTTTTAAAGTTTCTTCACTCGAGGTAATTTCCTTGTTAAAAAACTTGTAATAGATATAATATTTAACATATTAAACCTAAGTACAATGAAAATATTCTACTTAATGTTAATTACTCTAAGACATGTCTATATTAGATAGGTCAACAAACAAACATTAATATCAGGTATTAAATACTGAATATTTCCCAGTTCACATGAACCTGGAATTTATTGTTTAATTTAGAATTATTTGATTTGTAAGCACTTACCTTTTTTAAGCCAATTAAATAGAGCTCATTTACAAATTAACCTCAAAAATATTACCCAGAGACAGAGACATACCAAGACATATTTAGACAGACACAGTGCAAGATCTAGCTTCATTTTCTAAGTTTAGTCATGAGTTAGATATTACAATATAAAATGTACTAGTCTATAAAAAAAAACAGCTGAAATAAATAAAATTTTTAAAGTCTTTTCCCATCAGTCTCAGGAGTTAGAGATGGTCTAGATAAGTGTTCCTGAGAGCCCTGGTCTTCAGGCACAGGGAAAGAAAATCAAGTTCTAACAAAATGGCAGCAGGTCTAAACCAAATGGTAGCCAGACAAAGCAAAATGGCCCTCAAAAATCACAACATAGAACACAGAGTTAAAACACACATATAGACCTGGCAGTCCTCATTAGACACTCCCTTAAATACAAGAATACAGTCTCTCAGAAAACCTCCTGTAAAGACACAGAACTTCAGATCCAAGTACTAACAGAGTAAATGAAAATATCTCAGGTCTTCAAACATTTCAAAGGGAGGAAAGGAAGCCAGGTTGAAAGAAGAAGGGGGAGGAGGAAGGAGAGGGGGGCAAAAGGGGTGGCCTTACAGACGTCTCCTGCCACCTGCAGATACCCAGGCATTATAGGACTTTACCCTGGGCCTCCAGAGAAGGGAGGACTAGAACTCAGCCCTACCAGAACCAGAATTCAAGTTCTCTGCCAAGAGGAGGTGATCAGTCTCCAATCCTCAGCTCAGGCTGAGGCCCTTCGACCAGATTCCTGCATCCAGGACCAGGCGACTAGAAAAACGGGGAAGGATAGGAAGGGTTAAGGAGAGGAAAGAGAGAGGGAAGGGGGGAGAGGTCAATAAAGTCTCTTGTTCCTTACCGGTCGGGGCACTCTGGCCAGTTGTCCGCGTCAGGGGGAGGGTCAAAAGGGTCCCAGTTGCAGCCGCTAGGTCTGGTCCATTGGCAGGCAAGCTGGCCCCTGAGTACCCCGAGTGGTCTGGATGTCAGTCTCCGTGAAGAAGAGTCCCCACCAGAGTCACCATTTGTTGCAGGAAGGGGGACCCCTTCCAGGGCCCAAAACTGGGCTCTTGTCTAACTCTCGGAAATGAATTGTTCGAGAAGACACATGTGCTGACAAAGCAAGAGATTTTATTTGGGAAAGGGCACCCAGGTGGAGAGCAGTAGGGTAAGGGAACCCAGGAGAACAGCTCTGCCACATGGCTTGCAGTCTCGGGTTTTATGGTGATGGGATTAGTTTCCGGGTGGTCTTTGGCCAATCATTCTAATTCAGAGTCTTTCCTGGTGGCACAGGCATTGCTCAGCCAAGATGGATGCTAGCGAGAGGGATTCTGGGAAGTGGATAGACACGCGGTGTCTCCTTTTGACCTTTCCCGAACTCTTCCAGTTGGTGATGGCTTATTAGTTCCATATTCCTTACCAGGATCTCCAGTCATAAAACAACTCATGCAGATGGTTACTACAGGGCCTGGCCAGGGTGGGCGGTTTGAGTCAGTGTACTTCCCCTAACAGAATGGTAGGATTTAGTCCAATCTCCCTTCCAGATCTCTGTCATTCTAGACACTGATCATCTGGCAAGGCATTAAGCTAAAAGTTGTCAGGGAATCAGACACTTAAGATATAACCCTCGTCCTGAAAGAGTTTATAATGTAATAAAGAAAACAGACTCACTTGATGATTCAGCCTTCTGAGGTTAGGACTCAAATAGCTGAGATATGAGATGAGTGAAAGGTCAAAGGGAACCTGTTCATTTCTACAGTTCATTTTTCTGCCATGGACCCAGAAAAAAAAAAAGAATTGTGGCAACATTTTGCTTATCTCAGATGTCAGAGTCTACCTGTTTCCTTAATTTTACGTATAAAATTTCTGTTCTCTTTTATTCCTATTTCCTTATTTTGCATAATGAGTACTATCCCCATTAAATCTGTAAATCCCCAATCCCTTTAGAGAAAAGAACATAAAACTAATTTATGTGATATAATGCAAAGACCATTTGTTTTTGAATGGCAAATATTGGCTCTTAGACTCATTAGCTATGTGATTCTGAGCAGGTCATGTAACTTCTCTTAATACCACACCTCTCCCCACAGCCTGAGGATAAGGAGTTCTTATGAGGCTCAAATGATAAAAATAGGAATTAAAAAAAAAAGCAATGCATTGTAAATCTATCATAAACAAGCACTATTCAAAACATAGTGAATGAAGTAAAATAAAGTACAATTAAAAAAAAAAACATAGTGAATGAAAAAAGACACTTCCTGCCCACATGTAATTACAGTGTGAAAGTGAAAGTGAAGTCGCTCAGTCGTGTCTGACTGTGAATTACAGTATAGCATGTGAAAAAAGACATATATAATAGTATCAATAGTGAAAGTGTTAATAGGAAAAATAAAGCAGGCTCTGTAATTATCATTATAGTTGAAAATAAGGCACTATTAGGGGTAAGTCGGAGAAGGCAATGGCACCCCACTCCAGTTCTCTTGCCTAGAAAATCCCATGGTTTCCAAATGAGGCTGCCGTCTATGGGGTCGCACAGAGTCGGACACGACTGAGCGCCTTCACTTTCACTTTTCACTTTCATGCATTGGAGAAGGAAATGGCAACCCACTCCAGTGTTCTTGCCTAGAGAATCCCAGGGACGGGGGAGCCTGGTGGGCCGCCGTCTATGGGGTCGCACAGAGTTGGACACGACTGAAGCAACTTAGCAGCAGCAGCAGCAGGAGCAAGTACCTTTTGGTATGCTCAACAAAGAGGAGCATCATTTGAGCAGAGTCCTAAATGAAGTAAGACACACTATGCAGGTATCTGGAGAAAAGCAATTTCAAAGAGACAAAAAAAGGCAAAGGCCTAGAGGCTGGAGTGTGTTTTACCTGTCAAGTACCCAGTAGTTATCTAGGTAGCAGGTCAGAAAAGTTCCTTGGCAGCTCTAGGAGTTCCAGCTGACCATCTGCAACAAAGTTGCACCACTGCTTTATCTCCTTTGCTGTGTACCCTGTACCATGACACAGGCTCTTTCTTCTAGATTCCAGTAACACAAGCATTCTCTCTCTTCTTTTACTTTTAGCTTAAGCCTAGATTCTCACCACAGATACTTACAGTGTTCCCTTTTTTTTAAGTTAACACACATTGAGAGCTAAACATATGTTGAGCACTTTACTTACTAAGCCGTTTGTGTATCTTAAGTTATTTGATCCTCACAAAAATCCTAGAATGTAGCTATATTGTGTTCCACAAATGGAAATAGCTTTGAGAGGTTAATGCGATCACGTTCACACAGCTAATCAGAGCTTGAGTTTGAACTTGAACCTAAGCCATCTCATATTTATGCCCAACAGATTAACCAGTATCCTATGCTGCTTGCTTGCCAGTTGAAGAAGGATCCTGCAAGCCCATTGATGAATAGATTTGACACAGTCTGTTTCAGAGAAAATCCATTTTCATAATGAAATGATTCCCAGCTCTAGCCTTTCAGAACTTCTCGGGTATTTGCATACAGAATTTCGTGAGCAAAAATTATGTGTAAGGAACTATGTGGGGTTCTGGGGACACAGTAAGCTGCTATGAGTTGTCTCTGTCCTAACAAGTCAAAGGTATAGAAAAATCGTAGGAATGAAATTCATATTCTTCCTTTAAGAGCATGATGTCACACAAACAGAATAACAAAATAATTATAAACAAACCGTTACTAATCTCAACTGCAAAGAAAAGTTGAACATCACCTCTCTAAAGAGGCGGAGTCTTAAGTAGTCTGCCCTGTCATAATCAGGTCCCATTTATTATCCTCAAGAGACTTCTCTCTACGATAGATTTTAAAATATCCCATTATAAGAATTAGACAGCATTAGGTCCAAACATGTTCTTTATTGTTTGGTGGTCTCCATCTATGTGCATTTTTACTACTTAGGGTTTGACAGGCTACAAACTAAATTTCAAAAACCATAAAATCTTAAAATGCTATTAACTCTCAGTGAACTTATTCTTTCATTTCCTGCCTCCTTCACCCTTATTAGAATTTCACCTTTTCTCTTTCCCCTGTGAATTCCAGGCTCTGTGTGCCTATGCGGGTGAGTGGCAAGCAAGCACCAAGACTACCGATTCTGTTCTTATGCTCCACAGAAGATTAAGTCCTGTCCTTCAACTACAGACTACAAGCCGGAGAAGCTGAGGAGCAATCGAATAGCACACTCTGTTAGGCAGCAATGAATTTTATGACATTTAAATGATCCCTAATGACTTTGGGGGAGAAAATCCAAGCTGACACCATCAGCGCTGTGGAAGAGCATTTTCTGGGATGACAGAAACCGTCTGTGTGTCCAGTTCAATACAATAGCCACTAACAATGGTGACAGAGTATTTGCAATGTGGCCAGTGTGACAGAGGAATTGAATTTTTTAATTTCATTTCATTTTAATAAATTAAAATTTTAAACCCCATATTTGGCTGCTGGCTACCATATTGGGCAGCACAAACACATAAGGGAAAGATTTCCCTTGATTTTTAAATATTCCTAATGTCATGAAGATTGCTAAAATTCTTAAACTGACTTCTATCATAAAACAATCATTTCATAATCCTCATCTTAGGGCCTGTACTGCTAATAAAAATGGCAATAACCTGATTTGTAAAATTACATTTTCTTCTTGAGTGGCAACTGCAGATGTAATAGCTTGTTCATTAATACCACAGAGCTAAATGTGCTACTTTAAACAGACAACATTTACTAGAGCAAGATTTGGGGTATATTCAAAATGAGACTCCACCTAAAAGGCCTAACAAAGCTTTTCAGTCCATCAATGAAAGAAGTGACAAAATGTGGTTTATACATAAAGTGGAATATGATTTAGCCTTAAAAAGGAAGAGATTCTGACACAATCTACAACGTGGATGAACCTTGAAGACCTTATGTTAAGTGAAATAAGGTGGGCACATAAGGACAAATACCACATGATTTCACTTACATGACTTCCTAGAGTCATCAAAATCACAGAGACATACAGTAGAAGAGTGGGTGCCAGGGGCTAAAGAGAAGGGGTAATGGGAGTTATTGTTTAATGAGTGGAGACTGAAGTTAAGACTTAAGACTTCCAGTTAAGGAAGAGGAAAAGTTCTAGTAATAGATAGTGGTGATGATTGTACAATAACATGAATGTCAATAATGCCATAGAACTACAAACTTTAAAATGGTTAAAATGAAAAATGCTATGCTATATATATTTTACCACAATAAAATATTTTTAATAGCTAATTCTTTAAAAAGCACTGCACATGATGAGTTCTTACAGAGCAAATCACACGCTAAAATGAAGCTAATCCTCAGTCTAACCAAAGCTCATAAAGGAAAAGTACAGCTCAGATTCAGCAAATAGTTCAGTTCAGTTCAGTTCAGTTCAGTCGCTCAGTTATGTCCAACTCTTTGTGACCCCATGGACTGTAGCATGCCAGGCTTACCTGTCCATCACCAATACAAAGAGCTTACTCAAACTCATGTCCATCAAGTTAGTGATGCCATCCAACCATCTCATCCTCTGTTGGCCCCTTCTCCTCCTGCCCTCAATCTTTCCCAGCATCAGGGTCTTTTCCAATGAGTCAGTTCTTTGCATCAGGTGGCCAAAGTACTGGAGTTTCAGCTTCAGCATCAGTCCTCCAAATGAATTGTCAGGACTGATTTCCTTTAGGATGGACTGGTTGGATCTCCTTGCAGTCCAAGGGACTCTCAAGAATCTTCTCCAACACCACATTTCAAAAGCATCAATTCTTTGGCACTCCACTTTCTTTATAGTCCAACTGTCACATCCATACATGACTACTGGAAAAACCATAGCTTCGACTAGAGACCTTTGTCAGCAAGGTAATGTCTCTGCTTTTTAATGTGCTGTCTAGATTGGTCACAGCTTTTCTTCCAAGGAGCAAGTGTCTTTTAATTTCATGGCTCAAATTCCTAATAACTCAGACACACTCCTTAACTTGAGAATGTGTGACTGGGTGATTTTTACTTTTTGTCTTGGGATCAACTTCATCAGTAAGGTTGGCCTGTGGAAATATTGAATTGCCCTAGTATGCACTACTGACTGCAACTGGTAGCAGAGAAATTCTGATCTAATTTAACTTCCAATGAAAGAATGCACTGAGCATGTAAACCACAGTGATAATGTGAAGGAGGAGGGAGGTGTTAGATTCGATAGGCCAAGGTCATGTCAGTGGTGCTCACAGCTGCAAATTTAAGACCCAGAATATACCTCTATGTAGTAGATATTTAGCAAATGTGCTGATTGTTTTCAGCAAAACAATGAATTAATTAATCAATAGGAAATATTTCTGCTTTGAGTCTAACCTGCATCTCCACATGTTGGGCTGGTCAGGAAAGCAGATGGTACGTTATACCTGAATTGTATTCACTTGTGGGATTGAGAAATAATCGGGGGAAATAATTCTTCTAAGAGTCAAGCATGTAAGCTTGACTCAATAACAATGTTTCAGTTATACAGAGAATATTTATTTTGAGAACATCAAGGTTTGTGTTACTCAGAATTATCTTCTATCCCAACACCTAGTCTTGCTGTGAGCCCTAAGGAGAGAAGAAACCATGCAGAAAAGCTCGATTCACTAAAATGTCTATGGCATCTTGGAAGCCCTCATCAGGATTTCATCAAGACCAAAGATGGGGGTGGGAAGTGATTTAAAGTGTAGCAGGATGGGTAGTGGCTTGAGTTGACACCACTGGTTTTAGCAGAAATGGCAAGACTAACATTCTGTATCAACAGCTTTGGAGAGAAAGCTTTGAGAGAGACTAGAAATTACACCTGACACAGACTTCAGTGCCTTTAAAATGGGCACAATGAAAACATTATTTGGATCTCCAAGTTTCCCATAGTTGAAATTAACGGGATGTTTACAAATATGAAATGCATCCCGAAGAGATTCACAAATATTTGAGGACAGTTTTGTAGAACCTTGGAGGTGGATGAAGGCAAAATTTCAATAATTATTATCTGTTATCATCATTGTGTTCCCAGGTTGATGTTAACAAAGATGGCACACTTCCACTCGAACACTGTGACTGACAAGATTACTGGACTCATTCTTGATGGCACAAAGCCATCAAGAAAGAAAGAAAAGGATCACACTCCCCAGTCTCCTTTGTAGCTGTGAATGGCCACATGTCTCAGTTCGAGCCAAAGAATGTATGCAGAAATAAAATATGCCCCCCTAGCGGACATTTCCCCAGAGTAGGAAATTGTAACCCACTCCAGTACTCTTGCCTGGAAAATTTCATTTATCACCTACAAGCCTTTCTTCTTTTATGTGGACAGTTTCATTTTTGGGTTGTTTCTTTAATCAGACAAGATGGTAGAAACATTTCTAAGCTTCATATCTTCACCTTCAAAACCCAATGGAGAACTTGGAGAGAGGAGCCTGGCAGGCTACAGTCCAAAGCCTCACAAAGAGTTGAACACCACTCAGCAATTGAGCATAGTGGATATTTGGCAGGCCTGGAGTTACTTTCATTGATGCAACTGGGGTAAGGGGGATGCTACCAGCATCTAGTCGATAGAGGCCAGGGATGCTGTTAAACATCCTACAGTATACAGAACATCCTTCATTAATAAAAAATAATCTGGCCCAAAATGTTGATAGTGCTAATGCTGAGAAACTTGTTTAAAGAAAACAGACATATCCTTCTCTTCTTTGCCCCTTCCATTGGAATTGGGACACAATCATGACCCATGTTTGACCATGGAGATGAAAGCAACACCTTGGAGAAGATGGAGCAACACCCTGGTCCTTTACAGTTTTACAGCGCAGAGCTGCTACACCATATCAGATTTTAAGTGAAAGTGAAATACTTCTATCTTGTATAATATACTGTTATTTGCACCTGAAATTATTCCAACCCATACAAAAACTAAAAAAATGTTAAGTAATTCATTTGTTTGTTGGTTTGTTTTTTAATTTTTGGATGCACTGGTTCTTCATTGTTGCCCACAGGCTTTCTCTAGCTGTAGGAAGTAGGGGCTACTCCTATTGCAGTACACGGGCTTCTCACTGTGGTAACTTCTCTTGTTGCTTGTTTTCTCCATGGCATGTGAGATCTGGGGGCTTCCTTGGTGGCTCAGTGGTAAAAGAATCTGCCTGCAATGCAAGAGACCTGGGTTCAATCCCTGGGTCAGGAAGATCCCCTGGAGAAGGGAATGGCTACCCATTCCAGTATTCTTGCCTGGGAAATCCCATGGACAGAGGAGCCTTGCAGGTTACAGTTCATGGGGTCGCAAAGAGTTGGACACGACTGAGCTACTAACACTTTCACTACCAGATCAATGATTGAACCCATGTCTCCTGCATTGGCAGGCAGATTCTTTACCACTGAGCCACCAGGGAAGCTCTCCATTGGATTTTGAAGGTAAAGATATGAACCTTAGAAATGTTTCTACCATCTTGTCTGATTAAAGAAACAACCCGAAGATGAAAGTGGCACATAAAAGAAGAAAGGGTTGCGAGGTGAAAAGAAATCATTTGATCCCCCGGATCAAACTGCACGTATGACAAGACCTACCTCTGGCCCTTTTATCTGAGCCAATAAATATTTTGTTACACAAATTTGAGTTAATTACTTGGTCACCTGCAACCAAAAGATTTCCAAGAGATACAGAAAGTTTTATGGTAGAAAAAAAAATTCTGATAAGAGAAGGTTCACATGTGGGATCTTTTCGTTTTACTCAAGAGTTAGGACATCATCTGCAAAGTTTCCTGTATCAGGAAAACAATTGCAACAGAAGTTTTGCGACTGCCTGTGTCCTAGGGAACTGGGTGTAAAGAGAGTTGAATCACTACTGTTGCTTGGTGTGACATATGCCTCTTAGATTTTAGTCTACTACCTTCATGTATGACACACCTGTTTCTCTTCCCCCGACTTAACTCTACCCAGGTATCCAGTCAGACTGGAGAGGAACTCTATTTTCTTTCATGTTGTTAATCTTGTGTGTTTCATGTTGTTAGTCAAGGCTAGAGATGTTTAGCAATCTTTCTGAGTATGTTTGATTGCTCAATTTCCCTAGGAATCATAAACTGTCAGCCCTAAATAAACAGACCCAAATTTGTATTTGGGTTTTGTAAACTTCCACTTATTTGCCTTTTTCTTATTCCTCAGTTCCAGGTTCCCATTTTTATTAAACATTGCTTAGGAATTTATTTTCTGCTCAACAAGCTACCAACTTTAAGAGAACTTTGGGAGAAAATTCTTGTTTCCAAGATTTAACTATTCTAATAATAGGATGTTAGGAAGGTGCCATGGCAGGTGATATTGTGGATGCTTTCAGACTAGAAGACTTGATCACTCAGACCAGACAGTTAATATGCTTGTGTCCATGATACAAGTTTTAGTTCCCTTGTTGTCCTGTATTGTTGCAGTTAGTGGTCAGCCTCTGTGGTTGTTCTTGATCTTCATATAGTACAGTGGTCATGCTGCTCTTGATTCTAATGTGTGGAGAACATTGTTGGCCCAGGTCTAGCCTATACTCAATATAATAGCCATAATTTAATGGCTATGTAACCTAGGAAAAGGTATCTAAATGCTCCAAGACCCAAATGAAGAAGAGTGGTATTGGGTACCACTGGTAATTACAGTGTTTCCATTCAAAGAGTCATATCCTACAATCAAAAGCTTTGGAATCTTAGCAATCCACTGCCAGGGATTTATTTTAAAATAATAAAAGACCTAGAGAGCTGTCAGGGATGTTACACTTCAATCTAAGACGTGAGGTCAAAGAACAGTTGCAAATGGCTAAACTCCACATCTTTCACACAGCAGATAATCAATGGAACTAACTACTACACTGGGCTTCCCCGATGGCTCGGTGGTAAAGAATCCACCTGCCAACACAGGAGACACAGATTTGATCCCTGAGTTGGGAAGATCTCTTCCAGAACAAAATGGGAATCCACTCCAGTATTCTTGCCTGGGAAATTCTATGGATAGAGAAGCCTGACAGGAGTCAGTCCATGGAGGCGAAAAGAGTTGTACACAACTTAGCCACTAAAAACAAAAACTACTACTACATTGTTCATAAACAATTCAAGAGAAGATTACCTGGCAGAGCAGCTACCTTGACATTTTTATTAAACTATACAGACTCTTGCCTAGGGCCTTGGCATACAATGTTCTCTCTACTTGGAACAGTCTGTCTCCTCTCTTTGCCCTGCTGTTACCTGTACTTCCCAGGAGACCTCAAAATAGCTCATATTTTCCCATAAGAGCTGAAAGATCAGCTCTCACCCTAGACATCACTTTTTGTGGAAAATCTTCCCTACCTAATCTAACCATCCCACCGTTTCCAAACTATGGTCTGTATAAAACTCAACATAAAACTGAATTTAAATTGTCTATTTATTACTTATACAAGAGTATAACTTCCATGAGGAAAGAGATATCTGTTATACACAAATACTAAGTGCTCAATAAATATTTGTTGAAACAGCAGATTGATGGATAGCTGAATGGTAGGAAAGATGAACAGATTGGCACAGTGCATTTTCTCATGGTTGCACATTGTAAATCTGAAAAATGATAGGCCCACCTACAATTGCAAAGCATTTTTAATTTTCAAAGTGTTTTCTTTACCTTATTTCCCTGAGTGAGAAAGAAAACAAAGGACAATCTATCTTTTAAATATGTGTGTAAAGATGGCTTAAAAGATAAGAAAGTACCAAGAGTTTTAAATGACTTAAGAAAACACAACTGTATGGAAATCTGGATTTCTGAATTCTAACTCTGTATTTGTTTTGTTTATCCATATTCTTCTCCAGAATTTGGAGCAAGGGCCTGAGTACTGAAAAGGCCATTGAGAAACCCAAATAGTGTGACTCTTCATACACAATAAGATGTTATTCTACTGCCATCTTAATATTATCAATCATTTGCACTAGTTAAAATGAAGATATACTCAATGATGTTATCAAGAAAATGAATGAGGTTAATTGAATATGACCAAACTGTAAATGTATATGATTGCTTTGACTCTACACAATGGCCATGTGTTTTGCATATTGTTGTTTTCTAAGGGGCTGGAGATTACAGTTTTGATTAATTCTACTAATTCTGGGACTTAGAATTCAACTAAGAGGTATGCAATTCTTAGGCCCTTTCATGTCCTTTATAAACCTTCGTTGGAGGTCTTGAAAATGACTTTCAAAAACTGAAATTAGTTTTCTTTCTAATCCCCTAGAGATCAATACAGTGAATTTCATCATGCCATGATGATTAAAAATGCTGAAATGAGTCATGATATAATTAGGAATTTCTTTGTCCAAATCAAGCCCCATGAATTATATCTCACACTGATTCAATTTATAAAAATCAGTCTGTTCTTCCTGATGCAGGAGATGAATTCTGGCAAGGAGACTTAAAAATCTCATAACTTTAAGTATATTTATTTAATCAGTCAATTTTTTTAAAATGGTACTAAAGTGCCTCAGGAGTTTACAGGTGGCTCAGCAGTAAAAAATCCACCTGCAATGCAAGAGACGCAGGTTCTATCCCTGGGTCAGGATCCCATGGAGTAGGAAATGGCAACCCAGTCCAGTATTCTTGCCTGGAAACTTCCATGAACAGAGGAGCCTGGCTGGCTACAGTCCATGGGGTCACTAAGAGTCGGACACAACCAAGCAACTGAGCACACAAAACATCTCAGTAAGTTGGCAGCTTATGCAAAGACATAGTAACAGAGAACAAGGAACACTACGAAAACTGCAGGAAAGTCAGTACAGTCCCTATAACATGAAGAACATGTGACAGAATGAAGGAGCTTTTTTCTCTTAGCCACTGGTAGAATAATTCCTCTCGGAGCTTAATTAACATCATATTTTTATTAATAAATAAAAAGTTTAATATGCTACTTGGGATGAGAGGTGAGACTACAAGGGACATATTTAAACTAAAAATAATGGCACTAAACAAGAACGAAATCTAGAAATAGAAGGCACTTTGTTTTGTTAAGCCCTTGGATGGAGTCGGGAATGTATATTTATAAACAGGGGTTAGAACAAAGCCAAATTGCTCAGTATAATAAAGAGATGAGTGTAAAGAGCTGGGGAGTGGTGCAGGCATGAGTGGGTCCAAGAAGACTATATACCTTGGGGGGAAAGTAAAGACAAAGGGAAAACATTTCTAGGAGTTTCACAGAAGAAAAGAAACTTTGGGGGGAAAAAATGTCAAATGGTAAATTGGGGATTGTTACTCTACCACATGTGATGGAATACTCCCTTTGTATCCCCTGTGAATTTTCAGTGCTTCCCACTAAGACTTTTGTAAATACGAATTTGGAAAGAGAATGTGAAGACATGTAAGCATTCTATGTCCATGTGGGTGTAAAGTAAAAACAAGGCCTGCTTTTATAGAGGAGACAGCTGGCCCCTGGGCGTCTATACATCATAAGAGGACAGTGAGAAGGAATGAGTCTGGAAGGATAAGCAGGGTAATTTTATGACAGATCACGTGAGCCGTCTAAAAATGTGTGCATCTTATGTCAGGGCTAATAGCTGCTAAAAAGATTGAAGGAGAAGGATGACATCATCAGGTTTGTACTTTAAAAAAAAATTACTCTAGCAACAACTCAGAGAATGGGTTAGAAGAAGCAATGATAGAGGCAAAGAAAAGTTACAAAGCTTTGCAGCAGTCTAGACAAGAAATAGGAAGCCTTGTACTGATTGCAGTAGCAGTGGAGATGGAGAACTGACAGCTGGACATACTAAAAGGCTGAGAGTCAACGGGCCTCGATGACTGACTGGATGAGGGGCAAGGGGTGACCAGCCTCCCTAGTTTGCCCAAGACGGAAGGGTTCCCAAGATGTGAGACTTCCAGCTTTAAAATGGCGACAGTTCCAGGCAAGTCACTCCAGTTTCCCTAGATGTAGGAACTTTTATTCTAAAACCCAGAAAGTCCTAGGAAAACTGAGACGAGTTAATTATCTTAAACGGGTGTTGAAGTTGTGGATGAGTGAGTATGATATCTAATTTCTGGCTTGGGAATGGAAGTACCAGTCACTGAGACAAGGAAGACAGGAATAGGAAAAAATTCAAGTGGGAAAAAAAATACCATTTCATTTTGGGACATGTTTCAGAAGCCTATAGAACATGAAAGAGGAAATATCTAGGAGACAATTAGAATTTTTAAAGAATCTGGTATTGGGGGAAAGAATGAAGGGAAGAGATAATTGGGGACTTTGGGATCAACATGTACATACTCCTGTATTTAAAATGGATAACCAACAAGGACTTACTGTATCACACATGGAACTCTGCTCAATGTTATGTAGCAGTCTGGATGGGAGAGAAGTTTGGGGGAGCGTGGATCCATCTATATGTATGGCTGATGCCCTTTGCTGTCCACCTGAAACTATCACATTATTAATTGGCTATACTCCAGTATGAAATAAAAAGTTTTAAAAAGATTAAAAAAAAAGAATCTTGTACTCAGGCTATCTTTCATAAGAAAGGAGATTGAATTTTAAGTATAGTGTTGGGAGTTACTGGCATATAGTTGGCATTTGAAGCTATGCGAATGAATAATATTGCCCAGAGATAGTTTATAACTGAGAAGAAGATGAGTGGAGGAAAGGAAGAGGAGGGAAGAGAACGGAGGAGGGGAGGGGGCTGAGGACAGATCCCTGGGAAACATCAAGACATATTCACAAGACATAAAAGGTGACTGAGATGGAGCAGCTATAATGGCAAGATAAAAACTAAGAATGCACTGTCTAGAATTCAGAACAAGACAATGTTGGAAGGAGGTGAGGTCAGTGTCAAGTGCTGCAGGCAGATCAAGTAAGATAAAGACTGAAAATTATCCTTTGGATCTAAGCACAACAGATCATTATTGATCTTGGTGAGAGTACTTGTAGAGAAATGGTAGAGAGATGCTAGACTGAGGAATGAATGGCAGATAAGAGAACAGAGATAAAGAGTAAAAAAAAAAAAAGTCTATTTCAAAAAGTTTCAAAGGAAGAGAGATATAAGTAGAATATATGGCGGAAGATGTGGGGTTCAGGAAAATTTTTTTATAATCAGTATCTTAGCCCAGGTCCTCTAGGAAAAGGAGCCTGAAGTAAAGATCAAAACACTCCTGTTTGTGAAAAGTGAGTCCAGGGATGTAGGGGTAAGGAAAGGGGGAAATAAGGCAAGCAGAGGTGCAAAGCAATGTGATGAGCTTCTTGGAGCACTGATTGCCACTTTATAATGATGCACAAAGAAACAGGGGAATCTGCAGACCTTTTTGAAAAGCTGTCAGAAGCAATCACACCTCAGCAGAGCCCACAGAGGGGAAATGTTGAGGAATTTATTTTATCCCTCCCTACTCTTGAATCTCGCTGGTCATTTCATCCCATAGGGCACTTACTCCTCCATATTCTAGGCTATATCATCTTGCCTTAGCACTCATCAGGATGTTAAATTCCATGCCTGTAATGTAGTTTTTAATCCAATATGAATGAAACATTAAGGGCACCTTGGAGCAGAGGATTCAACATGTGGATAAGGAGGGCCAGGCAGGCCCAAGGCTCCAACTCAGACTGCAGCTTGTTCAGAGAATTCAGTAAAGGAGTATCCAGGTGCTAGTGATGGCTGTGGTTAATAGCCCAGACCAGGGACCAGCAGTGTCTTTGTAAAGAAAGTAACCAGGATAGTCTCAGGTGGACAGCAAAGGGACAATAACAACATTGTTTATCAAATATAATCCAATATAAAATAAAAAGTTCTTAAAAAATAACCAGGAAAATCTGAGAAGGTGCCCAAAGTTTTTGTTTCAATTACTAGAAAAGACTTAACACATTTAGTCACTGGGGTGGAGTCAATATGAAGGCACAGGAGAGAAGGAATCTCTTGACTGAGAGGTTTGGCTACTAAAAAAAAAAAAAAAAAAAAAAAAAGGTGGAGACAAATAATTTCACAGGAAAGGTGAAAGGAGATTGTCAATTCCTCACTTAAACTCTATTAAATTTCTTCAGTCCTTGAACATATTTATTTAGTGCTCACCTCCCTGATACTATTTGAGCTGGGCACCAAGAAAAGTCAACACTATAGTCCACCAACCTTAATCTAATCTTCCTCTGACTTTAGAAATCGTATGTAAAGTTCTGTGCTCTTTGGGGACAGAGACAAAGATATGGGGTAGAATACGATATTATAGGGCTTCCCTGGTGACTCTGATGGTGAAGAATCTGTCTGCAGTGCAAGAGACCCAGGTTCGATCCCTGGGTTGGGAAGATCCCCCGGAGGAGGAAATGGCAACCCACTCCAGTATTCTCGCCTGGGAAAATCCCATGGACAGAGGAGCCTCGTGGGCTATAGTTTGCAGGGTGATAGCCTGCTGCTGCTGCTAAGTCGGTTCAGTTGTGTCCGACTCTGTGCGACCCCGTAGACAGCAGCCTACCAGGCTCCCCCATCCCTGGGATTTTCCAGGCAAGAATGCTGGAGTGGGGTGCCATCGCCTTCTCCGGGACTATAGTCTACAGGGTTGCAAAGAGTAGGATATGACTGAGCAAGCGACTGAGTGTGCATGCAAGCTATTATGATCAGATACTGTCAGGAAAGTAACAACCCAGATAATATCATCAAGGAATAAGGAATGTCACACTGCAATTTTCTGGGAAAGCCCCTTGGGCAAAGATTGAAGAGACTGGCAGTGAGCCCCCATCTAGGCTTTTAGTGTTTCTGTAAGACCTGGGTGCTGATCTTACTTTGTCATTTACTGATTGTATCTGCCAAAATTACTTAAGCTTTTTAAGTCTTAGTTTCCTCTTTTGCAAAATGGAGATGATAATAATTGTTCCTAACACATTGAGTTTCTGTATTAGATAATATATGATAGGAAAACACTTTGCATAGCACCTGGAACATGCTAGGCATTGTTTTTTTATGGAACCTAAAGCTGTGCTAAGTGTTGAGGATTACCATGATGGAAAAGTCACAGATCCCTAAACTGGATAACCTTGCCAAAGAGCTAGAAAGGTTCATACACGGAAACAGATCATCGATGGGGAAGCCTCTGCACTCCCTGCTTCTGCCCCATTCATGACACCTCTGCTCTGGCTCTAAACACATAGAAATTCTGGACACAATTTAACAACAATGACAAACTTTAAATGCACAGCTAAATTGTGAACAAGAAAGAAAAACTATCTAGTTGTTAGAAATAAAGACAGAATTCAAAGTGATAGCCATGTGCAGAAACTGAAGCCAAAATTTTACAAGGTCATCCAAAAAATAGAGGCCTGGAGTCTTTAATACCTACCTGAGGGACAGGGGAGTCTAGGCCTCAGAGACCTGATCTCTGGGACCTGAAACCGAGCTACCTGCATAAGCCTAGGAGCAAGGAAGGCTGCTCACTATGTGACAAGGACCTGAAATAGGTTCATCTAGGCTATAAGCAGTTCTCTGTATAGTACAGCAGATTAAAAACTTCTAAAAAAAAAAAATTAAATCTGTGGTCTAAGTTGCACAGGGGAATGTATGTGGTTTGAATTCAGACTACCTGTAAGTGAGGAAACCTAAGCTAGGAAGTTGACATAAACCTCGGCCAGAACAGATGGAACTTTTAAAAGTAAAAGTAAGCTGGACACTGTTCATAGGAATATTTCCAGGACCTAGGACTCCCATGAAAAACAACTTACAGGAAGAATCAATGCACATTAAAAAAAAAAGAAGAAGAAGAAGAATTTTTATCTTTAAGAACAAGAGGAAACGAAAAATCTAAAATAAACTTCAAGATAAAGGGAAGTGTTCAAAATTATAAAAGAAAAATCTAATAAGGGAGTAAAAGAACAGTGCTTCTGTAAAACACAGATCAAATTAAAAAATTCTGGAATTTAAAAATACAAGCACTAAAAATAAATATACAATGGATAGGTTGAAATGAAAAGTAGACACAGCTGAAGAGAGAATTGACTAATTAAAACACAAAATCTAGAAAAATCACTCAAAATGCAACCTAGAGAAATAAGAGAGGAAATGAATGAAAGCAGAATTAAGAAAAACAGTGGATAGTGTAGGAAATTCCAACAGATGGTCAATAGGAATTTCAAAAGAGTAAGAATCAGAAAGATGTAATATTGGAAGACAAAATGGCAGGAAATGTTCTAGAATTGAAGAGAGACCCATGTATAGAATATGAATGGTATATACACCATTTTAGGACGCACAGCACATATATCATTTTAGTGTGTTTGAATCTTGTCTGTCTCAAGTCTACTGTCTGAGCTACTACTGCAGTGATTGACTTCATTCAGGCAAAACACTTACCTCATCCTCATGCTACACACTTGTCCCTTGTTACCTTGGAGCTTCTGAACTTATATCAAGGTCCAGACGCTACAATGCCCATATATGTATACCCCATGAATGAAATGGAAATAACACTCCATGGGGTGAATCTCTGACATCAGCTAAGTTGTGTGCTTATCATGAATCAATCTGTGGTGTTTTCATTACTCTAATTCTTTACTGAATTAAAAATTTTCTAAACTGATGAAGTATGTGTGAGAAAAAAGATAATTTTTTATGAAATTTAAATGGAATACTTTGATAAGACTAGGTGAAAGCAGTTGCTAAAAAGAATTACTGTCAAATGTAGATGAGACAAGCATAAAAAATTAGGGGAAAAGTTAAAATCTCAAGGGATACGACACTAAGATTGCTTTGCAGGTATCTTTAAATTTTTGTTTGGCTTTCAGGAAATGAAAATTGGAAAACATTGGCAATGTATTATGATCATGATTGAAGGGGAAAAAAAAAACTTTAGAACCAAGGTTACATTTTAAAAACAAGTCCTTAACCTAACATCAAAATATTGATGAACTAAGACATCCCTAGTGGTCCAGTGGTTAAGAATTTGCCTGCCAATGCAGGGGACATGGGTTCAGTACTCTGGGCCAGAGAGATCCCACGTGCCATGGAGCAACTAAACCAATGCACCGTAACTACTGAGCCCTGTGCCCTAGCCCATGCTCTGCAAGAGAAGCCACCACAGTGAGAAGCCCAAGCACTACAATAGATTAGCCTCCACTCATCACAACAAGAGAGAGCCCACGGGCAGCAACAAAGACCAACACAGGAAAAAATAAAAATAAATACATAAATTTTTAAAAAATAATGGTGTGTGTATATGTACATGTTTGGGATTTAATACAATATAAAGTAAAATGTTAATGGCATTCTCAATAGCCTTCTATTACATACTACTTCCATACTTATCTTCAAAATGCTGTGTTTGTTTCCCAAATCCAACCAATAAACTTAATCCAGTGGTGTAACCAATTCTACATAATTTTACCTAGCTTAATTCTCCAATGTTATTTTCTAATCATATATCTTAACTTTAGCTCAATTAAACCTGTAATTCTTTGAACACAGGCTCTAAATTTTAAGCTCATGCTAGTCTCTTAAACTGGAAGAAAAGGAAGGAGAGAGGGAGACAGAAAGGAAAGAAGAGAAGGAGGAAGAAAGGGAGATGAAGGAAACAGGAAGAAAGGAAGAAGAGGAGGAAGGGAGGGACAGAGACAGGAAGGAAGAGAGGAAGGAAAGGAGGGGAGGAGATAGGGAGGGAAGGAGGCAAAAAGGATTAGCTGGATGAGCTATTTCATCCCATCACCAATGCTCCCAGGACATCTATCCTCCCACTCAGCTCAAACTACCCCATTTATTGTTAGTCTCACTCAGTCACATCTGACTCTTTGCAACCCCATGGACTGTAGCCTGCCAGACCCCTCTGTCCATGGGATTTTCCAGGCAAGAATATTGGAATGGGTAGCCATTCCCTTTTCCAGGGGATCTAACCCAGGTCTCCTTTACTGCAGGTAGATTCTTTACTGTCTGAGCCACCAGCAAACCCCATTTATTACATGTATTAAAATCTATGGATTCACAGTAATGGGTTATTAAATGTGGCAAGTATAGGAAATGTGGGCTTCCCAGGTGGCTCAGTGGTAAAGAATCTGTCTGCCATTACAGGGAACCACAAAAGACATGAGTTCAATCCCTGGTTCAGGAAGATCTCCTGGAGTAGGAAATGGCAACCCACGCCAGCACTGCCTGGAAAATTCCATGAACAGAGGAGCCTGGTGGGCTACAGTCTGGAGGGGGTCTCAAAGAGTCTGACACAACTGAGCACACACACAGTTACGTGGGAATACACCAACCCATGAAAGAGTATAAATGAAGCCAACCCTGTGGAAGAGAGCAGAATTTAAAAATTTTGTAAGTAAAACGTAGGTAGCCAACTTTTAAAAGGACAGATGTAAATTTCAAGTGATATAAAGAGCTAATGTTCACTTGACTGTTTTATTCTGTAAATTTGCTTCAGTTCACAATCAAAAGAAATTTGTCAATATATTCAAAATCTTCTACACGATGAGATTAGTTGTGAAGTCAATTAGGGGAAACTAAAGTACTCTGGATTGGAAAGGAAAAGATAGGACCCTCTGTTGGTTAACAGTCAGTTAAGCCCCAACAAGGGAGTTCTAAAACAACTGACTTTGTGATTTCAAAATAATTTCTGACTTAACAAATATTGAAGCTTTTGTATCTCTTCACTTCTTTCTCACTCCTGACCCAAGAGAGTTAATAATTTCATTAGTTCCCCCCCCCCTTTTTTTTTGCATTACATTTCTGCCCGTAATTTTATTTTTCCATTGATTCAATAAAGTTTTTCTTAAAAGTGACAGAATTATAAAGACTCTAAGTTAGAAAAGACCTTGGGCTATTATCTTCCATTTCACTATTTTCAGACAGCATCACAATAAAGCTATCCCAGGCAGATGAAGAACTATGTTGTTTTTTAACCTCCAGAGAAGATTCTACAATCTGCCAACACTGACAACTCACACTGTCAGAAAATTCTTCCACATATAATCTAAGTCTCCCATGCTGCTGTTCAAATCAGTTTCCACTTGGCAGAGCTGAGTCAATATTGAGAACAGCTGGTCTTCAGCCTCTATGTAGAAATTCTTCATTTGCTGCCACTGTAATGTAATAAGATTGAATTTTCTGTATAGCTTTGATTTAGTCCTTAGCTTATATCCTTCCCCAAGCTGATTAACCCCTGTTCCCCAACCTACCTGGAGAGTTCATTCAAACTCTGATCTGTACTCCCACTTCACTTTGTAAGCTTCTCTACCAGAACATTATTCCAATTTAGTGTGATGATATGTATACAGGACTAATTCCCCACACCTCCTCCTGCCTTATTTGTGTGCCTATCTCTGTGACTGACATACAGTAGGTCCTCAATAAATGACTATTGAATGAATCAGTGAATTAATAAAATGGCATCCCAATAAACAATTTAATGTTTCAGGCAAGGTTGTGGCCATCTTCTGTTAGCTAAGTTTCTTTGTATAACACGGAGTATAAACCAACTCTAGCAGTAAGAGCAAAAACAGGGTAGTGAAAGCAAGAATATCTTACAGAATCCAAGAACTAAACTGAGGCTCGGAAAGGATAGGATCTAGGGCAATTCCATGTATTTCTTCTGCAAGAAGTTGTGGGCCTTCCTTTTAGAGCACTACAATGTGTCTCAGCTACCAACAACTTCCAATAACACTGATGCTCTTCTAGCAACATTTCCATTTCATGGAAGAAATAAGCCCATTGTCTTACTTTAGGTGAGATGACAGACTAGAATCAACAAGCCATGGTCCAGGGAATTCTCCTAACAATGAGATGGCTGCCGAGACAAGGGCTAAGAGAGCCCCTCTCTGTGTATCTTGGCAGCTCCTTAGAGAAGCGGAACCCTAGACTGTGGAGTCACCACGAGAAGTGCCCACTCAGGCTCGTTGTCACCACTGAATTCTTATGAAGATGTCACAGCTAAATAAATAAGGTAATTCAACCTTAACCTTTTTTTAAAACTATTTTCTTTAGGCCTTCCATTACCAAGATTTAAGAAGATAAAAAATTTATATTACTGTGTTGCAGTGTAAATTTCCTTTGAATTACGGATCAGTACTTGAGTTAATGACAAATATTATTACAAGGTTTACGGCACACAGAAAAATCTCCCTTTCTGAAATTCGATGCAATTTATTATCACTGAATTGGCAGCAGACTTATATGTGAAATACTGATTAGCAAGAAACAAGCAGTGGCCAAGGCCACAAACATGCCCCAGTTGGCTCAGTATCCCTGCAGTATCTGGTCTTGAACTTCCTCAAGAGCATACCTGCCAAAAAGACCCTAGAAAAGAAGGGGAGGAATAGTGGACCCGCTATATGGCAGTAACACTCTGCAGTGATTCAGGAGTATTCCATTTAAGTCAGATTCTTTCATATCGCTTAGCCCATTTTGTAATTGAGTTAAATACTTAGAGAGGTGAAAATAAGCCACCAATTCTTTCTATCCCCTCTCACAAAGAGGAGGCAGCTTCTCCATTCCCTAAATAGGGGATGGCCTTGAAACTGGGTCTATCTGAATAAGGAAGAAGTGACATTGTGTGAATTACAAGGCTATGCCTCAAGAGACCTTATGAACAAGCCAGATAAGAGGATAAGAAACCATGTGGAAACTTCCATACTCGGGAGGGTGGGGGATTGCAGAAATAGATAATATACAAAAACTCACAGCTAATTTCAGACTATAAAAAGAAAATAAGGATCCAATAGGCATTTACATTAAACATACATTTCAGTTTAGTTCAGTCGTTCAGCTGTGTCTGACTCTTTGTGACCCCATGGACAGCAGCACGCAAGGTCTCCCTGTCCATCACCAGAGCTTGCTCAAACTCATGTCCATAAAGTCGGTGATGCCACCCAACTATCTCATCCTCTGTTGTCCCCTTCTCCTCCCGCCTTCAATCATTCCCAGCATTAGGGTCTTTTGCAATGAGTCAGTTCTTCACATCAGATGGTCTACGTATTGGAGCTACAGCTTCAGCATCAGTCTTTCCAATGAACACTTAGGACTGATTTCCTTTAGGATGGACTGGTTGGATCTCCTTGCAGTCCAAGGGACTCTCAAAAGCCTTCTCCAACACCATAGTTCAAAAGCATCAATTCTTCAGCACTCATTTCTCCTTATAGGCCAACTCTTGCATCCATACATGACTATTGGAAAAACCATAGCTTTGACTAGACAGATCTTTGTCAGCAAAGTACTGTCTCTGCTTTTTAACATGCTATCTAGGTTGATCATAGCTTTCCTTCCAAGAAGTAAGTGTCTTCTAATTTCATGGCAGCAATCACCATCTGCAGGGATTCTGGAGCCCAAAAAAGTCTGTCACTGTTCCCACTGCTTCCCCATCTATTTGCCATGAAGTGATGGGACCAGATGCCATGATATTCATATTCTAAATGTTGAGTTTTAAGCCAACTTTTTCACTCTCCTCTTTCACTTTCATCAAGAGGCTCTTAAGTTCTGCTTCACTTTCTGCCACAAGGGTGGTATCATCTGTATATATGAGATTATTGCTATTTCTCCCAGCAATCTTGATTCCAGCTTCTGCTTCTTCCAGCCCAGTATTTCACATAATGTACTCTGCATATAAGTTAAATAAGCAGGGTGACAATATGCAGCCTTGATGTATTCCTTTCCTGATCTGGAACCAGTCTGTTGTTCCATGTCCAATTCTAACTGTTGCTTCCTGACCTGCATACAGATTTCTCAAGAGGCAGGTCAGGTGGTGTGGTAATCCCATATCTTTAAGAATTTTCCACAGTTTATTGTGATCCACATAGTCAAAGGCTTTGCCATAGTCAATAGAGCAGAAATAGGTATTTTTCTGGAACTCTCTTGCTTTTTCAATAATCCAGTGGATGTTAGCAATTTGATCTCTGGTTCCTCTGCCTTTTCTAAATCCAACTTGAACATCTGGAACTTCATGGTTCATGTACTGTTGAAGCCTGGCTTGAAGAATTTTGAGCATTACTTTATTATTGTGTGAGATGAGTGCAATTGTGCGGTAGTTTGAGCATTCTTTGGCATTGTCTTTCTTTGGGATTGGAATGAAAACTGACCTTTTCCAGTCCTGTGGCCACTGCTGAGTTTTCCAAATTTGCTGGCATATTGAGTGCAGCACTTTCACAGCATCATTTTTTAAGACTTGAAATAGTTCAACTGGAATTTCATCACCTCCACTAGCTTTGTTCATAGTGATGCTTTCTAGGGCCCACTTGACTTTTTGTATTGTTCTTTTGTGTATTCTTGCCACCTCTTCTTAATATCTTCTGCTTCTGTTAGGTCCATATCATTTCTGTCCTTTATCGAGCCCATCTTTGCATGAAATGTTCCCTTGGTATCTCTAATTTTCTTGAAGAGATCTCTAGTCTTTCCCATTCTGTTCTTTTCCTCTATTTCTTTGCACTGATCACTGAGGAAGCCTTTCTTATCTCTCCTTGCTATTCTTCGGAACTCTGCATTCAAATGGGTATACCTTTCCTTTTCTCCTTTGCTTTTCACTTCTTTTCTTTCACAGCTATTTTTAAGGCCTCCTCAGACATTTTGCATTTCTTTTTCTTGGGGATGGTCTTGATACCTGTCTCCTGCACAATATCATGAACCACCATCCATAGTTCTTCAGGTGCTCTATCAGATCTAATCCCTTGAATCTATTTGTCACTTCCACTGTAGGATCATTCTGTTCAGTTCAGTCACTCAGTCGTGTCTGACTCTTTGCGACCCCATGAATCGCAGCACGCCAGGCCTCCCTGTCCATCGCCATCTCCCAGAGTTCACTCAGACTCACGTCCATCGAGTCAGTGATGCCATCCAGCCATCTCATCCTCTGTCGTCCCCTTCTCCTCCTGCCCCCAATCCCTCCCAGCATCAGAGTCTTTTCCAATGCATCAACTCTTCACATGAGGTGGCTAAAGTATTGGAGTTTCAGCTTTAGCATCATTCCTTCCAAAGTAATCCCAGGGTTGATCTCCTTCAGAATGGACTGGCTGGATCTCCTTGCAGTCCAAGGGACTCTCAAAAGTCTTCTCCAACACCACAGTTCAAAAGCATCAATTCTTTGGCACTCAGCCTTCTTCACAGTCCAACTCTCACATCCATACATGACCACAGGGAAAACCATAGCCTTGACTAGACAGACTTTAGTCGGCAAAGTAATGTTTCTGCTTTTGAATATATTATCTAGATTGGTCATAACTTTTCTTCCAAGGAGTAAGCATCTTTTAATTTCATGGCTGCAGTCACCATCTGCAGTGACTTTGGAGCCCAAAAAAATAAAGTCTGACTCTGTTTCCACTGTTTCCCCATCTATTTCCCATGAAGTGATGGGACCAGATGTCATGATCTTAGTTTTCTGAATGTTGAGCTTTAAGCCAACTTTTTCGCTCTCGTCTTTCACTTTCATCAAGAAGCTTTTTAGCTCCTCTTCATTTTCTGCCAGAAGGGTGGTATCATCTGCATATCTGAGGTCATTGATATTTCTCCTGGCAATCTTGATTCCAGCTTGTGTTTCTCCAGTCCAGCGTTTCTCATGATGTACTCTGCATAGAAGTTAAATAAGCAGGGTGACAATATACAGCCTTGACGTACTCCTTTTTCTATTTGGAACCAGTCTGTTGTTCCATGTCCAGTTCTAACTGTTGCTTCCTGACCTGCATACAGATTTCTCAAGAGGCAGGTCAGGTGGTCTGGTATTCCCATCTCTCTCAGAATTTTCCACAGTTTCTTGTGATCCACACAGTCAAAGGCTTTGGCATAGTCAAGAAAGCAGAAATAGATGTTTTTCTGGAATTATCTTGCTTTTTCCATGATCCAGCGGATGTTGGCAATTTGATCTCTGGTTCCTCTACCTTTTCTAAAACCAGATTGAACATCAGGGAGTTCACGGTTCACGTATTGCTGAAGACTGGCTTGGAGAATTTGGAGCATTACTTTACTAGCATGTGAGATGAGTGCAATTGTGCAGTAGTTTGAGCATCCTTTGGCATTGCCTTTCTTTGGGATTGGAACGAAAACTGACCTTTTCCAGTCCTGTCGCCACTGCTGAGTTTTCCAAATTTGCTGGCATATTGAGTGCAGCACTTTCACAGCATCATCTTTCAGGATTTGAAACAGCTCAACTGGAATTCCATCACCTCCACTAGCTTTGTTCGTAGTGATGCTTCCTAAGGTCCACTTGACTTCACATTCCAGGATATCTGGCTCTAGGTGAGTGATCACATCATCATGATTATCTCGGTCATGAAGATCTTTTTTGTACAGTTCTTCCGTGTATTCTTGCCACCTCTTCTTAATACCTTCTGCTTCTGTTAGGTCCATACCATTTCTGTCCTTTATCGAGCCCATCTTTGCATGAAATGTTCCCTTGGTATCTCTAATTTTCTTGACGAGATCTCTAGTCTTTCCCATTCTGTTCTTTTCCTCTATTTCTTTGCATTGATCGCTGAAGAAGTATGATCAAAAGGGATTTGATTTAGGTCCTACCTGAATGATCTAGTAGTTTCCCCTGCTTTCTTCAATTTAGATGCTTCAAGATGATGCTTCCATAAGCCTCTTATCCTTTTCCATAAGAGGGCAGACAGACTGAAACCTTTGGAACTCGGAAGGTCATAATGGCTGAAGTCTTACCTATAAGAAATGGGGGACATAAAGGCCTTTGTGTCTGGAAGCCCCACAGGGCCCTGCTTGGTTTCAGTACCTCTTGCTTTTTATTTGTGCTAAGTCACTTCATTTGGGTCCAACCCTTTGCGACGCTATGGACTGGAGCCCACCAGGCTCCTCTCTTCACGAGATTCTCCAGGCAGGTTACTGGAGTGGGTTGCCATTTTCTGTCCCAGGATATCTTCCTGATCCAGTGATAGAACCTGTGTCTCCCATGTCTCCTGCATTGGCAGGCAGATTCTTTACCACTGTGCCACCTGGGAAGCCTTTTATTTGGTATGACACAAATCATAGTCTTCCTTCAGAAATTTTTGATATGTTTTTCATTACCATAAAATTAATAAGTAAGTTCAGCTTGGTTTCCTAACATTTTCAAATGATGTTCATACTTAAAATGTGGTTAATTCATGATCATTCTTTTCTAGGTTATTTAAGACATTCAGACAGCCCATAAAATCTTTTTCCAAATGTAAGACCATTTTCAAAAATTTTTGCCTCTCTTTTTGCATCATTTACTGAGAGAATTAAACTTATGTTTTATACGCTTCCAGTTCTGTTCTCCTGAGTGAATTATCTGAAAGTTAACTGGGTAGTTGAAATCTATGGTCCATCTCCCTGGATGTAGAGATTTGGCTTTGTTCCACTTCATCTTCCCTGACCTCCTGATTTGGAGATCTGTCACAAGCCCCTGCTGTGAGAGCATCTTTATTCTGTTTTCCTTATCTTTACCCAGAGACTTTCAAGAACTCTTTGTTCCTCCTATTTCCATAGTTACTTTGGTATTTGAATATCTTCCTAGGTCTCATCCTGCTAGAAAGAGAAGTTTATGGATGCTTAGCTTGAATATGGAATGAGACCTGGGATACTTCATAATTAGCACAGAAGCCAGCCTAGGAATTCCCACAGCTGGTCATATCATATATCCTTCTGTACTCATTATTTTTATTATGTTCTTTGATAATATTCTGCTTCTCAAAGACTAAATGAGTCAGTTTCTTGCCCCCCCAAAAAAATCTTATTCATTTTGTATGGCTCCACCTTTTATTCATTTTTAATCTAATATCTTTATTGTCCTTATTTCCAGTTTCTGATTTTCTCTTCTCCTATAATGATTATTGGGTTTTCTTCCCAGGTGACTCAGTGGTAAAGAATCTGCCTGCCAGTGCAGGATTAGATCCCTGGGACAGGACGATCCCCTGGAGAAGGAAATGTTAAAACCACTCCAGTATTCTTGCCTGGGAAATCCCATGGACAGAAGAGCTTGGAGGGCTACAGTCAATGGGATCACAAAAGAGTCAGGCGCAATTTAGCCACTAAACAACAACAATAACAAAATACCTCGCTTACTCTAAATCGAGCTTCTTTTTATACCTCAGAAAAGAGATAGTAATCACTCTGATAAACAGGAGACGAGAAAAACTAAATTCTATAGAATAAGAGTTGGACCATTATTTTAAGAGATTCCTGCATTCTTACTATTTCTCCAGGCATCAACATACCAGGCACCTCTATTCACATTCACCACTTGCTCTTCCAAAAGAAAGAATGCTTTTCTGGAAGGTTGGGGAGAGGGTGGGTCTTCTCCATGAGAAGACCAAGACACTATTGCCTGAAAACATCAAAAATAAATTGCAATCCTTTTTATTTGGAGTTTACATTAGGAGGAGGAGAGAGAAAGCGAAACTTTGATCTCTTTCTTCAAAAAGCACTATTGACCACCTTGGCTATACAGTTTACATCTGCATGCCTCAGTTTCCAAAGTGCTTCATGTAAATTATACGTGAGATAAGTAGGCAGGTAATGAGTTATTGCACATGAAACACTTTAACGATAATACACTGTATACATGCAAGAAATATTTCCATTTTACATGGTAAGCAAATGGTGGTCTCAAAGAAGCTGTGAGACCTGCCTAGTCTGATATGCCTGCTCTCCTGACCCCCGGGAACATCTGCATCACACCTGTGAGTCTCCTCTGTGCAGATCTCTGACTTGAAAGAGTTTACACATCTGTTACGGGAAAATGCTGCACACAAAGAACAGATAACATCACCACCACCACTATCATCATCATCGTTTAGTGCTTACTTTCTGCCAGGCATTGTTTTACCTGCCATGATTCATTTAATTCTCTCAGTAATCTTGTTAGATAGGCATTGTTTTTATTTTCAGTGTAGCATAGAAATAATTAAGATGCAGAGAGGTTTAGCAACTTGACTGAGATTACCAGGAATAGTGAGTGGTAGCACCAGAATTTGAAATCAGTTGCCTGGCTCCAAAGTCTATACATCACAGACCACTGTACTTCACTGCCTTTCTACTAAACAGTATATAGAATTCCATATTCAGTATATGGGTGTGGTACAGCATCAGGGAAATTCATGTTGAGGAAAGGAAAGAAAAACAAAGAGAGATGGATAGAAGGAGAAAGGAAAGGAATGGAGAGGAAGGAAGGAAGATAAGAATTTGTGTCCCCAAAAAACTAGTATAGAACAGAAATTTAAGTTAAGATTTACTTAACTGAAAAAAAAACTAAGAAAATATCATAAGTAAAAAAGAAAAAGAAAGTCTGTACTTGGTATTTTTGTGAACTGCCAATGGAACCATCTGACTAAAACCGAGGATTTAGGTAAAGGCATAATAGAAATTAATACTGGAGTGTTAGGTATGAATAAGTTGTGACCGGTCTATAATAAAAAGCTAACTTTAGGACTCAGTAATAAACAATAGGAGACCAAAATGGCTTCCTAGCAAGAGGCTAAAGTCCTCGAAAATCTGTTTTTCTGTGATAAACAGAATAGATTAAGGAGGGGAAGACACAAGACCTGTGGGGATGAGTTAAGCAACTCTTACACTGGTCCCTGGAGGTCACAAGGGCTTGAACTGGAGTGATGTGAAGAAGGGAAGGACAGAGAAGCCCAGTGGACATCACTCACAGAAGATTTATAGGTTCCGGTGACTGATCGGATGGAGAAAATGGGGATCGCAGAGCGGCCTCAACACTTCCGAGCCTGTGAGAATGAGAAAATGATAAATACCAATCATGGGAACAGGGTGTTAATAAGGGAACTGAGTTGGAGACAAATTCGATTTGGGCATAGTAGATTTGGGGTGACAGGGTGACATCGAAGGGGAAACATCAAGGAGTCAATCAGCAAGTATCTATTGAGCCCCTACTTTGTGTTAAGGCTATATGCTGGTGCCTGGGGCTACTGCTGTGCCAAGACCGACAAAGTCTCTATGCTTGTGGAGCTTGGGGTAGAACCTGAACAGACAGTAGGCCAGGCAGACTTGAAGAAAAGCCAGGGACAGAGATCAAGATTTCAAAGCTCCCTATCCAAAGTGGTGACTAGAACCAAGATGCTGTCCTATACTCTTTCTCTCTCTGGCTCTTGTTTGTTTTTCAACCTTCTAAGAGATTCTTAGAAAAGACCCTGATGCTAAGAAAGACTGAAGGCAAAAGGAGAAGAAGGCAGCAAAAGATGAGACGATTAGATAGCATCACTGACTCAATGGACATAAATATGAATCTGAAAAAACTCTGGGAGATAGTGGAGGAGAGAGGAGCCTGGCATGCTACAGTTAGTCCATGAGAATACAAAGAGTTGGACATGATTCAGCTACTGAACAACAAAAGAGATTCAGTTATTACTATTTGGGCTCTCACCCCATCAATTGAATTACTGTTAAGAGTTGCTTTCTTCACAGAGAATTAAATTTTTTAAATGCTTACTTAGGAACCCAAAGAGGCAGGGAGATATTCCAGGTCAAGAACTTGCTTGAGTTTGCTACATCCTACAAATAGGGATGATCAAGCTCCCATCACAGCCAGCATCAAACAAGAAGAGAAGAACAAAAAAAAAAAATGTAAAAGAGACAATTTATTTTTAAATTCTACACAGCAATCTATTTGCTGATAAGTGAGCTATGGCCCCTAATGTTGGCCACGCAGTCGCCAGGCCAGTGATGACTGTTTGCAGCTCATATCTGTGCATATCATTAGACATTGTGCTTTCTTAATTACAGAGCAGAGAAACCAAGATCTTGATCGTTTTTGATGTGTAGGTCAAAGGTTGAAAATGGTGCCCAAGGGTTAGATTGGCCCATAGGCCTGTTTTGTTTGGCCTGCATAGTGTTTGCTGTTTTTTTAAGTTTGGGTTGATATTTAAAATTCAAGTTTTGAATTTAGAGGTTATACACAAAACTCAGGATTTCCAGATGCTCTAGAAAAATCAGAGTACCCGTCAACAATGGGTTAGCTTTTCTGGCTGACAATACTGGAACAGAATTAAGTCAGATCTGTTCTTTTGGACACAGCTCATGCCTTCACACAAGAAATACAACCTCTCAAATGTGTAGATCTCTGGGGAAGTTCAGCAAAGGCCCTTGTCTGCAGGAGATAGTAGATCAGAGGACTGTGGCCCCATCCTAAACAGATATATTAGGAGGAATAAAAATGAAGGAGTTAACCGATAACCAACAGGGGGCTCTTTCAAGAGAAAGGGGTCATTAACAGTGAGACCTTGAGCAAGTAATTCATATTTTCTAAAACTTAGGTTTCTAATTTGAAAAGTGAAATTAATAGAATTTATCCCCCCAAATTGTTGATTCCATTTAATGAGGTCATTTTACATAAAACCCTTAGTACAGTGCTTAGCTTCAGGTGCAAATGCAAGCTGGTTTTTCTATATATTTAATTCATGCATGTTTATTGTGCACCTCTTGGGACACACACCCCACCCTAACCCCCCACCAGAGAGCGAAAAAGCTGGCTTAAAACTCAACATTCGAAAAACTAACAGCATTGCATCCAGTCCCATCACTTCATGGAAAATAGATGGAGAAACAATGGAAACAGTGACAGACTATTTTCTTGGGCTCCAAAATCACTGCAGATGGTGATTGCAGCCATGAAATTAAAAGACGCTTACTCCTTGGAAGAAAAGCTATGACAAACATAGACAGCACATTAAAAAGCAGAGCATTACTTTGCCAACAAAGGTCCGTCTAGTCAAGGCTATGGTTTTTCCAGTGGTCATGTATGGATGTGAGAGTTGGACTATAAAGGAAGCTGAGCACCAAAGAATTGATGCTTTTGAACTGTGGTGTTGGAGAAGACTCTTGAGAGTCCCTTGGACTGCAAGGAGATCCAACCAGTCCATCCTAAAGGAAATCAGTCCTGAATATTCATTGGAAGGACTGATGCTGAAGCTGAAACTCTAGTACTTTGGCCACCTGATGCGAAGAACTGACACTGGAAAAGACTCTGATGCTGGGAAAGACTGAAAGCAGGAGGAGAAGGGGACAACAGAGGATGAGATAGTTGGATGGCATCACCGACTCAATGGACATGAGTTTGAGCAAGCTCCAGGAGTTGATAATGGACAAGGAAGCCTGGCATGCTACAGTGCATGGGGTCACAAACGGCTGGACACCACTGAGCAACTGAACTGAACTGATTGTGACATCGGAAATATATAAGAATAAACATTGTTCATGTCCTTGGGGAATTCTCTAGTAAGAAGTCAAAGAGTTCAAGAAAAAAGGATTAGCAAGAGAAAAGAGTTTCAGAAGTGGACAAAACCATCTAAGATGAAAAATTAGAAATAAACAACTGGAAAGAAGCAAAAGAGGCTCAAGACCAGAGTCAAGAAGATTGTATATGGGAAAATATCACAAAAGGTGAAAGCGAAAGAATATTTTAGATTATGTTGAATTGGGAATTTCTAGAAAGAAAGAATGTTTTAGATGATGTTAAATTTGGAATTTCTAGAAAGAAACAATATTCTTGCCCCACAAAATATTATCTTCAAACAATAACTCTGTGACAACTAACCCCTATAGCACTTGCTACATATCAATCACCATTCCTAGTGATTTGTGTGTGTGTGTGTGTGTGTGTATTAGTTTATTTACTTTGCAGAACAACTTTTCAGATAGGTTCTATGATTTACCTTTTACAAATGAATAAATAACAGCCCACAGAGGTCAGTAATTTGTCCAAGGTTTTTCTATTAAATGGTGGGTCTAAAATTTATAATCAAACCAGGCATGTCCATAATCCATGCTCCTAAGAGAATCTGGAAGTAGATCCTAGAAGAAGGGAGGTATTTTCATAGCGGAAACCCTTCCAAGGGAGAAAGAAAATGTGGTCTAACACATCAACCCAAAGTGCTGTTCTCCTGGGATACGTATGCAGGTAACTTCATGGAATCTGTCCTTACACTTTTTCTGATCAATTTTGCCAACAGGAAAGCTTGGCTTTAGTGCCAAACCATGCTTTTGAAGGTCTGAGGAAGAATGAAGGGAAGAAGATCTGACTTGGGGCATGTCTAGGAGCAAGCACACCATCTCTGCTTTCCAGCTGAGTGCTAAAATTTTAGGAGAGAAAGCTGGATTTGGAAAGTGAATGACTGACCATATAAACAATGTCATAGGATGGGATTTGGGTTGCTATCACACTGAAGATATGGCAATAAAGAGACCTTCTCAGTGTAGGAACACATTACTAGCTCAGGGAAGCGAGAGATTCCCAATGGCTCTCCAAATGGATCCTGAATACGTGTCATGATTCAGTTACATACCAAATCAATACCAAGAAATCCACAAACACACAAAAGTCAATAATAATACTAGGATAATTTTACTGAGTACTTATTCTGTGTCAGATATAGTCCCAAGTGCTTTCCATGCAGTATGTAATTTAGCCTCACAACTCTGAGAGGGGCAGTATTATTTTCATTTTATGGATGAAGAAACTGAGACACAAATGCCTCCACAGCTAATAAGGTCTGATATTAGAGTTTGAACCCAAGTAGCCTGACCTGAAGCCCATATTAACCACAATTTATTACAGGTACACATGTAATCTTGATTTCTAAATACCTTTTAACTAGACTAATATTTTTCACTCAACTCACAGCACATTTCAGGCCTTATTAAGGCCCAAGCCAAATTTGTCGTCTTAACCTCAGAAGGGCTCCTAGCATTTCTCTCTGTTAATCCCAGCTAGCCCTAAATTTTCTTTTATTTTAAGAATAATATATGGACTTAAAATATAGGTATAGTGCTTCCCTGGTGGCTCAGTGGTAAAGAGTCCACCTGCCAATGCAGGAGTCATGGGTTCGATCCCTGCTCCAGGAAGATCCCACATGCCACAGGGTAACTTAGCCTGCGGGCCACAGCTGCTGACCCTGTGCTCTAGAGCCCAGGAGCTGCAAACCACGGAGCCTGTGTGCTGCAACTACTGAAGCCCGTGCTCCCCAGAGCCCATGCTTTACAACAAGAGAAACCTCTGCACTGAGAAGCCCATGCACCGCAGCTACAGAGTGGCCCTTGCTCACCACAACTAGAGAAAAGCCCAGCAGCAGTGAAGACCCAGCACAGCCGAGAAAATAAAATAAATAAAATGTAGGTACAGACATAGATAGCAATGTAATGCTAGTTCCTAGACTTATTGAGAATGAAATGAGTATTTGAAGTTTGACCTGGTGAGCAAATACATCTTTAAGTCTATAAAGATTAAGCAGTGATGTTTTCTTTTTATGTGGAGTAATTCTCTGTCAATTAAGTGGCATAATAAGATAGTAAGTCTATTACATACTTACCAGATCAAAGTTGAATAAAATCTTACCCATGAAAAACTAAAATCTCTTCACTAAAGTCATATAACGGTTCACCACTAGATGGAGCAACTAAATTTTATATTTTTCCACTAATGGCAAACCTTCAAGCTTGTTTTGAATTTAGTCCTGATTTTAGGTTACTTATTAACTGTGCTCTTTTTCCTTATCAGATGTTTTGACATTTATTATAGTCTCTAGTAGAGAAAATTTAATAAAACAGCATTGTTATTTAGTGTATCTGATGCTTGTAAACTTAAAGCTTTGTGAGAAAAAATTGGTCAGACGAAAGTTCATAATTTCAAGGAAAATACGTAAGAAATTCAACTTAAACAGATTTTAATATGCATAACAACTACCTTAGCTGCCCTCCTATCTGTAATCTCTTACCGAACAATGTGACTCATCCAGTCAAACCAAGTAAAAAATACCTCTGACCCACTAGAACAAATTTCACAGAGTTGGTTTTCAAATGGCTTCATGTACTGATAGTTTTGTATGTGCATTAAACAATATACGTCCTGGCTGGAAGAGCCAGGATGCTGTTTGATAGTGGGCATAGGAGACACAACAGTTTAGGGGTAATGATTTCTGTGTAATTGAGGGTCATTTTCCTAAACAATGTGTACTATACTTTTCCCACTGAAAGCCACAGCAATCATCATTCATTTAATAGATATTTATTGAGAGATTGCTAGGTGCTGGGCATCATAGTCTCTATGACTTTCATCTCAGAGACAGAACCTTGTCTCAGAATTGGGCTAAGCTGATTGTGTGCTGGAAATTTCAGCATTCACGGGTTTGTTCTGGAAAAACAAGGAGAGATAACCAGAGTGGATGAAACAAAACTGCTGAAGTTTGTGAAAACCAGGACTGATGGAAGAAGGACAAAGACATTTCTTCATCCACAACTGACTAAGGATGTTACCATTTCCTGAACATAGGATATAGATATCAACATCAAAACCCCACAGAACATTATTCTGGGCATCATTGTTAAGATAGCTACTCATAATATATGTGCTCATATTTCAGGCTGAGACATTTTCATATAATTTTGTGTTGTCATTATAAATACTTGAGTTAGAGAATGCTGTTGTATATAACATTAAAATTCTCTCTGGTCCAAGTATAAGTGTCAAGATTCTGTTGTTCAGAAAAAGCAGGTCAAGTAAGCAGCCCCTCTTAACAGAATGCTGCTGCTGCTAAGTCGCGTCAGTCGTGTCCAACTCTGTGCGACCCCATAGATGGCAGCCCACCAGGCTCCTCTGTCCCTGGGATTCTCCAGGTAAGAGTGGATTCTCCATGCATGAAAGTGGAAAGTGAAAGTGAAGTCGCTCAGTTGTGTCCGACTCTTCACGACCCCATGAACTGCAGCCTCCAGGCTCCTCCATCCATGGGATTTTCCAGGCAAGAGTACTGGAGTAGGTTGCCATTGCCTTCTCCCTTAACAGAATGATACCTCATTAAAGCTTTTTTCCTGCGTGAATGGCCAGCTTCACTAATGCTGGCTTTCCTCATAAGCTAGTTGGGTTAGGCATTCACTCACAGACCATTTCATTTTATCTTATTTAGAGTTTGAATAAGCCTGATTATCTGGTCTCCTAGTCCTTAGCAGATTTGAAATAACAAACAAGAAAGAGGATGACAATAACAAACATTTATTGAGTATCCATTATTTTCCAGGCATTGTTCTAAGCAGTTTTATTTCACTTAATCTTCATGACAACCTCATGAGGTAGGTGCTATTATTATCTGCCACTTCATTCAGGAGGAAACTGAAGAGCAGAAAGGTTAAGTAACTTGCCCAGGGTTTCCTGCTCTTACAAGACACATCTGAGATTTCTACTCAAACAGCCTGGCTCCACATTCACTCTCCAGTCCACCACCTCTACTGTGAAGAAGGAATATTAGCTGGCAGGCCTTAAGACAGCAGCAAGAAATGGCTTGACAGCAGGGGAAGAGAGGACATTTGAAAGGCAGCTGAACTGATTTAAAATTCACAGTAACCTTGGATCATTGAAAACACCAGAAAACTGCTCTTTAATTACATGTTTTCTGGATTTTTTTCAGGATCCTTCAGATTTTAAGTATTTATTTCCATAATCTCCATAGTGACACTCAAAATTTTCCCACTGTTTTTCCTAATTTTCAATTTAAAAAAATAGTTAACTACACACAAAAGTTTCTTAGCAGTAAGTGCAATCAATGATGTAGCTCAGAGATCATGAGAGTCAGTGTCTGAAGGTGCTGGCGTCCTGGAGGAAATATCACTGATCCAAGTTCTCTGAAAGTTATTTGTGTTCCGAGTACTAGGGCCCATGATTAGGGGCCAGGATTTCTATAAATGGGGGCCTGGGGTGTATGCAGATGGCCTCTGCTAAGAGGAAAGCTTAGAGAGAAGCCACCACAAATCTTCTTCAGGTGGCAGGGCGTGTGCCCCACCCCACTTGCAGAGCTAGTTACTGGGCATGCAAGTGTGCACACTAAGAAACCAGTTCTCACAGCCAGTCCTGTGACTCAGCCGAAGACAGGAAAGCTGCAGGAATACAGACCCCTATCCATAAGACACGTGAACACGAGGGAACACTGGGGTACTACTGCCTGCTTCCCCTGGAATCAACATCCCGAGCTAACTTTTCGGGGTATGTCTCCCCATTTTCCAAGAAAGGAAAAACTAGAAAACCTTTGGGGGGATTCAGTCAACCTCCTATTGTTGTTTAGTCAATAAGTCATGTCTGACTCTGTTTAGGACCTCATGGACTGGAGCCTTCAAGGCTCCTCTGTCCATAAGACCTCCCAGGCAAGAATACTAGAGTGGGTTGCCATTTACTTCTCCAGGGGGTCTTTCCATCCCAGGGATTGAACCTGCATCTCCTTCACTGGCAGGTGGATTCTTTACCCCTGAGCCACCAGGGAAGCCTGTCAACTTCCTATAGGAAGACAAAAACAGCATAAAATAAAAAGCTCAGTGTATAAATTATGCTAAGAAAGTGGGGTGGGTACGAGGCTGGGTCCACGTTTTATGATCGTGATGCTAGCACAATTTGGGAGTATCTTTTAAGAAAAGGAATAAAAACATGAATTTAAAACAGGGTCAAAATGAATATTCATACAGAATAAGAACAGAAATTACAATAAATTACAAATTTTAAAAGGCTGAAAAATATCACAAACTTCCCTAAATCCAGAAATAAAACATTTTACTAATTAATTTTATGATAATGTAAAATAGTTTTCTATATTTTTGGCTATGTATTCTCTGATAACATCTTTAAGTGATAATGATTTTATAAAATTATCTATAAAAGAAATTAAAAGATAATTCATCTTTCCTCTAGAATGATTGATCAAAGATTTTTAGTTCCCTGACTAGGGATCAAACCGGTGCTCCCTACTTAGAGCACGGTCTTAAACGCTGCACCACCAAGGAAGTCCCCAAAGTTTTTTATTATTATATTATTACCAATAGATTAGAAAAGTTTCTTCCAGGTTCATAGTTCACTATTCCCAATGTCATTTTTAGGACTGCTGTCAAACTCTGAGAATATAAAATTTTTATTATAAACCAACTACAAGATTTTAGGGCAATTCAAGTTTGTTTGGCAAGAACTATGGTAAGAATTTTGCTGGCATATTGAGTGCAGCACTTTCACAGCATCATCCTTCAGGATTTGAAATAGCTCACCTGGAATTCTATCACCTACACTAGCTTTGATCCTAGTGATTCTTTCTAAGGCCCACTTGACTTCACATTCCAGGATGTCTGGCTCTAGGTGAGTGACCACACCATTGTGGTTATCTGGGTCATGATGATCTTTTTTGTATAGTTCTGCATATTCTTGCCACCTCTTCTTAATATCTTCTGCTTCTGTTAGGTCCATACCATTTCTGTCCTTTATCGAGCCCATCTTTGCATGAAATGTTCCCTTGGTATCTCTAATTTTCTTGAAGAGATTTCTAGTCTTTCCCATTCTGTTGTTTTCCTCTGTTTCTTTGCATTGATCACTGAGGAAGGCTTTCTTATCTCTCCTTGCTAATCTTTGGAACTCTGCATTCAGATGCTTATATCTTTCCTTTTCTCCTTTGCTTTTCATTTCCCTTCTTTTCACAGCTATTTGTAAGGCCTCCTCAGACAGCCATTTTGCTTTTTTGCATTTCTTTTCCATGGGGATGGTATTGATCCCTGTCTCCTGTACAATGTCATGAACCTCTGTCCATAGTTCATCAGGCATTCTGTCTATCAGATCTAGTCCCTTAAATCTATTTCTCACTTCCACTGTATAATCATAAGGGATTTGATTTAGATCATATCTGAATGGTCTAGCGGTTTTCCCTACTTTCTTCAATTTAAGTCTGAATTTGGCAATAAGGAGTTTATAATCTGAGCCACAATCAGCTCCCAGTCTTGTTTTTGCTGACTGTATAGAGCTTCTCCATCTTTGGCTGCAAAGTATATAATCAATCTGATTTCGGTGTTGACCATCTGGTGATGTCCATGTGTAGAGTCTTCTTTTGTGTTGTTGGAAGATGGTGTTTGCTATGACCAGTGCGTCCTCTTGGCAAAACTCTATTAGCCTTTGTCCTGCTTCATTTCGCATTCCAAGGCCAAGTTTGCCTGTTACTCCAGGTGTTTCTTGACTTCCTACTTTTGCATTCCAATCCCCTATAATGAAAAGGATGTCTTTTGGGGGTATTAGTTCTAAAAGGTTATGTAGGTCTTCATAAAATTGTTCAACTTCAGCTTCTTCAGTGTTACTGGTTGGGACATAGACTTGGATTACTGTGATATTGAATGGTTTGCTTGGAAACGAACAGAGATCATTCTGTCGTTTTTGAGACTGCATCCAAGTACTGCATTTCGGACTCTTTTGTTGACCATGATGGCTATGCCATTTCTTCTAAGGGATTCCTGCACACAGTAGTAGATATAATAGTCATCTGAGTTAAATTCACCCATTCCAGTCCATTTTAGTTTGCTGATTCCTAGAATGTTGATGTTCACTCTCGCCATCTCCTGTTTGACCACTTCCAATTTGCCTTGATTCATGGACCTAACATTCCATGTTCCTATGCAGTATTACTCTTTACAGCATTGGACTTTACTTCTATCACCAGTCTCATCCACAACTGAGTATTGTTTTTGCTTTGGCTCCATCCCTTCATTCTTTCTGGAGTTATTTCTCTACTCATCTCCAGTAGCATATTGGGCACCTACCGACCCAAGGAGTTCCTCTTTCAGTATCCTATCATTTTGCCTTTCATACTGTTCATGGGGTTCTCAAGGCAAGAATACTGAAGTGGTTTGCCATTCCCTTCTCCAGTGAACCACATTCTGTTAGAACTCTCCACCATGACCCGTCTGTCTTGGGTGGCCCCACATGGCATGGCTTAGTTTCTTTGAGTTAGACAAGACTGTGATCCGTATGATCAGACTGGCCAGTTTTCTGTGATTATGGTTTCAGTGTGTTTGCCCTCTGATGTCTTCTCGCAACACCTACCGTCTTACTTGGGTTTCTCTTACCTTGGACGTGGGGTGTCTCTTCACGGCTGCTCCAGCAAAGCACAGCCACTGCGCCTTACCTTGGACGATGTTGCCCCTTCTGACCTTGAACGTGGAGTAGCTCCTCTTGGCCCTCCTGTGCCCGCGCATCCACCGCTCCTTGGACATGGGGTTGCTCCTCTTGGCTGCCACCCCTGACCTCAGACATGGGGTACCTCCTCTCGGCTGCCGCTGACCGAATGACAACTTGTACCAGAAAGCCTTCAGTTAGCAAGTATTATTAAAGTCTGCTCACAGTAAAGCCAATCTACTGACACCAAGTTGTGTAGAAGGAAAGTGCAGGTTGCAGTGATGGAAGTGTACCGAAGAGTTCAGGAGAGCTAGTGCAGGAAAGAAAAAACACTTGAACTCAATATGCCAGCAAATTTGGAAAACTCAGCAGTGGCCACAGGACTGGAAAAGGTCAGTTTTCATTCCAATACCAAAGGAAGGCAATGCCAAAGAATGCTCAAACTACTGCACAACTGCACTTATCTCACACACTAGTAAAGTAATGCTCAAAATTCTCCAAGCCAGACTTCAGCAATATGTGAACTGTGAACTTCCAGATGTTCAAGTTGATTTTAGAAAAGACAGAAGAACCGGAGATCATATTGCTAACATCCACTGGATCATCGAAAAAGCAAGAGAGTTTCAGAAAAACATCCATTTCTGCTCTATTGACTATGCCAAAGCCTTTGACTGTGTGGATCACAATAAACTGTGGGAAATTCTGAAGGAGATGGGAATACCAGACCACCTGACCTGCCTCTTGAGAAACCTGTATGCAGATCAAGAAGCAACAGTTGGAACTGGACATGGAACAACACACTGTTTCCAAATAGGAAAAAGAGTCCATCAAGGCTGTATATTGTCACCCTGCTTATTTAACTTATATACAGAGTACATCATGAGAAACGCTGGGCTAGAAGCACAAGCTGGAATCAAGCCTGCCAGGAGAAATAGCAATAACCACAGATATGCAGATGATACCACCCTTATGGCAGAAGGTGAAGAAGAACTAAAGAGCCTCTTGATGAAAGTGAAAGAGGAGAGTGAAAAAGTTGGCTTAAAGCTCAACATTCAGAAAACGAAGATCATGGCATTCGGTCCCATCACTTCATGGGAAATAGATGGGGAAACAGTGGCTGACTTTATTTTTCTGGGCTCCAAAATCACCTCAGATGGTAATTGAAGCCATGAAATTAAAAGACACTTACTCCTTGAAAGGAAAGTTATGACTAATCTAGATAGCATATTCAGAAGCAGAGACATTACTTTGCCAACAAAGGTCCATCTAGTCAAGGCTATGGTTTTTCCTGTGGTCATGTATGGATGTGAGAGTTGGACTGTGAAGAAAGCTGAAGGCTGAAGAATTGATGCTTTTGAACTGTGGTGTTGGAGAAGACTCTTGAGGGTCCCTTGGACTGCAAGGAGATCCAACCAATCCATCCTAAAGAAAATCAGTCCTGGGTGTTCATTGGAAGGACTGATGCTGAAGCTGAAACTCCAATACTTTGGCCACCTCATGCGATGAGTTGACTCATTGGAAAAGACCCTGATGCTAGGAGGGATTGAGGGCAGAAGGAGAAGAGGATGACAGAGGATGAGATGGCTGGATGGCATCACCGACTCGATGGACATGAATTTGAGTAAACTCCGGGAGTTGGTGATGGACAGGGAGGCCTGGCGTGCTGCGATTCATGGGGTCACAAAGAGTCGGACACAAGTGACAGACTGAACTAAACTGAACTGAACGTTAAGAAACTCCTTGAATTCACAACATTCAATTGGCCTGGTTGCTGGGTTCTTGGAATCAGCCCAGGCAGGTGTTGGGCCCTGAAGCTTAAGCTTCAATGACTTCATGATAAACCCTCTTCTGGGTGAGCAGACAATTTCCAGCTGATGATTTGGGAACGAGTAGAAAGCTCAGTGGAAGATGTCTGTGGCAGCAGTGGCAGCTAGCTACGCATAGTGGAACACTCCCACAAGTGGCCATCTGAAGACTGGGAACCACTTCCAATCTTAACGACTAAGCCACACAGCAACAACACAGAGGCTTTAGCTAGGGGATAAATCTCTGCAAGCAAAATAAGGAACCATTGCATGAATTTGGACCAGTCAGTCAATAGTAAGAGTAGCCAGAGCTATCATATATATTGGTCAAAAGGAAGACATACTCCTTCTATTTCCTTTCTCAAGGCCTGACTCCTTTAGAGGAGGTTTAATAAAAATGCAGAGGCAAAAGGAATAGTGCATCATAATAGGTGGTTTTCAAAAATCAATACTTTACTTCATTTTAGAGGAGACCTAGAAAATATGGTATTGCAATTGATGTTTGGAGGTCACTCCTGATAAAACAGTGTATTGGCTTTGGAAGCAAGTGGACTTAACCTCAGACTTCATCATCCAGTTCAAATTATTTTAACATTGACTGATTAATTGATTTGGCTGTGTCAGGGCTTTGATGAGGCATGCAGGATCTTCACTGCATCATGCAAGATCTTCCACTGTGGCAAACAGATTCTCTACTTGTGGTGCTTGGACTTCAGTAGTTGTGGCCCGGGAGCTTAGTTTCTCTGCAGCATGGGGAGTTAGTTCCCTGACCCGGGATTGAACCTGAGTACTCTGCATTGCAAGGTGGATTCTTAACCACTGGACCACCAAGGAAGTCCTCAGTTTCAAAATGTGTTAACTCATGCTAAGCTGGTTTCTCCTATACCCAACCCACACCCCATCTCCTTCATCTCCAAACTACTGTAAAAACAAATCCCAGGAATCATAACTGCTCATTGGCAAATATTCTAGAATGTATTTCTGGAAGAAAGGGCTTGTTTTGTTCAGCTTGGGCCGCTCCAACAAAATACCATAAGCTGGGTAGCTTATAAGCGACAGAAATTTCTCACCATTCTGGAGGCTGAAAGTCAGAGATCAGTATGCCAGTGCATCAGGTTTTGGCCCTCCTCCAGGCTGCAGACAGCTGCCTTCCAGTTGTAACTTCACACAGCAGAGCCAAGAAAGGAAGCAAGCTCTCTCCTGCCTGTTATAAGGGCATCAATTCCATTCATGAAGTCTCCACCCTCATGCCCTCATCTAACCCTAATCTCCCAAAGGCCCCATCTCCTAATACCATCACATTGAGGGAAGGTGTCAACATATGAACTTTGGGGGACACAAGAAATAGCTAGTCATATTTTCCTTTACCAATGTAAAAAACCAAAAACTTAAAAAATGAAGAACAAAAATTTTAAAAGAACAATGAACTGAAAGTTAAAAAACAAAAGGTTTAAATCAGTTTTTTCCAGTATGCATACATGGCAAATTCTGGACTTTGATTCATCCTTATAAAATGAAGACAATTCCTATCCCATGTAACTCTCGTTCTCTCATCATTATACAAAGAGCAAGTAACACTTCTCAGAGCTTTAGTACCTCATCTATAAAATGGGAATAAGAAATAACCACCTTATAAAGTTGCTATGAATATTGGAGGAGATGAAACATTTGAAATATCTGGCACATACCACCATTGAGAAAAAGAGATTAGTTCTCTTTCATTTTTGAATCCCAATTTCAACTTCAAACAATATTGCTACATTTCATGGTGTACAATCCTTGCTCTGATATTCTCTCTCAAGTATTCACAACAATCTGGAAAAGTAAATAGCTCAGGTTGTGTGTAATCCAGGGATCAGAGCGACTGACTTGCCCAAAGTGCACAGCTGTTAAACGATGGAACCAAGATTTGCATAGAAAATGCTCCTTAATCTTCTGTGTTCTTTTGAACCTGTGACTTCAAGTGAAAGCTAAGTTTTATTCTGAATAGTTCACAAAGGCATATATATAAATAGTCTTAAGGAAAACTTCCATCTAAAATGGTTATATATTTAAAGTTTTTCAAACTAATTTATCTCAGAAATTTGTTTCTTAGATGTTCAGGACAAGAGGTTTCAGTTTTATCTATGCCAAAAAGAGCTATGTGAAGGCTTTAAAAAACTTAACTACATTGACACTCCAGTGTCCAATTTGTACATATTTCAAGTGCAGTTTTTTAAAGTTGAATGTTTATTGGCTTTAAATAATCACATTTTAAATCTGTTAATGATACTTCACAATGATTTTTAATTTCTTAACAAACATGCCTATAGTTTCTGGTAAAATAAAGCCAGAAAACATTCCTGCAAGAAATACCACAATCTGACCAAATGCTCATTCTAATTAGAATGTTTATTGCAATTCAGGTTGCAGGTGGCCCAAAACCCTTTAAATTTCCTTGATTTGGTGTACTTAGAAAGTAACAAGTCACAAAGTGTGTAGCTTTCCACCACAGCTCTTCTGCTAGAAACAACAGCATGCTTTCGCTTAACCCACTTCACCCCTGGATGAATATTAAGTTTTTCTCAGCTACAAACCTGTAGGAAAAGTTATTTTATAGCTCAATAGTCCTATATTTTCTTTACATGAGTCTCACATGATTCTTCTTAAGGTCATTTCTAGGTATTTTATATAGTTTGCTGCTATTGTAGGTGAAATTCCCCTAGAGGGATTTTTTTCACTGATATTTGCTGTGCCTGAGGGCTTAGTTGCTTCAGTCGTGTCCGACTCTTTGTGACCCTATGGACCGTAGCCCACCAAGCTCCTCTGTCCATGGGATTATTCAGGCAAAAATACTGGAGTTGGTTGCCATGCCCTCCTCCAGAGGATCTTCCCAACCCAGGGATCAAACCCGCGACTCTTAAGTCTCCTTCACTAGCGAGTGGGTTCTTTACCAGTAGCGCCACCTGGGAAGCCTGATATTTGCTGATACATAAGGAAATGGTTGGGCTTCCCTGGTGGCTCAGTGGTAAAGAATCCGTCTCCCAATGCAGAAGACTCAGGTTCAATCCCTGGGTTGGGAAGATCCTTTGCAGAAGGAATAGAAATGGCAAAGTAATCCGATATTCTTGCCTGGGAAATCCCATGGACAGAGGAGCCTGGTAGGCTATAGTCCACAGGGTCACAAAAGAGTCCGACATAACTCAGCAACAACAAGCAAATTATTGCAAACCTGGGTGATAGAAGCTCCTAAATATTTCTGATAATGGATAACCATTAGCCAAAAGGTTACACCAGAATTCAAAATGACCTTGAAACATTAGCAAAATGTTAGAAACAAAGAATAAAGTATTTAGCGGAGCAAGCACAACACAAAACGACAACCACCCGTTTTTCAAAAAGAAAGGGATTCTGGAGAAGGCATTGGCACCCCACTCCAGTACTCTTGCCTGGCAAATCCCATGGATGGAGGAGCCTGGTAGGCTGCAGTCCATGGGGTCGCTAGGAGTCAGATACGACTGAGCGACTTCACTTTCACGCATTGGAGAAGGAAATGGCAACCCACTCCAGGGTTCTTGCCTGGAGAATCCCAGGGACAGGGTTCTTGCCGTCTCTGGGGTCGCACAGAGTCGGACATGACTGAAGCGACTTAGCAGCAGCAGTGGCTATACAAAAGACTGTCAGCAAAACATGTAGGGTCAAAGGGAATAAGCAGCTGTCTATGAATAAGCAATGAAGCCCTGCATTTTTCTTATCTGGAATCTGATAAGAGAACCAGTCCAGATCCCTGGTGTGTTCAGTGCTAGTGGAACCTCTACCATGACACACACTAAATGCTGACAGCCACCTCTTTAAGAGCAATGCAGAGACCTTAGAACCTAACATGACAATGCTGAGGATACCTATACAGTTTTTTAAAAATTAGAAGATGGAATTACCAAAAAGGTAAAGGAAAGGTCCTATAATAATAAGACAGAGACCAACAGTGGCCATGTACACAGATGACAAAAGATAAAACAGGCTTAACCTACAACTTGAAGTCTTGCCATAAATGGCAATGTTTTTGGATAGCAGGTTTATTAGTCACTAAAATGGATTAACACATGAGATTGTCAAATTTCCTGTTCTGGAAATGTAATTTATTAAAGTTCTCTACTGTGTTTCTCAATTCTAAGAATACTGACAACTCCAGTGACCTCAGGCTGTTTTTGAAGATGCTAATGGCTAAAATATCCACAGCTAACAAAGTAAATAATTCACCTTGCTCCTGAATACAAACAAAAGGATAGTCCAGCTAGTGAGTGACTGGGAAAGAACAGAATGTTTATCTTACAGTGCTTAGTGGAAGAGGAACATGGCGTGTTTGTTATACCCAGCAACCATCCAGGTCTAGTCTGTGGTGTCTGCTGTGTTTCACAAGAAAAGACAAGGAGAAGCAACTTGGAAATAAGGTAGCATCTTGTTGGATCAAATACAAAACTACCTCCTAACCAATTCAGAGAACAGGCAAAAAGAGACTCCCAGCATCTGAGAAACCATCCTTAATCGAGAGGGACAAATTCATTAAAAGAGGTTTTGGACCAAGGTATGACAGTTTAAGGCTGGTATGACCTCTTAGAGAAAAATGTTAAGAATTGATAGGGAAACATAACAGCAGTGCTAAAGATTATAGCACAGGTTTTCATTTAAAAATAAAGAGGAATATACCCTTTTTTTCATGGTATATTCAGATTATTTGAGATATGGCCTCTTGAACTGCCCCAGGTCAGTACTGATGTTTTTATCTACCTCTTTCTGGAGCCCCATGAAGGTCACTATTCCTTTTTTTTTTTTTTTTTGAATACCAGTATGTTTTCCTTTCCCATAATCCTATGTTCTTTCTTTTGTAATATGCCCTTTTCTTACTTAAAACTTATTCTACAGTTCATTATATTCATGTTAATGACTGTTTCCTATTGTCTTAAAAACTTAACCTCATGAAAATGTGCAGATAGATCTGTAATGCAAACTGACTCTCCCTAAATTGGCTGTCTTAGAGTTTGCCCCCTGTTTTTATATCATTTCCTGACCTGTAATTCACTACACTAGCAGTACAGAGCAATGACACTGAGTAAAGCTAGATGTGAAACTGGAAGTACATGTGGAAGAGTCAGTCTACTACTTACGAAGGAAAACTATATTTAGAATACCTATAGTACAAAGACTTGAGTTGGCATAGTTGGAACAGAACTTGTGCTCTCATTTTGAATACAGGGAAGTAATACTTTTTCTCTTTGATTTTCTTTCTCAAAATTTTCAGATGTCCTTAGATTATCAGATTAATGCTGACCTGAGACAGCAGAGAAAGGATTCCAGTTCTTACTCTGCTGACAACAGATCTTTACACATGGCTAGATTATAGGATAAGTCAACATATTTTTTAGAAGCATGCTTTTGTTCATAAGGAATCCTTGGTTTGGTCTAAGTTAGGTTTAACTGTTTTCAGAATATTTTATTAAAGTTCCAAATTTTAAAATTAATACACACTAATAAAATATTATTTTAGGGTCATTAAAAATGATGAAAATAATACAATATTTGATAGCTCAGTGAAATCTAAATTTGCATTTTTATCATTTGAGATTTGGCAGATATAGCAATAGAATATTACTCTGAATCAGTGTAGATCACAAGGGGCCTTGTATGATATACAAACAGATAGGATTTTAACTGAGAAGTAATGGGGAGGCACCACAGAGGAGCAGCAAAATCTGATCTGCATTTTAGAAATGCATCTCTAGTGGAAGTAAAAAGATGTATTACAAGGAAGTGAGGATAGAGACAGGGAAGCCTTTTAGAAGGCAATTGCAGAATCTGAGGGAAGATCCTAAGGCAATGGCCATGAGGATGATGAGAAGATTAATCTGAGATAAAGAGTAGGTTTGACATGATTAGTACTAGATGAGAGATAAAACACAGAACTGAGGAGGCCTTACAAATAGCTGTGAAAAGAAGGGAAGTGAAAAGCAAAGGAGAAAAGGAAAGATACACACATTTGAATGCAGAATTCCAAAGAACAGCAAGGAGAGATAAGAAAGCCTTCCTCAATGCAAAGGAATAGAGGAAAACAATAGAATGGGAAAGACTAGAGATCTCGTCAAGAAAATTAGAGATACCAAGGGAACATTTCATGCAAAGATGGGCTCAATAAAGGACAGAAATGGTATGGACCTTACAGAAGCAGAAGATATTAAGAAAAGGTGGCAAGAATACACAGAGAACTATACAGAAAAGATCTTCACGACCCAGATATCACGATGGTGTGATCACTCACACTCACCTAGAGCCAGACATCCTGGAATGTGAAGTCAAGTGGGCCTTAGGAAGCATCACTATGATCAAAGCTAGTGGAGGTGATGGAATTCCAGTTGAGCTATTTCAAATCCTGAAAGATGATGCTATGAAAGTGCTGCACTCAATATGTCAGCAAATTTGGAAAACTCAGCAGTGGCCACAGGACTGGAAAAGGTCAGTTTTCATTCTAATACCGAAAAAGTCAATGCCAAAGAATGCTCAAACTACCGCATAGTTGCACTCATCTCACATGCTAGTAAAGTAATGCTGAAAATTCTCCAAGCCAGACTTCAGCAATATGTGAACCGTGAACTTCCAGATATTCAAGTTGATTTTAGAAAAGACAGAAGAACCAAAGATCATATTGCCAACATCCCCTGGATCATTGAAAAAGCAAAAGAGTTTCAGAAAATCATCTATTTCTGTTCTATTGACTATCCCAAAGCCTTTGACTGTGTGGATCACAATAAACTGTAGAAAATTCTGAAGGAGATGGGAATACCAGACCACCTGACCTGTCTCTTGAGAAACCTGTATGCATGTCAAGAAGCACCAGTTAGAACTAGACATGGAACAACAGACTGGTTCCAAATAGGAAAAGGAGTACATCAAGGCTGTATATTGTCACCCTGCTTATTTAACTTATATGCAGAGTACATCATGAGAAATGCTGGGCTGGAGGAAGCACAAGCTGGAATCAAGACTGCCAGGAGAAATATCAGTAACCTCAGATATGCAGATGATACCACCCTTGTGGCAGAAAGTGAAGAAAAACTAAAGAGCCTCTTGATGAAAGTGAAAGAGGAGAGTGAAAAAGCTGGCTTAAAGCTCAACATTCAGAAAACGAAGATCATGGCATCCAGTCCCATCACTTCATGGGAAATAGATGGAGAAACAGTGGCTGAATTTATTTTGGGGGGCTCCAGAATCATTGCAGATGGTGATTGCAGCCATGAAATTAAAAGATGCTTACTCCTTGGAAGAAAAGCTATGACCAACCTAGAAAGTGTACTGAAAAGCAGAGACATTACTATGCCAACAAAGGTCCATCTAGTCAAGGCTACGGTTTTTCCAGTGGTCATGTATGGATGTGAGAGTTGGACTGTGAAGAAAGCTGAGGGCTGAAGAATTGATGCTTTTGAATGTGGTGTTGAAGAAGACTCTTGAGAGTCCCCTGGACTGCAAGGAGGTCCAACCAGTCCATCCTAAAGGAGATCAGTCCTGGGTGTTCATTGGAAGGACGGATGCTGAAGCTGAATCCCCAATACTTTGGCCACCTCATGCGAAGAGCTGACTCATTTCAAAAGACTCTGACGCTGGGAAAGATTGAGGCAAGAGGAGAAGGGGATGACAGAGGATGAGATGGTTGGTTGGCATCACTAACTCAATGGAGATGGGTTTGGGTAGACTCCGGTAGTTGATGATGGATAGGGAGGCCTGGCATGCTGCAGTTCATGGGGTCACAAAGAGTCGGACATGACTGAGCAACTGAATGGAACTGAGCTGAGGATAATTCTAAGTTTTCTGGCTTGACCAATTAGGTGGCTAGCGGTGTTAATAACAAAAGTAGATAATATAGAAGGAAATGTAGATTTGAACAAAAACAATAAAATGAGCTTGGTTGAAGATAAATGGGGTTTGAGGTAGAACTACTTGGTTGTTCTTTAGAAATATTGTGGTTAGGACAAAGATATGAGCAGGATAAACATATGCATAAGTAAGTAAGTGTTAGTTGCTCAATCGTGCCCGACCCTTTGTGACTCCATGGATTATAGCCCACCAGGCTCCTCTGTCCATGAGATTTTCCAGGCAAGGATACTGGAGTGGGTTGGCATTTCCTTCTCCAGGGGATCTTCCTACCCCAGGGATTGAACCCATATCTCCTGCACTGCAGGCAGATTCTTCACTGACTGAGCTACAAGGGAAGCCTAATTATGCATAAGTGATAACCTAATTAACAGGAGTTGATGAATTGGCTCAGGTGTGAAACATTAATTCTTAGCCATTTCCCAGGCCAACATACCTGCATGATATATCACAGCCCCATTGGTGACTGTGGCAATAGTGGCTTTATAGGTACATGATCTTAGCACTCTCTCCTTTGTGTGTTGAGAAAGAAAGTGACAGAATCCTTAAGAATGGATATACTTAAAGCACTACTGCTTAAACTCAATGTGTACAGATCACCCAGTAAGCTTGCTAGAAGGAGGATGCCTAGACTCACCCCCAGGGACTTGGATTCAGGGTGTAGATTCAGGACTACACTTGTTTAAAAAGTAACTTCTACTATGTTGTATACACACTAAAGTTTGAGAGGTTCTAATAAAAAGAAAGAAAGTTTGCATATGTGAATTTTACCTTTAAAATGACCATGTGTTTTGCTTGAATCCGATTATTCTTTTTGTTCGTTTTAAAGTTCATGGTTTTAGTCAAAATCTAGAGACTATTTTTCCTAGAAAAAGTTTGTAACAAACAAATTTTCCTGCTTTGAGTCATAGCAGCATGATTCCAAAGACTTAACAAGGAAAAAACCTAAAGTTAAAAGCAAAACAAGCAGTGAAAAGCAGCTGGTTTATAAAATCTGGAAATTTCTAATTTAAAATTTTAGACTCATTATGCTTAATGGAAAGGGTGCTGGACTGAAATTCAGAAAACCTGCATTATTTGGTATTAGTAGTAACCTTGAACAAGTCCTTGGAAGTTTCTAGGCCTTCATTTTCCCATTTACCACAAGAAAATCTTGCATTGGGAAAGTCTCATAAGATTCTAGATAAAGATGAAGCGTGATCTTTTAACTTGTATAGTAGGTTGAGTCAAGTAAAAATGATGCTATTATTATTTAACCATTTTGACCTACAAAAAATGGCAATTTCATATGTTTCAACATATCTAGGATCAAGCTGGAGGAGGGCATGGAAACCCACTCCAGTGTTCTTGCCTGGAGATTTCCCATGGACAGAGGAGCCTGGCAGGCTACAGCCCATGGGGCGGCAAGGAGTCAGACACAACCGAGCAACTAAGCACAGCACAGAACAGCACCTGATTGAGCTGACCCACTAGGCAGGAGCAGCCCAGGGGCTCTATATCACCCCATCTGACAGTCACAGTTTGCTTTATGTTCTCCAGCTACAAGTAGTCTTTCTCTATGGCCACAAGCAGAGCAGACACACATTTCTATCCTTCAAGTTCTGTGATTTCAAACTGAATACTCCTGAAGAAGGATTCAGATCGTCATGGCTTGGATCATACCTTCACCTCAGCCAAATGCTGCAGTCAGAGTACCATTTCTGGATGGAAATGGATCACTTTCCTGTCCTAGTGACCAGAGGCATAGAATATCATGAATGGCTGCTGTTAGTCCCCTCAAAGAGGTGTGGTACTGAACAGACAAAAACTAGATATCCTCTACATGTCTGTATGGTTCTGGGTGTGTCATGACTTAAACCATACTTTATGCATTGAAAGTAGACATTATGAACAAACCAGCCAGAAGGAAGATGATTTGGATTCAAAATCTTTATGACTTGGGAAGTTATTTCCTTCTTTTGAATCTGTTTTCTCATCTGATAAAAAATTTACTATAAATACCTCAAAGGTTTATTATGGGATTATATGACAGCATGTATATGAAAATTTTCATGTGTATGACATTATAAAATACCGTACAACTTAAAGAATCTTTCATTCAATCAACTATTGAGTATCTGCTGAGGGCTGTGAACCTTGTTAGGTGTTGGGAACATAAAGATGAATACAATATGATATTTTTGCCCTCTGTAATATCACAATAGATTAGCATAACATCCAGTATTTACCTCAGTGCATCTTTTAAAATATTTTAAATAGATCAAGTGCTTGATGAGTTGAGTCAAAGAGTACAGTAGTTTAACAAATGCATGCGTGCATGTTCAGTCGCTTCAGTCATGTCCAACTCTTTGTAACCCTATTGGCTGTAGCCCAGCAGACTCCTCTGTCCATGGGATTCTCCAAGCAAGAATACTGGAGTGGGTCGCCATTCCCTGGTTCAGGGGAACTTCCCGACCCAGGGACTGAATCTGCATCTCTTATGCCTCCTGCATTGGCAGGTGGGTTCTTTACCACCAGTGCCACCCAGGAAGACCTTAACAAATGCAGAGGTAGGCAATATACTAGAGAATAGAGATATTACTAAAAATTTGAGTATAAAATTAATTTCTTCAAAGCAAATCTTTCACTTGATTTACCTATATTGACAACACTTTATTTGGTTCTGTTCACCTCTTGAGCCGGAGAAGGCAATGGCACCCCACTCCAGTACTCTTGCCTGGAAAATCCCATAGACGGAGGAGCCTGCAAGGCTGCAGTCCATGGGGTCGCTGAGGGTCAGACACGACTGAGCGACTTAACTTTCACTTTTCAGTTTCATGCATTGGAGAAGGAAATGGCAACCCACTCCAGTGTTGTTGCCTGGAAAATCCCAGGGACGGGGGAGCCTGGTGGGCTGCCGTCTATGGGGTCACACAGAGTCGGACATGACTGGAGCGACTTTGCAGCAGCAGCAGCAGCAGCAGCAGCAGCAGCATCTCTTCAGCAAATGATTAATTTCCTCAAGATTAACATTTATTGCCTCAAAACTGGCTTTTATCAATAAACAATCATATAGCTAGTATTCTATTCTTTGTCTTATCTCTATACACACTTAGCCTGAATACAACAATTCTTACCACATGGTCTCTCGCACACACTATTTTCAAACTCTTTCCTAAACAAATCAATTTTGAACTTGATTTGTGTTAGTTTTTATTTTTATCTTTTCTTGGCACAATTCTCTTATTAAATTGTATTGTCCCAGTCAAGCTCATGCTTTGGGAAAAGGTTGATAAAACTGAGACTTGTCTATAAAATGATCTTACAATTGTCCTGCCATTTGGAATCTCAAATTACCAATATCACTCAGGGCAGTCAAACATTTCTCACAGTGGTCTACATTCTCATCATTATGAAATATATTTTGAAACATGACTCATTCAAAATGTTAACAAGATTAAATAATAAATTACAAGAAACTTTTCAGGAACTTCCTGCTAAAAAATATTTGCTTGCTCTGCACACAGTTTATATGACAATCACATGTTTCTTCAGCATGAACTGGCCACACTGCTATGAGTTCCTGTCAGTATTGCTGCTGCTAAGTCGCATCAGTCGTGTCTGACTCTGTGCGACCCCATAGATAGCAGCCCGGAGGCTCCCCCATCCCTAAGATTCTCCAGGCAACAACACTGGAGCAGGTTGTCATTTCCTTCTGCAATGCATGAAAGTGAAAAGTGAAAGTAAAGTCGCTCAGTTGTGTCCAACTCTTAGCGACCCCATGGACTGCAGCCTACCAGGCTCCTCCATCCATGGGATTTTCCAGGCAAGAGTACTGGAGTGGGGTGCCATCGCCTTCTCCGCCTGTCACCACTAGAACTGTATAAAATTCTCAAACCACAGGCTAGCTTAGTGTTTCTAATGCCACTCCTTATTGCTAGTACTTTATACCTATTGTTCAGTTTGGCATGGGTTCCTAGATCACTCTTCTTGAAATTCTTTGCCTGGCTTTGCATATTCATTTCTTCAGCAAATATTTACTGTATCTTTGGGGGGTAGTTACAAAATTAACAAGGCACAATCTTTGCTCTCAAGGCCCTTACAAAGCAGTAGAGGAGACAGAGACCTAAAAAGACAACACAGGAGAACAATGTAATATGGGAAGTATGGTTTGTGTCTGTCTCCTCCTAGTTCCTTTAGGTGATTCTTCCTCAACTCTGCTGCTGCTGCTGCTGCTGCTAAGTCGTTTCAGTTGTGTCCTACTCTGTGCAACCCCATAGACGGCAGCCCACCAGGCTCCCCTGTCCCTGGGATTCTCCAGGCAAGAACACTAGAGTGGGTTGCCGTTTCCTTCTCCAAAGCATGAAAGTGAAAGTGAAGTCGCTCAGTTGTGTCCGACTCTTCGCGACCCTATGGACTGCCGCCTACCAGGCTCCTCCATCCATGGGATTTTCCAGGCAAGAGTACTGGAGTGGGGTGCCATTGCCTTCTCCTGGTCTAAAAGCCCTACTGGCTGATCATATGGGTTCAAGGATGGGCATGAAACTGGCCCATGTCTGTCAAAGGACTCCTCAGAGCTTTCCTGCTGGAGTTAGAAGGGGAGGAGTATCCCTATGTCACAAGCTCCAGGTGTGGAGCCTGAAGCATGCAGGTGATTTCATTATTCAAAATGAGAAGTAGCACTTTTCCCAGCGTATGGAGAAAACAACCAGGAGAGACCACGGGTAACATCCGAGGAGCAGCCGAGGAGAGCAAGACCTGAGAGATGAAGAAAGCCTCGCTGGCCCCTTGGTCTGGTATGCCTGAAGCTGTCACTTCCCTAGACTGACCATATGGGGTGGTAGGCAATTCTGGGACAGTATGGGTGGCTCCATAATCATCAGGGATCCAGGTTTCTTCTGCTTTTCTGCTCTGCAGTCCTTAACATTTGACTTCCATCCTCATATATCAACTGCACTTTCAGGCGCACTTTCACTACAGTCTCCATTATGTCTTAACATTCCTGGCACAGACACTGTGTTCTGTGCCAGTTGTCATTTATCCTCAAGTGGCGGTGTTTTCCTTATTCTCTGCCCACTTCACTCATAACTCACTTCAACTCTGTAAGCTTTGAGAGTATTGTCCCTAACCAAAATCAAGAGGGACATCTACTTAAGTATATTTCTATTGGGCTCAAGCAAGAAGTCTAACCCCTCCTTTGTTGTAAATCTTCTGAAGAAAAAAAAAAAAAAGACTCACCAATGGCAATGTTCTCAACTCCAAGGTTATGGGACAACGGTATATCTACCTATTGTGAAGGAGATGGGGCATATCTAGTAAACTTACTAGAGAGATGTAGATTGTTTTTAGAGTTTGCTAACAGTGCTGTCTTTCCTTTTAGAGAAGACTAAAGTTCATTCATATAATGACATCATTTTCTGTCTCTTGTACTCTTGTATGCTTGATAAAATAGGAAGATAAGAGGGTCAGAAGTACTGGTTAATTTACAGCCTTGAAGCCTATTTAAATATATTCATAAGTGTGGCATGGGGGGATGGGAGGGAGGCTCCAGAGGGAGTGAATACAGGTATACTCATGGCTGATGCACGTTGTACGACAGAAGCCAACACAACGTTGTAAAGCAATTATCCTCCAATTACAAAAAGGTGTGTCACAGATTTGAACATCCTTTACAGGCAGTAGCAGCAGAATGTCTAAGTATAACCCCAAAGCAGGCAGACATGATGATAAAGCTTGGAAAGGGACAGGGAGTAGAGAGCAACTGTCATCACTAAACATACAAGTTATTTCACTAGTCATGTTAAGTGCCAAATGGGATTCACTTTTTGGCCAAATGGGGCCCTGTGTGAACTCTAGCATATGTCAGTAGTCTCCTGGGAAAGTCCCACCTTAAGATTAGGAAGAGAAGATTGACGTTAGATTTAGGAATGGACAGTTGTGGATAAGGAAAGGGAATGATCTACTTCTGAGACCATGGCTTACTCCTCTAGTAATTTGGAAGGAGGAAGCTGTAAATAAAGGGGATCTAAGACTAAGTAAGAACTTCAAATCAGAAATGGTGCTGCCAGAGATGTGGACTCTGCTACAAAATTTGTCTTAATAGAAAAATGAAAGGAATCTAGGCCTTCAGGTGTAGCTGTTAGCCCCAAACGATGAAAAAAAAAGAAAAGAAAATAAGCTAAGAGAAAAATACTGGCAAGAACCTAGATAATAATTTGATGGTGGTGATGATGGCAATAAGCAGATCTTAGCAGCAGAAAATGGAGCAGCCAATTTTATAGGAACAAGTCATCCAAAAATTGTGTGATTTGGGAGAATGCTTACTAAGAGATATTATGAACCTATGAGATATATTAGAGACTGTGACTAGCGAAGTGGCCTTAGGAAAAAAACTAAGGGACAGAAGTAAGAAACATTCAGTTTAGTTCAGTTGCTCAGTCGTGTCTGACTCTTTGCGACCCCATGAATCACAGCACACCAGGCCTCCCTGTCCATCACCAACTCCCGGAGTCTACTCAAACTCATGTCCATCGAGTTGAGGATGCCATCCAGCCATCTCATCCTCTGTTGTCCCCTTTTTCTCCTGCCCCCAATCCCTCCCAGCATCAGAGTCTTTTCCAATGAGTCAATTCTTTGCATGAGGTGGCCAAAGTATTGGAGTTTCAGCTTCAACATCAGTCCTTCCAATGAACACCCAGGGCTGATCTCCTTTAGAATGGACTGGTTGGACCTCCTTGCAGTCCAGGGGACTCTCAAGAGTCTTCTCCAACACCACAGTTCAAAAGCATCAATTCTTCAGCCCTCAGCTTTATTCACAGTCCAACTCTCACATCCATACATGACCACAGGAAAAACCATAGCCTTGACTAGATGGACCTTTGTTGGCAAAGTAATGTCTCTGCCTTTGAATATGCTGTCTAGGTTGGTCATAAATTTTCTTCCAAGGAGTAAGCATCTTTTAATTTCATGGCTGCAATCACCATCCACAGTGATACTGGAGCCCCCAAAAATAAAGTCTGACACTGTTTCCACTGTTTCCCCATCTATTTCCCATGAAGTGATGGGACCAGATGCCATGATCTTCGTTTTCTGAATGTTGAGCTTTAAGCCAGCTTTTTCACTCTCCTCTTTCACTTTCATCAAGAGGCTTTTTACCTCCTCTTCATTTTCTGCCATAAGGGTGGTGTCATCTGCATATCTGAGGTTATTGATATTTCTCCCGGCAATCTTGATTCCAGATTGTGTTTCTTCCAGCATAGCATTTCTCATGATGTACTCTGCATAGAAGTTAAATAAGCAGGGTGACAATATACAGCCTTGACATACTCCTTTTCCTGTTTGGAACCAGTCTGTTGTTCCATGTCCAGTTCTAACTGTTGTTTCCTGACCTGCATACAGGTTTCTCAAGAGGCAGGTCAGGTGGTCTGGTATGCCCATCTCTTTCAGAATTTTCCACAGTTTATTGTGATCTACACAGTTGAAGGCTTTGGCATAGTCAATAAAGCAGAAATAGATGTTTTTCTGGAACTCTCTTGCTTTTTCCATGATCCAGCGGATGTTGGCAATTTGATCTCTGGTTCCTCTGCCTTTTCTAAAACCAACTTGAACATCTGAAAGTTCACGGTTCACGTATTGGTGAAGCCTGGCTTGGAGAATTTTGAGCATTACTTTACTAGCGTGTGAGATAAGTGCAATTGTGCAGTAGTTTGAGCATTTTTGGCATTGACTTTTTCGGTATTAGAATGAAAACTGACCTTTTCCAGTCCTGTGGCCACTGCCACACTAAGGAAGTAATAAACAGACAAGACTTGGAAACTGACAATGGATGGGTGGGAAGGGAGTAGAGAGGTAAGGAATCAAAATTCACTTTGTTATTTTAGGTCAAATAACTAGAAGAAATATATAAAAGATATAGATAAACTACCTTCATATAAATAAAGAAAACTGGTGGAAAGATGATTTTAAGGGGAAAGGTGATATGTTCAGCTCTAGATAATTTGAGTTTGAAGTGAATGAGAAATATTGAAGTGGAAATGTTCAGAAGAGTCCATAACAGGAAATGTGAGACTGAAGTTAAATGAGAGAGGTCAAGGTACATTTCTAGATTGGAAGCTATTGCTCAGTGATATTAGTGGAAGCTGGAAGAGAAGATGACATCACCAAGGGAGATGCTAGAGGCCAAAGTGTGCCACGTGAGCATGTCTTTTCCCTTGTTCATACACATTAACCTTAAATACGTGTACTGAAAATACTCATTTATTGCCTTGAACTGGTGGTCATTTATAGCCTATCGTCTGAAACATAACACAACAGGGTACTTGGTTTGAATTTAAATTTCAAAATTAGATTAGTGCAATCAAGAAATTTAAATATATATGGTGGATGAGAATATTTGGATACCAAAAGTTGCTCCTAACTTGTGTTATAAACTAAGTTTAGTGATAGGTACATTAACATTTAAGTTTGCTGCTGCTGCTGCTGCTGCTGCTGCTAAGTTGCTTCAGTCGTGTCCAACTCTGTGTAGCCCCACAGACAGCAGCCCACCAGGCTCCCCGGTCTCTGGGATTCTCCAGGCAAGAAGACTGGAGTGGGTTGCCATTTCCTTCTCTGCTGCTGCTGCTAAGTCACTTCAGTCGTGTCCGACTCTGTGCGACCCCATAGACGGCAGCCAATACTAAATGCATAGGTTGACCTTCACATAATATTTTTCTTTAATTCTACTGCGATATGTTTTTTTTTTGCAATATGTTTTTTTAAAGAAGAATTTCAAAATCACTTCTGAATTTTCTTAATTGTATGGCTTTAAGTTAGACGAATGAAATATGCCTTTTCAAATATAGTGTTAAAGATTTTAGTATCCTGTATAATCCAAACTATTAATATCTGTTAATGTTTAATTATATAAAGAACATTATGCAAATATTTACCTGAACAAGTAAGATATCATTATTAATGATGACTTGTGACTATAATTAGAAATGAGTAATTAGGAAAAATACAACAGTAATAAAGAGTATATTTCAAAAGTAGTACACTAGGGATATGAAAATAAGCACTCTATATGTCCTTTACACACCAGTAGAATATGCATATGGTGTTCCTGCCTATGAAATGATTTGAAATGGAAAGGTAGGAATAAAAGAATCATAATGGTCTCTTATCCTCTGAGTAATTTTAATCTTAACTGCTATATTCTATTACTCAGATATGAATAGACTAGGTATCCTAGAGAAAGTCCTATCCTCTGAAGAGCAGATTGTTATCTTATCTTCCAAAATAACATATTAAAAAAGGAGTTTTGAGGCTGGTGGATCAAGATGGAGAGTAGGAATACTCTGAGCTTACCTTCTCCCATGGACACACCAAAACTACAACTACGTATAGAAGAGTAATCTCTGAGAATGACCTGAAGTCTAGCAGAACAAATTTTCTATAATTAAGGATGTAAAAAAAGGCCATACTGAGAATGGTGGGAGGGGTAGAGATATGGTCTAATCAGAACTCACATGCCCAGTGCAGCAACTCACAAGAAGAAGGGCTATCCCAACTAGGAGGACTCCTCTGAGGAGAAAGGGGTCGAGCCTCACACTGGGCTCCTCAGCCAAAGGAACCAGCACCAGGAAATGAGCCCCCATTACAACTGGCTGAGCGCCGAAGAATTGATGCGTTTGAACTGTGGTGTTAGAGAAGACTCTTGAGAGTTCCTTGGACTGCAAGGAGATCCAACCAGTCCATTCTGAAGGAGATCAGCCCTGGGATTTCTTTGGAAGGAATGATGCTAAAGCTGAAACTCCAGTACTTTGGCCACCTCATGCGAAGAGTTGACTCATTGGAAAAGACTTTGATGCTGGGAGGGATTGGGAGCAGGAGGAGAAGGGGACGACAGAGGATGAGATGGCTGGATGGCATCACTGACTCAATGGACATGAATCTGAGTGAACTCTGGGAGTTGGTGGTGGACAGGGAGGCCTGGCATGCTGAGATTCACGGGGTCGCAAAGAGTCAGACATGACAGAGTGACTGAATTGACTGACACCTGGCTTTTAAAAAAACAGTGGGGCTTACGTCTGGGAGAGGAGGAGGGCTATGGGAAACCAAGACTCCACTCCTGAAGGGACTTGCATAAAAATTTACTTACTCCAAGTGCCAGCAGAGAGGTAGCAGCTCGGAAAGCACAAGGGTCATATGAAAAGAAAATTCAGATTTTAATTTTAGAGCATGTGCCAGAGGGAATGGATCTGATGGAACTCTCTCCAGGGATGGAAGCATTCAGGGCACCATATTTTTTTATTAAACTCTCCTTCCATCTAGCTGGTACAGGAGCTGGTAGCTACCATTTTTTTGTCACTCTCTATCAACATTGCTAACATCATGCACCTTGCCCAGGCATTCTTCTGAGGACCAGCCCTGCCCAATAGGCTTGCCCTAGGAGGCCCCTCCAAAATGGCTCCAACCACTCCCTACTTGGTGGGCAGCACTGGCCTGCACCAGCAGTATCCCCTCAAAATGGCTCCAGCTTTGGGGGGGACCAGCCCACACATCACCATGCTCACAACAGCTGTAGCTGGACAGTCATGCTGGGGACAAATCCTGCATATTAATACGCCCATAGTCGTCATAGCCAGCCCTCTCATCCAGCCAACTCGGGGGCAAACTCACCCACCAGCAATCCCACAGCAGTCACAGCCTAAACACAACAGTGAAATACATGCAGCACATACAGGGGATGCCCCTAGAGCACCTAGCTCTGGGGACGGGGGGCGGGGGATATACCACTGGCCCCACTGAACATTTCCTACATTAGGCCACTCTTTCAAGACTAGAAGACTTAGCTGACTTACCTAATACATTGAAACAAACACGGAGAGTTAGGTAAAAACGAGGAGACAACAGAATACCTTCCAAAGGGAAAAATAGGACAAAACCTCTGAAAAGGAACTAAAGAAATCAGAGTAAACAATCTACCAGGGAAAAGGTCAAAGAAATAGTCATAAAGACGCTCACAAAATTTCAGAGAAGTCAGTGAAAGGGTCAACAAACAGAAAATATTAAAAAGAACCCATCATAACTGAAGAATATGATAACTAAAGTGAAAAATACACCAGAGGGACTCATCAGTGGATTAGAGGAGGCAGAAGAGTGGACTGAGGCCTGGAAGACAGGGTAACGGAAATCACCCAATCGGAACAGCAGAAAGAAAAGAGCTTAAAAAATGAGTGTAGTTTAAGAAACCTCTGGGACAATATCAAGCATGCTAACGTTTTCATGAAAGGGGTCCCAGAGGAGAAGAGAAAGAGATACAAAATCTATTTAAAGAAATAATGGCTGAAAATTTCCCTCACCTGGCAAAGAAAACAGACATCCAAGTCCAGAAAGCAAAGAGAGTTACAAATAAGATGAAATGAAAGAGACTCACACCAAGGCTATTAGAGTTAAAATATCGAAAAAGTAAAATAAAATAGAGAATCTTAACAGCAGCAAGAGAAAAACAACTAGTTATGTACAAAGGAACTCCCATAAAACTATCAGCCAACTTTTCAGTATTGACTTTACAGGCAAGAAGGGAGTGACGTTATACATTGAAAGTACTGAAAAAAACTAACAAATAAGAACATTCTGCCTGGCAAGGTTATCATCAGAATTGAAGGAGAGATAAGAGTTTACAGATAAGCAAAACCTAAAGGAGTCTGTCACCACTAAACTGGCCTTTTAAGAAATATTAAAGGGACTTCTTCAAAAGAAAAAGAAAAATCCATAACTAGAAACAAGAAAATTATGAAAAAAAAATCACTGGTAAAGGCAAACATAAACTAAAGGTAGTGAATAAACTACCTACAAAGCTAACATTAAGGTTAAAAGACAAAAGCAGTAAAAAATTATCTATATCAAAAATAATTGAGTGTTATATAAAATTAAAAGATGCAAAATATGATATAAAAACATAAAACAAGGCAAGTGCTTTTAGAATGTACTCAAACTTGAGTGACTATCAAAACAGACCCTACATACATAGGTTGTTACATATGACCCACATGTTAATCATGAACCAAAACCCTGTAATGGATACAAAAAACATAGAAAGGAATGCAAACATATTAATAACACTAAAGAACATTATCAAATCACAAGAGAATAAGAAAGGAACAGAGAACTACAAAAAAAAAAAAAAAACCCAGAAAATAATTCACAAAAAGGTGACATGTACATACCTATCAATAGTTACTTTAAATGTAAATAGGCTATATGCTTTAATCAAAGGATATAGGATGGCTGAATAGGTAAGAAAAATACAAGATCCATAGTATGTTTACCACAAGAGACTCGCTTCAGATCTAAAGACACACACATACAGAAAGTGAAGGGATGGAAAAAGATATTTCATGCAAATAGAAATAAATATGAATAGAAATTAAACTGGGGTAGCAATACTTAGACAAAACACAAATATTTGTCTCTCCTAACAAGAGACAAAGAAGGGCATTAAATAATATAAAGGGTTCAAGCCAACAAGAAGATAAAATACTTGGAAATGTATATGTAACCAACATTGGAGCACCTGGATAAATAAAACAAATATGGACATAAAGGGAGAGAATAACAGTAATATATTAATAGTAGGGGATTTTGACACCTCATTTACATCAAAGGGTGGGCCATCCAGACAGAAAATCAATCAGGAAACACTGGCCTTAAACAACACATAAATCAGACAAAGTTAATGGGTATATGTAGAATATTCTACACCAAAACAGAATACAGATTTTTTGCAAGTGTAAATGAAATTTTCTCCAGAATAGATCAAATGGCATGCCACAAAACAGGACTTCATAAATTTAAGAAGGTTAAAATCATATCAAGTATATTTTCCAACTACACAGTATGAAACTAGACATTCATTACAAGAAGAAAACTGGAAAAATAGGATAGTACTTGGCATAAATGTTTATTATTGTCATAAGAAATTATTCAAACCATGCAAATACAGATATTCACATAACACATACATATTACATTTTGCTGTTTGTGATGGTTAGGTACAAAAAGTACCAAGGTAAACAGGTAGACACAAAAGGGAGCTTCAATTCAGTCTCAGGAGTTAAACTTAGAGCTAGTATAGGTCCTCTGGAGAGAGGTAAAATTAAATGTGTGTTTTATTTAACTTCAAGTTCTACTGTTTTTTAACCTCTTTGCTTCTTTATTCTTTACTGTTTTACTCTTTGTGACTCAATTAAACAGATGCCAATATAGTCATGCAGAGAAATACAAAATAGTGCCAACACAGTCAGGTGAAAATAATAATAAAATTGTAGGAGCAATTTGAACTAAAGCTAGGACTCAGATCTTAAACTCTGTCTAAAATGAAAAGGAAGAATTTTCTTTTCTCTAGGTTGGCTGGTCATATTGATCAGATTCACAGGATAATTCAAATTAAGAATCAAATGGGACTCTAACATATTCTTTTGATATTTAAGGAAATTGAATTTGGGTCACAAGTAACAAGTTGACAACTGATAGAGAGTTGAATAAGTCATCCAATTAATTTAATTCTAGTATATACATATATCTGTAAATTATTTTTGTTTTCAATTGCTAAATATAAACATAATTATTCATTTTGCTATCTATTCAGATACTCTATTTCACAAGTTGAGAGTGGAGAACTGACGTAAATTTGAAAAAAATGTATAGATCTGACCAAAGGAAGAATTTTAAGATTGCAATTCATGGGGAAAAGCCAGATTATTTTCTTTTGGAAATTTTAAAGTAAGAGTTATTCTCCTGGTTGGGTTAGGTACAAAACACTTTAGAATTCTAGATTCTTAAATTATATGTATAGACAAAAAAAGCCAGACCCTGAAATGAATTGATGCTGTAGCTGTGGGATATTACACTTATTCTACATGTCTTACTTCACCAATTTATTGTGAGTAATTTCTAACCATGTGAGGTAAAGGAGGTGAGTAGGGGAGGGCAGGGGGTCTGTGTCAGGGGGAAAATGATGGTATGTTGGAAAACATATTTTGCCACTTATAGATATAACTACCATTTTTCTAAAAGCTACCTCCATCAAAGAGATACATCAATATCTCAGCACGTGTAGAAGGAATGAATATGTAGAAAACCCTGACTATCACACTTCAGATCTTTCTCAGGAATGTCCTATCTTTCATCCATTAACATTGCCTTAGACAAAGATGTTCTGTATGCACTGCAGAGTGATAACACATTACATATTTAATATATTTTAGCTACGTTTTTCACAAAAGTTTTTATAGCTTCTGGCCTCATTTACTTTTCAAAGAAAAACAATGAATTGAATGTATTATCACAGCTAAGAAATGTAAATTTCTTTCAGCATTTAAGGGATAAGAGAAAGCCTGAATTGAAATCAGCTTTCACTTGGTACGTAGGGCAAGGAAAACAGGTGTTAATGAAAAATGATTCACTTAGGGCTGTCATTACCAGCATTGTTAATCTATATCAGAAGCCAGTGGGAGGAGAAAAATGCATTAGAAGGTTAATAGTTTCAGAATGACAGTTCAAAAATGAACATTTGAAGTAATGTAATATCTGTTAAATAATCAACAGGCTGTAAAAAATTATGTGCTTTATTTTTCTGTTAACTATGCTGCTGCTGTTGCTAAGTCGCTTTAGTCGTGTCCGACTCTGTGCGACCCCATAGAGGGCAGCCCGCCAGGCTCCCCTGTCCCTGGGATTCTCCAGGCAAGAACACTGGAGTGGGTTGCCATTTCCTTCTCCAATGCATGAAAGTGAAAAGTGAAAGTGAAGGCGCTCAGTCGTGTCCGACTCTGTGCGACCCCATAGACGGCAGCCCACCAGGCTCTTCTGTCCGTGGGATTTCCAGGCACAAGTACTGGAGAGGGGTGCCATTGCCTTCTCCGTCTGTTAACTATACTCAATGCCAAACTGAGATGTTAAAAATGAGAAATTTTTGTTTATCTTCTGGTTTTGTTAAATATAACAGATTTTTATCATTATACAGTTATATGCAAACAATGTCTACACTGTGAGTGATAACATATGGCCATAACATAAATAATATCTATTAAAATAACTGAAGAAAGTAAAAAGTGAGCATTTATTTCCCATTATGTAGCTCCTCTATGTATCTATGTTCCTTTGTCTTTATTCATATACTGATGAATATATTTAATGAATTTCAACTTTTCATATGGTTTGATCAGTATGAAAGGTTATAATGTAATTAATTGATTAATGTAATATTTTATTAACTGTCTTAGTACAGAGAAGTATTTATGAGAAGTGTTTCAAGTTAGGAAGGCATGCATTTCTTAGGTGAATTACTCCAAGTACAGATTTTATCAGCAAAAGAAAACAGTGAAAATGGATATTGATAATATAGGTAAGCCATTTACCACTACTTAAGAAGCATTTATACTAAAACAAACCTAATCTGGAAAAAACTTTAAAAAACTTATGTTCCTTTGAGTGAAAGCCCATAAAATGTTTATACCCAAAATAGTTTGTATGATTATATATCCATTACTAAAAACTTTTAAACATTCTAATTTATAAGGTAAGTCATTTTCATTCTTTGTTTTAATATAGATAGCTCTGAAGAGCTTTCCATTCTTAGCACGTGAAAAATAGGAAGTGTTTTTCTATGCCACAAATGAACTCATGAGAAAATCTTTGAATATCTTCTCTGCAGCCCCAATTTCAAGTCAATAGATTAAGTGCCCACATTGTTTGCAACTAAGTCACAGCTGTCTAAATTGCTTCAGAAATGTTTAGCAGATTGCTTTATAGCAGGATAACACAGTTTGAACCACAGTTTCTTGAATACATCTTGCTGAGAGCTTATCTCATTCAAATGATGAAGGCAGCTGAAGCATGGTATTTGAATCAACCACATTTTGTTCTAATAAAGGAAAATTTTAGGAAGCTCTAGTTGTGATAGGCAACACAGTAAAGCAATTGAAATGTGGATATTATATTTTACACCATTCAAACTGCTTGCGTATATGTGTGTGGTGATATTTTAAAAATAAAATTTTTTCATCTGGCGAGAAGCTTAAACTGTAAAAGCAATATACAAATCATGTGAATTGCGAGCATATAAAAATAAAAATGCAAATGAGTACAATATTCTTTTCCAAAATAGCATCTTTAATAGGAAACCCTTCATAAGAATCTTTACAAAGTGACGTATTTTAAAGTCATTTTTATATTTCATAAGTACTTATAACTAGCAGTTCTTATTTTTAATTAGAAAATACACATCTCTTCAGCCATACTGAATAAACTATAGATATGAACATGAGGAATGGGTACATCCACTTCTAAATTTTAAAAATTCTTATCAAAGAAGTTCTTATAAAGTACTTTCTACACATGAGTTTTACATACACTAGATGTGATTACAGAAGTCTGATATATACATTTTTCACTCAAGAAGCTTAAAATCTACTTGGGAAACATGAGTATAATAGGATCCTAAGGTGTGTGGCTTATAAATATAAACCCAGTAAGTTGTAGCTACTTAAAAAAGTTGTTGAGAAAGTGAATGTGTTATATACAAGCTAAATTTTGTTTTTAACTGCTTCAGTTCAGTTCAGCTCACTTCAGTCACTCAGTCGTGTCCGACTCTTTGTGACCCCATGAATCGCAGCACAGCAGGCCTCCCTGTCCGTCACCAACTCCCAGAGTTCACTCAGACTCACGTCCATTGAGTCAGTGATGCCATCCAGCCATCTTATCCTCGGTCATCCCCTTCTCCTCTTGCCCCGAATCCCTCCCAGCATCACAGTATTTTCGCATGAGGTGGCCAAAGTACTGGAGTTTCAGCTTTAGCATCATTCCCTCCAAAGAAATCCCAGGGTTGATCTCCTTCAAAATGGACTGGTTGGATCTCCTTGCAGTCCAAGGGACTCTCAAGAGTCTTCTCCAACACCACACTTCAAAAGCATCAATTCTTCGGTGCTCAGCCTTCTTCACAGTCCAACTCTCACATCCATACATGACCACAGGAAAAACCATAGCCTTGACTAGACGGACCCTAGTCGGCAAAGCAATGTCTCTGCTTTTAAATATACTATCTAGGTTGCTCTTAACTTTTCTTCCAAGGAGTAAGCGTCTTTTAATTTCATGGCTGCAGTCACCATCTGCAGTGATTTTGGAGCCCCCCCAAAATAAAGTCTGACACCGTTTCCACTGTTTCTTCATCTATTTCCCATGGACTGATGGGACCGGATGCCATGATCTTCGTTTTCTGAATGTTGAGCTTTAAGCCAACTTTTTCACTCTCCTCTTTCACTTTCATCAAGAGGCCTTTTAGTTCCTCTTCACTTTCTGCCATAAGGGTGGTGTCATCTGCATGTATTTAAATATTTCAGAAAAATTCTATCAATGGCAAGTTTGAGAAGAAGGCTTATCTAAATATCCAGCTTGGAATGTATGCTCCAATTATCTATTGCCATGTATTGAGTTGGTCAAAATTTTCCTTTGATTTTTTTTTAAGTAAAAATAAAAAGACACACTTTTCATTTTCACTAAGAACTTTATAGAACAATGGATTCACCATTTTATTATACTACCTTATGCCATTTTGCAGGTAACTTCATAAGTCCATGTTCCCAAAACTTTTTAAGCAAAGAACTGTTACAGGTGCCTTTTCCAGTCTTCCAGGAAATTGAAATTTTTTTCCATTAAAAGAATTTTGTAAAGACCAAAACAAATGGATACCAAAGGTGCAACATCTGGTGAATAGGGCAAATGAATCATAACTTCCCAGTCAAGCTGTAAGTTTTTGCCTGGTCATCAAAGACACATGCAGTCTTACATTATCCTGAAGGAAGATTATGCATTTTTGACTAATTTCAGATGCTTGAGTGCTGCCTTCAGTTGGTCTAACTGGGAGCAGTACCTGTTGGAATGAATAGTTTGGCTTTCCAGAGGAGCTCATAATAGAGGACTCCATTCCAATTTCACCATATACATAACATAATCTTCTTTGGATGAAGACCGGCCTTTGGTGTGGTTCATGGTGGTTCATTTCACTTGCTCTATGAACTCTTCCTTTCCACATTATTGTACAGTATCCACTTTTCATTGCCCATCACAATTTGTTTGGAACATGGAACATTTTCATTACATTTTAGTAGAGAATCACATGGAAAAATAAGGTTCCAAAGATTTTTTTGGCTTACCTTATGTCGAACACAAGCATCAAAGTGATTAACGTAACCAAGCTGGTTCAAGTGATTTTCAGCACCTGATTTGAATATTTTGAGTATGTCCCAGGTGATATAACATTGATTATTCTCAACTAATGTCTCCATTTGATCACTATTAACTCCAATTGGTCTATCCGACCATGGAGCATCATCCAGTAAGAAATCTCCTGCAACTAGAATTATCTTACAGAAAAAAACAAAATGAACTTTTTGGCCAACCCAATGTATCTATTGCTCCCTACCCCTGAAACAAACAATTCTATTATGCTCACAAATTATAAATTCAGAAATTTGGACAGAATATAAAAGGGATTGTCTCTTCCCATAATGTTTATGGCCTCAAATAAAATGATTCTAACATTTGGTGACTTGAACAAACAGGGGCTGAAATTGCTGAGACAAAAGATTTGTTACCAAAATGGTTCTTCACTCACCTGTTTGGGGCCTGGGCTAAGATGATTTGAAGGTTGGGCTTAGCTGGGACTGTCGACCAGAATATTTACATACAGCCTCTCCATGGGGCTTTGGTTTCTCACAGAGCGGTGGCTGGATTCTAAGAAAGCTCAGATTAAGAGGGATTGTTTTAAGAAAGAAGTGTTTTAACATAGCAATGTCTGCAGGAGGAGAAGGGGATTACAGGATGGGATGGTTGGACAGCATCACTGACTCAGTGGACAGGAGTTTGAGCAAAATCCAGGAGATAGTGAAGGACAGAGAAGCCTGGTGTGCTGCAGTCCATGGGGTCTCAAAGAGTCGGACACGACTTAGCAACGTTCTGAACACTTGCCATGACTGTGAAAAAAAAATTTTTTTTTAAACTGACACAGTGTAGTCACTCAGTGACTAAAGAGTCTGATAGTTACAGATTTGGAGCTTGCATTTTAAAGCTTGAGAAGTAGAACACTTTGCTGACTATAAATTCTATGTAATGGATACTGTGAACTGTCAATCAAAATCCAAATTCCTCTTCTTCAGTGAAAGGGTTGACCCATGACTAGTCAGACAGCACAAGTCTCAGCCTCATTTGAGGCTGTGTGGTCAAATACCTACACTCTCACAGTGGAACGGAAACAGAAATGATGTGTGCTCCTTTTGAATCTGGGCCTTAAAACAAAGTACATATTATCCCTCATGCTCTTTTTTTCTTCCTACAAGGTAGATTGTGGGGTTGCTTGACCCAGCTTCAACCAAGCAATTGAAAACAATGCCACGGAGAATAGTAGAGCAGTAAAATAGAAAGCTCCTGGATTTCTGGATGACCTTATGGAGCAGAGCCATTCTGAAAACTTGGATTTCGTGCGTGTGAGGGAGTAATACATTTCAGTGTTTTTTAAACCACAGTGTTGTCTGTTAAAAGTTTAGCTTTACTCTAATTTAGACAGTAGATGCACATGACTTAATAGTAGCTGGGTGCTAAAGAAATGATGGTAAGAAAAGCCAACTCCCTGCCGTCCAGCTCCCAAACACTTTAAAATGCTTGGTATGACTGATGTTGCATTCTTTGTGTCCATTCATTTTTATTGACATTTTGCAGTTCCCGAAGTTTTCTTCTCGAGGAAGTGCCACTAGCAAAACGGTCATGTTTTACATAATTCTTTTTTCATACCTATACTCCTTTTCTATTTTGAAAAGGATACATTTTTCATGTACCACATCAATGTTCCACTGGAAAACTCCAGAAATTTGTAATTGTTTTGACGTGGTTGTAGACCTTAAACTCCGGAAACACAGAGATCACACTCCCATATTCACATTCAGAGAAACTGTACGAATTCAGAATCATCAGAAGTAGCTTCACATGTTAGAAGAGCAGTTCACAAAATGTGGTTCAGGTGGTCAGCAAGGTCAAACCTATTTTCATAATGATATTAAAGTGTTGACTCACCTTTTTCACTTTTATTCTCCCACAGATGTAAGGTAGAGTTTTTCAGAGGCTAAGTTCATGGGAAGAGGTCATTACTCTGATAGACAATGAAACGTGAATTTGTATATTCTTGTACTTTAAAAACTCTTCAGTTTTAACTTCCAATACAGTATACATTAGAAGATGTAACCCACATAAAAGTTCTTTAGTCTCCAATAGTTTTTTGGTCTGGAAAATTTTAAGTTTTGATTATTAAAATGCATTACAGAATACTTTATACATTCCAAAAGAACAAAAAGTTAACAGAAGTCTATATGCTAACTACCAGCTGGTTTGCGAACTTTAGAGTACATTTCACTTGAATTATGTAAACACAGAACACCTTTTTTGCAACAGGCAAATGAATGGCTGCAGATTAGTTTTTTTTTTTTTTTGTCCAGTTGACATTTACTCACCAGTGAGATCTCAGAATAGTATAAAGTACTTGGGAAAGAATCAACTGACCTGTGTTCAAGGACTCTGAAATCACCTTCTTTGTTATTATGTCTCTTTAACTAAACTACAAGCCCCATGAAGACAAAGACTAGGTGTGCATTGATAACCATTATGCCGCAAGTGACAAGGAGGAAGGAATTTTCTCTTTCCAAAAAGCAGCTTTTTTCTGCATCTTTGGACACATGGCAGAAAATAGTCTTTCTAGCACTAGGACCATAACACTTCCCACTCTAGGGCCACCAATTGACCAGTATTTCAATATTCTATTTCCAGTAGAATATTCTATTCTAAACCTGGACATGTTCTATCACAGTCCATCCATAATTTTATGGATGATCTAGGTAAAGACAAATCAACATGCCTGCAGACACTTCTCTGGTGACAGAAGCAATTCTCAGAGAAGGGAATGAGGCTGAGCAGATGCCTCCAAAAGTACCTGCTACAGTCACTACAGAACACATGTGTTCTGAACTTTAACAATCTTGCTCTTGAAATTATCTTCATGGAGCTTATGAGGGAACAACCGGCAAAGGGTTCCTAAGGAAGAAAAGGGTGGTGACCAAGTAGTTCTGACTCTGTCTCTCTTCTGAGTTTGCCTCTCCTTTGGGAGTCTCTAACTTTGATTACCTACCACTGTTACTTTACTTTTATCCCTTGGGAGTAGGGAGTTACTCTTTCTTTTTTTAAAAAACTAATGTTGCAAAAACAATAATAACAAAACAAAAACAAAAACCCTTCCATGAATTCTCCATAATGCTGTTGGAGAATTTCCAAAAACACTTTACTATTTAAGAACAAAAGAGAAATTGAAAAATACAAGGTAATAAAAAGTGTGGCTCACAAAGTAAAGGTTTCTGACCCTTTCCCTGGATATACAGTTTTTGTCTCATTTCTAAGAGAAAACAGAAGCCTTACCATTTGAATAGCTGACTGTCTGTTTCTTGCCACCAGCCCAGAACACAACAAAAAATAAAGTTCAAGTCTACTAGGATTTTTACTGTAACATTTCTTCTTTCTTAGAAAAGAAAATAGAAGATACTTTCTAATTATTGTTAATTAAAACTATTCTACATGTTTGGTCATTTCTATTTCTTAAAGATTTTATTTTCTTGGACTCCAAAATCACTGCAGACAGTGACAACAGCCATGAAATAAAAAGGCACTTGCTCCTTGGAAGGAAAGCTATGACAAACCTAGACACCTTATTAAGAAGCAGAGCCATCACTTTGCCAACAAAGGTCTGTGTAGCCAAAGCTATGGTTTTTCCAGTAGTCATGTACAGATGTGAGTTGGACCGTAAAGAAGACTGAGAGCCGAAGAATTGATGCTTTTGAACTGTGGTGTTGAAGACTCGAGTCCCTTGGACTGCAAGGAAATCAAACCAATCAATCCTAAAGGAAAGCAACTCTGAATACTCATTGGAAGCACTGTTGCTGAAGCTGAAGCTCCAAAACTCTAGTCACTTGAAATGAAGAGCCGACTCATTGGAAAAGACCTTGATGCTGATGGCAAAAGGAAAAGGGGGTGGCAGAGGATGAGATAGTTAGATAGCATCACCAACTCAACAGACATGAATGTGAGGAAACTCAGGAGATAGTGGAAGACAGAGAAGTCTGGCATGCTGCAGTCCATGGGGTCATAAAGAATAGACATGACTTAGTAACTAAATAACAAAACAACTTCTTAAAGACCTTTAAAATTTCCATGAAAAAAATTAATAGCTACCTGCATAATTAGTGACACAATTCAGATACTTTTAAGGTCTTTCTTATATGGAAATTAAATTTTAAAAACCCTATTTTTCATTATTTTTTTCCCATTGTTAACATAAATGAGAACATAACTTGAGATGAACTGTATTTAGGATTCTCTAAAGACATTTGCAAGTAGGGACTGAATACAACTCATTTGAAGCAACATGATACATGTGTCCACTAAAACTTTTTCAAGTGTGCTTCATTTTGATAAATACATTCCACATTCTACTACTTGTTCTTTCTTCTCACTATTCCCCCCATCATAGACTGGGATCTGGGTAGTAGTACCGTAAGCTAATTTACTGTTTAAAACACCACGGTTTTTAGATTTTCAGGCAGTTTTTATATTGTCTTGACTCTCTTTTATACTTATTCTCCCCAACATAAACTAATATCAGAAATAATTCCTATAACTTTAAAAACTTTTTATGCTGGTTACTTATATTTACATGTGATACTTGAAATTAAAATTACTATCAATACTTGATTTAGCATTGGAAAACATGTAAGGTTTGAAGTCTTTTTCTTTGGTAAAAAATATTAGAGAGACTATAATGTTTTGAATTCAATTTAAATGAGGAATCTATTTTAAAGTACTTATAGCAGCATGGTGTAGGTTTAAACCAGTACAGGATTGGCAATTAGGAGACTAAGATTCCAATTTCCATCTCTGCCACTGTTTCCATGCTCCTAATTAGTTAAGTAAATTAAGGCTTTTCTTCTACCTAAAGTAAGAATTGGACTCAACATTTTAAGTCTCTTCTAGTTTTAAAATTCCACAGTACTAATAAGTGAACACTTTTATATCTGTTTATTTTTAAAAAGAATGCTCATTGGGTATCTAACTTGTTACATGGGTGTTTTTTTTAATTACATCATTATTAAGCACTTACTATGTGTGTCAGCCATCTTAAACCCATTCTGGAAAAAGGCAAAAATGAGCAAAATATATCTCATGCATTTGATGCCACTGAACGGTACACTTAAAGTTAGTTGATATGTTTATTATACACAGACAATACATATATATATATATATATATATGTATCAGTTCAGTTGCTCAGTCATGTCCGACTCTTTGTGACCCCATGAACTGCAGCATGCTAGGCATCCCTGTCCATCACCAACTCCTGGAGCTGACTAAAACTCATGTCCATCACAAAGGTGATGCCAACCAACCATCTCATCCTCTGTCATCCCCTTCTCCTCCCGCCTTCAATCTTTCTCAGCATCAGGGTCTTTTCAAATGAGTCAGTGCTTCACAACAGGTAGCCAAAGTATTGGAGTTTCAGCATCAGTCCTTCCAATATTCAGGACTGATCTCCTTTAGGATGGACTGGTTGGATCTCCTGGCAGTCCAAGTGACTCTCGAGAGTCTTCTCCAACACCACAGTTCAAAAGCATCAATTCTTCGGTGCTCAGCTTTTTTCACAGTCCCACTCTCACATCCATACATGACTATTGGAAAAACCATAGCCTTGACTAGATGGACCTCTGTTGGCAAAGTAATGTCTCTGCTTCTCAGTATGCAGTCTAGCTTTTCTTCTAAGGAGTTCAGTTCAGTTCAGTCGCTCAGTCGTGTCCGACTCTTTGCGACCCCATGAATCACAGCATGCAAGGCCTCCCTGTCCATCACCAACTCCCGGAGTTCACTCAGACTCATGTCCATCGAGTCAGTGATGCCATCCAGCCATCTCATCCTCTGTCGTCCCCTTCTCCTCCTGCCCCCAGTCGCTCGCAGCATCAGAGTCTTTTCCAGTGAGTCAACTCTTTGCATGAGGTGGCCAAAGTACTGGAGTTTCAGCTTTAGCATCATTCCTTCCAAAGAAATCCCAGGGTTGATCTCCTTCAGAAGGGACTGGTTGGACCTCCTTGCAGTCCAAGGGACTCTCAAGAGTCTTCTCCAACACCACAGTTCAAAAGCATCAATTCTTCAGTGCTCAGCTTTTTTCACAGTCCCACTCTCACATCCATACATGACCACTGGGAAAACCATAGCCTTGACTAGACAGACCTTAGTCGGCAAAGTAATGTCTCTGCTTTTCAATATGCTATCTAGGTTGGTCATAACTTTTCTTCCAAGAAGCGTCTTTTAATTTCATGGCTGCAGTCACCATCTGCAGTGATTTTGGAGCCCCAAAGTCTGAGAATGTTTCCACTGTTTCCCCATCTATTTGCCATGAAGTGATGGGACCGTATGCCGTGATCTTCGTTTTCTGAATGTTGAGCTTTAAGCCAACTTTTTCACTCTCCTCTTTCATCAAGAGGCTTTTTAGTTCCTCTTCACTTTCTGCCATAAGGGTGGTGTCATCTGCATATCTGAGGTTATTGATATTTCTCCCAGCAATCTTGATTCCAGCTTGTTTATTCCAGTCCAGGGTTTCTCATGATGTACTCTGCATAGAAGTTAAATAAGCAGGGTGACAATATACAGCCCTGATGGACTCCTTTTCCTATTTGGAACCAGTCTGTTGTTCCATGTCCAGTTCTAACTGTTGCTTCTTGACCTGCATACAGATTTCTCAAGAGGCAGGTCAGGTGGTCTGGTATTCCCATCTCTCTCAGAATTTTCCACAGTTTATTGTGATCCACACAGTCAAAGGCTTTGGCATAGTCAAGAAAGCAGAAATAGATGTTTTTCTGGTATTATCTTGCTTTTTCGATGATCCAGCGGATGTTGGCAATTTGATCTCTGGTTCCTCTGCCTTTTCTAAAACCAGCTTGAACATCAGGAAGTTCACAGTTCACATACTGCTGAAGCCTGGCTTGGAGAATTTTGAGTATTACTTTACTAGCATGTGAGATAAGTGCAATTGTGCGGTAGTTTGAGCAGTCTTTGGCATTGCCTTTCTTTGGGATTGGAATGAACACTGACCTTTTGCAGTCCTGTAGCCACTGCTGAGTTTCCCAAATTTTTTGGCATATTGAGTGCAGCACTTTTGCAGCATCATCTTTCAGGATTTGAAATAGCTCAACTGGAATTCCATCACCTTCACTAGCTTTCTTCGTAGTGATGCTTTCTAAGGCCCACTTGACTTCACATTCCAGGATGTCTGGCTCTAGATGAGTGATCGCACCATCGTGATTATCCGGGTCGTGAAGATCTTTTTTTGTACAGTTCTTCTGTGTATTCTTACCACCTCTTCTTAATATCTTCTGCTTCTGTTAGGTCCATATGATTTCTGTCCTTTATCGAGCCCATCTTTGCATGAAATGTTCCCTTGGTATCTCTAATTTTCTTGAAGAGATCTCTAGTCTTTCCCATTCTGTTCTTTTCCTCTATTTCTTTGCATTGATCGCTGAAGAAGGCTTTCTTATCTCTTCTTGCTAATCTTTGGAACTCTGCATTCAGATGCTTATATCTTTCCTTTTCTCCTTTGCGTTTTGCTTCTCTTCTTTTCACAGCTATTTGTAAGGCCTCATCAGACAACCATCTTGCCTTTCTTTTTCTTGGGGATGGTCTTGATCACTGCCTCTTATGCAATGTCACAATCCTCCATCCATAGTTCTTCAGTCACTCCATCTATCAGATCTAATCCCTTGAATCTGTCACTTTCACTGTATAATCATAAAGGATTTGATTTAGGTCATACCTGAATGGGCTGGTGATTTTCCCTACTTTCTTCAATTTAAGTCTCAATTTGCAATAAGGAGTTCATGATCTGAGCCACAGTCAGCACCCGGTCTTGTTTTTGGTGACTGTATAGAGCTTTTACACCTTCAGCTGCAAAGAATATAATCAATCTGATTTCAGTGTTGACCATCTGGTGATGTCCATGTGTAGAGTCTTCTTTTGTATTGTTGGAAGTCTTCTCTTGTATTGCTATGACCAGTGCATTCTTTTGGCAAAACTTGAGCATAAACTCAGGCTTTGTGGTGGCTCACTGGTAAAGAATCTGCCTGCAACCCAGGAGACTTGCAGGAAACACCGGTTCAATCCCTGGGTTGGGAAGAAAGGAAATGGCAGCCCACTCCAGTATTCTTGCCTGAAAAATCCCATGAACAGAGGAACTTGACATATATGTATATGTAAATATACATATATACACATATCAGTCGTGTACAACTCTTTGCGACCCCGTGGACTGTAGCCTACCAGGCTCCTCCGTCCATGGGATTCTCCAGGCAAGAATACTGGAGTAGGTTGCCATTTCCTTCTCCAGGGGATCTTCCCGATTCAGGGATTGAACATGGGTCTCCCGCATTGCAGGTGGATGCTTTAACCTCTCAGCCACCAGGGAAGCCTCACACATATATCTGAATTCAGTGGGACCCTAACATTTCACAATTGCCATATAAAATTGCATTACAGTTTTGGATACAAGTTGGTTTCTCCAAAAGACTCAGTCACTTTGGGGACAAAGACATTCTTAATCCTAGCTGTAGCTCCAGGGTCTAGAATGCTGTCTGGCTCTTACAGGGAGGACAATTCGTTCTGGCTTTTCCAAGTGTTTGATGTACTTTATTTATCATTTTCAACCAATCAATGTACTAAACATGTTGTTACTGTTTAGTTGCTAAGTAGTGTCCAAGTCTTTGAGAGCCCATGGACTGTAGCCTTCCAGGCTCCTCTCTCCAAAGGATTTCCCAGGCAAAAATACTGGCATGGGTTGCCATTTCATTCTCTAAGAGCTCCTTCCCACCCAGGGATCAAACCCACATTTCCTGCTTGGCAGGCAGATTTTGGCGAATTCTTTACCCCTGAGCCACCTGGAAAGCCCAAAGTATTAAACATATGATCAGTTTTTAAACTTTTGAAATACTTATCAGAAAAAATCTTTATCATGTGGAGTTCAGAAAACATCAAAGAATATTAGACCTTCAACAAATGTTTGTAAAACAAATGCATTAGACTTTAGAAGACAAAAAGATGAACTTGAGCCCTAGCATCAGCCCAACAGATCTTACATGCAGCAATAAAAGTTCAGGACAGCATACTTAAAAAGTACGCTAAGGAAGCCATCCTTCAAGTATCTAACTAAACAATCCCTATCACTTTCCTTAAATAGCTTTTAACAAAGCCAAGGTGTCTCAGTCTCATATAATAAAAGTCACCCAGTTGCCTAGAATATCCATTCACTGCTCAGACAAAAGCTAAAGGTCGGAGATTTTATTGACATTCCTGAATACTATAGTGTCACTTCTTGAACGCAAACTTAAGGCTATCTAACTCTAGGTTACTAATAGGTTAGCTTGGATGTTTACTACATCAGGGAAGGCTGGCTTTTTCCCATTCATGAAGGTAAAACCGTCCCACCTCCTTCACTTTAGATTCAGTTAAACAATTCAAGAAACTACCTAATTAAATTCTAAGCTCAGCGGAATGCTACAGCCCAAACCATACTGCTAGCGGTAATCGGTCTGCCAATGCAAGAGACTCAAGAGAGGCGGGTTCGATCCCTGGATTGGGAAGATCCCTTGGAGGAGGAAAAGGCAACACCCTCCAGTATTCTTGCCTGGAAAATTCCACGGACACAGGAGCCTGGCGGGCGATGGGTCCATGGGATTGCAGAGTCCGACACGACTGAGCACACACACAGACAAATACTTATACCACAGTGCAGCTCTTGGGAAATGGTATCCTTAAAACACCGTGCATTAAAAGTTGCCAAAGGTCGAGAGCCGCTAACACGTCCTGAAATGTACAGACCACACCCAAGTTTCACCAGCTGAGCACCTTACTAGTCGCGGAGCGGCGCAAAACAGGAGAGCAAAACGCAAGATTAATCGCTTGGGCTGCGGAATAATCTGTAAGGCTTGAGTCTCGAAACTCTTGGGGTTGTGGAGATTAGAAAGGGGTCCCTTTGCGTTAGGCCTAAACTTGGGCTATAAAAGAGAAAGGGGCCTGGCGAAAAGGAAAGGAATAGGCTCCCGACTTCCAGCGTTCTCGGCAGGGCCGTTAAACGCAGCAGGAAAGCGGGCGTGTGTTTTCTTCTTCCATTTCCCGCCTCCCAGGAGACGCGAGCCCAAGTCCGTTCCCCTCCTTTTCACCCCGACGGGGTCCAATGGCAGTCCCCGCCGCGGAGTCGCGTCGGAAGCCATCCCGCCCTTGGGGTCCCTACGCCCCACCTACCCAGCCCGGCGGGAGGCGGTGGCCGTGGCCGTCACGTGACCTGGCTGCCGCCAAGTGAGGCCGCTTTTGCGACGAGGTGACAGCCAAATGGTGCGACAGGAGGAGCTGCCGCCGCGGCCGCACCGCCCTGCACCGAGAGGCTCAAGGCGGCTCCTGGCGTCGCCCAGAGGCAGCGACTGAGCAAAGGAGTCCAGCGCAGACGAGCGGGCAAGCGAGCGGCGGCGGCGGGCGGCGAGGGGGAGCCCGCTACGAGTACCCTCGCTCCCCGCCGCTCCCCATGAACCTAAGCCGCGCCTCCAGCAGGGGCTGCGCCTCCATGAATCCCTAGGTTTTTTCTTTCTCTCCCCGCTCCTAACCCCCCACCCCGGATCCCGTCCCGCCTTCTCCTTTCGCCGGCCGCGGCTGCGTCCAGGTGCGGAGTTCAGAGCGGATCGCAATGGCGTCCAACCCCGAACAGGGGGAAATTGTGCTCACCGAGCTGCAGGTAAGGGCCGCGGCCCGGGCGCGAGGCGGTGGCGGAGGAGAGAGGGAGGGAGGAGGGTCTGGCTCCGGGGAGGGGGCCGTGGGGAGCCGTGTGGCCGCCGCGCCCCTAGCCCGCTAAGTGCGGAAACTCGGGGATGTCACTCGGGAGCCGCTTCCTTCTGAAGCCAGAACCTCTGGCCCCGTCGGAGCCCTGGCCTGCCACCGCTTTAATTTGACTCTACCCACCAGAGGGACCCCATCTTGCGGCCGAATTCCGCTCTCACCCGTTGCGGGGGCGGCCAGCCCGCTGCCCCCTTGTTAGTGTCAGAGCCGCCCGCGGACACCCCTGGCGCCCCCTCCCTCTTCTTGGCCGGGCCCCGCCCCGCCTTTCCCTCGAACACCGCTCCTTAAACTCCTTTGAATGACTCCCAAGCTGTTTTCTCGTCCCTCCCCTTCCCCTCCGACTCCGCACAAAGAGCGCCCCCATAACTTCCAGCCCCCAGACAAGTTTTTTTTTTTCTTTTTTTAAGAAAAAAAAAAAAAAAGAAAGGAGGGGGGAAGTATCTCACCAAATGCTTGCTTCACTTCACCAACCCTCTTCAGGTGACTAGATTTTTTTTCTTTTATCTTGCGGGCTACTCTTTTTTTTTTTTTTTTAAACGAATAGATACTGGTCCCCTTCTCAACTACTCCCCTGCTCAGATCCGAAAGCCCTGATGCTGATGCTTTTCAGGCTTTCATTTTCCCTTCTGTTTGAATACCAGAAAAAGAGCTACAGAAGTTGTTTACAAAGGGCAAAGCAGTCGACTCAGGGAAAATGTTGGGCACCACATGCTTGCAGAAGATGAGAACAAAATAGATCTCTTAATTAGTTAAGTCCACTTGAGTAGCTATATTATTCTTTCCATTTTCCAGCTAAATATTTGATGATGTAGGCATGATTTTTGTTTTTAGATCTCTATGATGTGCGCTACCTTGTAGAGTTTATTTTTTACTTTGGAGTGTACCAGAGATGTTTACATCTGGATTAAAGTTTCATGTGCTTGTTCTCTGACTTAAACTTATTTTGGTTTGTTTAAATATAGTCGTTTTCTAGCTACTTGAAGATTGAGATGGAAATAAAGAGAAGAAAAAAATAGCCCACTTAAACATTGATTTTGTGTGTGTGTGTGTGTGTGTGTGTGTGTGTGTGTGTGTGTGTGTGCTGGGCAATTAATTTTTTTGAGAAGGCTTAATCTAGGCACCCTGAAGGATTGATTCTTGATTTCTAATTTCAGTTGCTTCTACATTTTCGCTCTTTAAATATATTTTTCGGTAAAATCCTGTATTAGTTGGTTTATTGTGCGTTTAGATGTAAGTTTAATGGCATTGTTGTAATACTTGATATTTCCTCCATAAAAATAGAAATTTCAGTAAGGTGTATCAATGCACGTTTTTGAATTTGGCATCCTTTAGAAAAGCACAGCTGAATTTCATATTATTGAACATGTTGCTGTATAGTGTTCTAATTACTCTTAGCTTTTTCTAAGGAGGTCTTAACAACATACCAGTTTGCTAAATGAATGGAATTTGTTTTATTACTTTACATGAGCTTTTGAAGTGAAGTTTGAGGCACATTGGAAATGCTTTCCATTATCTAGTCTTGAAATATGAAAGGCATACTAATGACTGAAAAAAACCTTGAAAATGACAGGAGAATTTTGAGTGGCTTCAGAATCATTAAGTATTTGGTATCCTTATTTGTATTTATAGAAAGTTGACGTAAAAGATTCTTACTTTGGCGCTGAATGTGAAAGTATATTTTCATCTATATTAAAATATAAGATGTAGGAACTTTTGATAAGACCGTTTTTTACAGTAACAAGGAAGCATGTTAAATAAATAGGAATATTTAAACATGAGTATTTTAAAAATGAGACCAAACTAGGGGAACATCCAATCTAAAGCTAAACTTTTAAATAAACTAAAATATAACTCCCTCCAGAAAAAGCATAGTTTCTATTAAGTGTTACTGATAGGTTGTCATGAATAGCCAGGGCATTTTTCTTGGTATACTTGACTCTTAGTTCTAATAAAGATTATTGCATTTGAACTTTATCATGTTTATTAAAATAATTGAGAATAGTATTTATATCAGCACTCAAGATAAACCATGATAAAATTTGCTTCACAAGTATTATGCATCTGTTCAGACATTCTGTTATTTCATTGGGTAATGAAACTAGAATATAGTAACCGAGTATTTATCAAACTTGTTTGGAGAACCAATTTTAAAAACCTTCTAAGTTGTTTGAATTTATTTAAATTGAAAAGTTGTTTAATGTGAGGTTCTTAATGCTTTTCTGCTGTACAGATTTTAAGTATTTAAATAGTAATTTGTGTAGCAAAATTTTAAATTGTTTAGTTGAAAACTGTTACTTTCCCTTATCTTATCTGACTGAAAGTTACATGTTACAGCCTGTTTTAATGAACTTGATATTTATTTAAAAATATTGTATATCCAACTTTTAAAAATTTATTATTCAAATTATATTGCAGAATTTGAAATACTTTACTGCTTGAGATGAAACCAATAACTTTTGGTTATGAAAAGACACAGAAAACCTGATACCAGTCTTGTTAATTACTGTAATATTTATGTATAATGTAATGTTTCTCACTTTTGTTAGTCATTTAGGAGGCTTATTCAGCAAGGAATCATTAATAAAGTGTACACAAACTTTGATGGCTAGAGGGTTTAGTGTGTAAGGAAGAATATTTGCTGTGGTAAAAACAAAAATAGGCTGTTAAAAAATATAAACTTGGTTGGCAATTTCTAATTAATTATCTCTTATAATTAACATGTCCTGTTCTCTTGTTTTTTTATTTGAAGTGTAGTGGGAAAATTAGTGAGATACTTTTGTGAAGCCAAAGAAATTAAAGTTTAATACCATGAAAACTGAATTGATGAAAACTATATAAAGAATCTCAAAATGAAAATGTTGGCTACGACAGTAATTTTGTAGAGTGCAGACTCAAATATTGAGTAGCATACTAATAAAATTACCTGGTTGATTATTGGAAATTCATCTTCATCAGAACGGTTAATAAAGTGTTGGGAATCTTAATTTCCCTTCTCAGCAGAATTTGTTTAGGTAGAGGTGACTTGCTTAAGTGGAAGGTTGAGTTAATTAGTCTTAAATTACAGGGATTCATTTCAAGAAACATTTATTGAGTAGTTACCAAAGGTATATCAGAGGGAATAAAGATGACAAGATATGGCTTTCACTTTCTACAGGAAAGTACAAAAACATTTCTTGATCATCTGCACTATGTCAAACATTGTACTTGGTACCCTGTGTACTTTATATAATCTTGAAAACCATCCAGTAAAGTTCATGTTGTTATTTCCATTTTACAGATCAGGAAACTTAAGTTCAGAAATAGTAAGTCATTCATGTTCACACTGTAAGTCTTGAGTTAGAGTTTGGATTTATATCTTTCCCACTATACCATTTGTAATATGTGGACCCATAAATAAATGTTTTGTATTCTGATGTTGTAAATATGTGAACTTTCTAAAAATTGGCCCAGAATATAGTTTAACAGAGCTAACTTTAACATGAACTTCTCTTTATTAGGTTCCTCTATAACAAGGAAAAGTGATTTCCACATTTGGTTAGGTCATTTAACAGTACTTTATTACTGCAAATAAGGTGTAACATTCTATAAAGAATAACAGTACAAATAACCTTTTTTGCAGATTTTCTTCTTTTAACAATTACTGTTTCTGATGAAAGTTGTCAAATGTTTGCTCAAAACTTTCCGATTTCATATTTCTCTGTAGACTATCCATAAGATAAACTTTGCTTTAAAAATTTAAGCTATGTAACCAGGCTATGCATTTGGCACTGAGTAAGTACTCAGTACATTGATACTAAGGCTCAGTTTGTCACCTAGGATGAGAAATGTCTTGACTGTTAGAAGTTGCTTATGATTACTTAGTTTTCTTTAATTTACATAGCTAATCCCTTGTCCCCAGAATATTCCCTTAAAAAGTTCAAAAGGATTTCTGCAGTAGTTATGTTAAATCTACATAAAGCACCCCCTTATTTTACTCATTTGATGGGAAATTAGGAGGTGACATCTATTTTGCAGTGATACTGAAAAGTAGACAGTGTCTGTGTTGTGAGGATTAAGACTTTAGTGTGAGTTGGAGGAATGTAGTATGAGAATGTAGGCACATGGGGAAGACAAGTTTCACAGCTCTTTCCAAGTTATCAATGTAATACAGGTTTATTCTAAAAAATCAGGAAAATGCAGAAAAGCACAAAGAAAATAAAATGTGCTCATAGTCTCATAGTTCTATCAGTCAGTTAACTGACAAACTTTTCCAACGTATGAGTCCCAGGGCATTTTGAGTTCATTTCCTCTTTTTCCTCCCTTTTATTAAAAAAAGAGAGGGAGAGATATTTGACACACAATGTGTAATTTTAAGGTATACAACATACTGATTTGTTATTTTTTCTTCCTTCTATATCCTATATTACTTACTAAGAAATTTACAGAGAAATGAGGTTCATAGAGTTTTAAGACAGAAATAACTATAAGTTAAAAATTGCCACTAGTTCTCGATAAATGGATCTAATTAGTTTTATTGACTGTTTTTGTCTCAAAATATTTTGATTTTGAGTAAGTCTTTGTGCTGAAACTAGTATTATAAAATGATAGCTCTAAAATGGTCATGTTTTCTTATTGTTTCTAATTAGTACAGTAGAGATTAGTTCTAGTCTCCTTACAGCTCCTACTATTCACAAATGATCAATATACTTTTAAATTTTTTTAAGGTATTATGTATTTATTTTTGGCTGCGCTGGGTCTTCATTGCTCTTCGAGAGCTTTCTCTAGTTGCTGCGAGTGGAGGCGTTGTGGTGTGTGGAGCACAGACTCCAGGTGCACGGACTTCAGTAGTTGTAGCACGTGGGCTCAGTGGTTGTGGTGCATGGGCTTAGTCGCTCCACACCATGTGGGATCTTCACAGACTAGGGATCCAACCCACATCCCCTTCATTGACAGATGGATTCTTATCCACAGAGTCACCAGGGAAGTCCTGTTATCAGTGTTGAAGAGGGAAAGGTATGGACAGGGAGGCCTGGCGTGCTGCAATTCATGGGGTCGCAAAGAGTCGGACACGACTGAGCGACTGTACTGAACTGAACTGAAGGGTGCTTACCAGGTGTTTTCTGTTGGCCCCAGGGCTTTGCATCTGATTCCTTGGGCTCTCCTCTCTGCTTTTTAAATTTGGCAACAGTAAATTTTCATGCCTTTTATCAGGTCGTTCCTCTCTGTCTACTTTTAAACAAATGGAAAGAGTGGAGTGATAGTTTGTAGAGATGAATATCACTTAAAATAATGTTACTTCCAGATGCATATATGATATGTGAATAGAGTAGTTAATTTTGCATCATTTTCTAGTATTGTGTTCTATGTTAAACAATTGTCAAGTGTCTACTGTTTTTCAGAAACCCATTTTACTCTAGAGTATGACAAAATCATGTGACATTTAATACAGCAGAGTTCAAACTTGGCAACAAAGAAAATTAAAACTAGTTAAAAGCTTTAAAAAGATAGGTAAAATTTTGACTGGAAAAAGATATACTCATGGAAAAGTAAGCTTCTAATGTCTTAGAAAAGCGGAAATAGGGAACATTTATTTTGATACATGTCTAGATTCCCTTAATTTTACCTAGTGAAATCTTATTTGAAGCTATCTCTCTTGTCACATTTAGTTTTTCACAATCTCAGAAACATTAATATTTTCTAGCAGTATATACATAACTATTATCTGTTAAAAATGAAGAACAGGAAAGCCTGAGGAGTGTATTTGGTGATGATAATAAATACCTTAGATCCGAAGGTAACATCGTTTAGACATCAACATAATGTTAATGTCATGTTATAGAGATGAACTGATAGATAAGAATTATATAATATATACCATTATTATAAGAATTTGTCTATTTTAGGAACTTGGCAATGTTTAGTTTTTATAATTGGTTGAAGCTTTACTGCTCTGGCTTACAAACATCTTAATTTATTGGAATGTTGTGATTATAGAATTGAGAATTTATTTTAGATTACAGAAAATATACTTATAACCCAATGTGTGTGCTGAAATTATGTATTTTACAATTAATCATATTGTTTTCCCTTTGCTATAGTTGTTTGTGTAGTAATTCTCCAAGGAGGTGCTTCTTTTGTCTGTTTCAGAATTTTCATTGAACAAATTTCATTAAATTTTCAGATTTTATTTTTCTTTTTATTAAACCTTAGGTACACTGGTTTGGATTAATCATCCACCTATGTATATTGTAATAAACACCCAGGAATCACTACACACTCCCTAACTCCCCCACAAAGCTAGGACCTTAACCTACACGTGGTTTTTCTTTATTCCATTCCCCTACCTCCACTTTCTTGTCATCCAGAGTAACCGTCGTGTTGAGTTCTGTGTTCATTCTCTTTGAATTCAGTTTTCTGCGATATATAATTCTAAAAGTTGTATCTCTTATTGAGTTGTTTATAGTCTCTCCAAACTTGGTTTTTCACTTACATTGCTGATTTAACCATATTGTATTTGCTGTGTAACATTTCAATAAGTAAAACATTCAGCTCTTCCCTTATGGGATATTTGGATATTTATCCACTGATTCTTCCTTATTGGGTGTTTATTTTATGGTTTTTGTAATTGTGAACAATGATGGATGTTCTGTGCATATTTTCTTCTTGCATATATATGAATTTCTATTAATTATACACCAACATGTAGAATTGTTACTTCACATGGTAATGCCCAACTTCCAGTGTGGTTGTGCCAATTTATATTCATGTCCGCATATAATAGATAAAAGATCCTTTGCTTATCCATCTTCTCTGACATTTGGTATTGTCTTAATGTTTTGCAGATGAGGAAAGTGAAAAATGCGATCTTGTCATGGTCTTGATTCAGGTCTTGATTTACATTTTCCTGAATTGGTTATTCAGTTATATGCATAGCTTGGCAATAAAGTGCTGTAGTTGATCAGATTTAATATTGAATATAAATAGAAAATAGTCTTCTCTTGCAGGATTTATTGGTATTTACAGATCTAGAATACTAAATACAATTCTTGTCATTTCTATAGTATCTTTTGATGAAAAAATAAATTTTCATTTTAGTTAAATTTATTGATGGTCTGCCTGAAAAACTTTTTGACAAACTGAGCACTCCTTAAAATTCCACTAAGAAAAATGCATTTGTTGAATATATAAATATATTTATATCATATAATCAAGAAAACTTTATAACTTAAGGAACATTTTTGATAAATAAATTTACTGATTAATCATGTAGCATTTTGATCCATTGGCAAATTAGCCTGCTTCCTATTTTGCAACTCTTGTAATTGAATATATTATCCAATATGGCAATTGGATGTGTATCCAATTGTTAAATTATATGTGTATCTCTCAGTTTCAGGATAAGAATTAAATCTTACTCAATTTTCTGTCCCTAGCACCTGACATATGGCTTATAGTTAATATATGCTTGCATAAACAAATGCATGATAAATAAATGATGTCTATGACTGCTTCTGTGACCAGTTACTACATCTGATTTCTCTGTATCCCTAAAGGTGATCATTCTTTCCCTGGTTGACCAAACTAAAAAAGTCTACTGGTCACTTTTACTTGACTGCTGTCTCAGCCTATTCAGTTGATTCTTCTACTTAAGTAAAGTGAATTCATTCATCACTTTGCCACTGTCTAAGTTTGGACTCTCATTATCATTTGGATTGGATTACAATGTCTCAATATTCCATCTCTACCTCTTCAGTCTCATTCTGTTTTTGTTTAGACTGGGTACAACTGCTAGATTGAGAAGTTGTCCGCAGCATTCAGGGACTCCTGACTGCTTGTGAGATGTAGTCCTAATTCCTTAGCTCAGCACTGAAAGCTGTCATTGTTGTGGCCTCAAAATACCTTTTAATTCTTAACTCTTTTCATGCAGACAACCTATTTTTTAGGCATACTGTGATTAGCGATTTTTTTCTCACCTATATTCTGTCTATATTGTTACATTTTATCAACTGGAATGCTTCTTTAGGACCTTTTTTTTTTTTTTTTTTAATTTTTACTTTATTTTACTTTACAATACTGTATTGGTTTTGCCATACATTGACATGAATCCACCACGGGTGTACATGCGATCCCAAACATGAACCCCCCTCCCACCTCCCTCCCCACAACATCCCTCTGGGTCATCCCTGTGCACCAGCCCCAAGCATGCTGTATCCTGCATCGGACATAGACTGGCGATTCGATTCTTACATGATAGTATACATGTTTCAATGCCATTCTCCCAAATCATCCCACCCTCTCCCTCTCCCTCTGAGTCCAAAAGTCCGCTATACACATCTGTGTCTTTTTTGCTGTCTTGCATACAGGGTCATCATTGCCATCTTTCTAAATTCCATATATATGTGTTAGTATACTGTATTGGTGTTTTTCTTTCTGGCTTACTTCACTCTGTATAATCGGCTCCAGTTTCATCCATCTCATCAGAACTGATTCAAATGTATTCTTTTTAACGGCTGAGTAATACTCCATTGTGTATATGTACCACAGCTTTCTTATCCATTCATCTGCTGATGGACATCTAGGTTGTTTCCATGTCCTGGCTATTATAAACAGTGCTGCGATGAACATTGGGGTACATGTGTCTCTTTCAATTCTGGTTTCCTTGGTGTGTACGCCCAGCAGTGGGATTGCTGGGTCATATGGCAGTTCTATTTGCAATTTTTTAAGGAATCCCCATACTGTTTTCCATAGTGGTTGTACTAGTTTGCATTCCCACCAACAGTGTAAGAGGATTCCCTTTTCTCCACACCCTCTCCAGCATTTATTGCTTGCAGATTTTTGGATCGCAGCCATTCTGACTGGTGTGAAGTGGTACCTCATTGTGGTTTTGATTTGCATTTCTCTAATAATGAGTGATGTTGAGCATCTTTTCATGTGTTTGTTAGCCGTCCGTGTGTTCCTCTGTGATCCACCTCCCAGAATACTGGAAATAAAAGCAAAAATAAACAAATGGCATCTAATTAAAATTAAAAGCTTCTGCACAACAAAGGAAACTATAAGCAAGGTGAAAAGACAGCCTTCAGAATGGGAAAAAATAATAGCAAACGAAGCAACTGACAAACAACTAATCTCAAAAATATACAAGCAACTCCTGCAGCTCAATTCCAGAAAAATAAACGACCCAATCAAAAAATGGGCCAAAGAACTAAATAGACATTTCTCCAAAGAGGACCTGGTTTAAATCAGGTTTTTAATTTTTTCCCTTATATTCCCCTAGTCATGTATAATGTCTCCTCAAAACTTAAGTAGGCTATTTTCTATCTCATGACTTTTACCATACATTGTATTCCACTATGGTTGTTTGTATCCTTCCTCATCTTCTCTCCTGTGTTGAATGCTTAAAATCTTTGATGAAAAGAACTATATATCCTGTCTTCATATTTACCCTTTTCTCCTGAGCAGAGCAACTTGTAAATAGTAGCTATTTATTAAAGTTTGTTGAATAAATATCAGTCTTTTGCCTAAAAGTCCCCAAATTTTAAGTGTATTACTTTAAACTTTTTTTTTCTTCTATTTTTGCTGTGGTATTTATGAGAGAATAGAACTGCATTATGTTGTTGGGTTTTTTTTGTTTTTTTTTTTTAGGTGGAGCCACTTGACCAGTATATGATTTTAAGTTCATTACCTTCAGTAGTAGTAATTTGGTCTTCCCCAGTGGCTCAGTAGTAAACAATTCACCTGCCAAAGTAGGAGTCACAGGAGCCACGGGTTCAATCCCTGGGTCGGGAACATCCTCTGGAGGAGGGAGTGGCTGGAGGGTCGGGAAGATCCTCTGGAGGAGGGAGTGGCTGGAGGAGGAATACTGGAGAAGTTCTAGTATTCTTGCCTGGGAAATCTCATTGACAGAGGAGGCTGGCAGGCTATAGTCCTTGGGGTCACAAAAGAGCTGGACACGACTGAGCCACTGAGCATGTACACAGTAATTTAGGGACCCTAAATTATCATGGGATTACGTAGTAATCCTAAATTCTTGAGGAATTCAGGATTTCCATAGGACAGAGGAAGCAGGCTCCTCTGTCCATGGGATTTCCCAGGCAAGAATACTGGAGTGTGTTGTCATGTCCTTCTCTAGGGGATCTTCCCGACCTGGGGATGGAACCCATGTCTCCTGCTTGGCAGACGAGTTCTTTACCAGTGAGCCACCTGGGGAACCCATTATGTAAGTTACAGTGTACAGTATAGTGATTCACAATTTTTAAAGGTTGTACTCCATTTATCAGTTCAGTTCAGTTGCTTAGTTGTATCCAACTCTTTGCAACCCCATGGACTGCAGCACGCCAGGATTCCCTGTCCATCACCAACTCCTGAAGCTTGTTCAAACTCATGTCAATCGAGTCTCGGTGATGCCATCTAACCAGCTCATCCTCTGTCATCCCCTTCTGCCTTCAGTATTTCCTAGCATCAGGATCTTTTTCCAAGGAGTCAGTTCTTCGAATCAGGTGGCCAAAGTATTGGAGTTGCAGCTTCAGCATCAGTCCTTCCAATGAATATTGAGGACTGATCTCCTTTAGAATGGACTGGTTGGATCTCTTTGCAGTCCAAGGGACTCTCAAGAGTCTTCTTCAGCACTACAGTTCAAAAGCATTAATTCTTTGGCACTCAGCTTTCTTTATAGTCCAACTCTCACATCCATACATGACTACTGGAAAAACCATAGCTTTTTATTATAAAATATTGATTGTATTCCCTGTGTTGTACACTATATCCCTTTTTGTACCTCTTAATCCCCTCCTTCTGTATTGCCCCCACCTCCACCCCTCTTCCTACTGGTAAGCACTAGTTTGTTCTATCAGTGAGTCTGCTGCTTTTTTGTTATATTCACTAGTTTGTTATATTTTTTAGATTCTACACATAAATGACACCATACAGTGTCTGGCTTATTTCACTTAGCATAACACCCTTCAAGTCCATCCATGTTGCTGCAGATGGTAAAATTTCATTCTTTTTTATGGCTGAGTGGTATTCCTGTGTGTGTGTGTGTGTGTGTGTGTGTGTGTGTGTGTGTGCGCGCGCGCGCGCGCGTGCAACGTGCATGCGTGCGTGTGTGTGTGTGCGTGTGCACGTACCACAATTTCTTTATCCATTCATCTGTGGGTGGACACTTAGACACTTAGATAGCTTCCATAAACCCCACTCCAGTACTCTTGCCTGGAAAATCCCATGGACGGAGGAGCCTGGTGGGCTGCAGTCCATGGGGTCACCAAGAGTCGGACACGACTGAGCGACTTAACTTTCACTTTTCACTTTCATGCATTGGAGAAGGAAATGGCAACCCACTCCAGTATTCTTGCTTGGAGAATCCCAGGGATGGCGGAGCCTGGTGGGCTGCCGTCTACGGGGTCGCACAGAGTCGGACACGACTAAAGCGACTTAGCAGCAGCAGCAGCAGCAGCAGCTTCCATAACCTGGCAACTATAAATAATGCTGCTATGAACATTGGGATTCATATATCTTTTTGAATCTTTTGCGGTTTTTTTGGATATATACCCAGGAGTAGAATTACTGGGTCCTGTGTAGTTCTAGTTTTAGTTTTCTTGAGAAAACTTTTCTGCAGTGGCTGCGCCAATTTACACTCTTACCAACAGTTTAAGAGTGTCCTCTTTTCTCCGTATCCTCACCAATGTTTGTTTATTTTAACTTTTTATTTCATGTGGAAGCATAGTTGATTAACAATGTTGTGTTAGTTTCAGGTGTACAGCAAAGTGATTCAGTTATATAATACATGTATTTATTCTTTTCACATTGTTTGCCCAGTTAGGTTGTTATATAATACTGAGGGGAGTTCCTGTACTATACAGCAGGTCCTTGCTGGTTATCCATTTTAAATACAGCAGTGTATATATATGTCAATCTGAAACTCCCAAACTATGCTTCCCCTAACCCCACCCTTCACCTCTGGTAACTATAATTTCCTTCTCTGTGAGTCTGCTTCTGTTTTGTAAATAAGTTCATTTGTATCTTTTTTCTTTTTTTTTTAGATTCTGCAATAGGGGTATTAAATAGTATTTTTCTTTTTGTTATTTGTGTTGTTTTTGTTGCTAGCCATTCTGACAGATGTTAATTAATATCTCATTGTGGTTTTGATGTGCATTTCCCTGATGTGTTTTTTTGAATGATTTACATAAAGTTCCTGGTATATAGTAAACAGTAATCTTTCCCTTGGAAGTTTATATTTTAGGATTACTTCATTTTTCTTTAAATATTTAAGTTTTGTGGTTGACAGGCTGACTGAAGTTGGGTATAAGAGCTCTAGAGAACTGATCATACGTCATAGGTTGTTTTCCCTTTTCTTCCCTCTTTTGCTTCATGTAGAATATAATGTGGATAGCTGTCTAAAAGGTGTATGTGTTTCCATGATTGTCTTAATTTAGAGTATCAGTATGCTGAAGTATGGTGTGTAAGGATAATAAAAGAAATCGTAGATAAATGATGAACTTCCAGGATTAAGCTTTCATTTGAGAATCTATTTGCTTGTCATGCAAAAAATATGCATTGTAAATATTGAGCAGTAAAACAGTTCAGAGATTTCAGATTCTTATCTTCAGAGAGTTCAGATTCTTATCTTGTCCTTTCCCAGAGGACTTTTTATAAATTTGAACTAAGATTATATAGTTCAAATTCCAAAATGGTCTTGTACATTTCAGCATCGAAAAACCAGACTTGTGGTAATAGACTTCTGAATTTTAATAAGTAATGCCAACTCTAATTGAATATACTTGAGCTTTGATGTGTAAGTTATAGTAAATGTCCAATTGTCTGTTGCTTATTTGTTAGCATACTTGACTTTTCATTTTTATTGCTTTGGAGACCTTGTCTTTGCACTCCAGCATCAAGAAAGTTCTTTTTACTATAATTTTTTTTTCTGGTATGTGTTTTCATTGTGTTAAAACCTCATAAAACTCTGTACAAAATTCTACAGTTAGTTTTGGCTTGTCCTTTTAAGGACTAGAAATCTTATGTATCAGATCTAAGGTAAAATTATTACTTACCAAATCCCTAAAAGAAAAGCCGGAAGAAATATCAATAACCTCAGATATGCAGATGACACCACCCTTATGGCAGAAAGTGAAGAGGAGCTAAAAAGCCTCTTGATGAAAGTGAAAGAGGAGAGGGAAAAAGTTGGCTTAAAGCTCAACATTCAGAAAACAAAGATCATGGCATCTGGTCCCATCACTTCATGGGAAATAGATGGGGAAACAGTGGAAACAGAGTCAGACTTTATTTTTTTGGGCTCCAAAATCACTGCAGATGGTGACTGCAGCCATGAAATTAAAAGACGCTTACTGCTTGGAAGAAAAGTTATGAGCAACCTAGACAGCATATTAAAAAGCAGAGACATTACTTTGCCCACTAAGGTCTGTCTAGTCACGGCTATGGTTTTTCCAGTGGTCATGTATGGATGTGAGAGTGGGACTGTGAAGAAAGCTGAGCGCCGAAGAATTGATGCTTTTGAACTGTGGTGTTGGAGAACACTCTTGAGAATCCTTTGGACTGCAAGGAGATCCAACCAGTCCATTCTGAAGGAGATCAACCCTGGGATTTCTTTGGAAGGAATGATGCTAAAACTGAAGCTCCAGTACTTTGGCCACCTCATGCGAAGAGTTGACTCATTGGAAAAGACTCTAATGCTGGGAGGCATTAGGGGCAGAAGGAGAAGGGGACGACAGGATGAGATGGCTGGATGGCATCACTGACTCGATGGACGTGAGTCTGAGTGAACTCCGGGAGTTGGTGATGGACAGGGAGGCCTGGCTTGCTGCAGTTCATGGGATCGCAAAGAGTCGGACACGACTGAGTGACTGAACTGAACTGAACTGAAAAGAAAAGCACTTAACTAAATTTTTAAAAAATGGACCTTTCCTTTCCTTTTCTTTGAAGTTGGCCAGATGGTGAATAGCCTATATTTGACTATACTGTAATGGTAATTATAGAAATGGCACTAGTATTAGTTATAACGTTATCTCATATAAAATAAAGAGGAAAACATTGAAAAAATATGAGTAATATTACTAATAGCAATACCACTCTATGTTTGTAAAGCATTTTTGAGTTATAAAGCACATTTATATGTATTATTTCAGTTGATTCTTAAAATAATCCTTTTAGTTAGGCATGGGAAGGGATTATTATACCCAGTTACAGGTGTTCACGTTTACTCAGCCAATGCTTGCTTTAATATGAACTGTTGTCTTCTGATTCCTACCCTTCATTTTAGTCCTGTATACAATTCTAGTTTATTAACTTTTAAAGTTGTAATTTTTTTCTTTAGTATACCTAAAAGTGGTTAACATTATTAGAGCTATTTTAGTAGTCCTCTGTAGAATTTTTGTAACATAAAAATACTGTAGAGGTTTAGTGATGCCGGCAGCAGTAGTATGTAACTTCTGAAGAGTTTATCATGATTTAAAATTTATACAAAATTTAAAAATAATTTAAAGAAGCTATTACTAATGAAGTTGAATCATATTTTCTATATTTATGTAAATTATGTTAAAATGGGCCAGTGATGTTACCCACAGTATCAGCCTGCAAAGTGTTTCATTGTGCGTGAAATGCATTAGTGCACTGAAAAAATGCTTGTTTGTTTTATATCATTTAAAGGAATAATATATTTATTCCTATAAATGATGTTAAAGTTTAGTCTGCACTTATTTCTAGTTTATGACTGTGGGGTCAAATATAGTAACAAACTGTTTTAAATATATAAGTTTTTAAAATTTTTATACACCCTTCATTTTATACACCCTTTTCCACTTGAGCATCTAATAACTTTCCTAAAATATTTTGTTGTGATGTGTTAATATTTTTAGTGATTGGAGCATTTGGGCCTAAATACATTCAGATAGGTGTGTGAGAAAAAGGATGATCTGTTTGTTTTTGTTATCTATATTAATTTTATCCTCCTATCTTGCGCCTAAGTAATTTCTCATTAGTGGTAGTATTGTCATCCCTACCCTAGTTTTTCCCTGCTAGGCTCTTTACAACCTGAGAGCTGTACTTTTATTATGCCCTTTTACTAAAATAGAATTCATGTTATCTTCTAAGAAAGTTAAAAATAACTGTACAGTTAACTGAATGTATTTCTGTTTTGTTTTTCTTGTTGCTCATTATGAGCCTCGCCCAAGGCCAGCTCCATTGCCAGTGCCTAAAACCAAATTAAACCAAACAGCAAAACAGACAGTACTTTACCACTCAGCTTTGACTTTACTTTGTCTAGCCTTGTGCCTTTTTAAAAGAGACAGTATTCTCCGTCCAGCTAGATCCTGAAGAAGCAGAATGCCCAGCTCTTGGCTCTAGTGGGTTAATGTAATACACCTTTATTCCTTATGGGCTTACTATAGCTTTTTCTCAGCAGATCTGATGTTTTCATGTGTAGGAAGCATGGTATCCCCTATAGATTTCCAGTTAGCTATTTTATCAGAAGTACTTATTTGGTCAGATTATGATGCTTTTAAAAAGTTTTTTGATTGTGGTAAAATGTACATGACATTTGCCATCTTAATAATTCTTAAGTGTGCCTTAAGTTCAGTGGCATTAAGTATATCCACTGTGTTGGGCAGCTGTCACCACCATCCATCTGTGGAGCTCTTCTCACCTTAGAAAGCTGACATTGTGCATCCATTCAGCACTGACTTCTCATTACCATCTTTCTTCAAGTTCTGGCCAAAACAATTCTACTTTCTGTCTTTCTGAATTTGACGTATCAGTGGAAGTATGCAGTGTATATCTTTCTGTGCTTGGCTTATTTCACTTCACACAGTGTCCTCAAGGTTCATCTTTGTTGTAGCGTGAATTTCCTTCCTTTTTAAGCGTGAATAGTATTCTGTTGTATGTATATACCATATTTTGTTTATTCATCCATTGATGGACACTTGGGTTGCTTACTTTAATGCTTTTCTTTTAATATGTATTACACTGAGGTATTATACCTAGTTGTGATTATTTGATAGGCTGTAACTGTTGTTCAGTACAGTAGCCACTAGTCATATATATGTAGCTATTAAAACTTAGATTAATTAAAATTAAAATTTAATTCTTCAATTGCATTAGCTACATTTTAAGTACTCAGTAGCCATATGTGGCTAGTGACGGCCATAGGGGCAGCATTGGTATAAAGAACATTTTGATCATCACAGAAAATTCTGTGGAATAGTACTATATAATGAATGCACAGGCCTATTTTAATGTTTTTAATTTAAGGAAAACAGAAAAGTCTCTTGTGGGTTATGGAAATATTTTTATTTGTATTTAAATAAAGAAATGTTTTAGTTTTGCTTAGAAAATAATTACGTCTGTTTAAAGATAGTATTCTTTTGTGTTTTTTTACAGTGAGTCGAGGTTTTGGTTCACACTGATGGGACAGTGTTAAAGTACTTTGTACTGAATGAATGTTAAGTAAATTGGTTTTCAAGGGAAGTAAATAATTAATGTCTTAGAAGTTTAATACATTAAAAATGTATAAAGTGTCATATATATTTATATATATCAGAGATTTTCAGAAAAATAGATTGCATTTGAGATGCTATTTTGTGTCCATCATTCTCTTAGGACAGTATGTGTTGTGTTCTCTTTTAAGAGTTGGAGTTTAGTTGATCTCAGGTGTAGAAGACAGCATATGATGATTAGTAGTAATTTTTCCAGTTTTTCTTCATGTTGAAATCTTAAAACAGCTTTATTCTTGAAATTTTATGTTTAAACATTTTAATTGTGTTTTTTATCAAGATATAATTGCTGTATAACGGTGTAATAGTTTTAGGTATACAGCGTTGATGATTTGATACAGTGTATGTTGCTAAATGATTATCATAATAAATTAACATCACTATCACACATAGTTACACGTTTTTCTAATAAGAACTTTCAAAAGATCTGCTCTTAACTACTTTCTAATATGCTGTACAATATTGTTAACTAGAAATTCTGTACTGTATTCTAAGCATTTTTACTGTCATTGAAATTAGTTGAAGCTGTTCTCTTTTTTCGCTGACAATCTCAAATGCCATCTTTAGAAAACTAGAGGGGCAAGTGGGATGTGTGTGTGTGTTTAGCATTCCTTCTATTATTCTGTGTTGTGTGTGTTTGTTAATACCAGTTTGTTGACCTGTCTTTTTAGATTACTTTTTAAAAATATATCAAAGGATATTTTAAAATGTATGAAACAGTTTTTTTAACCTACTGGTTATGTTTAGAAATTATTTTGATTGCTGAATAATTACTTGAACTTGAGAACTTATTTAAATCTAGCATTTTTATAGTAATTTAAAAAATTTTATTAATTTGGAGTATATTATTTGAAAGACTGTAGGTCAAAAATAAAATTCCTCATTTCTTATGAATAATGGTTCATATATTTCTTTTCAGAAGTAAATGGGAAATTGATCTAATTTCATTTTTAAAAGCCTATCAAATGACTTTTTTTGTGTCAAAACTTTTAACTGTTATTGCACTAATTTGGAAACAGTTTTTAGTTTGAACTAATATTAAGGAGCAAAAATTAGGCAGTTTGTTCTATCTTGTGGAAAGAGAATGGAGTGATATTGACAATAAGCAACTTTGGAATAGGTATCTTTTTAGGCTTAATTATTGAAGTTGGACTAAGAAAGGATACCATTTCACATTCCAGCTCTTTGTAAAACAGAAACTTTTTGTTTTTCTGTTAATAACTTGGCTTCCTATAGTTATAGTTAATGAGCTGGTACGATAATGAGAAGTGGCTGAAGCTGGGGAAAGTAGGTAATTTTTTAAATCTTGTGTATGTAGATACCATAAAACACCTACAAATAATATACATTGAGTTCAGGAGTTATAAAACCAGAATTGCACAATTCACTATTTGAACATTAACATTTTATTTTTATCTGATGATGCTTAAAGCATTTTTTTTTTTCATATCTAGACAACGATAGAATTCATTAATTCAGTCATTGCTGCTGCTGCTGCTGCTGCTAGGTCGCTTCAGTCGTGTCGACTCTGCGACCCCATAGATGGCAGGCCACCAGGCTCCCCGGTCCCTGGGATTCTCCAGGCAATAGGAACGCCTATTGTGTGTCTGCTATTGTTATCAGTATAAGCAAATGAATTTTGGTATTATTGTGAAGTTAAAATAAGCACCTCTTAGTTTCAGTAGTCCTCAAAGGAAACTTTAAAAAAAATTAGTTTCAAAAGTTGCATTATTAAGATGTGTATTTGAGAGACTCTCCCTGAAAGGCAGTCATTAGGCACTGCCAACTAGACAGCATACGAAAATTTTTTATTCAGAACTTTTCATTTGTATAAAAAGGAACAGTTTATTTTAAGGACTTGTAATGTTGAAAGGATTATGTGTCAAACTGGCCATGCAATTTTAAGTACGCTATAACTTTAGAAAACTGATCAAAATTATTTCTTATATTACTCAATAAAAAATAATTTTTAAATGTCCATAGAGTTTAGAGCAGAGGTCGCAAGTAATATGCCTTCACTGTCTAGGCAAGTAACAAGATGGTGAAACAGGTGAGTGTAAGAAACATACACACAACGTGGAATTGGCAAGTATAAAAGCAACTGGCAGCAATCATTTCTTGACTGTGGTCGTTCGTTTCCATGCTTTTTTTTTTTTCCATTCTCTCATTGCTTTTTTGGGAGGAGAGATGCTCTAAATTTTAAAATATTTGTTTAAATTTTTAAAAGACTTCAACAAGACATTTGTAGGACCCTCTCTTCCAGTACAGTAATTTGTCTTTATTAAATTAAATATTGAAGTGCCCACTATATTCAGGTACTGTATTAAGAACTATAGGGTATACAAGTAAACATTGGACCTGGCTACTACCCTTTAGAACAGCATTATTCAGTAGTACTTCTTGGGATGGTAGAAATGTCATATATCCTTATGGTAATTGTTCCATATGGTAGCCACTAGCCACATGTAAATAATGACTAGTACAACTGAGAAACTTGCTTTTCGGTTTAATTTAAATTTAAATATACACATCTGCATGTGGTTAGGGTCTTCTTACTGACAGTGGTCTCTCAAAACTAAATTCAGTTGCTAAGAGCATCACGAATAGTTACCAGTCCAAGATTTAAATTCTATTTCAGAACAGCAGTGGAAGAGATGGCTGGAGGTCACACAGTTTCTAAGGGTGTTGTCTGGGCAGTTGCTATAGGACTTCAGAGAGGGGAGTGGTCACTTAAAGATAAACTTTAGAGAGGAGGTGAAATCTAAACTGGCTCCAGGGATAGGTGGAATTTTATTAAGAGGAAAAGATGTTCTTGGAGAGTGGGATAATGGGAACCAAATGCATGCAGGCAGGGAAAGTTAAAGAAAACTTTTCATTCAGAAGGCTGCCTCAAATTATGTTTCTTGTTTTTTTTCCTATTTTGACAGGCAGATACTTTAATATTTGAAGTTGGCCTTAATATATTTGCTGGTTCTAAACTTTGGTTAATAGCTCAAGAAATAAGGCATTGTACTGTTTTTATTCTTTGAGGGGAACAGCCAAAAAGATGTAAAGAATGTAAACTTCTAAAAAATAGCTTTAGTAACTTTCACTCAGTTTCACTGTGAATCTAACACTACTGTAAGAAATAATGCTTTCTACTTTATATCATATTTACTCCTTTTCCTTGAAGTATGCAGATTTCACCACTTTTAAAGTTTTTTCATCAGTTAGGTATTTTCTTTCTCTGATGATGAAAGATTTTTTAACTCAGAGAGCTAAGGGGAAAGCAAATGAAAGCTCTCAAATGCTTAGTTTTCATGAGATATCCTAGTTTCAGTTGAAAATTTTCTCTGTTTAATAGTTGCTGAATCTTTTTTGGGGGGGAATTTAACTTGCAGCATAGTGTTTGAGGTATTATGTGTCTGTTCATTCATATATCACTTTAAACGGACTTCTTAAGTAGTTTAGCCAGGGAAATCTTTGGCTAATGCACTGATATTTTGTGTAGAAAAATGTTTTGTGAATTAAAATACTCTAAAACCCTCTGAAATAATACCTTATGAGAGAGCATTTCCTTGATTATCTTATGTAAAAGTAGCGGTACTTTCCACTCTACCTTCCAGCACTCCTTTCCGCCTTCTGCTTCTGTGGTTTATTTATGTAGATTACATGAAATAGAGCATGTATTCCTCCTTTATGTGCCCCATACGTAGATGGGCACTCAGTAAGTAGTCTTCTCTAACCTTCCTCATTCATGATGAGTAAGCAAACTCTTGCCTTTTAAAATTTATAGTGAGAGATACTTTTTAAAGTGGTAGTAGTTATTTTAATTTATGCTAATAAATGGTAATTGTTTTCATGTAATACAATAAAACCTGAAGCATGCAAATAGTTTTATAACTTAAACCACTGTTTTATCATTGTTATTACCATTTATTAAATACTTGTTATGTGACAGTCATCTGCTGGACATCTTACCCTTTTTATTTCACTGATCCTCACAATAACTATGAAGTATTAATTTATTTTCTTTATTTACATATGACAAACTGAGGCATAGGGAAATAAAATTACTTGCTGATATTACACAGCAAGTTAGCTCAACAGGCATACGAAACTAGGTCTGTCTAAGCCAGTGCTTTTTTCTGTATATTTTATATTTTAGTTTTTTCTTCCAGTTTTATTGAGCTATAGTTGATATATCATACTGTATAACTTAAAAGATATATAGCATAATTATTTGACTTAACATGTACCATAAAATGATTATCACAGTAAATTTGGTGAATATATCTCATCTCATATAAAGAAACAGGAAAAATATTTTTTTTTTCTTTTTGGTGAGAACGCTTAGGAATTTACTATAATACCAGTATATGTGTATATAACACAGAGCAGTGTTAATCATATTTATCATGTTGTTTATTATATCCTTGTCCTCATTTATGTTATAATCCATTTCCTTTTCCCTCCATCCCTTACCTGTGGTAACCACAAATCTGATCTCTTTTTCTATAAGTTTGTTTGTTTGCTTGTTTTTGAAGTATAATTGACCTACAGCAATATGGTAGTTCTTGTTACACAACATAGTGATTTGGTATTTCTGTACATTTCAAATAATCACCACAATAAGTCTAGTTAGAATATGTTACCATACAAAGATATTACATAGTTATTGACTTTATTCCCCAAATCGTACATTTTATACCAATTACTCATTTATTTTGCAATTGAAGTTTATATTTCTTAATTTCACTCACCTATTTTTTTCCTCCTCCACTTCACCCAGGGATCAAACCTCAGTCTATATTCCATGATATATTTATATATACACCATACCTTCTTTATGCATTCATCTATTGATGGATGCTTGAGTTGCTTCCATATGTTGGCTGTTGTATATTGTACAGGCACAGAGAAATAAAATTACTTGTTCATGTTACATAGCAAGTTAGCCCAACTGGAATTTGACAGTAGGTCTATCTAAATCTAAACTTATGCTCTTTTCAGTGTATAGTTCATATTTTAACATTTTAAACAATTAAAGAGGTGTACTGTTGAATTTTGTAATATTTTCCCCGTCACAGATGTGATTTGATTTACTGTAGAATTTTTGGAACAACATAGTGTGATAAAAAGCTGAGGCATCTTCTCTAGTCTATAGATCTGTAAAGTATTAAGTGAGATGGCAGTATATCAATTTAGCCTGCAGTATATCAACTTCAGTTCAGTTCAGTTCAGTCGCTCAGTCGTGTCCGACTCTTTGCGACCCCATGAATTGCAGCACGCCAGGCCTCCCTGTCCATCACCAACTCCCGGAGTTCACTCAGACTCAACGTCCATCGAGTCAGTGATGCCATCCAGCCATCTCATCCTCTGTCGTCCCCTTCTCCTTCTACCCCCAATCCCTCCCAGCATCAGAGTCTTTTCCAATGAGTCAACTCTTCGCATGAGGTGGCCAAAGTACTGGAGTTTCAGATTTAGCATCATTCCCTCCAAAGAAATAACAGGGCTGATCTCCTTCAGAATGGACTGGTTGGATCTCCTTGCAGTCCAAGGGACTCTCAAGAGTCTTCTCCAACACCACAGTTCAAAAGCATCAATTCTTCGGCACTCAGCTTTCTTCACAGTCCAACTCTCACATCCATACATGACCACTGGGAAAACCATAGCCTTGACTAGACGGACCCTATTCGGCAAAGTAATGTCTCTGCTTTTCAATATACTATCTAGGTTGGTCACAACTTTTCTACCAAGGAGTAAGTGTCTTTTAATTTCATGGCTGCAGTCACCATCTGCAGTGATTTTGGAGTCCCCCAAAATAAAGTCTGACACTGTTTCCACTGTTTCCCCATCTATTTGCCATGAAGTGATGGGACCAGATGCCATAATCTTCATTTTCTGAATATTGAGCTTTAAGCCAACTTTTTCCCTCTCCTCTTTCACTTTCATCAAGAGGCTTTTTAGCTCTCTACACTTTCTGCCATAAGGGTGGTGTCATCTGCATATCTGAGGTTACTGATATTTCTCCCGGCAATCTTGATTCCAGCTTGTGTTTCTTCCAGTCCAGGGTTTCTCATGATGTACTCTGCATATAAGTTAAATACGCAGGGTGACAATATACAGCCTTGACGTACTCCTTTTCCTATTTGGAACCAGTCTGTTGTTCCATGTCCAGTTCTAACTGTTGCTTCCTGACCTGCATACAGATTTCTCAAGAGGCAGGTCAGGTGGTCTGGTATTCCCATCTCTTTCAGAATTTTCCACAGTTTATTGTGATCCACACAGTCAAAGGCTTTGGCATAGTCAATAGCCTAATCTAATTTTGCAGATCAGAAAAATGAGACCCAGAGAGATTAAGTGATTTGTCTGCCATCACTAAGTAAGAGAACTGAGACTAGAACTAAGGTATACTAACTCGAGGAGAGTATGGTTTTTAATAAACAACCTTGAATATAATAAAAGGAAAATATAACCATGTCTACAATAAGGCAATAAGATAATGAAAAGGCTTTCTCTTTAAAAAAAACAAAACACCTTTCTTTGTTGAGATCGAATTGACATACAGTAAACTGCACAATTTGATATAAGTTTTGGCACACCTCTACACTCATGAAACTATTACTCATGAAAGCAATCATCATAATGAAAATATCCCCCAAAATTTCTTTTTGACCCTTTGTGATCTTACCATTACACACTCTTTCCTCAGTTCCCAGGCCCAGAAAACTGTTCTCTTTTTTTTTAAGTTTTTTTTTTTTTTTTTTAATGTGGACCATTTTTAAAGCCTCTTTATTGAATTTATTTCAGTAGTGTTTCTATGTTATGTTTTTTGCTTTTTGCTGCAAGATAGATGGGATCTTAGCACCCTGACCAGGGATCAAACCCACACACCCTGCACTCGAAGGCAGGGTCTTAACCAATGGACCACTAGGGAAGTCCCTTTCTATACTATATATTTATTTGCATTTTCTAGAGTTTTACGTGAAAGGATCTTACAGTGTGTACCTTTTTAAAAACATAATTTTTTACACTGTAGTGATTTCTGTAATTTTACCATGTTATTGTATATAGCCATAGTTTGTTCCTTTTTATTGCTGAGTAATATTCCATTGTGTGGATGTACCACAATTTATTTATCTGCCTGTTCATGGATATTTGGATTGTTGCCAACTTTTGATTACAAATAAAGCTACTTATTAAGTTGGACTTCCCTAGTGGTTCAGTGAGTAGGCCACCATGCCTTTACTTAAGAGGGGGCATGGGCTTGATCCCTGGTTAGGGAACTAGGATCTGGCATGCTGTGTGGCCACACACACAAAAAACACACACAAAAAGCAAAGCTGCTGGGAACATCTGTGTGCAGGTATTTTAGTGTATTTATGCTTTTATTATTCTTGGGTAAATGCTTATGAGAGAAATAATTTGTTTGGGTATGAAAAATATCTCATTATTTTAATGACATCTCCTAACAGAGGTTTGGTGGGTTTTCACTTCCTTATTGTTCATTCTGAATTCTCCCTGGTTGTGGGTTTTGTTTGTTTGTTTGTTTTATTAACCAAAATATTGAAGGAAAGCAACTCTTAACATTTCACATTTGTTCTTCCCAGGATGCTTTAGATAATGACAAAAGTAATCCACAGATAATTTACATTTGAATTGCTGCAGCGCTTGGATCAATAATTGTTTTTACATTTTTCTTTTGAATCATGTTACCTTATTTTGTGTATTTGAAGAAAATCCAGCTTATCAGACAGTATGTGGGAAGAAAATTACTTGCCATTTGGTTACATTCAGTAGCATGGCTAGCACTAATGCTGATTGACAACCTGGAGTGGGGAGGGGAATCTCACATTATTATTATTGTTATTGGTTCCTTGATACATAATGCCTTAGTGCCATTCTGTAGATTTGCAGTAATAGCCTACCTGTTATCCTCTAACTGCAGTGTTCATGGTTTAACCTGTCCAACTTGTAGTTCTTGTGTTAATGTGAATAGACATAAGGAAACTAGTGATGGCTGTTGACTGGCTCTCTGGAGGTTTTTGTTATCTAACCCCACCCATAATGGAGTATGTCATTTTATAAACTGTGTTCTATTTAAGTAATAAAGAATAAGATAGTTCAAAGTCTTATTGTAACTATTATCTTACTTTGGGGTACTGCTTATATCAGTGGAAAAGTTGGTTTTTCATTTTGGAGAATGTGAAATTGGATGTGTTGTGATATGATAGTCATACTTCAAAATTACCAATTTTAAATTGTGATTAAAATGTAGTTTAATTAAGTATTCAGACATAATTCATCGATGGGAATAAAGTATATATTTTCCAAATAAAGTAGTCTAAATCCTTTAAACATATGAAGCATTGATTTTTTAACATTGTTTTTAGAAATTACATTTATGCAGTATATGTCACCTTTTGCTGCCTAATTTACATAACATACATAGAAAATTTGACTCGTTCTTGAAATATGTAGTACTTCTTATTTCTGTACCAGATGACTTCAGTGGTAATTCTTTTTTCTTCTTTTCCACTCAGGTATTATTTCTCACTGAAGTATGTCAGCTTTTCTCCCCTCGAAGCCATTTCTCTATTCAATAAATATTTACTGAGCACCTTCTGTATTCAAAGCATTTTGGGGCCTGGTCAAAATATTTAATAATGATCAAAAATACTTCCTTCTTTCAGGGAATTTAAATTGTGAAAGGGAAGATAAATGTTAAGAAATTATACAGGGATATTGGGACCTCCTTCTAAACTAAGATAATGAATGAGGGGTTCAGTTCAATTCAGTTGCTCAGTCGTGTCTGACTCTTTGCGACCCCATGAATCACAGCACGCTAGGCCTCCCTGTCCATCACCAACTCCTGGAGTTTACTCAAACTCATGTCCATCGAGTCGGTGATGCCATCCAGCCATCTCATCTTTTGTCGTCCCCTTCTCCTCCTGCCTCTAATCCCTCCCAGCATCAAGATCTTTTCCAATGAATCAACTCTTCGCATGAGGTGGCCAAAGTATTGGAGTTTCAGCTTTAGCGTCAGTCCTTCCAGTGAACACCCAGGACTGATCTCCTTTAGAACGGACTGGTTGGATCTCCTTGCAGTCCAAGGGACTCTTAAGAGTCTTCTCCAACACCACAAAGGAAGCATATAATCCCAAATCATGGCTAAAGCAAAACTTGTTTGTAGGATTCATAATGGATACAATGTAAAGTTGGAATTAAAATTAGAACTAATGACCAATCTGTTGGTTAGAAAAGTTTAAACAATTTAAGAATTTATCATTGGTTTTATAGCAAACCAGTGACAGATCCATGACTAGAATTTCAGTTTTCTTATTCCTAATATCTCTCTCTGTCTACTGCCTTTAATATCCTACCTTTGCTTTATCATTGTCGATAGTTTTGGTTGTGAGAGTTTCTGTGTGTTGGAAGCATGTGAGAGCCTGAGATTTGCACATGCTCTCTATTAAAATAGACACGATTTTCAACTACATTTTTTATTGAGATGTCATTTTACCAGTAATAATTTCAGTAATATTGAGTAGGAGATTGCAGATGACACCACACTTATGGCAGAAAGTGAAGAGCCTCTTGATGAAAGTGAAAGAGGACCGTGAAAAAGTTGGCTTAAAATTCAACATTCAGAAAACTAAGTCATGGCATCTGGTCCCATCTCATGGCAAACAGATGGGGAAACAATGGAAACAGTGAGAGACTTTATTTTGGGGGAGCTCTAAAATCACTGCAGATGGTGACTGTTGCCATGAAATTAAAAGACGCTTACTCCTTGGAAGAAAAGTTATGACCAACCTAGACAGCATATTAAAAAGCAGAGACATTACTTTGCTGACTAAGGTCCGTCTAGTCAAGGCTATGGTTTTTCCTGTAGGCATGTATGGGTGTGAGAGTTGGACTATAAAGAAAACTGAGCACTGAAGAATTGATGCTTTTGAACTGTGGTGTTGGAGAAGACTCTTGAGAGTGCCTTGGACTGCAGGGAGATCAAACCAGTCAATCATAAAGGAAACCAGTCCTGAATATTCACTGGAAGGACTGATGCTGAAGCGGAAGCTCCAATACTTTGGCCACCTGATGGGAAGAACTGACTCATTTGAAAAGACCCTGATGCTGGGAAAGATTGAAGGCGAGAGGAGAAGGGGACGACAGAGGATGAGATGGTTGGATGGCATCACTGACAGAATGGCCACGAGTTTGAGTAAGCTCCAGGAGTTGGTGATGGACAGGGAAGCCTGGCATGCTGCAATCCATGGGGTCACAAAGAGTCGGATATGACTGAGCAACTGAACTGATGAGAGATATGACTGAGCTGAAAAAAATGATTTCCATATTAATGAAGTGATTAAATCATAGATATTTAAGTTATTACTTTGGGTATACAAAGCATTTTAATAAAATGAAAATACTTCAGGAATGTTTACTGTTCTTATTGTTCATCTGCTAAGTCATGCCTGACTCTTTGCAATCCCTTAGAATGCAGCAGGCCAGGCCCTCTTTCCTCGATTGTCTCTCAGAGTTTGCTCAGATTCATGTCCATTGGGTAGTTGATGCATTTTAACCATCTCATCCTCTGCCACCCCCTTCTCCTGTTGCCTTTAATCTTTCCCAGCATCAGGGTCTTTTCCAGTGAGTTGACACTTCATGTCATGTGGCCAGAGTATGGGAACTTCAGCTTCCGCATCAGTCCTAACAGTGAATATTCAGGGTTGATTTCCTTTAGAATTGACTGGCTTGATCTCCTTGCAGTCCGAGAACAGTACCACATTTGGAAAGCAGAAATTCTTTGGCCCTCAGCCTTCTCAGTGGTCCAACTGTCATGTCCATGACTGCTAGAAAAATCATAGCTTTGAGTATATGGATCTCTGTTGGTAAAGTGATGTCTCTGCTTTTTAATATGCTGTCCAGGTTTGTCATAGTTTTCCTTCCAAGGGGCAAATATCTTTTAGTTTCCTGGCTGTAGTCACCATGCACAGAGATTTTGGAGCCCAAGAAAATAAAATCTGTCACTGCTTCTACTTTTCTTCCTCCTACTTGCGGTAAAGTGATGGGACTAGATGCCATGATCTACTTTTTTTGATATTGAGTTTCAGGCCAGCTTTTTCATTCTGCTCTTTTACCTTCAAGAAGCTCTTTAGTTCCTCTTCACTTTCTGCCATTAGAGTGGTATCATTTGCATATCTGAAATTGTTGATATTTTTCCTGGCATTCTTGATTTCAACTTGTGATTCATCCAGCCCAGCATTTCACATGATGTATTCTGTATAGAAGTTAAATAAGCAATGTGAGAATATACAGCCTTGTTGTACTCCTTTCCCTATTTTGAACCAGTCAGTTGTTCCATGCACGGTTCTAACTATTGCTTCTTGAGCCGTATACAGGTTTCTCTGGAGACAAATGAGGTGGCTAGTACTCCATTTCTTTAAGAATTTTCCTCATTTTGTTGTGATCCACATAGTCAGAGGCTTTAGTGTATTCAATGAAACAGAAGTAGATGCTTTTCTGGAATTCCCTTGCTTTCTCCATGATCCAGTGAATGCTGGCATTTTGATCTCTGATTCCTCTGCCTTTTCTAAGCCCAGCTTGTACATCTGGGAAGTTCTTATTTCATGTACTGCTGAAGCTTAGGTTGAAGGATTTTGAGCATAACCTTACTAGAATGTGAAATGAGAGTAATTGTATATAGTAGTTTGGACATTCTTTGGCATTGCCTTTCCTTGGGATTGGATTGAAAGCTAACCTTTTCCAGTCCTGTGGCCACTGCTGAGTTTTCCAAATTTTCTGACATATTGAGTGCAACACTTTAATAGCATCACCTTTTAGAGTTTTAAATAGCTCAGCTTGGATTCCATCACCTCCACTAGCTTTGTTTGTAGTAATGCTACCTAAGGCCCACTTGACCTCATGCTCCAGGATGTCTGGCTCTAGGTGAGTGACCACACCATCGTGGTTATCTGAATCATTTAGACCTTTGTTGTATAGTTCTTCTGTTTATTCTTATCACCAATTCTTAATCTCTTCTGCTTCTGTTAGGTCTTTGCTGTTTCTGTCCTTTATTGTGCCCATCTTGGCATGAAATGTTCCCTTGGTATCTCCAGTTTTCTTGAAGAGATCTCTAGTCTTTCCAGTCCTATCGTTTTCTCCTATAAGAAGGTCTTCTTATCCCTCCTTGTTGTTCTTGGTACTGTGCCTTCATTTGGGTGTATCTTTCCCTTTCTCCCTTCCCTTTCTCAGCCATAATATTTGTAAAGCCTCCTCAGACAACACTTTGCCTTCTTGCATTTCTTTTTCTTTGGGATTGTTTTGGTCACTGCCTCCTGTACAATGTTCCAAATTTCCATCCATGGTTCTTCAGGCACTCTGTCTACCAGATCTAATCCTTTGAATCTGTTCTTCACCTCTACTGTATAACCCTAAAGGATTTGATTTAAGTCTTATTTGAATGACCTACTCATTTTCCCTACTTTCTTCAATTTAAGCCTTAATTTTGCAACAAGGAGCTCATGATCTGAGCCACAGTCAGCTCCAAGTCTTTCTTTTTGCTGACTATACAGGGCTTCTTCATCTCCAACTGCAAAGAACATAGTCAAGCTGATTTTCATATTGACCATCTGTTGATGTCCACGTGTAGAATCATCTCTTGGGTTGTTGGGAAATGGTATTTGCTATGATCAGCATGTTCTCTTGACACACGTCTGTTAGCCTTTGCCCTGTTTCATTTTATACTCCAAGGCCAAACTTGCCTGTTATTCCGGTATCTCTTGACTTCCTACTTAAACACTTCAGTCATCTTTGATGAAAAGAATATCTTCTTCTTGTGTTAGTCCTCGAAGGTGTTATTATAGATCTTCGTTGAACTGGTCAACTTCAGCTTTTTCAGCATTAGTGGTTGGGGCCTAGACTTGGATTACTGTGATGTTGAATGGTTTTCCTTGGAAGCAAACCAGTATCACTCTGTTGTTTTTGAGACCGCATCCAAGTACTGCCTTTCCGACTCTTATTGACTGTGAGGGCTAAGCCATTTCTTCTCAGGGAGTCATGCCCATAGTAGTAGATATAATGGTCATCTGAATTAAATTTGCCTGTTCCCGTCCATTTTAATTCGCTGATTCCTAATATGTCGAAGTTCACTCTTGCCATCTCCTGCTTGACTACGTCTAACTTATCTTGATTCATGGACCCAACATTTCAGGTTCCTTCTTTCTGGAGCTGTTAGTAATTGACCTCTGTTTTTCCTCACTAGCATATTGGACACCTTCTGACCTGGGGGGCTCATCTTCCAGTGCTGTATCTTTTTGCTTTTTCATGGGGTTCTTGTGGCAAGAATACTGCAGTGGTTTGCCATTTCCTCTCCAATGGACCACATTTTGTCAGAACGCAACACTATGACCTGTCTGTCTTGAGTGGCCCTGTACAGCATAGCTCATAGTGTTAGCGAGTTACACAAGCCCCTTCTCCATGATAAGGCTGTGATCCATGAAGGGAAGAATGCTTAAAAGACCCTACAACTGTAGATAGAAATATGATCATTTACTAATATATTGCTGAGGAGGTATAGAGATGAAATCTCCATAAAAACAGGATTAAAATGAGGTTTGAGGAATAGTAATCAAAATTTGAGGAGGAAGGAATTGTATTTTATGTACTTTTCTTTCATTGCCCGCTACAGTTCTAATATAAACATATTTATGATTTGGTTGGTTTATAAAATTATATATGTGTAAGCCTGCTAAGAGAAATGGAAACTTTAAGATAACATGACTGCAATTTTCAGATAAAGTAGATATGCTTCTGTGAATTTCAGTCTGAGCCACTGCTTTATAGGAAGAATGGCATGATCATCTTTGTATCATCAGTGTCTAGAACTTTACATTTAATAAATTGTTGCTGAATGAAGCAGTTTTGAAAATGCAAACTTGTATGCTGTGTTATAGGACAGAAGATATATGAGAGTTCCTGTGCCAAGACCCAAATTATGGTTTATATCTGAACAGACTACTCCCATTTCTTTCCATGAATGTTTTTGTAGTACCTTGTGGAATATGACTTTTATAGGAGGAACATGCTTGCAATTATGATTATTGTATACTACTATATAATTTGTCAAGAGAACTAAACACTCCACATTCTAAATTGTTAAGAATGTATGATTCCTTCAGATGGGTAATAATCAGGGGTTTTATGAGTTATTAAAAACAGTATATTAATGTACTGTATTAATGTACCATAAAATATAAAATATTTTAAATTAAAGCTATAATTCAGAATCCGTTTAAGACACCAACTTGACTCCTTATATATTGGTGTCATTTTGTTTGATATATTAATATTTGTGAACATCATCTTTACAGTATGAGAAAAAATCAGTGAGATACCACTGTAATTAAAAATGTAATTAAGTAATAGCTAGGAAGCTTCATTTTTAGTAATTATAAAAGCTTATATGTTACATTGGACACAAAATTAAATATGTATTTAATACTTACATTCAGTATACTCTGTAACATGCCATTTAAACTTGATTCTTATCATGTTTTCAAGCAAATATATTCTCTGAGTAGAACAATTTTAAGAGGTTGAGGGGCCATTACCTTCAAAATTTCAGACAGGGGACTATTCTACATTAGGTGACCATCCCCGAATTCTGTAGTCTTCGAAACTACTTTCTCAGTAATGAAATCTAGTATATTTTACTGTTAGATAGCTCCTCCTTTGTTTTTTGTATCTTTCTTTCAGATGTGCAGAGGGAGTATTAATGACCCATCTAAAGAAGTAAACATTACAAGTGCAATCAAATGAAGCCTTCTGGATACCTCTTTCTAGCATTTTTTGCCTTCCCATCCAACTACTTTACTTTATCCCCAACTACCTTACTAAATCTGGTATATTTAGAAATCATTTCCACACCAGAAGTTATTTCTTGATAAAATCTCTAACTCTGAAACTGTTTTTCCTTGTGTAATCAGCAGACCTGAAGACCAATATGGACGGTGTAGTGGTTGCTCTTGTTTTCTTTCATATACCACATTTCTATCAACTTGCCAGTACAACACTGTATCTTGTCATTCACTAAGTTTTAACTTGTTTCAACCAAGTCACTGGGCTCCTTTTTTGTTTCTATTTGTAAACAGCTGTTACATATCTAGCATTAACTAATAAGTTTTACTCCTTCAGGGACCTTCTTTTGTGTTCTATATAGTTTCATTGTTGTGTTCCCCAGGCCCAGCTCTGAGTAACTGACAACTTGCTTTCTATTTCTTCACCCTAATCAGTAAAATAAAACATTAAATGAGAACCCCAGGTCTGTTCCCCCCTTCCGACCTCTCTCCTTCTCGCCTCCTTTTACTGTCCTTCCTCCCTCCCTTCTTCTCTCCTGTCTGTCTGTCTGTCTATAATCTGTTTATGATCTTAGTTTGGTTGCCTTTTATTGTATACTTTCAACATGGGCATCTCTGGGCTTTTCCTTTGCAGTCTCTTTTCTCTTAATATCTCTTTATTCTTATGCTCCCAAATTCTTACATTATGCTACATATATTTTGTTTATGCCTATGTTTTAAAAAATATTTGCCTGGTAGGCTACAGTCCGTGGGGTCGCAAAGAGTCGGATGCGACTGAGCGATTTCACGTCACTTCACTTAGCTAGCACATTGGAGTTTTTGTGTGATAGGTCTGCTCTAAATTAAGCATGACAAATAAAAATTAATTTTAGTTCCATATTTTCTTCACTTTGATATCCTATAATCTTTTGCCAAAGCACTTTTGACTGATTTTAGTAATAATCGTAATGATTGAACTGACAAAGATTTTTGTATTTTACTAATTTAATCAGTCTATATTCTCTCAAGATAAAACTTTGATTGATCTTGACTCTTCTGGTATACTTGTAGTCGTTACTATTTTATTAGAGGCTTTTGGCTTTCTTTGTCATAGTATTTGACTCTGCCTGGTCACTTCCCTACCTATCTGACTGTCTCTATCTTACTGTCATCTTTATAACCAAAATTTCTGAGTATTTCCAGAATTATCTTAGGAGGTGATAAAGCCTCTAGTAGAAACTCTGGCTAGAAGAAATGACTTGTGGTTCACAAGTATAGATGAAACAAAAATACAGTGTGTAAGTAGACCTTTAAAAATTTTGTTTACCCTTTGTTTTTAAAAGTTTCAGTTGAGGTTCAAGAGGGAGGGGATATATGTATACCTGTGGCTGATTCATGTTAATGTATGGCAGAAACCAACACAGTATTGTAAAGCAGTTGTCCTCCTATTAAAAATAAATAAATCTTTTTAAAAAGTTTCAGTTAAAGTATAATAGTAATAGGTGTTAGAAACTGTTATCATTGTTTCTTTTGGTATTAGGACTAGGACTATAGACACAAAACAGGGTTTGTATGTTTTATCTCCTGGGAAGCACAGGAATGGGGGAGGTTCAGAATGAAGATCACCAGTTTTACCTTCAGTCCTGTGAGGACAAATAAAATCTAGACACTAAGAAGGATTTGTTTCTCTGATCACCTAGAGCACTGCTTAATATAATTTTTGAAGTTGTTTAAATTTTTAACATGATTAATTTTGTATAAAGGAGGTATTCTGGGAAGTTAATTAGTCAAGGCCTTGTTGTATGCCTTTTTGTGAATATGGTGTATTTTCCTTAAAAATCCTTTTTGCATATTAAGCTCCTAAGAAATAGGTAATAGCTAGAACTGGTTGACAGAAGGGTAGACCTACTTAGGTTCTGAACTTGGAACACTTGAAGGGGCTTAGGGATCTTTGAACCTCTTAACCTCTTGCCACTCTCTGTGTGTGTGTTACATACATGCAATTTTCTGAGAGTCCATTACTTTCATCTGGATCCCAGAGTAGATCTGTAATCTGTGCCCTGCCCCCACCCACCTTTACTCCAATTCCATGTACACAAAAAAAGTTTGAGAACCACTGCTGGAAAATTGGTAAAATTGATCAGTGAAATGGTGATTAGAGTTATTGGTAGCTGTATTATCTGTCACTTGATAATGAAACCTAAAAGATTCTAAGAATTTGAATAAATAAAGAAAAAAAGTACAGGGAAAATTAATCCAGTCACTAAAAGAACAGTTATTAACAAAATTTGGATTTAACTCACTGTATAATTTATTTTGTGCTTGAATATATATGTGACTTAATTGAAAAGAACAAAGACTTGTGTCTGAAAGTGAAAGTGTTAGTTGCTCAATCATGTCTGACTCTTTGCAACCCCATGAACTGTAGCCTGCCAGGCTCCTCTGTCCATGGAATTCTCCAGGCAAAAATACTGGAGTGGGTTGCTATTCCCTTCTCCAGAGGGTCTTCCCAACCCAGGGATTGAACCCTGGTCTCCTGCATTGCAAGCAGATTCTGAACCTACAGAATCTGAGCCACTGTGTCTGAAAGTACTTTCTATATTATGAATGTGAGGATTTTCCTGATTTTTGACTCTAGCCATTTGTGTGTTTCAATACCATTTTTTGCCTGAAACTTTTCCTATAACTAGAGCTTTTGGTGGGGGAGGGTAGAGTTTTGGATTTGGATTTTGGGGATTGCTGTTCTACATAGAAAACTTCAAGCATATCACTTTCTTTAAAATTCCCTTAAGAATATTTATTGGAAACTTTCTGGTGGTCCAGTGGCTAAGGCTCTGTGCTCCCAGTGCAGGGTGCTTGGGTTTGATCCCTGGTCAGGGAAGTAGATCCCACATGCCACAACTAAGAGTTTGTATGCTACAGCTAAAGATCCTTTGTGCTAAAGATCCCACATGCTTCAACTAAGGCCCAGAGCAGCCAAGGAAATAAATAAATATATTTTTAAAAAATATTTATTAATTAGGTATGGTGTTCCAGACACTATGTTGGGACTATGTTGTACCATATTACTATGTTACATAGTAATGAACAAGACAGATAATGCCTCTGTACTTAGGTCTTGTCTTACTGTCAATCAGGGAAGACAAAGAGAATAAATTTTATAATACATAGAAGTATGATTTTTTTTTTTAAATTGGAGGAATGCTTTACAATATTGTGTTGGTTTCTGCCATGCAGCAAAGTGGATCACCCATAAGTATTCATATATCCCCTCCCTCTTGAACCTCCCTCCCACTTTCCCTTCCCACCCCTCTAGGTCATCACAGAGCATAAGCTGAGCTTCTTGTGCTATATACCACCTTCCCACTAGCTATCTATTTCATGCATGCTAGTGTATATATGTCAGTGTTACTCTTTAAATTTGCTGCACCCTCTCCTTCCCTCACTGTGTCCATAAGTCCATTCTCTGTGTCTGTGTCTCTGTTCCTGCCCTGCAGATAGGTTCATCAGTACCATTTTTCTAGATTCCATGTATATGCATTACTGTATGATAAATTTTCCTCTTTATGAGTTACTTCACTGCATATAACAGGCTCTAGAGTCATCCACCTCACTTCAACTGACTCAAATTTGTTCCTTTTTATGACTGAGTAATATTCCATTGTATATATGTACCACGACTTGTTTACCTGTTCATCTGTTGAGGGACGTCTGTTTTGCTTCTGTGTCTTGGCTGTTGTAAATAGTGCTGCAGTGAACATTGGGGTGCATGTTTCTTTTGGAATTGTAGCTTTCTCAAAAGTACATACCTGGCACTGGGACTGCTGGGCCGTGTGACAGTTTATTCCTAGTTTTTTGAGAAGTCTCCATACTGTTCTTAGTGGCTCTGTCAGTTTACATTCCCACCAACAGTGTAAGAGGGTTTCGTTTTCTCTACCTCCTCTGCAGCATTTTTTGTTTGTAAGTTTTTTGATGATGGTCATTCTGACTGATGTGAGGTGACACCTAGTAGTATGATTGATTTTTGAGTCTTCTTGGATCCTGTGATATTATTGAACTCTTTTATCCTAGAAGTTTCTGGTAAATTTCTTGGGATTTCCCATGTAGATGACTATGTCATCATGTAACAATGACAGTTTTACTTCCTTTTCAATCCATATGCCTTTTGCAGTAAGTAGATTGTCCACTACTGTGTTGGATAAGAGTGCTGAAAGTAGACATCCTTGTTCTGGTCCTGTTCTTACGGGAAAGTATTTAGCCTTTCACAACTACATATAATGTTAGTTGTAAGCTTTCTGTGCGTGCTCTTCATCAAAATGGGGAAGTTCTCTATCTTAGTTTACTGAGATTCTGAGTGTGAATGCATATTGAATTTTGTCAGATGGTTTTTTTCTGCACTGTTATGAACTCTTGTTCAGCTTAAAGTAGATATGAATGTCTTTTTTAAACCATATGTCCAGTGTCAAGTACAGCATCTAGCACAGGTAATAGGTATTCGGTAAATATTTGTGGGATAAATGGATCAGTCATGTTTGGTCAGGATATGGGACAGTCAGATTTAATCGGAGATCTGTAGGATCATGTAAGAGCATCAAGGGGCTTCCCTGGTGGCTCAGATGATAAAGAATCCACCTACAGTGCTGGAAACCTGGGTTTGATCCCGGTGCTGGGAAGATCCCCTGGAGGAGGGAGTGGTTGCCCACTCCAGTATTCATGCCTGGAGAATCCCCATGGACAGAGGAGTCTGGCAGGCTACAGTCTGTGGGGTCACAGAGAGTCAGAAACAACTGAGCAACTAAGAATAGCACAGCACAAGAGCATCAAAGACCTCACTAAAATCATATGGTTTGAGTGAGATAAATATTTCCCAGAAGCTCAGGGGAGAAGAGCATGCAAAATGAGACGAAAAATTACTAGTGGCATCCTTTAGAACAAGGATGGAAATATGACCCTGAGTTCAATTTTGTGGTGTAAAATGAGATTATTTAGTGTGATAAGAGAACACAAATACTTATTGGGGAATATTTTTCTTGATACTGGAGAAAAATGATATATAGAAATTTGAATTGCAGTTATCATTAATAAATTAGAGAAAATTTCATGTTTCAAAGCAGGGAGCTACATGTGTCAATATTTGGAACTCTGATTTGTGGTAAGAGAAATCTTGAAGTCATACTAATTCAAGCAAAAAAGGAATTGGTTGGCACTGTCACTAAGAAGTAGGGGCATGAGGGTATGTTTGTTTTAAGCATGTTTAAAGATTTAAGGATTTAGATGCCCAATCTGTGTCCTTAGTGGTCTTTTTCCCTTTAATTCTCATAGTTGGCGTTTCTCTAAGTTAGTTTTGTTTTCTGGCTGTCTATGGTAAGAAAAGTACTTCTTTCATCAGTAGCTTCAGACTTTTGTTGTCTTTGGATCCTGTGTTCTCTGGAGTGGGATTTCCTAATCAGCCGTGAAAAGGGCATTCAGTTCAGTTCAGTCGCTCAGTCGTGTCTGACTCTTTGCGACCCCATGAACCACAGCACACCAGGCCTCCCTGTCCATGACCAACTGCTGGAGTCCACCCAAACCCATGTCCATTGAGTTGGTGATGCCATCCAACCATCTCATCCTCTGTCGTCCCATTCTTCTCCTGCCCTCAATCTTTCCCAGCATCAGGGTCTTTTCAAATGAGTCGGCTCTTGCATCAGTTGGCCAAAGTATTGGAGTTTCAGCTTCAACATCAGTCCTTCCAATGAACACCCAGGACTGATCTCCTTTAGGATGGACTGGTTGGATCTCCTTGCAGTCCCAGGGACTCTCAAGAGTCTTCTCCAACACCACAGTTCAAAAGCATCAATTCTTCGGCGCTGGAAATGACTTATTTCAAGCACGTGACTACTCCTTAACCAATCACTAAATCTAAGGATTGAATACTCTCACCCACATGCAGCTTATGCTTAGTTTTGTGACAGGAATGGTGGAGAAGCCAGGCAAATTTTTTAAGCAAGTCTGTTTTTTAGTAAATGACTTTTTGTTTTGTTTTTTAAGAGGATTGTTGTCTGTGCCTGCGTCTACTCAAAGCGTTAGGATGGTGAGGTAGAAAGTGGGAAAGAAAAGGAAAATTTCTTTTTCTAACATAATGATAATGTTAAGCCATCCCCATTCCCACTTTTTGTCTGTTGAGAATCAACAAAAAGCAATTTATAATCAGAATTGAAGAGACTGCTTAAAGATCTCATTGTCTGTCACCTGGATTGCTGTAGTAGCCTCTGTATCATGTCTGTGAGTGAAGTGAAGTCACTCAGTGATGTCCGACTCTTTGTGACCCCACGGACTGTAGCCTACCAGGCTTCTCCGTCCATGGGATTTTCCAGGCAAGAGTACTGGAGTGGGTTGCCATTTCCTTCTCCAGATATTGTAGTGTAATAATCTCACCTCAGAATTCTTTGGGTATAAGAGGTGTTTCTTCTGCCAGTCTTGGCTGTGCTCAGTTATGGAGCTGCATTCGTCTGGTGGCTAAGCTGGACTGGAATGTCCACTGTGGCCTTTCACAAGCCTGGTGCCTCAGCTGGAATGGCTGGCACAGCTAGAAAGCTTTGGTTCTCTTCCGCATGGCCTCTCTCCACATGATCTCTCTCATTCTCCAGGTTCCTGCCTCTAGTGGAATAATCAGGTCTTCTTTAAATAGTAATTGAGTTTTCAAGAAGCAGTACAAGCTATTAGGCCTCTTGAGGCCTCTTCTTGAAACATCCTGCCCATCATCAGAATGTTACTTCCACTATACTGTTAGTTAGAGTAAGTCAAAAGGCACACTTTGAGTCAGTGTGGAAGGAGGCTACATGACGATATGAATATGGAGAAGCAGGATTCATTTGAGGCCATTTAGTAACAATCTGCCATAACTTCATAGCAGGTTTCCCTGCCTTTCCTTGCCCCCCTCAAATCTACTCTTAACACAGGAGGTCATACACTATTACTTCTCTGCCTAAGCCCTATATCATTTCATTTTGAATAAAAGCCTAGGTCTTTTTATTGGCTTATGAGGCCCTGTATAATCCTTAGTCAGATTGGGATTTATAGTTCATCTGAAACACGGAGTACAAAGTAGGCAGTCTTGGACGTGTGTAGCAGTTCAAGAAAGCTGTCAGCGTTCTGGGCTCTTCCTCTCTGCTTTGTCATCCATTTTTGTCTTATTGACCTATTACTGTCATAGGGTGGCTCCTGCACCTTTGCCTAGGCTTTGGGTCTGCGTTCTAGGCAAAAAGAAATGGAAAAGTGGAAGTTTTTTCCAAAATCCTGGGTGTCTCTTTGACAAGGATTTTCATATGACTACTTCTAGCTGCAAGGGAGTCTGGTAAAGTAAGAATTTTCTCTGCACTTTGTTGCATCTAACAAAATGGAAATTTTCTTAGTAAGAAAACAGAGGCTGGATATTATCTCTCAGTGCTGTGAGCCAGGATCTATACTGTTGCTATAAAAGCTAGTCCTAGGCATAACTGTTATGAGACTTAGAAATAATACAGTCAAGGTAGTTATAATAATTCCATTGTACTGAAAAAGAAATTGAAGCTTTAGCATGGTTACAGTATCAGGATATATGCATGGCCAGTCTGCATATAAATGCTCAGTCCTTTCCGTCACACTGTATTCAGACTGAACTTTTTGTTAAAACACACGTGTGCACATGTGCACACGCATACACACAATATAGCCAACATTTGCTGCTGCTTCAGATTTTGTTTGGTTTTTGTGTCTGTCTTCCTTAATAAATTGAATACTTGAAAGAAAGTAGGATTGTGTCATTTCCATTATCTAGTACTCAGTGAATATTTGAATAAATGAAGTTTTGTTTTGTTTTGTTTCTTTTAAATGAAAAGATGGGAGAACCAAACATAATTTGGCAGATGGGCAAACAGGTAAAGAGGGATAGGATAACATGCTTGGGTTGTATAACTAGACACAGATAGTTGGTGGTAGAAGTGGCTTCTTGGTTTCTGGTGAGAGCATTCTCTTCTTAGATATGGAAGGTTGGATTAGGATGATATGAGAGAATAAGAGGAAATATGTCCTGCTGCTGCGGCTGCTGTGGCTGCTGCTGCTAAGTCACTTCAGTCGTGTCTGACTCTGTGCGACCCCATAGATGGCAGCCCACCAGGCTCCCCTGTCCCTGGGATTCTCCAGGCAAGAACACTGGAGTGGGTTGCCATTTCCTTCTCCAATGCATGAAAGTGAAAAGTGAAAGTGAAGTTGCTCAGTCGTTTCCAACTTTTAGCGACCCCATGGTCTGCAGCCTACCAGGCTCCTCCATCCATGGGATTTTCCAGGCAAGAGTACTGGAGTGGGCTGCCATTGCCTTCTCCGTATGTCCTGCTAGTATCTCTGAATTAAGGCACATAATAGTCCTTACTTAATGCAAATCAGTAAAATAAAGGGAAATGGATACTCGTCTCAGAAGATGGAATGGAGTAAAAGTGCCCAAACTAGGAGTTAAGAGAATAATATGCTAAACATAGCCAGGTCACTGACTTCTATTTGTGACCTTCCATGCTTTGCCCTGCTTTCCTCAAAACTAAAATCAAGGGAGTTATACTACATGATCTTTGAAATCCCTTCTAGCTAAATAGTGTATGAATCATTGTACCCACTGAGTTTTTATGGGTTCTTTAACATTTCTTGGCATCTATCAGGTCAGGCTGTTTCATATTTCTATAATATAGAGAAAGTAACAGCTTTTTCACTTCTTCTCTGGGAACTTGGCCAGTGAAAAGTAAACATCCTTTCCTGTTTCTCCCTAAATGAAGTACTTGGTCATAAGTGACAGACTTTTTTCTTCATTTTGTTCATTGAATGTGATCCTGTTCTTATTTTAATGTTTTTCTTAACTTCACTGTGAGTTTGTTGAAATATAGTAAATTGAAAATGTCAAGTTTATGTTTTAACCTACAGATCAGAATTTCAGTATTTTGTAAAATAAAAATATTTGTGTTTATCAAATACATATTAACACATTTGTGTATTTGAAAATACTTGTCTGGCACATGATGTGGTCTAGTTATAATGAGTGGGATGTGTAGTCTCATCTTTTGCAGTAGAATTTTATTGACTTGAAATAGCCTAGTTAAATAATAGCAAATATACTGTAGAGTATAAGATATCATTATAAGTTTTTATACTTGCCAAAAGTGAAATAAAGGGAAAGTTACTTTTGATGTCTTTAAAAAATGTAATCCCCTCCTTATTAAACAGGCAGCATATATTAATTGTTCTAAAAATTGAGAAAATATGGGAAACTTTGAAGAACGAAAAGAAAATCCTTCTTAGTTTTTGTTTTTTTAGCTCAGATGTAATATTTTAATCTCTCCCCTTCCAGTCTTTTTTTTTTTTATTCTTATTTTAAACATATTTTAAAAATAAAACTGTGTGTACATAGCAGCAATACACTGAGGTGGACATACTGCTGAGAAGTAATAAACAGTATAAGTAAAAGAAACTTCTCTTTATTCCCCAGTCTGTTTGAAATTCTTTTGTTATGACACTTGGCATTTTGAACTTTCTCTTTTCTATATGTTGGTTTAAAGCCCTGCTACTTGTAAGTTTTGTATGGGAGTCTGTCTGTGCCCAGCATATATTATTATTTTAAAAATTACTGCATTTACCATTCTATACAGTAATTATCTTATTAATTTACATTTGTCAAAGTAGAATTACTGGGTCAAAGGGAATCTCTATTTTAAAATTTCTTACACATTTCCAACTTTTATAAAGTCTTACAGCTTACAGCTGGATTATTGCCAACAGTATGATTAGAAAAGTCTTTGTCAATTTAAAAGGTAAAAATGGTACAGTCTGCGATAGCACAGGTTTTTTTTCTTCAATAGAAATTAACAAATACACGAAATTGAACAAGGGAATGATGTTAAAAGTATAACGTGGGCACTGGCTTAGTTCATCTGTCATTTTCCCAAGAATGTTAATATTTTGAAGCAGCTGGGTTTTAGGTTTTTTTAATTTTAGAGAAAGCCTTAGCAGTATATGAAGACCTTAAGAAAAAGACTGAAAATCCTGTTTGATAGTTTGGAGCCTCTGTTGTTATTAAAGAATAGTCTTCTGTTGATCTAATTATCTTTCATTTGCAGATGAAAATACTTCTGTTTTCTTTGTTGTTTTTGCTGTTATATTCATCTATTTTATTTGCAACTCGGGATGGCCTTCCAGTCTAAGGGTATATCATGCTTCAATTCTGGAATATTCTCACGCATTTATTTCTTCATGTAGTGCTTCTCCCTCATTGTCTTTATTTTCTTATTCTGGAGCTCTTACTAGGTGGATTTGGATCCTCTCATTCTGTCTTCCAGGCCTTTTAATTTCTCTTATCACTTTATGATGAATTCAGAGTAATTCCTTCAAGTTATCTCTCTGCCAGTATACTAATTTATTAGCTTAGTCTAATCTGCTATTTAACCTATCCACTGAGTTTTTAACTTTGGTTCTTTGGAACACAGTCTAATTTTTGTTCTTTGTTTTTTACTCATTAAAGTCTCTATTCCTCCTTTTATCTGTTTCGCTACATGAAATCTACTTAACCTAAAAATCATTTGATTGTACTGCTATAAATCCCAAGTGTTAATTTTACTAATGGTTTCCTTGATTTTGGATTTGATCCATCTAATTTGAATGACTGCATTAAGGATATGAATGATATAAAATTTAAAGTACATTAAAAATAGGTAGGATGAGTCATGAAAGAGTTGAAATATTTTTTGAACAGTATTTTGTGATGGGATTTGGATTGATAGTGAAAGGAATAGGGTATAAGAAAAAAGACAGATGTAAAAAAATATAGCAGCAAAAATGTTAGATTAATTTATGTAGAATGGAGTGGCTAACTAATCTTGTTGATTTCAGTGGTAATTAATGGTATTTATTTTTTGTATAGGTGCCTGGAGAGTCATGAATACTATTAGGAGTTTAATTTTATGTTTAGGATTAAGTTTGGTTTTTCCTTTTCCTTCCTTTTATCTCGTTACTTTCTGAACATATTAATGAATTTAAAAGGGTGCTTGTGATTAGAAGATGGATCAAACTTTGCTTCCTTTTGAAAACATGAGAAAAGGCTACCTACCATTTATTTTGGAGGAGACCTGAAGTTCCTTATAATAGGAGCACAAAGACTTGACTAGTGGATGAAAGTGAAACAGTTGTAAACGTAAATTAATATAATGTTCCTATAGCCTTTCAGAGAACCTACTGTGACAGAGATTATCACTGAAGATTTTCACTGGTTAAATAGCTGTTTATTTTCCTGAGGCTGATTTATTTCACTGTGTTAAGATTATTATTACATTGCCTAGTACTGATTCCATTCATGATGTAATTGCTCTTATTATTTTTTAGGGTAGAGACATAATTTAATAGATGAAATATCTCATTTCGGTGTTCCAAATGGAAGAAAATTATATTTTCCAATAACTTTCACAATTTATTGCAACTAAAATTTTCAGGAAAGGAGTAATAGTACTGTAACCTTTCCTATCAGCTGTTAGGGGGCATAGTTTATCTTCAGTTCAGTTCAGTAGCTCAGTGGTATCCAACTCTTTGCAACCCAATGGACTGCAGCACGCCAGGCCTCCCTGTAGATCACCAACTCCCCGAGCCTACTCAGACTTATATTCATTGTGTCGGTGATGCCATCCAACCATCTTATACTCTGTCGCCAACTTCTCCTCCCCCTACAATCTTTCCCAGCAACAGGGTCTTTTCAAATGAGTCGGTTCTTCACATCAGGTGGCCAAAGTATTGGAGTTTCAGTTTCACCATCAGTTCTTCCAGTGAATATTCAGGACTGATTTCCTTTAGTATAGACTGGTTGGATCTCCTTGCAGTCCAAGGGACTCTTAAGTCTTCTCCAACACAGCAGTTCATAGGCATCAGTTCTTTGGCTCTCAGCTTTCTTTATAGTCCAAACTCTCACATCCATGCATGACTACTGGAAAACCCATAGCTTTGACTACACAGAACTTTGTTGGTAAAGAACTTTGTTGGTATCTGCTTTTTAATATGCTGCCTAGGGTGGTCATGGCTTTTCTTCCAAGGAGCAAGCATCTTTTAATTTCATGGCTGCAGTCACCATCTGCAGTGATTTTGAAGCCCCTCCCCCAGCCCCAAAAATAAAGTCTGTCACTGTTTCCACTGTTTCCCCATCTATTTGCCATGGAGTGATGAGGTCGGATGCCATAATTTTAATTTTTAGAATGTTGAGTTTTAAGCCAACTTTTTCACTCTTCCTTTTCACTTTCATCAAGAGGCTCTTTAGTTCATCTTCACTTTCTGCCTTAAGGGCGGTGTCATCTCTGTATCTGAGGTTATTGATATTTCTCCTGTCAATCTCGATTCCAGCTTGTGCTTCATCCAGCCTGGCATTGAGTGCAGCACTGTCACAGCATCATCTTTTAGGATTTGAAATAGCTCAACTGGAATTCCATTGCCTCCACTAGCTTTGTTCATAGTGATGCTTCCTAAGGCCCACTTGACTTCACATTCCAGGATATCTGGCTCTAGATGAGTGATCACACCATCATGATTATCCAGGTCGTGAAGACAGATCTTTTTTGTATAGTTCTTCTGTGTATTCTTGCCACCTCTTCTTAATATCTTCTGCTTCTGTTAGGTCCATACCATTTCTGTCCTTTATCGAGCCCATCTTTGCATGAAATGTTCCCTTGGTATCTCTAATTTTCTTGAAGAGATTTCTAGTCTTTCCCATTCTGTTGTTTTCCTCTGTTTCTTTGCATTGATCACTGAGGAAGGCTTTCTTATCTCTCCATGCTATTCTTTGGAACTCTGCATTCAAATGTGTATGTCTTTTCTTTTCTCCTTTGCTTTTAGCATCTCTTCTTTTCACAGCTATTTGTAAGGCCTCCTCAGACAACCATTTTGCCTTTTTGCATTTCTTTTTCTTGGGGATGGTCTTGATCGCTGCCTCCTGTATAATGTCACGAACCTCCGTCCATAGTTCTTCAGGCACTCCGTCTATCAGATCTAATCCATTGAATCTATTTGTCACTTCCACTGTATAATTGTAAGGGATTTGATTTAGGTCATGCCTGAATGATCTAATGGTTTTCCCTACTTTTTTCAATTTAAGTCTCAGTTTGGCAATAAGGAGTTCATGATCTGAGCCACAGTCAACTCCTGGTCTTGTTTTGCTGACTGTATAGAGCTTTTCCATCTTTGACTGCAAAAAATATAATCAGTCTGATTTCGGTGTTGACAATCTGGTGATGTCCATGTGTAGAGTCTTCTCTTATGTTTTTGGAGGAGGGTGTTTGCTATGATCAGCGCAGTCTCGTGGTAAAATTCTGTTATTCAGTTCAGTTCAGTTGCTCAGTCATGTCCGACTCTTTGCGACCCCATGAACCGCAGCATGCCAGGCCTCCTGTCCGTCACCAACCCCCAGAGTCCACCCAAACCCATGTCCATCGAGTTGGTGATGCCATCCAACCATCTTATCCTCTGTCATGCCCTTCTGCCCTCAGTCTTTCCCAACATCAGGGTCTTTTCAAATGAGTCAGCTCTTTGCATCAGGTGGCCAAAGTATTGGAGTTTCAGCTTCAACATCAGTCCTTCCAATGAACAACCAGGACTGATCTCCTTTAGGATGGATTGGTTGGATCTCCTTGCAGCCCAAGGGACTCTCAAGAGTCTTCTCCAACACCACAGTTCAAAAGCATCATTTTTTCGCCACTCAGCTTTCGTCACAGTCCAACTTTCACACCAATACATGACCACTGGAAAAACCATAGCCTTGACTAGACGGACCTTTGTTGGCAAAGTAGTCTCTGCTTTTCAATATGCTATCTTAGGTTGATCATAACTTTCCTTCCAAGGAGTAAGCATCTTTTAATTTCATGGCTGCAGTCACCATCTACTATAGTTTATCTTAAATTATTGATTATGTTGTATTTATTTCCTGTTCCTGTCCAAAAGGTATTTGAGCCATGTCACAACAGAAGATGGGAGTAAAATATGGTTACTAAAAATCCTTTTAGGAAAGGAATCAAACATGGTAACTACATATGGTTTACATCTAATATCTAATTCTAACCAGTATAGTTGCTGTGATTGAATATTAATTTTGCCTTTGAGCTTCCTGGACTATGAATTCTCTTTATCAGAAAGAGGAAAGCATGACTTCCGTAGCAGTGATAGATTTTCCTGAATTCTGAAAGAAGAATATTAAATAATTATATCCTAATCAACAAATCATTAAGAAAACAAAACAGAACCACTCTGCCAGGCGTAAACTCTGCTGTCAAATTGTTCACAGTCTTTGGAGTTGTCAGATAAGAAAAGGAATACTTGTTTAAATAAAATCCACAGTATCAGAGTACACAGGAGAGAGGCATTTAATCTAAATTCTAAGAGAGGGCATAGGCAGGAAATTCTTTTCCAGGGAAAAATTATCGTAAACTTTGAGACAAAATTAAAGTTGACTAAGAAAAGAAGGGACTAGGAAGAGATAATTGAAGGAAGAAGGAAACCATTACACCCTAAAGGTGCAGCATGTGTATTAGCTAAGCCAGAAGAGATTGTCTTTGGCAGTTAATACCTGTAATTTGATATGATTGGAGTTTAGGGAGCAAATTGAAAAGAAGTAGGAGTTGAAGTTGCCCAAGGGTAACTGGGTGACTGTATGTGTGTGCGCGTGTGTGTGGTTGTTTTTGGGTTTTGGCTTGTTTGTTTGTTTTTCTTTTGTTTTTGAAAGTGATAGTCCTTGTCTGACTCTTCCTGACTTCATGGACTGTAGCCCTGCAAGCTCCTTCATCCATGGATTTATCCAGACAGAAATACTGGAGTGGATTGCCATGCCCTTCCCCAAGGGATCTTCCCAACCCAGGGATCCAACCCAGGTTTCCCACGTTGCAGGCAGATTCTTTACCATTTGAGCTATCCAGGAACCCCCTTTTGTTTTTATTAGCCTTTAAATATTAGTACCACGACTTCCAAACCCTGCCATAGAACTCTGTAGGGTGCCTCAGCAAACTCTCAGGAAGCTGCAGTATACTTAAAAAATTTCAAGGAAACACAGTGATACCATTTGTTGCATACCATGTGAGCTAACCAGAGTCTGTAAAACTTCAATATTAAGGTTATTCTACAACCCATATGTACTGGCAGAATAGGAGATCAAGGGGGGAATGTCCAATCTGATTTCAAGTTTTGAGAAATTCCACGTTACCCAGTGGGCAGATCCTGTTAATAAGTAACTAGTTATTAAAGAATGAAATAAAAATTAATTTTTCTTTCAATGTGTATTATTTAAAACAGATACTAAATTATTACAAGTATTGATTAAGTTATTTAGACTTACTACTTAATAAATGGAATTGTTAGGTATTTCTTTATACCCCTAGTCTATGGGGCATAAAGAAAAAATTTCCTAAGACACTTAAGTTCTGGATTAGTACCTAGTATTAAAGTACAGATTTGTGAAAGCAATTCATGTGGTATTTTCTAAGTCTATAAAGATAGAAGCAAAAATATCAGTTAGCTTAAACTTCTTCATTTAAGAATTGTTTGCCTCAGTTTACTTTACCTGAAGCTAGACAACAGAAATTTGGGATTTTCTGTTTTTATAATAGTCCTTCGTATTTGATGACCAGTCAAAGGTGGATTTATAAAGTTTGGGAACTGAAGAAATAGATGATAGGACTTACATTCCATTATAAATAGTGACAAACCTAATAGACATTTTAGTCCAGATAGGAGATCACTCTGTTTGTATTTAAGGCCAGTTGGTGTAGGTCACCTATTTCAAGAATTTGTAAGAGCTATGGTACCTAGAAATTGTACTTACAGATATGAAATCTTATTTGTTCTCCTCTTTTTTTTTTGGTCAGAGTTTCAAAGGAGTTCTTGGCCCTAAAAGTTTAAGAACAAGTTTATACGTCAACTATATACTTCATTTTTGGGCTTCCCAGGTGGCGCTTGTTAAAGAACGCTGCCTATCGATGCAGGAGACAAGAGACTCAGGTTCAGTCCCTGGGTTGGGAAGATCCCCTGAAAGAAGGCATGGAAACTCACTCCAGTATTCTTGGCTGGAGAATCTCATGGGCCAAGGAAACTAACTGGTGGGCTATGGTCCATAGGGTCTCAGAGAGTTGGGCACAACTGAAGCGACTTGGCACACACATACTTCATTTTTTGCATAGTATGGCTGTTGGCACCAGGTAAATTCGTACCAAAGCAAAGACAAAGTCCTGGTCTTTGCATCTGTTAACTCACTATTTTGCAAAATACATGTTTTTCAGAGGTTAAGAATTAGACATAATTCTTGCACCAAGAATTTAAATAGAAATAATTTTATGGGTGTGATGAATTCTCAAAAAAATAAAAGAAAATCTTTTAATTGCTTAGATCTGTGGTTCAAAAGATGCATAAAGGGTGAACTCTGTATCCTTCACAAACTTAATTCCTCGTCCCAAAGGTAAAAGTTAACTTAAAAACCAGTAGTGTTATAGTATTCGAATTTAAAATAGTGAATGATGTATCAGTACAAATAGCCAGAACATGTTTTCTTGTTTTAAATATGGATTAGATGTGCTTACCTGATTTGATTTTCATTTTAAGATGAATAATTGATACTTTGTATTCTCTTAGCTTCTATCAGTAGGATATGGTTTAGACATTTTTTTTTAGTAGTTATTTTTATGTGATGTCAACCAAATTATCAATTGGGATAGTTAGCCATGAAATATATAGAGTTCTGAAATAGTTTTCCCAAGCCCTAATGCTTTTAATTGCTTAACTAAAAAGTGGTCATAAGGATATAATTTTATTTTTGCAAATATTATTTTATTTTTAAGAGATTTCTTATAGAAATTATAAAATTATATTTTATCTTACCTATGGAATTTAATAATAATCTTTACTTATTAAGTGACTATATACTGGGCCAGGAATTTTATTTGAAATTTCACATACAGTATTTTAAATTACCATGTTACCTCTGAAAACTGCCTAATATTTAGATGTTGCAGGCAATTAAACTGAGTATTTCAAAGGTTAAATAACTTGCTCAACATTCACTGGGTAGGTGCTGCTGGAATCTAATTTGGGCTTGTGGAATATCAAACATCCACTGTTTTTAAAGCCCAAAGATGCCTTTATGTGCAGATGTGTTTATTTTAATGTAAATTTGTCAGGTAATGCTATTTAGTGAGTGGGCAGAGATTTTGAAGAATTGCCTTTAGTACAGTTTTATTCTTATACTGAATATTTTACTGAGCAAATAACTTTTTCTAAACTCCCACATTTGTATTTTTTTTTTTTTTTTGTAGAGCGATTCCCGAAGTCTTCCTTTTTCTGAGAATGTGAGTGCTGTTCAAAAATTAGACTTTTCAGATACAATGGTGCAACAGAAATTGGATGATATCAAGGATCGAATTAAGAGAGAAATAAGGAAAGAACTGAAAATCAAAGAAGGAGCTGAAAATCTGAGAAAAGTCACAACAGATAAAAAAAGTTTGGCTTATGTGGACAACATTTTGAAAAAATCAAATAAAAAATTAGAAGAATTACATCACAAGCTACAGGAACTAAATGCACATATTGTTGTATCAGATCCAGAAGATGTTACAGGTATTTTATTTGATGTTTATATAGTGTACTAACAAGAATGTGTTATTTTACAAATAGTAAGATTTTTGCCATATATAGTCTTTAGCCTTAACGAAAGTACAGGGGCTATATTTTCTCCTACAGTTAAGGTCTTATTTATATTTTATTCAGAAGTGCATTGAGTTGATGGATGTGAAGATTAAAATATTTACTTAGAGATGAGTAATTCTGCTGTCTATTCTCTTACTCTCTGTCACTAAGACATTACTTATTTTCCATATTTGTGTTTTGTATTGGATCAACCACATGCTCTTACCTGATTCATTCTTGTGATCAGCAGCACGAGTTTGCCAGATGACTTTTTAAAGTTAAAAATGCACTGTATGACCAAGGGATATTTTTATTTTTTTGCAAATGTCGTTGTTCAAACCTGTGACCTCTGTTCTTTGTGCTCTAAGTGACTGAATTAACACCTTACACTACCAGGCATTTTGTTTAAAAAAGAAGAAAAACATTAAAAAAGCCAAACGTTATTTTTTTTCCTTCAGTATAGAAAATGAAAGGAAAATACAACCTATAAGTCCAGCTTAAGATCATAATTTCTAAACAATAGAATTAACAGATGTTCATGTTGGAAATTTTTCAAATGGTACAGAAAGTAAAAATAGAAAAATGACCTCTATCCAGTCTAGGCCCTCTCCCTAAAGGTAGTATTGCTTTTTTGTTGTATATCCTTACAGAAAAAAAGTCTGTGTTTGTATCATTGTTCATCCATTTATATTTATACATTCTTTCTAAACCTTTTTACTTAACAAATCATATAAGACACATTTGATCTAATAGTTTTGTCTTTGCAAAGAAAATATTGTAAACTAGTAATTTAATGTCTATAATCCTTAGTTTATTTATTTGCAAAGACAAAGAGTGGTATATGTAGAATGATGTATCTAGCACCATAGAAATTTTAGAAGAACCTGTGTGATTAGCTAAGAAAAAATGATATAAGTAAAATTAAAGTGAAGAAAGTAGATAAATTTGATTAAGAGCCATAAATTGCCAGTCTTAAATGTTGTACTTCTGATATTCCATGTACTTGATAGAACTTGTTTTAATACATTCCTTTCAACATCTGGGACTTACCTTAGGGGTTTCATTTGGAGATTCAATGTAGAGATTTTAATCATGTAAGAATAATTAAATCTTAAAAGTGAAAGAAATCATAAAGAAACCAGTCTTCTTATTTTAAGAGCTGAAATAATCCCAAAGATGTAAATTAATTTGCCCAGAATTACAAAACTAGCTAAAGAACTCTTCAGTCTAGTATTTTTTTATCCACATGTTCAATAATTACATTATAAATGGAAATTTGTATTATGAAATGCTTTTTTTAGCAATATCATATAAACTTGGAAATAGCCTGTTCTGCTGGAACTCTGCCGAGCTCTACATTCTTTGCCCATTACTTCTTTAGGAGAGTTCTAAAATAAGAAACTGTGCTGGAGCTTTAAACTCCATTTAGAGAAAACATTTTGCTAATCACAGAATACCAATAACTCCCTTCTAATTGGAATATAAAAGTGTTTTTGTTACACAGAGATAGCCCATTTGGTTTCCCAAGTCATTTTTAAAACAACTTTACTGAAGTATATAAATTACTTCTGATAAAACGCACATATTTTAAGAATATGATTTGATGTGTTTTAACAAATGTCTATATCCAGGTAACCATCACTACAGCTAGGGATCCTGACCATCACTTCAGTGGTTCTCATATAGTATACATAATAGTCCCCGTCGGTCTCTGATTCCCATCCCTGGGTTTAGGTAACCACTGGTTTGCCTCCTATCACTTTAGATTAGACTTGTCTTTCCTAGAGTTTCATATGAAGAAATGACCTTATAGACCTTCTGTCAGATTTCTATTCTACCTCAACACTCAATTTGGATATTGCTGAACCCTTCCTTGATTTTCTCTGATTCTTTATTCTCTACTCTGCTTTGTCCACTCATTGTTGTATTATGTTGTATTACAATTTATTTCTGCACATTTTAATAGTACTTACTAAACTGTATGATCCTTGAGGACAGGACCATTGTTTTTATTCAGGTATGTTCAAGGTTTATCATAAAAGAGTGGAACATAGTAGGTATTTAGTTGTGAATATTATATCTCAAAAAAAATCCCAGTAAATAACAATCTTATATTAGTTTTTATAGTTACAATGATACCAAACCATAATTTATCATGGTGTTTTATTTAATAACTTGGGGAATAAAACCATAAATAAAGTTTTAGGATAAATATTTCCAGAAACTTTCTTTGCTGTTCATTTGACTTATCAGATAATTACAGGGCAGATGTTCTATGAAACATTTCTACTGTTACTTCTTAATGCTTAAGTTTGTTGCAGTGAACTTGACAAGTTGGTTAAAATTTGAATGTATTAAAAAAATAGTTCTCTTTGCAAATGCCATATGCACACATCTTGGTGATAAGTTTTTTTTTTTTTTGCTTTGTTTTGTTTTCATTTTCTCTTATAACTTACTTGACTGCATTAAAATCAACAAAAGCACAGAGGATTAAGGTAGTTGATCATTAATTTTACTTCAGATTGCCATGAAATTTTATGTTTTACATCATATACTAAAGTGGACAAAATCATTTAACTTGATTAGATCTGCCATAAAGAGTGAAGGACCTGGTGTTTGCTTTCAGTTCTCTAAAGTATGTGGATTAATAAGTATGTGCAGAAGTATTTGGCTAATTCCTGTTGACTTGAGGGTATGTGAGCAGAATGAACAATTCAAGGAGAGAAGGATAGAATATAAATTTGCATTGTATATATGATTGCCATGTAAGCAGTTAGGAGACCTGCTTTTAACTCACTTCTGCAACAATTAACTCCTTTAGCCATTAGTTTCTAATTTGTAAAATAAAGACATTTATAAGATAAAGTTTAAGACGTTAGCCATAAAAGTCTCTGAAATACTGCTTATTATAATGTGAAGATGATCATTTGAAACTGTTAATGTCTGAAATATATGTGTTCGTTTATTCTTGAGTAGCCAAAAGTGCATTTTTTTATGTTCTCTTCATGTTTGTGGTACTATAGACTTCCTATTCATCTTCCATAATACTTATAGGATAGTCTCATGGAGTATTGTTATTATTCCCACTTGGAAATTAGAAATGTATTGTAAAATGAGGCTGACTGTACTTTGTGAAAAAAGTTTTGGATCTCTGTAAAGTGGATTTGTAATCTAGGTCATAGTTGATAACTGTAATTCTAAATATTTAAGAAAGAACTGATTTTCTGAATCTTTGGAATCTTATATGTTATCCCTAAAGAAGAGGACAAGAATATTTCTCATATTTTATTACACATAACTAATAATTTGTATAGTTTAAATCCCTCTGTTTTTACCTTATTTCCTTCTCTTGCCCTCTTCCCATTTCCATTTTCTCCTACCCCAACAAGCTTAGATTGATTTTTTGCCATTTGAGGTGGGGAATGTTTTCTTTAATATGTAGAATATTCAGAAAGGAAGTATTGATTTAGTATAGAACTAATAGTGTTGGAATTTTGTGTGTGGTTTTGTTTGTTTTGGCCAAAGCGCATAGCATGCGTTATCTTAGTTCCCCAACCAGGGATTGAACCCATGGCCTCTGCAGTGGAAGCACAGAGTCCTAACTATCAGACTGCCAGGAAATTCTCTGGAATTTTTTGGAATTAACTTTGGAAACTTCTCAGTTTCTGAGCTGTATCTGTATTGAGGGAGCCAACTTAGTAACTAGAATGTAGTTTATGAAGTTTCTCTCAAATGAGTACAGGTGAGAATTTAAATTTCTTTTTTATTATTGGCCTATCCACCTAAATGTAGCATAGAAATTATAGTTGACTTTTATGTTTATTAAAATGTGTAGCTTGATTTATTATGCTATTTCTACATAATCCTTATTTCTGATTGAATTTCTCATTTTGAGGTAAGCATATGTTGAATTAAGTTGTGAACTCCTAAGGAAAGGATTGCCATTAGGTTGGTAACTATAATCATTAATTAACAAGTCACTTTTAATGCCTCTGGATTTATTTTCTTGTCTTTAAAATCATGAAATTAGTTGATTCATAGACATCTAATATGTGAATTCTTGATGATATATTTTTTAAAGTTAATACACAGTAAAACGGATTCTTCCTGAGTGCCTCATTCAATGAATTTTAATACACAGATAGGTTCATCTAAATACCTCCACAATCAGGAAAAAGGGCAATAGTATCCCTTTGTAGTCACACCCTCTTCTACTCCATATCCCCTGGCAACCACTGATCTGTCCTCTGTCACTTACAGTTTGCTTTTCAAGAATATCATATAAATGCAGCCATAAAGTTTATAACCTTTTAAATCTGACTTCTTTCACTCAGCATATTTCTGTGTGAGATTCATCTAGGTTACTGTGTTTAGCAACAGTTTATTCTTTTTTACTGCTGAGTAGTAGTCCATCATATAGATGCACCACAGTTTATCCATTCTTCTACCAGGAACTTTAGCGTTCTTTTAAATTTTTTGGCAGTTATCAGTAAAGCTGCTATAACTGACCATTAACAGGTTTTTGTTTGAACATGTTTTCAGTCCACCTTGGTAAAAACTTAGGTGTGTGACTGCTAAATCATATATTAATATGTTTGATAATATAAGAAACTGCCAAAGTGGTTGTATTATTTTTCCAGAGTGTCTATATTATTTTTCATTCTCACCAGCAATATATGAGAGTTCCAATTGTTCCACATCCTCTCCAGCACTTGGTATTGTTAATGTATTATTTTAAGCTGTCTAACTGGTATGTAGTCATTGACCATATATATTATTGTAATTAGGAAGAGGAAAGAAGAAAAAATGGCACCATCTTAAGCAGAATTTATGAAACAATTGTGCATGCTGTAGGTACAGAATGTAGGCCTTTTCTACCAAGAGTTAGGCAATAAGCAGTTTTTGAACATTAAGGTGTCATGTAACAGATGAATGCAGTTATGAAATTTTAATGCCTAAGTTGCTTATTTTAAACAAAAAAAATTACAGCCCACAGTCTTGTTTCTTTCTTTCTTAATCTCAAGATCATCAACTAAGTTTTGCTTATTTCATATCTGTATCACCTAACATCATGCCTGAGAGTAAGCAGGTCCTCATTACCTGTTTGTTGAATAATCAAAATGAGTTATCTTTTAAGTCTGTATATTAAAAAGCAGTCTTTGAGTTGCAGATTGATCAACGACTGTCAAACTCAGCTTTGTGCTTCTCCCTGAATCTTAAGTTGCATTGGATTTGTTGCTAAAAAAGCCCCATTTTCCCATCTCCTATGTGAGTTGGCCAGGGTGTAGTATAGATGTTTCTGCCACATGTCAGATCACCCTCAGAGCTCAGAAGGATTTATAGCTACCGAGTGGTTCTATCCAGCTTCCCTGGTGGTTCAGCCAGTAAAGAATCCACCTGCAATGCGGGAGATCTGGGTTTGATCCCTGGGCTGGGAAGATTCCCTGGAGAAGGGCATAGCAACCAGCTCCAATATTCTTGACTGGAGAATCCCCATGGACAGAGGAGCCTGGCAGGCTACAATCCATGTGATAGCAAAGAGTCCGACATGACTAAACACAGCACAGCACAGTGGTTCTGTCATTTCTTAGAGATTTTTTTCCCTATGTTTTGACTCCAAGCTTCAGTCGTCAGTTTTGTTTTCACAGTTGGAGCTCAGTTTCTGGCTTTTATAAATTAGCTCTGGGCCTTCTCAGTACTTCATTCCTTTTTAGTGCTGAATAGTATTCCATTATATGAATATATTATGTTTTCCTTAGTTATTCACCAGTTGATGAGACATCTGGGTTGTTTTCATAGTTGACCTTTTATTATTATTATTATTATGATACTGCTGATACGAACATTCACATAAAACTTTTATATAAACTTATCTTTATGTAGGTATTTAACTTTTCTAGAGCGTTTTATTTCTTCATGTGGATTTAAGTTACCGGCTGGTGCCATTTCTTCTCAATCTGAAAAACTTTTAATATTTCTTGTAAGAAAGATCAGATAGCAATAAATTCCCGCTATCTTTGTTTAAGTGGGAATTATTTCACCTTCCTTTTTGAAGGATAGTTTTGCTGGATATAGAATTGTTGGTTACCGGTTTTTCCATCTAGGACTTTGGCTGTGTCATCCCACTTCTGGTGGTCCTGTATCCTTTCATATGAGGAGTCTGATGTTCATAGTTATTGCTCTGTATGTAGTGAGTCTTTTTCCTCTTGCTGCTTTCAAGATTTTCCTCTTTGTTTTCAGTTTTTAATGCTTTGACTACAGTGAGCTTAGGTGTGAATTTCTTTGTATTTATCTGGGGCTTCTTAGGTGTGTGGATTAATGGTTTTCATCAAATTATGAAACTTTCTGGCTTTCATACATTTTCTTCTCCTTTTTCTGTTTCTGGTATTTCTGCTTAATTAAAAAGCATCACTACAAACAAAGCTAGTGGAGGTGATGGAAGTCCAGTTTAGCTATTTCAAATCCTGAAAGATGATGCTGCAAAAGTGCTGCACTCAATATGCCAGCAAATTTGGAAAACTCAGCAGTGGCTTCAGGACTGGAAAACGTCAGTTTTCATTCCAATCCCAAAGAAGGGAAATGCCAAAGAATGCTCAAACTACCGCACAATTGCACTCATCTCACATGCTAGTAATGTAATGGTCAAAATTCTTCAAGCCAGGCTTCAGCGATATGTGAACCGTGAACTTCCAGATGTTCAAGCTGGTTTTAGAAAAGGCAGAGGAACGAGAGATCAAATTGCCAACATCCGCTAGATCATGGAAAAAGCAAGAGTTCCAGAAAAACATCTATTTCTGCTTTCTTGACTATGCCAAAGCCTTTGACTGTGTGGATCACAATAAACTGTGGAAAATTCTGAAAGAGATGGGCATACCAGACCACCTGACCTGCTTCTTGAGAAACCTATATGCAGGTCAGGAAGCAACAGTTAGAACTGGACATGGAACAACAGACTGCCTCCAAATAGGAAAAGGAGTACATCAAGGCTGTATATTGTCACCCTGCTTATTTAACTTCTATGCAGAGTACATCATGAGAAATGCTGGGCTGGAAGAAGCACAAGCTGGAATCAAGACTGTCAAGAGAAATATCAATCACCTCAGATATGCAGATGACACCACCCTTATGGCAGAAAGTGAAGAGGAGCTAAAAAGCCTCTTGATAAAAGTGAAAGAGGAGAGTAAAAAAGTTGGCTTAAAGCTCAACATTCAGAAAACAAAGATCATGGCATCTGGTCCCATCACTTCATGGCAAATAGATGGGGACACAGTGGAAACAGCGTCAGACTTTATTTTTTGGGCTCCAAAATCACTGCAGATGGTGATTGCAGCCATAAAATTAAAAGACGCTTACTCCTTGGAAGGAAATTTATGACCAACCTAGATAGCATATTCAAAAGCAGAGACATTACTTTGCCAACAAAGGTTCGTCTAGTCAAGGCTGTGGTTTTTCCTGTGGTCTTGTGTGGATGTGAGAGTTGGACTATAAAGAAAGCTGAGCACCGAAGAATTGATGCTTTTGAACTGTGGTGTTGGAGAAGACTCTTGAGAGTCCCTTGGACTGCAAGGAGATCCAATCAGTCCATTTTAAAGGAGCTCAGTCCTGGGTGTTCATTGGAAGGACTGATGCTAAAGCTGAAACTTCAATACTTTGGCTATCTCTTGTGAAGAGTTGACTCATTAGAAAAAGACTCTGATGCTGGGAGGGATTGAGGGCAGGAGGAGAACGGGATGACAGAGGATGAGATGGCTGGTAAGGCATCACTGACTCCGTGGACATGAGTTTGAGTGAACTCCAGGAGTAGTTAGTGATGGACAGGGAGGCCTGGTGTGCTGCGATTCATCGGGTTGCAAAGAGTCGGGCATGTTTGTTGGGGTTTTTCCCTGTGACAGCATAGCATAGTCACAGACAGTGATGGGTTAGATGTTATGGTCGAATGGTTTGGGTCAGATAATCTTATACCCTTTGCTGGTAGGAATGCAAAAACAGTACAGTCACTTGGGAAGACAGGTTTTTTTTTTTTTTTTAATTGGAGTATTGTTGCTTTACACTGCTGTGTCATTTTCTGCTATACAGCAAACTAAATCAGCCATACATATATACTCCTTTTTTTGGATTTCCCTTCTAGTTAGGTCATCACAGAACACCAAGTAGAGTTTCCTGTGCTATACAGTAGGTTCTCATTACTTATATATTTTATACATAGTAATGTGTACGTGTCAATCCCAATTTCCCAATGCATAACACTCCCCCACTTCCCCTTCTTATCCGTTAATTTTTTTAATACATCTTTGTCTTTGTTTCTGCTTTGCAAATAAGATTCCACACATATGTGTTAACATTAGTTTTCTTTCTGACTTACTTTACTCTGTATGACAGTCTGAGGTTCCATGTACATCTCTGCAAATGACACAGTCTTTTCTCTTTAAATGGCCGAGTAATATTCTATTGTATGTATGTACCACATCTTCTTTATCCGTTCCTCTGTTGATGGACATTTAGGTTATTTCCATGTCCTGGCTATTGTAAATAGTACTTCAGTGAGCACTGGGGTTCATGTATCTTTTGGAATTATAGTTTTCTCTGGGTATATGCCCAGGAGTGGGATTGCTAGATCATGTGGTTCCTCTTGTTTTTAGTTTTTGAGGACTTTCCATACTGTTCTCCATAGTGGCTGTATCAGTTTACATTCCCACCAATAGTGTAAGAGGGTTTCTTCTCTCCATACTCTCTCCAGCATTTATTGTTTGTAGATTTTTTTAATGATGGCCATTCTGACCAGTGTCAGGTGATATACCTCATTGTAGTTTTGATTTCCATTTCTCTAATAATGAATGATGTTGAGCATCTTTTCATGTGTTAGCCATCTGTATCTTTGTCTTCTTTGGAGAAATGTTTAGGTCTTCCGCCCATTTTTTGATTGGGATGTTTGTTTTTTGGAAATTGACCTGCATGAGCTGCTTCTATATTTTGGAGATCAGTCCTTTGTCAGTTGTTTTGTTTGCATCAATTTTCTTCCATTCTGAGGGTTATCTTTTCTTATTTATGGCTTCCTTTGCTGTGCTCAAAATTCTCCAAGCCAGGCAACAACAGTACATGAACCGTGAACTTCCAGATGTTCAAGCTGGTTTTAGAAAAGGCAGAGGAACCAGAGATAAAATTGCCAACATCCGTTGGATCATTGAAAAAGCAAGAGAGTTCCAGAAAAACATCTATTTCTGCTTTATTGACTATGCCAAAGCCTTTGACTGTGTGGATCACCACAAACTGTGGAAAATTCTGAAAGAGATGGGCATACCAGACCACCTGACCTGCCTCTTGAGAAATCTGAATGTAGTTCAGGAAGCAACAGTTAGAACTGGACATGGAACAACAGACTGCTTCCAAATAGGAAAAGGAGTACATCAAGGCTGTATATTGTCACCCTGCTTATTTAACTTCTATGCAGAGTACATCATGAGAAATGCTGGGCTGGAAGAAGCACAATCTGGAATCAAGATTGCCGGCAGAAATATCAATCACCTCAGATATGCAGATGACACCACCCTTATGGCAGAAAAAAGAACTAAAAAGCCTCTTGATGAAAGTGAAAGAGGAGAGTGAAAAGTTGGCTTAAAGGTCAACATTCAGAAAACTAAGATCATGGCATCTGGTCCCATCACTTCATGGGAAGTAGATGGGGAAACAGTGGAAATAGTGTCAGACTTTATTTTTCTGTGCTCCAAAATTACTGTAGATGGTGATTGCAGCCATGAAATTAAAAGACGCTTACTCCTTGGAAGAAAAGTTATGACCAACCTAGACAGGATATTAAAAAGCAGAGACATTACTTTGCTGACAAAGGTCTGTCTAGTCAAGGCTATGGTTTTTCCAGTGGTCATGTATGGATGTGAGAGTTGGACTGTGAAGAAAGCTGAGTGCTGAAGAATTGATGCTTTTGAACTGCAGTGTTGGAGTAGACTCTTGAGAATCCTTTGGATTGCAAGGAGATCCAGCCAGTCCATTCTAAAGGAAATCAGTCCTGAATATTCGTTGGAAGGACTGATGTTGAAGCTAGAACTCCAATACTTCAGCCACCTGATGCAAAGAACTGACTCATTTGAAAAGACCATGATGCTGGGAAAGATTGAAGGTGGGAGGAGAAGGGGATGATGAAGGATGAGATGGTTGGATGGCATCACTGACTCAACGGACATGAGTTTTATTAAACTGAGTTGGTGATGGACAGGGAGGCCTGGCATGCTGCAGTCCATGGGGTTGTAAAGAATGAGACATGACTGAGCAACTGAACTGAACTGAACTTGCTGTGCAAAAGATTTTAAGTTTAGTTAGGTCCCATTTGCTTATTTTTATTTTTGTTACTCTAAAAGGTATATTAAAAAAGATGTTGCTGCAACTTATGTCAAAGTGTTTTGTACCTTTGTTTTTCTCTTAAGAGTTTTATAGGGTCTGACCTGTAACCCACAATCCTATCCATGCTGTTTTTGTAAAATACTAAGAAAGTTCAATTAAAGGTTGTACTAGTTATAAATTACTTAAATTGATAATGTTGGATGGCATCACTGACTCAATGGACATGAGTTTGAGCACACTCAGGGAGATAGTGGTGGACAGAGTGGCTTGGTGTGCTGCTATCCATGGGGTCGCAAAGATTGGACTCAATTTGGCAGCTGAACAGCAACAAGGAGGTTTTAACCATGTCGTATTTTCTACTAACTTCTAGAGTGGTATTTCAAACCAAGATGGATTTTTCTGGGCTTCATCTGAGAATTTATAACCTCATTACCATTTGGATAATTACAAATCTATAAATGAAATCTGACGTTTACTATAGATTTCTTTCTCTCTTTTTTACTTCCAGTCTTCAGTGTAAGTCAGTTCACCAAGCCTGTAGATTCTACCTCTGACATAGGTCTTGAATTTGTATTCTCAATCCTCACTGCTAAAGCCTCCAAGTTCAGGTTTAATCCAACCTAAACAGTTCTACCAATAATTTTTACGTAGTATTCAGTTTTGATCCTGTTGCTTTCTTGCTTTAAACCTCTCAATGACTTTCCATTCTTTATACAATAGAGTACAAATTTGTAGCATTACAGATACCCTTCATATAATCTGGGCTCTGTCTCTTACTTCAAATCTGATGCCGTTTCTCCCAAATCTAATTTTCCCATCTTTCCTACCATTTATATTTGCTTTCTCTCTCTATTTTAAAAAAATCTTTCTTCACATGTGTGTGGGGTGTTTGTGTGTTTGTATGTGTGTGTGTATTGGCAGAGTCTAGGTGGTGGGAATATGGGTGCTCACTACACAATTCTTTGAATTCTTCAGTATACTTGAAAATGTTAATGTATTCACACATATACTATTTAGAAATGGACACACATACCCCTTTATGTAAGTATATAGACTGTATCTTCTAAGCTATTTGAGAAAAGGAATTTTTTTCTCAAATCCTTTGCACAGTACCTGAATGTTTATGATGTAACCATTTCCCTGTGTTAAATTCCCTTTGTTCGAAATATCTAGTGTGGTTTCTGTTTGTCAACTAGACTCTTAATGGTATACCTTCTTTCCATACCATGTAAGAAATTTAGAATAATTTCAGTCTACTTAACTCCACTTATGTGCTATCATCGTTCGTATTCTAGTTCTATCATTGTATCTTCAATTCCATAAATCAGATTTTTATTTTATATAGTCATTGTTGGTTTACATTTATTTTCCTTGTACATCATTTCTTCATGCTTCTCAGACCTTCCTTCATTTCTTTTTCTTCTTAAAGGTATAGACTTTAGAAAGATATTTTCTCTGGTATATCATTTTAGGTTGGCATTTAATTTCTGTCAATAGCTGTAAACTGTTATTTTATGTCTTCTGGATTGCCCTGTTGTTGAATAGGCAGCTGCCAGTCTAATACTTAAACTGTGCTGATATTTTTCCCTTTCTCCCTAGCTGTTTTTAACAAGCTATTTGTCTACAGTGTTCTGTATAATGGTATAGGTTTCTTTTCATTTGATCTGCTTGGGATTTGTTGGGTTCCTGAATCTGAGATTTGTGTGTTTCATTGATTATGAGAAGTGCTTAGCCCCTCTCTTCAATATTGCTCCTCCTGTATTCTCTCTTCTGTTTCATTTTGGTGCTCCAATTAGACAAATAGTAATTTCTTCAAGTCTTTGTCCATTTCTCCAGTAATTTCTTTCTGCGTGTCCAGTTTGTTCTTGACCATGTATATTATATTTCTAATTCTGCTGTCTGTCTACCTATCTATATATGTATATTTCTTTACTACTACAATTCATGCTTAGTTTTGTTAATCTTTGACAGTCTCTTGCTTTAGTCATTCTTTTGATACCTTTTTAACTTAACTTTACCTATAAAATATACTTTTTCACATTTTGTGCAACATAATGACAACAAATGAAATCTTTGCTATGCTACTCCTAGTTTTTTTCTCACTCATGGTGAGTTTCTTTTTCTGCCTGTACTTTGTGATTTCTAATTGTTGTACGTTTTCACTGGAACTTTATCTATGGGAATTATTTTACTGCCTGGATTTAAAATGCCTTCTTTCAAGAAGGATTTGCATTTGTTTCTATAACGTGCCTGAAAGCATTGTTAATCTGAGGCCAATTAAAATTCATGCTTAGTTTTGGCAGGGTCTCATAGATAGTATGGTTTCCTGCGTCAAACCTGTATGAGAGCAATAGGAATTTTTTTTTTTTAAAGAATATCCATTTCCCTTCCCCCAGGCACCCCATGCCAAAGGCAAGTCAACAAATTCAGCTGTTATGGATGACAACTTTTGAGGTTCCTGTCTTTAATCATGTTTTTCCTGATCTGACTGACTACTTTGTAAGAGTCCTTAGGCCTTTTCTTGAACTCTTATTAAAATCCAAGCTTTACTTCATTAGGATGATGAGAACCCAATAAGTCCTTTTGTTCAGAAAAGCAAGACCATTCTCAGAAGCACAGAGGTACAAATGTCCACTTATATCTGTCCTGGATTTCTGTCACATGCACCATGAATCCACTGCCTCCCTCCCTAGGCCCCAAGTGCAAGTAAGTCTGAGAAATCTTGCTTTTTTGTTTTTATTTTCCCCTTAAGCTTCCTCTTAGTATAAGCATGAAAGAAGGAGATTACGCGTGGAGTATTAAGTTAGTCAACCTACCTTGTCAGGTACTTAAAGACTTCAAATATCTCCTAGCTAATTTATTTGAGGTGTTTTGTAGCACTGTGATTTTTTATAGCTAATTGTTATCTCTTCTAGAGTTATTTTTTGGGAATTATAATTTCCTAGAATGTTCTCCGAAGATATCATACACACAAAAAGACAATTACAGGCCAATATCACTGATGAACATAGACACTAAAATCCTCGATAAAATACTAGCAAACCAAATCCAGCAGTACATTAAAAGAATCATACACAATGATTAAGTGGGATTTAGCCCAGGGATGCAAGGGTTTTTCACTATACACAAGTCAATCAGTGTGATACACAACATTAACAAATTGAGGAAAAAAACTGATCATCTCAATGGATACAGAAAAAACTTTTAATAAAATTCAACATCCTTTTATGATAAAAATTCTCAAGAAAATGAGGATAGAGAGAACATACTTAAACATAGCAAAGGCTATATATGGCAGTCCCAGAGCTAACCTCATACTCAGTGGTGAAAAGTAGAAAGCATTTCCTCCAAGATCAGAAATAAGATTCTCACTGCTTTTATTTAACATCATTTAGTACAGAGTTGGACACGACTGAAGCGACTTACCAGCAGCAGTAGCAGCAGCCAGAGCAATCAGAGGGAGAAAAAAAAAAAAAAAGAGTGCAAATTGGAAAGGAAGAAGTAAAACTCACGGTTTCCAGATGACACTGTGCTATACATAGGAAGTCCTAAAGATGCCACCTAAAGATGCTCTTTGATGAATTCTGCAAATTTGCAGGATACACAGTTAATATACAGAGATCTATTGCATTTCTATACATTCACAGTGAACAATCAGAAAGATAAGGAAACAATCCCATTTACCATTGTGTCAAAAAGAATAAAACAACTAAGGACGCAAAAGACCTGTATTCCAAAAACTATAAGATTCTGATGAAAGAAATTGGAAGATGACACAGATGGAAAGATATACCCTGTTCTTGAATTGGAAGAATCACTATTATTAAAATGACCATATTACCCAAGGTAATGTACAGATGCAGTGCAATCTCTATCAAAATAACCAATAACATTTTTCACAGAACTAAAACAATTTTAGATTTTACATAGAAACACAAAAGTCCCTGAATAGCCAAAACAATCTGACAAAGAACAGAGCTGTAGGAATCAAGCTCCTTGACTTCAGACTATACTGCAAAGCTACAGTTATCAAAGCAGTATGGTACTGGCACAAAATCAAGGAAATAGGATAGAAAGCCCAGAAATAAACCCATATTCTTATGGTCAATTAATCTATGACAAAGGAGGCAAGAATATACAATGGAGAAAAGACATTCTCTTCAGCAAGTGGTGCTGGAGAAACTGGACAGCTGCATATAAAAGAACGAAATTAGAACATTGTCTGTCATCATGTACAAAAATAAATTCCGAATGGATTAAAGGCCTATTTAAACCCCAAAATGTTAAACTTCCAACAAGAAAACAGGCAGAACACTCTTTGACATAAATCACGGTGATTCTTTTTTGGAACCCTCTTCTAAAGTAAAGGAAATAAAAGCAAAAATAAACAGATGAGATCTAACTAAAAAGCTTTTGCATAGCAGAGGAAACCATTGACAAAACAAAAAGACAATGTATTGAATGGGAGAAAATGTTTTCAAATGATACAACTAATAAAGGATTAATATCCAACATACGTAAACAGCTCATACAACTCAGTGCTTTTTAAAATTTTTAAAATAGCCCTAAGAAATGAATAGACACTTTGCCAAAGAAGAAATGCAGATGGCCAACAGGCACATGAAAAGATGCTCATTATTGCTAATCATTAGGGGGATGCAAATCAGAACCACAAAGAGGTATCACCTCACATCTCTCAGAACGGCTATCATCAAAAAGCATATAAAAAAACATGTCTGCAAGGAGATGGAGAAAAGGGAATCCTTGTACACTGTTGATGGGAGTGTAAATTGGTGGAACCACTGTGGAAAAAGTATGGAGATTTCTCAGAAATAATATGACTCAGTAATTCCACTCCTGGGTATATATCCAAAAAAAAACCCCAAACCACCAATTAAAAAAACTGCATGCACCCCAATGTTCATAGCAGCATTGTTTATAACAGCCAAAGTATGGAAACGACCTAAGTGTCCATTCACTGATGAATGGATAAAGAAGCTGTGGTGTGTATATGTGTGTGTATATATATAATGGAATACTACTCAGCCATAAAAAAGAACGAAGTTTTGCCATTGTAGTCACATGGATGGATTTGGAGGACATTGTGCTAAGTGAAATAAGTCAGAAAGATAAATACTATATGATACTGCTTATCTGTGGAATTTAAAAAGTAAGACAAATGAATATAACATAAAATAAGCAAAGTTGTTGATAACAGAGAACAACCTAGTGGTTCCCAGTGAGGAGAGAAAAGTAGGGGGAGGGCAGTATAGGTGTGGGAGAGTGAGGTACAAACTGTTGCGGGTAAGCTAAACTCACGGATGTACAATACAACGCTAGTATTGTATATTTTGTAACAACTATAAATGGAAAGTAACCTTTAAAGATTGTATAAAGTTAAAAAAAATGGAAATAAACTAGAGAAAGTAGCAGGTTGAAAGAGAAAACAGCTGAGATCTAAAGAATATAGCACAGTGTTTTCCTAACCTCTAAATGAGTAAAAAGTGGGCTTTATAAAACAAGACATTTCTAAAGTTGAATTTCTGACTTGGCATATACTTGTGACTTTTCAAAATTACTTAGCCTCTCTGAGTATGCTCTTTTATTTGTAAAATGAGGTTATATTACAAAATTTGTGAGTTCCTTTGGAGATTAGATGGCAGAAATTTCGGCTGCTTAACTGAGCCCTGACATGTAATTTTATTGAGCCCTACAGTTTAGCCTAAGCACTATTCAGGATTTATCTTCACAATAACACCCAATTTGTGGTTAGGTAATTATAACAGATATTAAGTATCTGATTAAGATCACACCAATAAGTAACAGTCACAGGATTTTAACTCAGACATTCTGACCTCAAGAACCCAGACTCTTAACCATTGTGTTCTTTCTTTCTTTTTTTAAATTTTATTTATTTATTGGCTGTGCTGGGTCTTTGTTGTTGGGTGCGGGCTTTCTATAGCTGCAGCAAGTGAGGGCTAGGTACTCCTTGACTTGGTGTATGGTCTTCTTGTGGAGCACAGGTTCAGGTAGTTGCGGCACACAGGGCTTATTTTCCCTGTGGCATGTAGAATCTTCCCGGATCAGGAATTGAACCTATGTCCTTTGCATTGATTGATAAGCGGATTCTCAACCACTGAACTGTCAGGGAAGTCCACCAGTGTGTTATTTCTTATGTTCTTAAAATTATTTTAAAACTCAAGATGTAGTTTTCCGTGGAAACAGTATTAGACATTATAGTATTATTACAAATTCACCGACTGATTGAATGGATATTTCAGTGTCCTGGACAACGTGCTTTAATGTGCAAGAATTTCTTATTTAGTATCTTTAATAGTTTATAATCTAGTTTCTATGTAAATGCTTACGGAGACAAGGGATTTTATTACATTTTTAAGGTAAACCATTTAATTTTTAGATAACTCAAATTTATAAGGAATTTCTCTTTTCCTGTGTTAAAAGTTTTCCTACCACTACCCTTACCCATTGTTTCTAATTCTCTACGCTTTGAAAAGATTGTGAAAGGACAGCTTCTTTCATAGTTTTTTAAATGTTTAGGCAAGAATCATTTCTCTTTCTCACTGTAGACTAAACACCATCAAATATTTTATAAGCAATACATTTCCATGCGTGTCTCTAGTGAGGACCTTTTAACTCTGATTGCATTCCAGTTCTTTTAAAAAATGTGCTTACTAGTAATTAACTTTATGTACCAGATTTTGTATAATTTTAAGTTTTTTCCAAGAGTCTTATGTCATTTATGTTTTAAAAACAGGGGAAATAGAGGAAAAAACATAATTGTTCACAAATCTGAATATACTTTTTAGTCATTACTGTAACCTTCATTTGATTTATGTATTCAGCAAACACTTGTACACTGACTAGTTCTAGTTAATGTTTATTGGATTTATTATGCACCCTGCCCTTTTCTAAGCTCTTTACACATAACATTTAGTCACAATAATTCTGTGGGGTAGAGGTCATTTTCACTATTTAGCAGATGAGAAATACGAGGCACAGAGCTATTAGGTACTTTATCCCATATCTCATGGTTTGTACTAAATCTCAGGGCCAAAACAGATTCAGACCTAGGCACAACCCCTGAAGTGTGTGTGTGTGGGTATGTAATACCGTAGGAACTTCCCCAGTGGTCTAGTGGATAACACTCCACACTACAAATGAAGGGGGCCTGGGTTTGGTCCCTGGCCAGGGAACTAAGATTACACATACCACAGCCAAGCCTGTGTGCTGCAACTCCTGAGCCCACACACTGCAGCTGGAGAAGCCCTTGTGCAGCAACAAACACCCAATGAAGCCAAAATACATAGTAAATAAAAATATAATAATAATTAAAGGAATTACTTCTTAGCAATTAAAAAAAAGAATTTAAACAAAATTTTAATTGTTTTAAATTCTTTTTGTTTAAAGAATTTAAAACAAATACCATAGACTGTGGTATTAAAACAAAATACCATAAACTAGAAATTTGTTTCTCATAGTTGTGGAGGCTGAGAACTCCAAGATTAAGGTGCCAACATAGAGTTATAATGATGGCCCTCTTCCTCATTTGTAGACATCTTTTCACCATATCCTCACATAACTAAGGGAGACTGCCATTATGACCTCATTACTCCTGAAAGCTTCACCTCCAAGTTTTCTCACACTAGAGATTCAACATATGAATTTTGGGGGTGAACAAACATTCTGTCCATAGAAATATGTTTAATAGTTCTTTTGTGTGCCTGAAAAATTATCTACCTTTTATAGTAGTTTTAAGTGTATGTCACTTATTAAAAAAATCAACTTTTGGAGCAGCTCATTTGTAATATGAGAGTTCAGTAACAATAAAAACCATTCATGAATTTCATCCTTGTGGCTCAGAGGTTAAAGCGTCTGCCTCTAATGTGGAAGGGGTTCAATTCCTGGGTCGGGAAGATCCCCTGGAGAAGGAAATGGCAACCCACTCCAGTATTCTTGCCTGGAGAATCCCATGGACGGAGGAGCCTGGTGGGCTACAGTCCCCGGGATCGCAAAGAGTTGGACACGACTGAGCGACTTAACTTTCTAACTTTCACTTTCTCATAACTCTAACTTTACCTATTTCCTGACGTGTAAAGTGTGCCTAATATCTGTCTCAAATGGTTGTTTTTCTTAAAGAATTAATATGCATATATACACATATTTGTGTGTACAAATTATACTGTTAAATGTGTAAGTATACACACAGGGTCTAGGATACCTGTTTACAAGACTTATAAACGGCTAAAAGGTAGCATAGCACAGCAGTTACTAAGCTAGACTTTGGAACAGAACTGACTTACTAGCTGTATGACCTTGGGCAAGTTTCTTAACTTCCCTGTGCTGTAGTTTTTTTTCTGTAATATAGGTATAATACTTGTTACAGGGCTGTTATGAAGCCTAGAGAGTCAAGAAAGTCTTTAGATCGTTACACCTTGTAAAGTAGCTATATAAATTATAAAATGGTATTATTTTTTATCAGTATATAACGTATCTGTATTTTTGTAAGTTCATTAACTTTGTGTGGATAAAACACAAAATCGTGAACTTCAATATGAGGAATTTTAGATATGTGGTCAAATTATTAGGTGTGTTTGAGCAATAATGGATAATCAAGAATAATTAGAATGTTGTATTTGAAGTTTTTGTTTCCAAATAAAAGTACCATGGTATGCTTTATGAAAAGCAGTGGACTTGAATTTTTGGTCTTCCTACACCCTCTGCCATCCTAGTAGAAAATAAAATGTGAAGGCTTTATGCATACACTTAGATTATTACTTAATTAATGCTAGTATGATATTTGAAGTACCCTTAGTCCTGTTTATAAGTAATTATTTTAGAGTTTGTTTGAGAATGCTTTATTTTCTAACCAACAGATTAGTCAAAATGATTTGATTTAATTATAAAGTAATTGTGCTAGTAAAACTTTGAACAGTGATTAAACTCAGACTCCGGATAGTCACTTCTATAGTATCCTTGGCAGGTGGTCCTACAACTCCACTTGAATATTTTCCTGACTTAAATTCTCATATTATCTGTAAGCATGAAAGTGAAAGTGAAGTCGCTCAGTCTGTCTGAATCTTTGCGATCCCATGGACTGTAGTCTACCAGGCTTCTCTGTCCATGGGATTTTCCAGGCAAGAGTACTGGAGTGGGTTGCCATTTCCTTCTCCGGGGGATCTTCCTGACCGAGGGATGGAACCCAGGTCTCCTGCGTTTCAGGCAGACGCTTTACCCTCTGAGCCACCCGGGAAGACCATATAATAAATTCTCATATTATCTGTAAGCATAAGGAGATTCTGTTTAAATGACTTTAAGCTTATCTCAAACTTTATAATTCTTTATTCTTTGAAAATATTAACCTGCAATTTTAAGCAGCAATTCATCCTAGTAAATAATTTTTAACATGCTCTTTGACTTACAGATTGCCCACGGACTCCAGATACTCCCAGTAGTGACTCTCGTTGTTCCACCAGCAATAATAGGTTGATGGCCTTACAAAAACAATTGGATATAGAACTTAAAGTAAAACAAGGTGCAGAGAACATGATACAGATGTATTCGAATGGATCCTCAAAGGTAAGTACAGTAAATAAATGTAGGTGTATACTGTTGATTCTCGTTATTCACAGATTTCCCCATGTGTGAATTAGCCTACCTGATAAAATTTATTTGAAACCCAGAATCAGAATTTGTGGCACTTTCACAGTCATTTGTGGACAGGGTACAGAGGTATAAAAAATTTATCTGATGTGAATGTTCACAGTCGATGTGAGCAAGATGATACTCTTTTTGTTTAAGCTCTTATACTGTAAACAAGTCTTTCATGGTTTTTAGTACTACATTTTTTGCATTTTTATGCTTTTCATGATTTTACTGCTTAAACACTGTATTAGGATTTCTGAAATCTCTTTAACCTCCAAATTTATAAGTATTGACATAAAACAAGTTGGAAACTGAAGATTTCTAAAGTAATACTTTCTAAATTGCTTATTTCTACCAAAATCAATTAGTACAATTTTTTTAAGTGGAATTGTCTGAGTAGAGGGTGCAGAGGAACTGTCCATAGAAAACTGCAACTTTTCTGTAAATTTCTAGTTGTTCTGTTAATGAAACAAAAAATTTATTTAAAAAGATTTAAGCTATAATGAGTTTTCCATCACTACATATAGAGCTTTAAGAAAGAACAAATGAAAAGAGAAGACATTCAATTGTTAATGATTGGACTCATCTTTGGGTGCTTAGGGCATCTGGTATGGGCATGTTACTCCTAATTGAAAACCAGTGTTATAGGGAGCACTTGTTACTAATGGGAATGTGTCCTTTTTCTGAGATATAATGTGAAAGAGAAAATGTTAGGAACAACGAAACCAGTTTAACATGAAGGTCCTTTCCAGTCTCAGATTCTATAGTTTTATCATTTTCAGAAAGTTTTAGAAAGGTGGATTTATTATAAAATCCACCCTTTTACTTTCTATTTATTTATTTTAAAGGTTTTTGTCTCTGTGAATTAGTTTCTTCCATATTTTAATAGAGATTTCATAATTTCAGAATAAAAGTGAGTAGGAATTTTTTGCTTTTAAGTTTAGCAGGAATTTAAAATTGGGGGAAGAGAAGGGGACAGTGGGAGTCTTTGCTTGGAGATATGTACCCTACCTACTTGTGTGTGTTTATGTTATAAATAAGATTTTTTTAAGCTTAATTGTGAAAATTAGTTTCATTATATGCCATATTTAAAAATAATTTTAAAATTATTTTTGGAGAAATGTATTGTTCCTACTTGATGTATTATTTACATGATCTAATACTTAATAGTATACTACTTCACTAACTTTGAACTTTTATTATGGGGTAGTAGAGTTGGTTTTTCTGTGTTATTATTTTTAGTATTGATCATCAGTTTGAGTTTTTGTTTTTTTCCCACTTTTATCAAATGTTATTTTGGGCTTCTTTTTTAAAAGGCAAATATGGTGTTCTTGAAACTGTGATGTACCATATTATGCTGAGAGTTTTGAAATGAAAACATTCTGGAGTAAACTTTTACCTAGGGTTGATGGATTAGATTGAGAGATTGATGAATCCTTGAAGTTAAAAGAAAACTGTAGCCTGCCAGGCTCCTCTCTCCATGGGATTTTCCAGGCCAAGATACTGCAGTGGGTTGCCATTGCCTTCTTCAGGGGATCATCCTGACCCAGGGATTGAATCTGCACCTCCTGCATTGGCAGGCAGATTCTTTACCACTGAGCCACCAGAGAATCCCCAATATTCTGATACATAGGATGAATAAGAGTGCCAGAGATTTCACCGTATTCTCAAAGTGGTCTGTAAGCAACACTCTCCCTTCCCCAAATTTAATAGATTTATGGATATATTGAAAGGAAAACATAACTTATAATAACCACAGGTTGAAAAATAAACAGGCCTGTGAGTAGCCTGATAAAACAAATGGATAATTTCCAGTAGCCTTTTATTTTTAATTAGATTCATTAATTTGAGAAGGGGTCTAGTTCAATATCCAGAGCATATCAACAGCCTATCTGAGATAGGTCTATGAGTTATTCTTGTCTAGATTTGGTTCTAATAGTAATATTCATCAGTTCTAGAACTTATTTTCAGTGAAAAGCCATGACCTAATGGGGAAATATCTGAATCTCCAGAAAGGCACAATAAGTCTTTTTCTTTTTTCCTTTTCCCCTACTGAAAGAACTTTAAGCAATGAGGTATAGTGAAAGGTGTAGCTAGCCTAAAGACAAACCAGATTATAAAAACTTTGTACAAAATTAAGCAGTTGAAATTCTATCTTAAAGATGTGTGGAGCTGTTGAAAGACTTTTAGCAAAGAAAAATACATGTTCAGATTTAAAATTTAGATAGTTCACATCCATCTTCCTCAGATTTGAAAAATTAATGAGAGGCTCAAGTCTACAGACAGCAAGTTTAAGGAAGCTTTTGTAGTAGTTCAGGTTAAACATGGCTTAAAGCCTCTTATAGCACCAGTAAAAAAAAAAGGAAGACAGAGTCCAGCAGTTGTGGTATGATAAATATGTGCTGTCTGGATATGAGGAAGAAGGAAGAATCAAAGATAATTCTTAGATTGGTTGTGTGAATAGACTGATGAATGGTAGTATCCTTCACAAGGATAGGTGTTTCCAATGAGGAGCAGATTTGGGGATAAGTATGATTAATTCAATTAGCCAGTAGATAGTCCTCTTCAGAGTTTTGGTTCTTTGATTCTGTGATACAGTTTTTACCCCTGTACATGTTAGAGCCTGAGTTGTCCTTTTGAAAGATAAGTCAGATATTTTCACATGCTTATTAAAAACCCTGCAGGGACTTTCTAGTAATTTTAGAACAAAATCTTTGAAAAGAGTCCTTACTGTGATTCTGCAAGTTCATACATGATTTACCCCTGGCTACCTTCCTACCTTAGCTTCTAAAACTCTCTCATTCTCTCTCATTACACTCTAGCCATATTGCCTTCTTTACTATCTTTTGGACATACCAAGCACACTTAGCTCAGAGCCTTTGCATTTACTGTCTCTGCCTAGATAGCTCTTCTCCTAAATACGTTCGTGGGTTTCTCACTTCATTACAATCTCTGTTCATATGTACCACTTCGAAAAGTTCTTCATTACTATCCTATGTAAAATAGCATGCCCTGCCTCTCTTTATCCCTTTTCACTGCATCACCTCTACCTGAAGTGATAGTTTACACAATTTCTTTATCTGTTTTCAACATTAGAATGCAAATTCATGGCTCTTAAGTAGTACATTGATTTTCAGAATAATTTCTGAGGGCTTGATAAGACATGTTGAAGAAATGTTCCCTGTTCTTATATTCAGATGACAGACCAAGGTGTTCATTAATATATTGGATTATTTCTAGCATCTACCACTTTTGAAAAAAAATGCTTCTATGTTTTTTCATTCCCTTTCATCATTGGAAGTACCTGACCATCTATCTAAAGGCCTTCCTTTCCCAGTCTTTTAAAACAGATAGCCAGTGGGCATTTGTATGACTCAGGGAACTCAAACAGGGGCTCTGTAATAACCTAGAGGGGAGGGATGGGGAGAGAGGGTCAAGAGGGAGGGGACATGTGTATACCTATGGCAGATTCATGTTGCTTGGCAGAAACCAACAAAATTCTGTAAAGGAATTATCCTTCAGTAAAAAATAAATTTAAAGTTCACATATTCCAATCTTATATATACCAAGGGAACATTTCATGCAAAGATGGGCTCAATAAGGACCAAAATCGTATGGACCTAACAGAAGCAGAAGATATTAAGAAGAAGTGGCAAGAATACACAGAAGAACTGTACAGAAAAGATCTTCATGACCCAGATAATCATGATGGTATGATCACTCACCTAGAGCCAGACATCCTGGAATGCAAAGTCAAATGGGCCTTAGGAAGCATCACTACGAACAAAGCTAGTGGAGGCGATGGAATTCCATTTGAGCTGTTTCAAATCCTAAAAGATGATGCTGTGAAAGTGCTGCACTCAGTATGCCAGCAAATTTGGAACACTCAGCAGTGCCCACAGGACTGGAAAAGGTCAGTTTTCATTCCAATCCCAAAGAAAGGCAATGCCAAAGAAGGTTCAAACAACCACACAGTTCCACTCATCTCACACGCTAGTAAAGTAATGCTCAAAATTCTCTAAGCCAGGCTTCAACAGTACGTGAACCATGAATTACAGATGTTCAAGCTGGTTTTAGAAAAGGCAGAGGAACCAGAGATCAAATTGCCAACATCCACTGGATCATCGAAAAAGCAAGAGAATTCCAGAAAAACATCTATTTCTGCTTTATTGACTATGCCAAAGCCTTTGACTCTGTGGATCACCACAAACTGGGGGAAATTCTTAAAGAGATGGGAATAAGACCACCTAACCTGCCTCTTGAGAAATCTGTATGCAGGTCAGGAGGCCTTAGTTAGAACTGGACATGGAGCAACAGACTGGTTCCAAATAGAAAAAGGAGTACGTCAAGGCTGTATATTGCCACCCTGCTTATTTAACTTATGTGCAGAGTACATCATGAGAAATGCTGTGCTGGATGAAGCACAAGCTGGAATCAAGATTACCGGGAGAAGTATCAATAACCTCAGATATGCAGATGACCCCACCCTTATGGCAGAAAGCAAAGTGAAGTGACGTGAAGTCACTTAGTCGTGTCCAACTTTTTGTGACCCCATGGACTGTAGGCTACCAGGCTCCTCAGTCCGTGGGATTTTCCAGGCAAGAGTGTTGGAGTGGGTTGTCATCTTGTTCTCCAGGGGATCTTCCTGACCCAGGGATCAAACCTGGGTCTCCCACATTGTAGGCAGATGCTTTACCGTCTGAGCTACCAGGGAAGCCCATAGAAGAAGTAAAGAGCCTCTTGATGAAAGTGAAAGAGGAGAGTGAAAAGTTGGCTTAAAGCTGAACATTCAGAAAACTAAGATCATGGCATCTGGTCCCATCACTTCATGGCAGATAGATGGGGAAACAGTGGAAACAGTGACAGACCTTATTTTGGGGGACTCCAAAATTGCTGCAGATGGTGATTGCAGATGGTGAAATTAAAAGATGCTTACTCCTTGGAAGGAAAGTTATGACCAACCTAGACAGCATATTAAAAAGCAGAGACATTACTTTTGTCAACAAAGGTTCGTCTGTTCAAGGCTGTGGTTTTTCCAGGGGTCCAATGAGAGTTGGACTATAAAGAAAGCTGAGCGCCAAAGAATTGATGCTTTTGAACTGTGGTGTTGGAGAAGACTCTTGAGAGTCCTTTGTAGAGTATAGAATGCTAATTACTTGTAGTCAACTATTTTGTCTAGTCTGTTAGGCTGTGTTCTCAGTCACGTCTGATTCTTCCCAGCCCCATGGACTGTAGCCCACCAGGCTCCTCTCTTCATGAGATTTTCCAGGCAAGAATACTGGAATGGGTTGCCATTTCATTTCTTCCTCCAGGGGATCTTCCTGACCCAGGAATCAAACTCGCATCTCTTGCATTTTCTGCATTGGCAGGCAGATTCTTAAAACTAGCACCACCTGGTCTGTTAGGTTGAACCAAATGAAATTGCTGTTTGTTAGTTAAAATCAGTCAAATATTGGCATGTTTTTATGGTTCAACCTATTTATGTAAAACTTTTCTCATAATCTTAGGATAAAAATCAATATTTTTGTAATGTATAAACCAAGTCTTATACTTTGGATCTAGCTTTTCTCTTGCCTTGAATGTATTAGGTGCTCAATAAAAAAGCCCATTGAATGCCTGAGAAAATAAAACTGATAGTAAAAATTCATTGAATGCTGGAAAGCATTAGACTGACATTCAGTAATTGTCAATTGCCTGTGATAGGTAGCATCCAATGTTAGTTTTAAAAACCTTTTTCACACTTTAGCATCTGTGCAGATCTTTCAGAAGTCCATGTGGAAACATCATTTACCTTTTAAAATGAAATATAAATATTTGTCTTTGCATGTTAAATTAAAGTAGTTAAAGGTATTTCTAAAGAAGTAAATGACAGAAGTACTGTCTACACAGTGATAAAAGTAATAAGAGGAATAGCTTATTTGAAAAGCATAGTATTTTAAAAACATTTTACTTAATATTTATACTTTTACATTAGAACTTCATTAAAATAATTAATCATTGTTTTTATTCCTCTAAAGGGGAACTTTTTAATGGCAATCATGCTAGGCAATATAATTTTAGTTTTATCTAATGCTTACAGAAGCTCTCTATTGTAGAGAATGGTATTCCTATTTATGTGATTTCTTTAGGAAACCTATATATCCCATTAAATTAGAAGAGAAGTATTAATATTTCTATTATTTTAATCTGGTCTCAAATAGAAAAGTTATTTCAAATCTTTAGTCTGATTTTCCTAATGCTGGATAACAGGAGGAAATTTTAAAGTTTTTTTTCATTTTAAACTTGGAAGATTAATATATATATTCATAAAAGCATATATAATGAGTCATAGACAAGCAGTTAGATTCAAACTAGTTGTCCTTAATGGTAAAGCATAGTTTTAAAAAAATATAGTGTGTGTGTGCATGTGCCTGCATGCACAGATATACACACACACTTCATGTAAATGAATATTTAAAGGACTTAATAAACTATTTAAGCCCAACTCCTTAACGTGAAATCTGAATATTTTATTTAATAAACAACAAAATCTGACCAGATGCTCGTTCCTAAATTATTAACTGTAGGAATAGGAGAGAAATGAGAGAAAAATTCATATATTTGCTGATTGCTTTTGCCTTCAATGCATGTTAACCTAGTTTGGTGTTTAACGTGTTATATTTTTCACTTCACTTTTTTTTTCCTTTTATATATTGTCTCTCCCATCGTAAATATCTCCATCCTCCCCTTTCTTCAGTGTCGTGATATATTGTATGTGTTTGATTTATTGAAATGATGCTGCACATCTGATGCCTGTCTCTTAGCTTCTAGTATTTTCAAATTAGTAACAGACTGCCTTAGTGTTAAAAGTAGAGATGCGTAAACAATATGAAAAAATTGGTCTTTCCTATGATTAAGTGCTTTCTAACTTGATTCTTAATTGTATTTATCATTCCCTTTTTTTTTTTTTTGTAGATTGAAGTGTATTAGACTTTGACAGCTAATATAACTAACTAGGAGATGGCATTAACTTCTGTTACTTGTCTCATGACTTTTTTTAAAAAAAAACAGAACCCTATATTGGTTACCAAAGAAGGCAATGGCACCCCACTCCAGTACTCTTGCCTGGAAAATCCCATGGATGGAGGAGCCTGGTAGGCTGTAGTCCATGGGGTCGCTAAGAGTTGGACACGACTAAGTGACTTCCCTTTCACTTTTCACTTTTATGCCTTGGAGAAGGAAATGGCAACCCACTCCAGTTTTCTTGCCTGGAGAATCCCAGGGACGGGGGAGCCTGGTGGGCTTATGGAGTCGCACAGAGTCGGATACGACTGAAGCGACTTAGCAGCAGCAGCAGTAGCAGCATATTGGTTACTGTGGCTGCTGTAATCAGTTAACAAATTCATTGGCTTAAAACAACTCAAGTTTATTATATTACAGTTTTATAATTGAGAAATTGGAAATGAATTTCACATTCTGGAGTATGTAGGAGAAAATTTGTTTCCTTGCCCTTTTTAGCTTCTGGAGGCTGCCATGTTCCTTGGCTCATGGCCCTATTCCTCTGTCTTTGAAGCCAAAAACAGTGGCTCCCGTTCTTCTCACATGACCTCTTCTTCTGCCTTCTTTTCTACATTTAAGGACCCTTATGATTACATTGGGCCCATCTGACTCTGTATTTTAAGATTGGGTGATTGACAGCCTCAGTTCCATCTGCTATCTTAATTCCCCTTTGACATGTAAGGTAACAAATTCACAGTGTTTGGCGGATTGCCCCATGGACATCTTTATGTGGATTGTTATTTTGCATACCACAATTCCTAAAATGGTAATTTTTTTGTGTTTCAGTGTTACCAGAACTAGAATGAGAAGAAGGACATTATTTCACTTAATTCAGGCCCTTTCTTGAAGTCTTAAGACATATAACAGAAGTTTATTCAGTAAAACTAACTCCCTAGCTTTTAACTAATGGAATTGTTTTTCTTATTTTCCATCTGATCAGTTTGATAGTTTTTGAAATTAAATGTATCTACACGTATATATTTTATAGTGCTCAGAAATATATTCTTTTGACCTTTGTTTTTACTTGCTAATATCATTTGATGTTACTTAGAAGTTATAAAAATGTTTTATTTGTCTGTGTATCTGCTTACCTTTTCAAACTTACTTTTCATAGGATCGAAAACTCCATGGCACAGCTCAGCAACTGCTCCAAGACAGCAAGACAAAAATAGAAGTGATACGAATGCAGATTCTTCAAGCAGTCCAGACCAATGAATTGGCTTTTGATAATGGTGATGGAACAGATAAAATTGTCATTTCTTACTATTATGGGCATATATAGTACTAAATTAATTTTATGTAGGAAAGAAGTGGTGGTTCAGAATTAAGGAGGAAAGAGGCATACTGTTTTTTATCTTGAGTTTTTATCTTTGAGTTTGGGTGGCTAAAATGAAAGATTCTGTATTTTAACATTGTGTCTGTTAAGTGTTTATTTACTTCAGTGTTATTGATTTTTAAGTATTAACTTTTCTTTTATTATAAGAATTACTTTCTTTTTCTTGAGTTTTAGTCACTGTGTATTAGAAAATCAAATAAATGGTTCAATTAAGTTTTTTTTTTTCCCTCCTCTAGCCAAACCTGTCATAAGTCCTCTTGAACTTCGAATGGAAGAATTAAGGCATCATTTTAGGATAGAGTTTGCAGTAGCAGAAGGTGCAAAGAATGTAATGAAATTACTTGGCTCAGGAAAAGTGACAGACAGAAAAGCACTTTCAGAGGTAATTTTAAATAAAAATTTTAGCTTAATAAATATTCAAAGAATATAATTGTTTAAATGATAATGTTATCTTTTCCCTATGTAAGGCTCAAGCAAGATTTAATGAATCAAGTCAGAAGTTGGACCTTTTGAAGTATTCACTAGAGCAAAGATTAAATGAACTTCCCAAGAATCATCCCAAAAGCAGTATTATTATTGAGGAGCTTTCACTTGTTGCATCACCAACACTAAGCCCACGTCAAAGTATGATTTCTACCCAAAACCAATATAGTACCCTGTCCAAACCAGCAGCACTAACAGGTATGTAGCATATATCTTCCTGATTTTTTTCATGGATTTTTAATCTATATTTGGTTCTGATTTAATAATAATGAATAAAAATGTGTTTATACAGTTTTTAAGTATTGTGGTAAGATAGAACAGAATTTATTATTTTAACCATTTTTAAATAATGGTTAATAACATTTTAATAATAACCAGATAATGGCTAATAATATTTAATTATATTTTAAAATAATCAGAATTCATAGGCATTTAGTATATCCACACTAATTGTACAACTCTAACTGGTTTCTAGTTCTGGGATATTTCCATCACTCTGAAGGGAAACCCAGGACCCATTAGTCATTCCCAATTCCCCCTTTCCCCTCAACCTCTAGCAGTCAAAGTTGACTTTCTGTTTCTATAAATTTGTCTATTATAAATGTTTCCTATAAATAGAATTTTATAATTTGTGGCTTTCTTTGTCTGATTTCTTTCATTTTTCTGTACTGTTTTCAAGGTTCATTCTTGTTATAACATGTATCAATACTACATTCCTTTTTATAGCTAAATATTCTGTTGTACAGGTAAATGTCTGGTTTTATTTATCTGTTCATTAATTGATGGACGTTTGGGTTATTTCCACCTTTTGACTATTGTGAATAGTGTTTCTGTGAATTTTTGTTTGAACACCTATTTTCAGTTATTTTTAGAATATACCTAGATGTATAATTACCAGGTCATATGGTAATCTTATGTTTATATTTTTGAGGGACCATCAAACTATTTTCCATAGGGGCTTCATCATTTTACATTTCCAACAGCAAAGCATGAGGGTTCCCATTTCTCTGCATTCTCTTCAACAACACTTGTTACAATAAGTCTAGATACAAACATGTTCCTAAGTCCAGTTGTTCATAAGTCTAACAAAGTTAGCCTAGGTTACCAAACCAGTCAGTTGTATAATGCTGTACTGTAATAGGTTTATAATGTTTTTCACACAAATAATACATAAAAAACAAAACATTTTTAATCTTATTAGTACCTTGAGAAGTATGGCAGTAGAGTACAATAGCTGGCATACAGGGACTGGAATCAAGTGAACAGGCAAGATAAGTTACTGAGTGGAGGAGGGAAAGAAGGTGGGAGATGGTAGAGTTGAAGGATTGTCAGCAATAGGAGATGGAAGGCAAGCTGCTGTTTCACTCACGCCTCATGTTGATGGCACAGGTTCTGGTTCTTTGCTGGATTCAGTTCTATCTAGCTCCTTGAAAAAATGATTCAGTGATGTTTGTTTATGCTCAGCCTCTCAGTCATGTCCAGATCTTTGCAGCCCCATCAGCTGTAGCCTGTCAGGCTCCTCTGGCCATGCCAGTGTCTGGTTAGTAGCTCTTTTCTTTTCTCATCATAGATGACACCATAGCACGGGATTGCTTTCTGAATGGTTGTTGGAACATTTCGTGTACTGTTCGGTGTTCACGTCCTGGCCTCAAAAACTAATAGTGCTTCCTCACATAAAGAAAATCCCCTTGCCATTTCTTGCAGCATGAGCCTCTTCAGTTCTTCAGTTACTTCTTCTTCCTCTTGTCTCTGTTTGTCCTTTCTCTGGGCCTCCAATTCCAGTAGGTCTTCATTAGTTAGCTCCTCATATGGAACAACAAGTTCAGTGAAGTCATCCTCTTGCAGATGTAGCTTAAAATAATGATACTGTGCTACTGTACTCTATATAGTGTGTGCATGCTAAGTCACTTCAGTCATGGCCAACTCGTTGTGACCCTGTGGACTGTAGCCCACCAGGCTCCTCTGTCCATGAGATTCTCCAGGCAAGAATACTGCAGTGGTTTGCCATTCCCTCCTCCAGGGAATCTTCCCAACCCAGGGATCGAACCCACATCTCGTATGTTTCCTACATTGGCAGGCCGATTCTTTACCACTAGTGCCACCTGGGAAGCCACTCTGTACAGTACAGGTACAGAAAAGTCACAGTCACTTGTAGAGGATGCATACACGTGACAGTATACCCCAAACGCATGAACTAACGTATATGAGCATGATTGGACATGAACGCATGTCACATCTGTGAAAGTTCTCAACTTGAAGGTTCCTTTGCGGGGAATTTACTGGATTTTTCCTTTTTTTTTTTAAATTTAAGTTACTGCCATCTTAGCTTCATTTTTGACAGTGTGGTAGTGGTAGCAAAGTCTCCAACTATTTTTGTAGATTTGCTTGTATTTCCTTTCAGTTATATAAATTTTTGCTTCATATGTTTTCAGGCTCTGTTGTTCAGTGCATATATGTTTATAATTTTTATATCTTCTAAATGGATTGACTATTTTATCAAAATATAATAACCTTTTTCTACTGCAACAATTTTGGATTTAAAGTAGTCTCTCTGATGTTACTGTAGCCATTCTGACTCTCTTTTGGTTACTGTTTACACTGAGTATCTTTTTCTGTTCTTTCTCTTTCAATTGATATATGTATTTGGCTCTAAAATGAGTCTTTTTTAGACAGCATATAATTGGGTCACGGTTTGGGTTTCTTTTAATCCATTCTGTCAGTCTCTGCCTTTATTTTGAACAGTTCAATCCATATATGTTTAAGATAATCACTGATAAGGTGCAGTGCAATTCTGATGCTGACTACGCAGAGTAAGGTCAGATTTCATAGGTTTATGGCACAGTCCCCCACAAGACTGCCTTCATTTCAGACACAAGCTGTAAGCTTGGGGTTTCCCCAACCACTCACACTTCTGAGCAACTGGCTACAAATTCAGGGGTTCCTAGCACCACCTCAGAACAAGTCACAGAACTTAGGAAAGCTCTGTATTTATAAGTAAAGTTTTATTATAAAGGCTACAAATTAAAACCAAAGAAGAGACACTTAGGGAGAGATCTGGCTGTTTGCCTGTTGTCAGCATGCATCACCTTCTCAGAACATCAATTTCTGTTTTTAGCCAGTAATCTCACTTTAGCTGTGAGTATTCAGAATTTTTATTGTGGCTTTATTAGTGGCTTGGCCAGAAGGTTTGTTCGTTTTTTTCCATAAGATGGCTCTGCTGCTGCTGCTACTGCTAAGTCGCTTCAGTCGTGTCTGGCCCTGTGACCTCATAGAGGGCAGCCTACCAGGCTTCCCCGTCCCTGGGATTCTCCAGGCAAGAAAACTGGAATGGGTTGCCATTTCCTTCTCCAGTGCATAAAAGTGAAAAGTGAAAGTGAAGTCACTCAGTCGTGTTCGACACTTCACGACCCCATGGACTGCAGCCCACCAGGCTCTTCTGTCCATGGGATTTTCCAGGCAAGAGTACTGGAGTGGGGTGCCATTGCCTTCTCCGAAGATGGCTCTCAGTTCAGTTCAGTCGCTCAGTCGTGTCCGACTCTTTGCAATGCCATGAATTGCAGCACGCCAGGCCTCCCTGTCCATCACCAACTCCCGGAGTTCACTCAGACTCACATCCATCGAGTCCGTGATGCCATCCAGCCATCTCATCCTCGGTCGTCCCCTTCTCCTCCTGCCCCCAATCCCTCCCAGCGTCAGAGTCTTTTCCAATGAGTCAGCTCTTCGCATGAGGTGGCCAAAGTACTGGAGTTTCAGCTTCAGCATCATTCCCTCCAAAGAAATCCCAGGGCATGGCTCTGGTAGCACTTAATTGTCTTTAACTTCATTGGAAAAAATTTTGTTGGATTGTATTGTGACAGCTGTAATATCAGCATGCATTTTTTAAAAACTTGTCAAAATTATTATGAATTTTTGTGTAGCCATTTTAATATTGAAGGGGGCAGGAAAGAAGTAGCATTTCAGCATGTTATGCTTTATTATTTCAAGAAAGGTAAAAATAACAACTGAAACCAAAAAAAAGAAAAAAATATGTGCAGTGTGTGAAGAAGGTGCTGTGACTGATCGAATGTGTCAGAAGTGGTTTGATAAATTTTGTGCTGGAGATTTCTCACTGGATGATGCTTCATGGTGGGATAGACCAGTTGAAGTTAATAGCAATCAAATCAAGACATTGTTTCAGATCAGTCAATAGTATACTATGCAGGAGGCAGCCGACATACTCAAAATATCCAAATCAAGCATTGAAAATAATTTCCACCAGTTTAGTTATGTTAATCACTTTGATGTTTGGGTTCCACGTAAATTAAGCTTTCTGGACTATATTTCTGCATGCGATTCTCTGCTTAAATGTAACAAAAATGTTTTGTTTTTAAAACAAATTGTGATGGGCAATGAAAAGTGGATACTGTACAATAATATGAATGGAAGAGATCTTGGAACAAGTGAAATGAACCACCACTAACCACACCAGAGGCCAGTCTTCCTTATAAGAAGATAATATTGTATAAATGGTAGGACTGAACTCTTTCCAGAAAACCAAACGTTTAATTCCATCAAGTACTGCTCTCAGTTAGACCAACTGAAGGCAGCACTCAATGAAGAGCATCCAGAATTAGTCAACAGAAAATGTATTATCTTCAATCAGGATAGCCTGAGACCACATGTGTCTTTGATGACCAGGCAGAAACTGTTACAGCTTGACTGGGAAGTTCTGATTCATCTGCCTTATTCCCCAGACATTGCACCTTCAGATGTCTATTTATTTCAGTCTTTACAAAGTTCTCTTAATGGAAAAAAATTTCGATTCCCTAGAAGACTGTAAAAGACATCTGGAACAGTTCTTTGCTCAAAAAGATAAAAAATTTTGGAAAGATGGAATTGTGAAGTTGACTGAAAATTGGCACAAGGTGGTAAAACAAAATAGTGAATATATTGTTGAGTGAAGTTCTTGGTCAAAATGAAAAATGTGTCTTTTATTTTTACTTATAAAAAACCAAAGGAACTTCTTGACCAACCTAATACATAGGAGCGAATGATTGAATCATTGGCCACTTGATTGAAATCAGTCTCTAGGCCCCGACCTTTTCCTAAAGACCATAGTTCTGACTGATAGGTGGGTCAGAACATGAGCCCTCTAACCGTATGGTTGGTCTTTGCGTTATAGCCAGCCCCTATTCTGGAACTGTGTACAGGTCTACTGTGAGTCATTTTGTTAGCATAAACTCACATGTGGTCTGAGGAGTCCAGCATGAATAACAAAGATACTGCTGTTACTAGGGAACTGACAAGGGTTTAGAAGCTCCCTTTTCAGAACCAGGGAAATAAACCAGCCAGATTCATTATTATGGAACAAAAAGGCTTACTTCTACCGTTTTGCTGTCTGTTTTCTGTAAGTCTTAATCTTTTTTTCTGAATTCTTTTCTTTTATGTTTGATTGAATTTTTCTAGTTTACCTTTTTTTTTATTCTTTCCCTGACTTCTTTTCTGTATATTTTAAAATTATTGTTAGTGGTTACTCTAATGATTACAGTTAACATCCTAAATTTATAACAGTAGGTCACAAAAACTCTGCTCCTATACGTCTGTGCATCCTCATCATTATATTTTTGTTAACACAGATTATGTCTTTATGCACTGTGTGCCCATTTGATTAGATTGTATTATATATTGTACTACAATTATTGTTTTATCCATGTCTTTTAAGTCATAAAGTAAACACGGAGCTACAAACTGAAAATATATTAGTAGTGATACTGGCTTTTTAATTTACCTATGTAGTTAGTTTTACTGATGCTGCCTTTTTTTTTCTATGATTTCAAGTTACTGTCTAGTGTTCTCTTTCATTTCAATCTGGATGATTCCTTTTAGTATTGCTTCTATATCTGCTAGTGATAAGCTCCCTTAACTGTTGCTTATTCTAGAATCTTTTATTGTCTTCATTTTTTGAAGGTTAGTTTTGCATATATAGCATTCTTGGTTGACAGGCTTTTTCTTTCAGCATTCTAAAAATATCATCCCAGCCCCTCCTGGCTTTTATGCTGTCTGATAAAGAATTGACTTTTAATCTTACTGAGGATTTTTGGTAACTAATGATTTGCTTCTCTCTGCTGCCTTCAAGATTCCCCTTTTTGTCTCTGGTTTTTCACAATTTGATTATAATGTATCTCAAAATGGTGATTTCTTTTGAGTTTATTCTACTTGGATTCTTTGAGCTTCTTGATGTGTAAATTCATGTCATTCATCAAATTTGGGATGCCTGTGCATGTGTGTGTGTGTTTATTGCTTACTTTAGAGATTCACATATGCATATTGAACTTAATACAATCTGTGATCATAGTATATACTCTCTTCCAAATTAGTTGCTGACCCTTGAATAACACAGGCTAAGGATGCCAGGCCTCTGCAGTCACATATCTGTATATAACTTCAGTCAACCCCCACATGTCTTCAGACTCAACCAACTGTAGATCATAGTATTTAGTGAAAAAAATTCACATGTAAGTGGACTTGCTCAGTTCAAAGCCATGTTGTTCATTTCCAGTGTATATCTTCTAGTTTTGTTTTTACTTTAAAGAGCAAAAAACTTTAAAGGTATAGGTGATCCATGTTTGATTGAATTAGTGCATATGGGATTAGAGATATGGAAAACCTACTGTGAAGTTACATGCACATTTTTGACTGTGCAAATGGTCAGTGCCCCTAACTCCCACATTGTTCAAGGGTCAACAAAGTTTTTTTTTTTTTGGAAAAAAAAAAAAAATTGTCCTTTGTATCTAGTGACTCATTATTCTTTCTGCTCTTGTTATATTTGAAATTTTCTGTTAAAATTTTCCTTTAGCCTATAGTCCTTTCTTTAGCATTTATTGTAGTAAACATGTGCTAGAGTCTAATTTTTCCAGTTTTTCTCTTCACAATAACATCCTTCATTCCCCAACACTGAATTTCCTTCATTTTTGTTTTTCCCTTTCTTTTCCTAAGACTGCACTTTCAATCCAGATATCTTTAAGTTTTCTGATTTTTCAGCCTGCTCAAATATGGTGTTGAACAACTCTAGGAAACTTTAAAGATTTCAGTTAGTGTACTTTTCAGCTCCAAGATTTCTATTTGGTTATTTATAAATTCTATGTCTTTATTAATATTCCCTATTTGTTGAAATACCAGTCTCCTTTTTCCCTTTTGGTTTCTTTTAGGTCTTTGACCACATGTAAACTTTGACCATTTGTAAGACAGTTGGTATAGGCTTTGTGTAGTAAATCCAGTGTTTTGACTTCCTTAGAGAAGGAGAAGGAAATGGCAACCCACTCCAGTGTTCTTGCCTGGAGAATCCCAGGGACGGGGGAGCCTGGTGGGCTGTAGTCTATGGGTCGCACAGATTGGGACATGACTGAAGCGACTTGGCAGCAGCAGCAGCAGCAAGGATAGTTTCTGTGAATTTCTACTTTTCTTTTGAATTGGCCATACTCTCTTCTTTATGTGCTTGCTTCATAATTTTTTATTGAAAGCTGGATATGGTGAATATTATTATTTGTAACTCTGGAATATAGTCCCATTTTCTGTAATTTCTTATTGCTGTTAGACACAGGATGTAGTTGTTTAGTGACTATGTGTGGTCGCTGAAGTCTCCATTAAGTTACTAGTCAACTAGTGTTTTGACAGACATTTTTTTTTTAATGCCTGCAGGTAGAAAGAAAAATTTGCCTTATGTTTGCAGCTGAATTCTTTGTTTGTGTGCCAAGGCATACTTTTAGCATTCACCCAGACATTTTATAATTCTGCCTTTTCTTGTACAGAGCTTGAATATCAGCCGGATGTGAAAGCTTAGTGCCTTCTTAGATCTCTTCTGAGGATGTCTGCTTTTGCAGCTAGTCTTCTGGTTTTCCAGTAAGGTAGAAACATTGCAGAGCTTTTATTCCCTAAAACAGCTTACTTCATATCTCCCGCCCCACAAAGACTATAGGATGTCTCTTAAGTAATATAGACAACTGATATCCTTTGCTCCAGGCTTCATTTGCCTTTCAATGCCTTGTACTTAGCTGTTTCTCTGTCTTGAAAGATTTCTTAGTTAGGTGAAAGACAAAGGTAAACCTTTTCCGTTAGTCCTCTAGGGAGCCTTCAGAGAGGTCAAAGCAGGCATCCAGAGTTCTTTGAGAATGAAGTCTTCTCTGCTCTCTCTGGCACCAAGAACCTATATCAGAAATATAGCCTGCTATCTTCAGGACTGCTGGGCTTCCCTGGTGGCTCAGGGAATCTGCCAGCAGTGCAGAAGACACTGGAGCCATGGTTTTGATCCGTGGGTCAGGAAGATCCCCTGGAGGAGGGAGGGCAAGGCAACCAACTCCAGCATTCTTACCTGGAAATCACATGGACAGAGAAGCCTGACAGGCTACAATCCATAGGGTAGCAAAGAATTGGACGTGATTTGAAGTGACTGAGCACAGACACCATCATCAGGGCTATCACCAAGCCATTGGGGTTGGGGAGAGGAGAGATGAAGCAGAGATAAATTAAAATGCCGCAAAGCTGTCCTACCAAGTGTTCATTGCATTTTTTGATCAAGCATTTGCTTGGTTGCAGTAAACCTTTGACTGTTTCCCAGATTTCTGGTAATGTTTATTCTAACCAGTTTTCCTGATTTTGTTTGTTTTCCTGTGTTTCTGTAAAGAAATTGCCTTTAAAGTTTGCTACCCTACCATTTTCTTACCATTACCTACAAAGATTTGTATGGCCCATGTGAATGTGACATTTTTGATACACAGGCCTTCCCCATCCCCAAGAATCCTTAATCTATCAATATGAATGTCAGCAGGGACTTTACCTTAAAAATAATGTCATTAAATATTTTGAGGATATGAACGTGTTCTTCAGAATTGTGCAGCATACTGTCACATTCTAGTAGCTTTGGGTATCAAAATCAGTTTTATATTATGACAGACTTCTACATTAAATCTTGAAGGACAAATTTATAGTTGGACAGTGCTGTTACTACTATTAAGATCACTCTGAAACTTCAGTTACCAAATTGAGTTCCTAAATTTGTGGTACCCTGGGATATCAAGTGAATTCACAAGGTACTCTGGGATGCCAAGTGAATTTTCCTTCACTGCTATATTAATAAATACTATAGGAAAATCAATATGGAATAGAAAATAATGGTGGCACTTTTCAATCTAATTCCAAAGTTTGATAAATTGTACAGTGCCCAGTAGGTACACACATCTCATTAGGAAGTGATCATGGTTATTTAAGAATGAAATATGATTACTTTTCAGTATATTGTTTTGTTAATAGTTATTAATTTGTTATAATATCCTATGAAACAGAACTGTTCGGTGTATCATTTAGACTACTAGCACAATGAAAAAGTTGAGATACTAGGCCACTATGAAACAGAAAAGGTTGGAAGCCTCTGGCCCAAACTTTCTATTGTATTTTAAATGTTTAAAGTATTTATTGTTTAAAGCATTTATCTTATGAGGTATCACTTTGCACAGGTAAGAATGCCCATCATCAAAAAATCTGCAAACAGTAAATGCTGGAGAGAGTGTGGAGAAAGGGAACCCTCTACACTGTCTTGGGAATGTAAACTGGTATAGCCACTGTGGAGAACAGTATGGAGGTTCCTTAAAAAACTTAACAGTAGATACCATATGATCCAGTAATCCCACTCCTGGGCATATATCTGGAAAAAAAACCATAATTTGAAAAGATTCATGCACCCCAGTGTTTATTGCAGCACAATTTACAATAACCAAGACATGTAAACAAGCTAAATATCCATCAACAGAGGAATGAATAAAGATGTGTTACATATAAACAAAAGAACAGACTTTTGGACTCTAGGAGAAGGTGAGGGTAGAATGATTTGAGAGAATAGCATTGAAACATGTATATTACCATATGTGAAATAGATCACCAGTTCAGGTTCAATGCATGAGGCAGGGTGTTCAGGGCTGGTGCACTGGGATGACCCTGAGGGACGGGATGGGGAGGGAGGTGGCATGGGGGTTCAGGATGGGGAACACATGTACACCCATGGCTGATTCATGTCAAAGTATGGCAAAAACCATTATAATACCGTAAAGTAATTAGCCTCCAATTAAATAATTTAAGTTTGAAAAAAGTAAAAAAAAAAGTGTTACATATAAACAATGGAATGTTAGTCAGCCATATAAAAGAACAAAATAATCCCATCTGCAGTGACATGGATTGACCTAGAGAGTGTCATGTGCATGCATGTGTGCTCAATTATGTCCAGCAGCTGTAGCCTGCCAGGCTCCTCTGTCCATGGAATTTTCCAGGCAAGAATGCTGGAGTGCCATTTCCCACTCCAGGGAATCTTCCAACCCAGGGATTGAACCTGCATCTCTAGGGTCTCCTGCATTTGCAGACAGATTCTTTACTACTGCGCCACCTGGGAAGGCCATAGACTATCATACTGAGTGAGAAAAGCAAATATATGACATTGCATATGTGGAAATGAACTTACCTATCAACCCAAAACAGAAATAGAGTTACTGGTGTAGAAAACAAACTTATGGTTACCAGGGAGTAAGGTGGGGCTAGGGATATTGGGAAATTGAGATTGACATATATACACTACTATATATAAAATAGGTAACTAATAAGGACCTATTGTATATAACACAGGGAACTCTACTCAAGACTCTGTAATGGCCTATATTGGAAAAGAATCTACAAAAGAGTGAATATTTGTATATGTACAATGATTGACTTTGCTGAACACCTGAAGCTAGCAGAACATTGTAAATCAACTATATTCCAATAAAAAATTTTATAAGTAAATAAAGCATTTATCTTTCCAACCACATCCTCTATAACTCATATCACGCATCTTCTGTCACAATCTGATTTGTGCACGGTGCCTATTAAATGTCTTTGACTTATATATGTCTTCTTTTTAAAAAATCAAAACTGGAATATAGACCTGTGAAGAACAAAGACTTTGTCATCTACCTACATGTACTCTTAATCCCCATCACAGAGTACTTTATACATTCAGTTCAGTTCAGTTCACTCGCTCAGTTGTGTCCGACTCTTTGCGACCCTGTGAATTGCAGCATGCCAGGCCTCCCTGTCCATCACCAACTCCCGGAGTTGACACACACTCATGTCCATCCAGTCGGTGATGCCATCCAACCATCTCATCCTCTGTCGCCCCCTTCTCCTCCTGCCCCCAATCCCTCCCAAGATCAGTCTTTTCCAGTGAGTCAACTATTCTCATGAGGTGGCCAAAGTACTGGAGTTTCAGCTTTGGCATCATTCCTTCCAAAGAAACCCCAGAGCTGATCTCCCTCAGAATGGACTGGTTGGATCTCCTTGCAGTCCAAGGGACTCTCAAGAGTCTTCTCCAACACCACAGTTCAAAAGCATCAATTCTTCAGTGCTCAGCTTTCTTCACAGTCCAACTCTCACATCCATACATGACTACTGGAAAAACCATAGCCTTGACTAGACGGACCTTAGTTGGCAAAGTAATACATTCAGTAGGTACTTGGTAAATATTATTTGATAATAAGGCAGGGACTGTACTTATCTAAGTTTCCCCACCTAATGGCTCAGGACTGAATATAATATTCAAAACTTAAGAAAGATTCACTGATTAAAATATAGTTGCTAAAGTCTTTTTAGAAAAGTAATAAAGCTACATTTTAGAAAATCAGCTGGTGTGACTGGAAATTATTTTCCTTTTCTAGTCTAGATGGCGCCTCTTCCTAACTCTTTAACCTTTTTTTAGGTCTCTCCATGTTCTTCATTCACTTGCTTTACTTTTAGTGATGTAAATTGAGCCTAAAAGGAAGTATCTTAAGATATTTTGTTTTTTAAAAAAATTCCTTTAATTATCTACTGGACTTTAAATTTGGAATTAATTAGAAAGAGAAATAGTAGTGGTATTAATAAAGGATTAGACATGATAATGGATTAGTCTAGATAAGTAGTTGGAGTATTTTTTGCCCTGACTTTTTACTGCATGCTATTATTTATGGTTTGTCTCATTTACACTTGTTTTTTTTGCAGTGCTATGCTTAATAGTACTGAACTTTACAAATTACTTTGATACAAAGTATGATTGAATTTTTTAGTCCAAAATTTCAAGACTAGTTTCAAGTTTTTATAAAAGATTTCCTCAGAATTTAAAAAAAGTTACTCAATTGTACCAAGTTGAAATATTGAATTAGTAAAATTGACATAAAATAATTTTTCCAGAAAGTAAGAGAAATTAAAAAATATTTACTTATTTTAATGAAATTCATAGCTATTGCTTATGAACATTTACTTCTTGGCTTTGCTTGTTTTTAAAATTTCATATTATGGGTTATAAAAGTAAAAAATTTAATTTCAAGCTATTTCTTATATGATTATATGCAGATGCAATTGTGTCACCTCATAAAAGAAAGAAACTTCTATATACTTAGTAAAGATCTTAAATGTCTCCAGGTTTTTCCCTAAATGAAAACAGATGTTGAACATTGTCATCTCCTAATACATTAAGATTGCTAAAATATTTAATTATTTACCAGGATTTGAAGTAGTAACCAGATGTTTTCAGTTTTCCCGGGATGACTTTTACATCCAAACATTTACAGTGGAAGTGAACTAAGTTTACCACCTTAACAATAACAAAAAAAGCAAATAAAACACACAGACACAAGTTGTTTCTTTTGAAGCAGAATTGAAATGATATTCATTAAACTTACAGTGAGCCTTCATACTTTACAGTGAGATAAGATTTCCATAGCCAAACCAAAAATAAGTTTGAAGTTTTCCCTCATGCTTAGCCATCTTTATTAGGATGTATTTGAAGTAATACACAAAATTTTCTGGTTTTAAATATAATTTTACAATTTTTAGTAAATAAATATACCTGAGCTGCCATTATCAATATCCAGTCTATAGAACAGTTTTATTACATATATTTGAAGTGTATAATTTGAGAAGTTTTGTTATATATTTAAAGTTATGAAACCATTACCACAATTAAGATAATTATATACATCATCTCCAAAAGTATCCTCATGTGCCTCTGTGAAACCCCTCCTTGCTCTTTTCATGCTTTCTTTCCCCATACCTGTCCCCAGGCAAATCACTGGCCTGTTTCTGTCACTAGATATTAGTTTGCATTTTGTAGAATTCTATATTAATTGAATCATACAGTGTATACTTTTGGGGGGGAAATCTGGCCATTTTCACTCTGAATAATTCAGAAGAATTGCATATATCAGTAGTTCCTTTCTGTTTATTGTTGGTAGTATTTAATTGTGTGACTATACCATAACTTTTTTATCCATTCATCTGTAGTTGATATTTGGGTTGTTTCCATTTTGCACTTTTTTCAAATATAAGTGCTAATAACATCCTTGTATAATTTTTGTGTAAACGTGCATTTCACTTCACTTGGATAATACCTAGGAATGGTGTAGCTGGATCACATGGTCGTCTTCTGATAATGGGTTCTTTATCCACTTTTATATTTGAAAAAGCTTTATTTTTGAAAGATACTTTCAGTAAATTTAGAATTCTAGGTTCATGGTTTGTTTCCTCGGTACTATTGCTTCTCTGTCTTGCTCTCATTGTTTCTAATGAGACATCTGCTGCTGTCCTGATCTTTGTATGTACATGTCTTTTTTCTCTGGTGGCTTTTAAAACTTTCTTTTTATCATTTGTTTTGAGAAATTTAATTATGTTATGCTTTGGTGTAATTTACTTATTTTTCTTTTGCTTACTTCTTTTGAACTTCTTGGAAAGTTTCAAGCACATAGTTTTAACCATATTTGGAAAATTTTTAGTCATTATTTTTTCAAATGTATTTTCTGTTCTCTATCCTCTCTACTTTTCATGAAGGTCTTTAAGTACTCATGTATTAGGACACTAGAAGTTAAAACTCACAGCTCACATATGTGTTGTTTTGGGAGTTTTAATTTGTTTTTTGTCCTGCAAGTCTTTCCTTTCTGTCTTCTATTTTTGATCATTTATATTGCTCTAGCTTCAACTTCACTAGCCTTTTCTTTTGTGATGTGAATGTGCCACCAATCCCATCCAGTTTTTTTTCTTAATCTCAGACAATGTAGTTTTCATCTCTAGATTTTTTTTTATTTCTTTGATGTCTCTCTTCAACATTTTAAACAATATATTTATAGATAATGTCTGCTAATCATAATATTTATATCATTTTTATTTTTTAAATGAGTCCTACTTTTCTGTTTATTTGCTTTCCTGGTATGATAGGCAGAATATTAAGAATGACTTCCAGAATCTCTCCCATGTGAATATGATGGGGCATCACTTCTGTGATATGGCAAAGGAGAGTTTTACATATGTGATTAAGGTTACTACTCATTTGAGTTAATGTAAAGGACAGTTACCTGGACCAGCTTAATACAGTCACATGAACCCCCCAAAAAGCAGAAGAATTTCCCTGGCCAATTATTATTATTAAAGCTGCTCAATAAGATAGTGTGTTGGGGTTTGAGAACCAGGATGGAGGCCGTCGATCTTCTCCAGTATTGCGGGGAGTTGATGAGGAAGCGGTTCGCCAGTGCCCTAGATTGCTGAGCTCTCGTAGATTGCGTCCCCCCTCGAGCGCCAGCAGGGTCATGCTGGCTTCGCGGATGGCGCACGCTTCTTGGGGGGCCCTGCGCATCGCCCTGTGGGCACCGGGAGCGCGGCCCGGAAAGGGGCGCACCCGCGGGGCTCTGCTGCCACCCACGTCCAGCTGCCTGGGTTTCCTGGCTGAGCGCTGGTGGCTGCGCCCGGCTGCGCTCCGCTTGCGGCTGCATGGGGCTAGCCCACGAGCCCACTGCTCAGGCACGGAGAAGGCAGCCCCCGGGCCCACGACCGGAGAGGAGGCTGCTGTTGAGGCCCGACGTGGCCGGTGGGGCCCGACAAGCGCCTCCAACCTGTATGAAAACCCATGGACAATCCCAAATATGTTGTCAATGACGAGGATTGGCTTGGCCCCAGTTTTGGGCTGTTTGATTATTGAAGAAGATTTTAATATTGCATTAGGAGTTTTTGCTTTAGCTGGGCTAACTGATTTGTTGGATGGATTTATTGCTCGAAACTGGGCCAGTCAGAAATCAGCTTTGGGAAGTGCTCTTGATCCACAGAAGAAGTAAAACTCTCACTGTTTGCAGATGACATGATCCTCTACATAGAAAATCCTAAAGACTCCACCAGAAAATTACTAGAGCTAATCAATGAATATAGTAAAGTTGCAGGATATAAAATCAACACACAGAAATCCCTTGCATTCCTATAAACTAATAACGAGAAAGTAGAAAAGAAATTAAGGAAACAATTCCATTCACCATTGCAACGAAAAGAATAAAATACTTAGGAATTTACCTACCTAAAGAAACTAAAGACCTATATATCAAAAACTATAAAACACTGATGAAAGAAAGAAAAGAGAACACTAATAGATGGAAAAATTTCCGTGTTCATGGATTGGAAGAATCAATATAGTGAAAATGAGTATACTACCCAAAGCAATCTACAGATTCAATGCAATCCCTATCAAGCTATCCACGGTATTTTTCACAGAACTAGAACAAATAATTTCACAGTTTGTATGGAAATACAAAAAACCTCGAATAGCCAAAGCAATCTTGAGAAAGAAGAATGGAACTGGAGGAATCAAGCTGCCTGACTTCAGGCTCTACTACAAAGTCACAGTCATCAAGACAGTATGGTACAGGCACAAAGACAGAAATATAGATCACTGGAACAAAATAGAAAGCCCAGAGATAAATCCACACACCTATGGACACCTTATCTTTGACAAAAGAGGCAAGAATATACAATGGATTAACGACAATCTCTTTAACAAGTGGTGCTGGGAAAACTGGTCAACCACTTGTAAAAGAATGAAACAAGATCACTTTCTAACACCACACACAAAAATAAACTCAAAATGGATTAAAGATCTAAATGTAAGACCAGAAACTATAAAACTCCTAAAGGAGAACATAGGCAAAACGCTCTCGGACATAAATCACAGCAGGATCCTCTATGATCCACCTCCCAGAATATTGGAAATAAAAGCAAAAATAAACAGATGGCGTCTAAATAAAATTAAAAGCTTCTGCACAACAAAGGAAACTATAGGTAAGGTGAAAAGACAGCCTTCTGAATGGGAGAAAACAATAGCAAATGAAGCAACTGACAAAGAACTAATCTCAAAAATATACAAGCAAGTTATGCAGCTCAATTCCAGAAAAATAAACAACCCAATCAAAAAATGGGCCAAAGAACTAAATAGGCATTTCTCCAAAGAAGACATATGGATGGCTAAAAAACACATGAAAAGATGCTCAACATCACTCATTATCAGAGAAATGCAAATCAAGACCACAGTGAGGTACCATTTCACACCAGTCAGAATGGCTGCGATCCAAAAGTCTACAAGCAATAAATGCAGGAGAGGATGTGGAGAAAAGGGAACCCTCTTACACTGTTGGTGGGAATGCAAACTAGTACAGCCACTATGGAAAACAGTGTGGAGATTCCTTAAAAAATTGCAAATAGAGCTGCTTTATGACCCAGCAATCCCACTGCTGGGCATATACACCAAGGAAACCAGAATTGAAAGAGACACATGTACCCTAATGTTCATCGCAGCACTGTTTATAATAGCCAGGACATGGAAACAACCTAGATGTCCATCAGCAGATGAATGGATAAGAGAGCTGTGGTACATATACACAATGGAGTATTACTCAGCCGTTAAAAAGAATACATTTGAATCAGTTCTAATGAGATGGATGAAACTGGAGCTGATTATACAGAGTGAAGGAAGCCAGAAAGAAAAACACCAATACAGTATACTGATACATATATACGGAATTTAGAAAGATGGTAATGATGACCCTGTATGCGAGACAGCAAAAGAGACACAGATGTATAGAACGGACTTTTGGACTCTGAGGGAGAAGGAGAGGGTGGGATGATATGGGAGAATGGCATTCTATCATGTATACTATCATGTAAGAAACGAAGTGCCAGTCTGTGTTCGATACAGGATACAGGATGCTTGGGGCTGATGCACGGGGATGATCCAGAGAGATGACATGGGGTGGGAGGTGGGAGGGGGATTCAGGATTGGGAGCTTGTATACACCTGTGGTGGATTCAAGTCAATGTATGGCAAAACCAATACAGTATTGTAAAGTAAAATAAAGTAAAAATAAGAAAGAATAAAAAAAAAGCTGCTCAGTTGTGTCTGATTCTTTGTGACCCCATGGACTGTATAGTCCATGGAATTCTCCAGGCCAGAATACTGGAGTAGGTAGCCTTTCCCTTCTCCAGGGGATCTTCCAAATGCAGGGATTGAACCCAGGTCTCCCACATTGTGGGCAGATTCTTTACCAGCTGAGCAACAAGGGAAGCCCATGAATACTGGAGTGGGTAGTATATCCCTTCTCCAGTGGACCTTCCCCACCCAGGAATTGAACCAGAGTCTCTTGCATTGCAGGAGGATTCTTTACCAACTGAGCTATGAGGGAAGCCCTCCCTGGCCATTGGAAGGAGGGAAAATCAGAGAGAGATGAATCATAAAAAGGATTTTATGTGCCCTTGCTCACTTAGAGATGGGGTGGGGTCACATGACAAGGGATGCAGGTCACCTCTAGAACTTGAAAATAGACCCTGGCTGTCAGTAGCAAGGAAATAGGATCCCTATTCTTATGGTTTCAGGAAACTAAATTCTACCAGTAACCTGAATGAGTTTAGAAGCAGGTTCTTCAGAACTTCCAGGTTACGAGCCCAGCCTGGCAGACACAATGATTTCAGCCTTATGAAATCTTTAGCAAAGAATGCAGACCCTCCCACTCAAACTCAGGCCTGCAGAACTATTGGGTAATCAGTGGGTGGTGTTTTAAGGTACTATGTTTGTGATAATTGGTAATACAACAGTAGAAAACAAATATACCTGGTAATCTCTGAATGAATGCCAGACATTTTGAATTTTAGCTTGTTAGGTGCTGGGTATTTTTGTATTCCTACAAATATTACATATATTTTTGAGCTTTATTCCAGGTCACAATTAAATTACTTGGAAACAGTTTGATCTTTTGGGTAATGCTTTTTTTAATTTTTATTTTTTTGAATTATTTCTGGTGGTGCTGGGTCTTCGCTGCTGCACACAGGCCTTCTCTAGTCATGGCGAGCGGGAGCTACTCTTTGTTGTGGTGCCTAGGCTTCTGTTTATGTGGCTTCGCTTGTTACAGAGCACAGGTTCTAGAGCCCACGGACTTCAGTAGTTGTGGCTCGAGGACTTAGTTACCCTGCAGCATGCAGAATCTTCCCAGGCCAGTGATGAAACTCCTGTCCCCTGCTTTGGCAGCTGGACTCTTAATGACTGGACCGGCAGGGAAGTCCCTGGGTAATTTGGGACCACAGCGTTGTCTAGTCTAAGGGTAATTATTCTCTGTTCCTGAATCAAGACTGAACACTTAGTCTGAGGAACCTTCTGTACATCTCAGGAATTCTGTCTCTGGATAGCTGTATTTTTTCCTTTATGCTGGCTAGGAAGTCTAGCCCTCTCAGTGCAGTCTCAATACTCGTTTCTGTCTCCTTAATTCAGGTAGTCCACTTTGGCTACACCTGAGTTCCTCCTTTCTGTACTGATGTCCATTAGCCTTTAACACTTTTTTTTTGTACTCTTTTTTTTTTTTTTTTTTTAGTTGTTTGAGTTGAGAGTAAATACAGACTTTCTCTACTTTGCTGAAAGTCCTTTGGTTACTTTTAAATAATAAAAAACTTTAAATAAAATTAAGTTTTAATTATTTAAGTTTAATGGGACAGCTTTTCCCAGGAAATACTCTTCCTACGGTGCTTACTATATGCGGTATCTAAAATTTTAATACTGAAGAACCATTTAAAAATTTTAGTACACTAACTCTAGCCCAAATGATGACAAAGCCATATCTCCAGATGGCTAAGCTCAGAGGTCCTCAGTTTCATTTGAACACCTTTCATATGTATTTGCCTAAGGAAACTACAATTATTTTATGCTTGGATAATTATAGCCCATTATTATTTGACTAAACTGTTAAAGTGAAAAGATAATGTTATTTTACATCTCAAATAGAACAGAAATCCATCTATTCAACCTCCTGAAAAAAAACCTATAGTCATTTTCTATATTAACTGTGCAACTATTAAAAACAACTGTTATTCACATAGTCGGATTTCCTTGTTTCTAATTTCTGTATGTCTGTTTTAATAGGCATATTATTTAGCTTTATATTTCCCCTCCCACTTGTTTTATCGACATAATTCTGTAATTCTTCCATGTAATTACAGAAGTGACTATTCATATACACTAGAAGATGATGTAACTAGTTTTGTTCTGTGCCCCGTAGACAGCTTTTGGGAAGTGCTTTTCTTTTTATAAATTTTTTTTATAGTTGTCTTAAGTGAGAGTTTTTAATAAGTTTTCTAAATAAAGCAAGAAAGGGGATAGTTACCTCAAAGGATCTCTGGGAGAAGAGATTTTGTTATTTTAGCAAACATTTCCCTCCCTATTTCTTAATAGTTAACAAAGACATAATTCTGTGTGTGGAGAATTGATGTTTTCTTACTTGATACTTACATATGCTGTAGGTACTTTGGAAGTTCGTCTTATGGGCTGCCAAGATATCCTGGAGAACGTCCCCGGACGGTCGAAAGCAGCATCCGTTGCACTACCTGGTTGGAGTCCAAGTGAGACCAGATCATCCTTCATGAGCAGAACGAGTAAAAGTAAAAGCGGAAGTAGTCGAAATCTCCTAAAAACTGATGACTTATCCAGTTCAGTAATCAGATTTTTTTCTTTAAACAATCAAAAAGTCCAATACAGAGGGCTGAGTGGTGGGGACAGAAGAGTGAGAAGAGTGAAAGTTGGACAACAAACTTTAAAGTTAAGATTTCCATAATTTAAAAGATCAAAAACTGTAATGACAGGAGAACTTAAAAGGCTACAAAATTTACCATACTGAAAATGTTGGGAAACTGAATGACATAGAGCATTAATTTCTTTGGAATAATGAAATACTGAACACCACTCTTTATGACAAACTCTTTGTGTCACATCTTAATTCTTTAAATGGAATAGTGACACGTCTAAAGTAATGAAGAAATTTTGATAAATAACCATGTTAAGTTAGGATTATAGCCTAGTGTCTGAGAAGTAAACTGAAATGGGGGAGTGGGCAAAGGTGGTAAGAATAAAATACAAGAGGTTTATGAAGTACTTTGGAGATACTCTAAAGTAGTCATAAACTATGATATAAATATATAACTGGTGGGAAAGGCATGTAACAATTCAGCCTAGTACAGTATATCTGCTTTCCTGTATATGGAGAGAGACTTTAGGAAAAATGTAAAAATAAAAATCGTTTAGGGTAACAACCTTAATAAATAGGAAATGTAGAGGGAGAAAAACTGGGTGATTGATAATGATATATAAAAATACACCCACACATACATGTGGCAAACGACTACTGGCCACCTGTCAGTCCTTTCAGTAATTTTCTGATGTAAACGAAATAGCAGTTACTATTTATATTTTTATAAAACACAAAAGATAACTTGGAAGGGTCTAGTAGGTGTGTGTGTGTGTGTGTTTATATACAGCTAGCTGTTTAAGATTTAAAAACTTCAGTAGTGAGTAAGAAGAACTTATTTTCAAAGTATCATAAGACTTTTGTTGACATTAAACAGTGTTATTTCTATTTTAAAGGTTTTAAAATTCTTAATCAAATTTTAAATTGTAATTACAGATGATGTCTGTGCCGTTTTGAAGCTGGACAATACTGTGGTTGGTCAGACTAGCTGGAAACCCATTTCCAATCAGTCGTGGGACCAGAAGTTTACACTGGAACTAGACAGGGTAAGATGAGAAACTTTTTACCTGAATTTTCATTATATTTATAATTCATTTTTCATGTATATTTTATGTTTTAGAAGAGTTTGATAAATTTTATTCTTAACAGAATCCAAGAAGAACCTAGGTATTTTTGACATTTCTCATCTGATGAGGTATATATAAATCTACCTTATCAGATTGCTGCAGGAGCTTTCATTTGTGCAGTGATTTGAAAATATATACTTTGTACTAACCTGAAAGATCGACAACCAGGTGAGATCTAATATTAAACAATTTTTTGAATTTTAATAATGTGCTCTCTAACCACTAAGGAGAATTTTCTGACTCACCACTTGTGGGTTATATTATCAAAGCTGGATTTGAAGTGAACTGTTGTGCTCAGACAGACATTCCTCTATGTATCTCAGTGGATTTCATAGATACTGTGAGTGGCTAGAATGGAATCTGTAGCTGCAGAACCCAGCAGAAGTAAACTTGGACCAGAGTAGAGTTAAATCCATGGTGATAATTTTACTTACATTTTGATTTATCCATTGGTGTGTGGGAAGAAAATATTAAAATTTAATCATAATTTTATCCAAAAGATAAGAAAGATGTTTTTATCATTTAGTATTCAGGTTAATGGTACATATGTCTTTAAAAAATTACATGCATTAGTGAAAGCAGATTTATAGTGCTTAAGGATGATATGAGGTGGCACTTACTGCTCTGGCCTCTACTTTTTAACTATTTTTTCCAGTTTATTTCTTTTCTGTCTCAGAGGCAGCATCTTAATCAGGCCCTCACCATTGCTTTTCTTGGTTCAAATACTATGTCACCCACTTTTTAAATGTATTTGGACAAAATGCTTAACTTTTTGTATATATCAGTTTCCTTGTCTTTAATACTATTCACCTCACTGAAGGGCTTTCCTGGTGGCTCAGCAGTCAGAGAATCTGCCTGCAGTGCAGGAGACACAGGTTTGATCTCTGGGTCAGGGAGATTCCCCTGGACAGGGAAATGGTAACCCACTCCAGTATTTTTGCCTGAGAAAGCCCATGGACAGAGAAGCCTGGCAGGCTACAGTCCATGGGGTTGCAAGGGTGGGATGTGACTTAGTGAGTAAACTACCACCACTAAAGAGCTGTTGATAGGAAAATTGACATCTGATTTGGATGATCAGATATAAATAATACAAATATCATTGTTGTTCAGTCGCTAGATAGTGTCCGACTCTGCAATCCCATGGGCTGCAGCATGCTGGGTTTCTCTGTCCTTCACTGTCTCCTGGAGTTTGTACAGACTTAGATCCATTGAGTCAGTGATGTCATGCAACCATCTCATCCTGTCATTCCTTTCTCCTCTTTCCCTCAATCTTTCCCAGCATCAGGGTCTTTTCTGATGCTCTGGACAGAGTCAGCTCTTTGCATCAGGTGGCCAAAGTGTTAGAGCTTCAGCTTCAGCATCAGTCCTTCCAGTGAATATTCAGGACTGATTTCCTTTAGGATTGAGTGGTTTGATCTCCTTGCAGTCCAAGGGACTCTCAAGAGTCTTCTCTAGCATCACAGTTAAATGCATCAGTTTTTTGGCACTCAGCCTTCTTTATGGTCCAACTCTCACATCTGCATGACTATTGGAAAAACCATATCCTTGACTGTATGGAGCTTTGTTGGCAAAGTGGTGTCTTTTTAATACGCTGTCTGTTTGTCATAGCTTTTCTTCCAAGGAGCAAGTGTCTTTTAATTTCATGGCTTATAGTCATCATCTGCAGTGATTTTGGAGCTCAAGAAAATAAAGTCTGTCACTATTTCCATTGTTTCCCCATCTGTTTGCCATAAGTGATGGGATCAGAGGCCATGATCTTCGTTTTTTAAATGTTGAGTTTTAAGCCAGCATTTTCACTCTCCTTTTTCACCTTTATCAAGAGGCTCTTTAGTTCCTCTTCGCTTTTTGCCGTTAAGGTGGTGTCGTCTGCATATCTGAGATTGTTGGTGTGTCTCCTGGCAATCTTGATTCCAGCTTGTGATTCATCTAGCCCAGGATTTCACATGATGTTCCTTGTATGTAAGTTAAATAAGCAGGGGCTTCCCTGGTGGCTCAGACTGTAAAGAATCAACCTGCAGTGAGGGAGACCTGGGTTCAGTCCCTGGATTGGGAAGATCCCCTGGAGGAGGGCACAGCAACCCACTTCAGTATTTTTTGGAGCTTCCCTGGTAGCTCAGTTGGTAAAGAATCTGCCTGCAGTGTAGGAGACCTGGGTTCGATCCCTGGGTCAAGAAGATCTTCTGGAGAAGGAAATAGCAAACCACTCCAGTATTCTTGCCCATGGACCAAGGAACCTGGCAGGGTGACAGTATACAACTTTGATGTACTCCTTTCCCAATATAAATATAGAAGCTAATAAAAAAGTTACTAGCCCATAATGGGAAAAAGTTTATAAAGGAAGAAAAAAAAAAGCTCTAACAATCAAATCTTAAGCAGTATCCCTAGCATAGGAAAAGCAGGAAGATTTGCCAAGGAGAAGTAGAAAACTCTGGGTAGAATCAGATCATAACCTTATGAAAGCTTATCCAGTATCTAGTGAAGAGTTGCTAGGTTGGTGAGATGATGAAATTCCTGTTACAAATGAAACACTTCAAAGAAAATGGGATTTAAAATCAATTTAAGATTTGGTAACTGACTTTCAAGTGAAAAGGAGGGGCTTTCCTTGTGACTCAGTGGTAAAGAATCCACCTGCCAATGCAGGAGACATAGGTTCAATCCCTGATCCGGGAAGATCCCACATGCCTCAGAGCAACTAAGCCTATTCAGCCTGTGCTCTGGGAGCCACAACTACTGAGCCCATGTGTTACAACTACTGAAAGCCCATGTGCCCTAGAGCCCATGCCTGCAACAAGAAGCCACAACAATGAGAATCCAATGCACTGCAGTTGGAGAGTAGCCCCCACGTGCTGCAACTATTAGGTTGGTACAAAAGTAATTGCAGTTTCAGACCATGAATTTTAAATCACTACGATTAGGTTCAAACCCATTTTTAGTTATCAAAATAGGAACCTTTGCAATCAACACATTTTTGCCAATGAGAAATAAGATTGTTTATTCTTGTACCATAAAAATCCATGCTTCAGGATTCAATAAACTTTGAAAGCATTTTCTGCCTCCTGCTGGTTGTGTGTTTCCCTGCATAAAGTTGTTGAGATGCTTGAAGAAATGGTAGTTGGTTGGTGAGAGGTCAGATGAATATAGTGGATGAGGCAAAACTTCGTAGCCCAATTTGTTCAACTTTTGAAGCGTTGGTTATGCGACTATGCAGTCAGGCATTGCTGTGAAGAATTGGGCCCTTTTTGTTGACCAGTGCTGACTGCAGGCATTGCAGTTTTGGTACATCTAATCGATTTGCTGAGCATACTTCTCAGATGTAATGGTTTCTGAGATTCCAAAAGCTGTAGTGGCTCAAACTGGAAGCAGACCACCAGAAACCATGACCTTTTTTTGGTGCAAGTGGCTTTTGAAAGTGTTTTGGAGCTTTTTCTCAGTCCATCTGCTAAACTGGTCATTGCTGGTTGTCATACAATCCATTTTTTGCCGAATGTCACAATCTAATTGATAAATGGTTTGTTGTTCTTGTGTACAGTAAGAGAAGACATGCTTAAAACAACAGGCTTTTTTGATTTGCAGTCAGCTCATGAGGCACCCACTTATCGAGCTTTTTCTCCTTTCTGATTTGCTTCAAATGCCAAATGACTATAGAATGGTTGACGTTGAGTTCTTCGGCAACTTCTCACATAGCTGTGAGGGGACTGGCTTTGATGATGGCTCTCAGTTGGTTGTTGTCAACCTCCAATTGCCAGCCACTCTGTTCTCGTCTCCTTTGCAAAACTTCTTGAACCACCACTGCACTGTCTGTTTATTAGCAATTCCTTGGCCAAATGCATTGTTGATGTTCTGAGTTATCTCTGCTGCTTTATGAACTCAAATTAAAAAAGTCATTCAAATAAAAAATGTCACTTGAATTTGCTTTTTGTCTATCATCATTTCTATAGTCTAAAATAAATATAAAATAAACCTCAGTTATTAAGTCATCAGCAAAAAACATAAAGTAAGAAATGCACATTAAAGTGATGTATAACGTTGTTCATTCACTGAGGTTGTCATGTCCAACTCTTTGCTACCCCATGGACTGCAGCACACCAGGCTTCCGTGACCTCACCATCTCCTGTAGTTTGCTCAAACTCATGTCCATGAGTCAGTGATGCCATCCAACCATCTCATCATCTGTTGTCCCCTTCTCCTCCTGCCTTCAATCTTTCCCAACATCCAGGTCTTTTCCAATGAGTCAGTTCTTCACATCAGGTGGCCAAAGTATTGGAGCTTTAGCTTCAGCATCATTGCTTGCAATGAATATTCAGGGTTGATTTCCTTTAGGACTGACTGGTTTGGTGTCCTTGCTGTCCGAGGGACTATCAAGAGTCTCCCCCTACACCACAGGTCGAAGGCATCAGTTCTTTGATGCTCAGCTTTCTTTATGGTCCAACGCTTAACATCTGTACATGGCTACTGGAAAAACCATAGCTCTGACTATATGGACCTTTATAGGCAAAGTAATGTCTCTGTTTTTTAATCTTTGTCTACGTTTGTGATTGCTTTTCTTCCAAGGAGTGAGAGAGTCACTTCCTAGGCAGGTTAATAAGAAGTCTAGGGGTCCCCAAGGAGAGAAGGGTCTGGAATTCTCAAGGAGGAAGAAAGGACAAACTTTTTTCCTTCGATACATTTCTTAGGATTATATAACAACAATGTATTCTGCCTGAGGACAGTCTCTGGATTAAGCCTTCTGGCTAATTCTGTAAATTGTGGGAGTAGACCTGCTCTTTACAAGGATTATATAACAACAATGTATTCTGCCTGAGAACAGTCTCTGGATTAAACCTTCTGGCTAATTCTGTTATCTTAAAATGTAAATTATGGGAGTAGGTCTGATGAGGTCTTTACAACCTCCAGACATTCTTTGGATTCATTGGAGAGTATATAACTTCGTTGCTACCACTAACAAGGGGTTACTCTTTCTGCCCCCTTCTGATGCCTATGTCAGAAGCTTTCTCTATCTCCTTTATACTTTAATAAAACTTTATTACACAAAAGCTCTGAGCGATCAAGCCTCGTCTCTGGCCCTGGATTGAATTCTTCTCCTCTGGGGGCCAAGAATCCCAGCGTCATGATTCAACAACAACCTTTCAGGAGCAAGTGTCTTTTAATTTCATGGCTACATGAAATTTATACATCATGAAATTAAATTTATACATCATGAAATTAAAAGAGCAGGAGTCACCACATTTATTTAAGAATGTATTCCAGTATCAAATGGCAAAGTTCAACAATGCGAAACTGCAATTACTTTTGCACCAACCTAAACAGAAAAGCCTATGGAGCAACGAAAACCCAGCACAGCCAAAAATAAATAAAATTATTGTTATTATTATTCTTAAATTATAAGGAGGAACACATAAAACAAAAATTAAAGTAGGGATAGCAGTGAGATTTCCCTTTGTGTGTATTGACTAAATGGATTGGTAGTAACTTCCTCAAGCTCACTGTTAAGGTGTATTGGATGAGTTGTTGTTTATGCTGATCAAGTAGCAGTGTTTGCCAAGTGCTTTAAAAGGGGCAAGTGGTAGGTTGTAGTACATGTTCTTTTCATCCTTGAACATCCTTGACTGTATGCTTTGTGAGTGTAAAAGATAAAGCAAAATCAGTGATAGTAGATCTTATTTCAGTACGAAGAATAGTACTGTTAAAAAATAAACTAAGCTGCTACAGTAAGTTCTCTCTCAGTGAGGTTTTTTAACTTCTCATTTTATATCAGAGTGTAATTGATTAACAATGTTTTAGTAGTTTCAGTTCAGTTCAGTCGCTCAGTTGTGTCCGACTCCTTGTGACCCCATGAACCACAGCATGCCAGGCCTCCCTGTCCATCACCAACTCTCGCAGTTCAGGAACTCAAATCCTTTGAGTCGGTGATGCCATCCAACCATCTCATCCTCTGTCTTCCCCTTCTCCTGCCCTCAATCTTTCCCAGCATCAAGGTCTTTTCCAATGAGTCAGCTCTTTGCATCAGGTGGCCAAAGTATTGGAGTTTCAGCTTCAGCATCAGTCCTACCAGTGAACACCTAGGACTATTTCAAGCGTACAACAAAGTGGTTAAGTTATATATGTACATGTATCTATTCTTTTTCAAATCCTTTTCCCAATTAGATTGTTATAAAATATTTAGCAGAATTTCCTGTGCTATACAGTAGACCCTTGTTGGTTACCCATTTTAAATATAGCAGTGTTTAGATGTCAATCCCAAACTCCTTATCTTTCCCCAACCACCCATCCTCCTGGGTAACCATAAGTTTGTTCTCTATGTGAGTCTGTTTGTTTTGTATATAAGTTCATTTGTATCTCTTTTTTTCTGATACTGCATATAAGCAATATCATATAATATTTCTCTTTCTCTGCCTGACTTACTTCACTCAGTATGATAATCTCTAGGTCCATCCATATTATGCAAATGGTATCATTTCATTCTTTTTAATGGCTGAGTAATATTCTGTTGTATATATGTATCACCTCTTCCTTGTCCATTATTCTGTTGATGGATATTTAGGTTGTTTCCATATCTTGACAGTTGTAAACAGAATTGTGATAAACACTGGGATGCATGTATTCTTTTGGACCATGTTTTTTATTGTGGTCTATGCCCAGGAATGATATTGCAAGATCATATGGTAGCTCTATTTTTAGTTTTGCAAGACTCTCACAACAATGTTGAATTAGTAAGTTATAAGACAGACTTAAGGGAACATTTATCAGAAAAAGATCCCACTTCCAAGTTTTTTTTAAATTCTGTATTTTCTCTTTTTCCAACTCTGATATTTTATAGGACTAGCATTGTTACATGCCCTAAATTAGCTATTTAGTAATCACTGCAGATGGTGACTGCAGCCATGAAATTAAAAGACACTTACTCCTTGGAAGAAAAGTTATGACCAACCTAGATAGCATATTGAAAAGCAGAGACATTACTTTTCAGGGCTGTTTTCCTTTAGGATTGGACTGGTTTGATCTTCCAGAGTGATTATATATTGATAAATTTCAGAGCTGATAGTAGACCATGAGTGTCCTTCAGAATGCTCTTTCTTCCTTGATAATTTGTATGAGATAGAAAGTTAACAGTGGCAAAAATGAAGAAACAGCAGAAGATGATGAAAACCTGGTAAAGAGTGAATAGTTTACTATTACCCAACCTATCCACTTAGAAAACTACAAAGTTTGATAACTGTTGTTTGGTAATGTTTTACTTGCACTGTAATCTTCATCTGAAATTGTTTTTCTTCTTCATGACATGAGACTTTCCTCCCACTTTGGAGTGATTCTCCCTTGAAACTTTGAAGACACTACATAGCTGAGTAAAGCTATTCATCCCTTAGGCCAGTTCGACCTTCTGGGTTCCTCTGTGCATGTCTATCCCTGACTGGATTAGAAGCTCCTCTTTGGGAAGGCCACATTGCTAATCATGATAAATACTTCTGTTTATGTAGTATATTTTACCTTTCATGTGCTTTTTTAGTTTTTATTTTATCCCTTATATTTTTAGAATATTTATTTATAGAAAATGTTTATAGAAACATTTATAGAAGATATTATTTTAAACTGACATGTTCATGCTCAGCATTTTGCCTAATGTGAAGAAGCTTCTTTGCTATGATATTCTAGAACTAAGTTGTCTGTACTGTTTCTTTCTTTTCCAAAATACAAAAATTCATAGGTCTTTTCATTTTTTTTTTAATTTATGTTGTATTTTTGGTCATGCCATGTAACTTGTGAAATCTGTTTCCCAACAAGGAACTGAATCCAGGCCATGGCAGTGAAAGCCCAGAATTTAAACTTCTAGGCCACAGAGAACTCCCAGATAGGTCTTTTTAGAGTTTTGAGATACTCTAGAAATTATCTAGATTTCGAATGATCTAGAAAAGTTAAAATTATGTTCCTGGGAGCTCGGGGCTCTTGCAGAATCATTTCAGATGCAACACACACTATTTTTCTGTGTGTTTTGATTTTGTTTTGAGATTCGGGGTAAGATGTCATTTGAAATTTGACAGTTTAAAAAAAAAGTTTTGAAAATTACTGATGTAATCCAGCCTCCTCATTTTACAGATTAATATGGATATTTTGTGTCCTAGAGGTTAAATAACTAGCCCAAGGTATAAACTAGGACTCTGAAGTGCACTATCAGTTCTGAGTTCTTTCTGTTCTTATCAGGTTACCCTTTTTATATTTTCTTATAAAATTTTGTCTTTATTAATGTTTATTAGAAACACAATAGCTGTCTAATTTCACACTTTTTCTGAATCCCCTCAGCCTTCCTCTAGTAAAAAGTTTAATCCTTCCATGAGAGATTGAAATAAAAAGCAAGAATCCTTATATGTAAACTCTTCCATTCACATTTCCTTTTGATTAACTTTGCTAATGTAATGGGGAGCCATCTATATCAATATTAGAAACAGGATGAATTGAAGCTTGGAAAAATTTTAACAGGAACCAGTTCTGGAGAAGGCAGTGGCAACCCACTCCAGTGTTCTTGCCTGGAGAATCCCAGGGACGGGGGAGCCTGGTGGGCTGCCATCTATGGGGTCGCACAGAGTCGGGCATGACTGAAGTAACATAGCAGCGGCAGCAGCAGCAGCAGCAGTTGTTAAGAGCAGAGTACTAGAGAATGTTCACTGATCAATGGAAAAAGAAGAGGAGAACGTTGATGGAGTGGGGGCCAGTAGAAAGATGGTAGAAATAGTGGATTAGAAGTAACAGGTTGAAGGATCAGTGGATGTTGAGGGGCTAGAAAGACTGAGCTACTAGAATGTTAGGAGATGATGGTCAGAGAGAAGGATGCAAACAGCTGAGGCTGTGGAAAGATTATAGATACTGGTGGGAATGAGAGGCTGAGATGTAGGAATGAGGACAAGATTAGTAGAAACCTTCTCAAGGGATTCCTATTTATTGTTTTTGCATTATCAGAAATTGCCAATACATACTATTAAACTATCCACGCTCCTGTCCTCATTCTTCCAAATAATTTAATTAAATCAGTAACTTAGGGTTTATGTTATTATGAAAGTGAAAGTGTTAGTCACAGTGTGAAAAGTATAACAGCTTTTAAGTATTACTAATTCCATTCCTGATTCAAAAGAAGTTTTCCTCCCTGACACTGTTGGAGAATACAGAAAGTAGACTTCTCCATTTCTAGTCTAAAATAACGTAGTCTAAATTACCAACCTTTGGTTCAATTATGCAGTTTATAGTTCCAAAGATAACTGTTTTCAAAATACTTAAAATTCTAACTTGAGTAGAATATTATAGCATTAATACTTACCACTTCTAAATGCCATTGTTGATCTTGAAATAATTATACTTCCCCTTTCATGACAAATATTCTCTCCATTAGTAATATCAGAAAGAAGCAGTGAGGTAGGAGGTCCTCCGCTCATGTGCTTAGCGCCAAGGTGTCTTTTCCTCGTCATTTTTCCTGATTGTCTGTGAGACCTTCCAGCACATTGTGTCTTGACTAATTTTTTTCATGTGTTGTTTTCTGTAAGTATTTTCTGTAAGTCAGATGATTTTATTATGCATACTAGGAGTTTAGATAATAAGATGCATAAGTTCAAAAATTGCAAGTTTTTATATGAAAGAAATAGTGTATTACTTTGTTGAGCCTAAAGGAAAAAAACATTTATCTCTTTCTATGGATGATCCACAAAATTCTGAAAAACAAAATAATGGAGAAGTCATGCTTTATAATTTAAATCTATGTAGATTATGACTTGTATGTATAGGTCTATTTATGGCTTCGCCTCCAAATTATAAACTGTGTTCTACAAGTATATTTAATAATTGATTGTTAAAACCTTAAATATATTTCTCCACATAAGCATTATTTTTAATGACTATAGAGTTTTCCCTCATGTAGATATAATATACTTGTCCCTGGTTTTGTGCGGCTTTTTTGTTTTGCTTTGTCTGATATTGTAATAAATGAACATCTTTCTGCTGACCTATGCAGACCCCTGTAATCACTGGTCCTGTTACTCAGTATTATTCTTTAGAAGATTAAATGACCTAACATTCTTAAAAGTGTTTGGCATAGTGTGTGGCACACTGAAAATAGAGAATAAATGCTGTTTACAGATGTTTTCCTGATTTAGCATTCAGACAATAAGGTTTGGACTTCCCTGGTAGTCTAATGGTTAAGACTCCACACTCCCAGCGCAGGGGCCACAGGTTCAGTCCCTGGCCGGGGAAAGTCCTACATGCCGCATAGCCAAATAAATAAATAAGAAAGAAATAAAAAGGTTTGAAATGGGTTCTTTGAGATGAACACTGAGGTCATACAGTAGCACAACAAATGATGCCAGTTGGAAGAGGAAAATCCAAAAGATAATTGAAGCTGTGAGATGGGGAAGAGTTTCTGTGGTCATTCATCTGTATTGTTAGTTCCCAGTTATGTATTCTTTATCTCAAAGGAATACCTTAACTGAGGAGTGTCAGAATATGAATTTCTTCCTTTTAGTAAAATATATGTTTGTTAAAGTAATACATAAGAGAGAAACATTTATAAAAGCACTCTTTAAAATAGTGTGACTGTTGTATATGTTATCTTTGTTTATTGTGTTTGTATTTTGTACTTTTTGTAATATTTCATTCACATGTGTGTCCAATGATGTCTTCCCTGTTTTCTTTATTTTTTATTTAATTATTCTAGTCACGTGAACTGGAAATTTCAGTTTATTGGCGTGATTGGCGATCTCTGTGTGCTGTAAAATTTCTGAGGTTAGAAGATTTTTTAGACAACCAACGGCATGGCATGTGTCTCTATTTGGAACCACAGGGTACTTTATTTGCAGAGGTAAAAAATGTATTTTATTTTAAATATGCATAACTGCAATTGAAATTATATATGTAAGCAACATGATGTAGAAGTGAGAAGAGTATTTAGGCTGAATGACAGATAACTTGAATTCTTGGCTCAACTCTGCCACTAAATAGTATATTACTCTAAGACAAATCATTTTTCTTTTCTAGGTCTGTTATCTAGAAAATGAGGGGATGGAACCAAATTATATCTCAGATTCTCTTAAGTTTTTAAAACTTAGAAGTTGACTGAATCTCGTGAACCATGAATCTAATGCTGTATTCATGTCAACTTAAATTTTCTTCACTGCAGGTTACCTTTTTTAATCCAGTTATTGAAAGAAGACCAAAACTCCAAAGACAAAAGAAAATTTTTTCCAAACAACAAGGTAATTACTCAGAAGTCAGGTACAAAGAGTTTTGGTGTTATCTTAAATATTTTAAAATGTACATACTATTTAAAAAGTGATACCCATCTTTGGTTTGCTTATTTGTTCAATTATTTACTTAATTTTATTAGGGAAAATTTTAAACATATACATATGTATAGAGACTAGTTCAATGTAACATCACTCAGCTTCAACAACAGTCAACTCATGTCCAATTTTGTTTCATCCATGTTCCATCACTTACAACTTCCTCAGCTTATTTGAAGTGAACCCAGACATCATATTGATTCATCCATAAATATTATAGTTAGTATCTCTAAAAGATAAGAATTCTTTTTTTTTCAACCTTAACTGCTTATCATTACTAGACTTAAATGAGCAATTCCTACCTATCTATTTTTAAACTGATTTTGCTTTTTTGCACTAGCCTTTAATAACAAATAGTTAAGAACTGTTTTTTTAAATGACAAATACTGTTTGTTCTTCATAAATTATAAACCAATGAATATGAATTTTTCAGTTATGGCTTTTGGTAATATATTTAAAAATTACTTGTTCGGTTTTCTTTATTTACAATATCCACAGGCAAAACCTTTCTCAGAGCTCCTCAAATGAATATTAATATCGCCACTTGGGGAAGACTTGTGAGAAGAGCTATTCCTACAGTAAATCATTCTGGCACCTTCAGCCCTCAAGCCCCTGTGCCTGCTACGGTGCCAGTGGTTGATGTACGCAACCCTGAATTAGCACCTCCAGCTAGGTATGTGTTTTAACATTTTTAAGCTTTTATAAAATAATTATTGTGACACTCATACATATTGATTACAGTGAATCTATTAGAAGTCTCATTTTTTCCAAATAGTATTTTGAAGTTAGTGCTCTACTTACTTTTAAAAACAAAAAAATTGTTTGCTTTAATTTTAAAGCTATTTAAAATGTATACTTTTGATTACTGCTTTTGGTGAATTGCTTTATCTTTTATAAGTGATTCCACAGTAACCAAGTTGGACTTTGATCTTGAACCTGAGCCTCCTCGAGCCCCACCACGTGATTCTTCCCTTGGTGAAATAGATGAATCTGCAAGAGATTTGGATACACCAGGACAGGTAAGGCATTTTAAACCTTGTATAATTCCTTTCCACCAAATAAATTACCAGTTATAGCATCATGGTAATTTATCAGCCGTAGCATCATTGGGCTTCCCTTGTGGCTCAGATGGAAAAGAATCTGCCTGCAATGTGGGAGACTGGGATTGGATCCCTGGGTAAGGAAGATCCCCTGGAGGAGGACATGGCAACCCACTGCAGTATTCTTGCCTGGAGAATCCTCATGAACAGAGGAGCCTGCCGGACTACATGGGGTTGCAGAGTCAGACACAACTGAGCAACTAACACTATAGCATCATAATGAATGAGATGCACTTTTAAGTTGTTTCTTGTGAGTGAAACATAAAAACCTCTGGATGCCCATGAGCCACTAGAGATGGAATAGGTTGCTTATTCTAGGAGCCTGGGAGTATGGCTGGTATTAGATGAAGTATTTCCTGACACTGTGCATCTTCTAACTAGGTTAACATGATACCTGAAAATGCATATAAAATTAAAGTAATGTATTCATTTTTTAATTGAAATATGATTGACTTACAACACTGTTTAAAGTATACAGCATAGTGATTCAGAATTTTTTTCAGATTCTGTTTCATTATAGCTCTTTAGAAGATAATGATTATAATTCTCTGTGCCATATAATATATCCTATTATCTATTTTATTTATAGAAGTTTGTATCTAGTAATCCTATACCCTTAGTTTGTCCCTCTCCTATTCCTTCTCCCCCTGGTAACCACAACTTTGTTTTCTAAATCTATGAGTCTATTTCTGTTTTGTAAATACGTTCATTTATATGATTTTTTAGATTTCACATATGTGGTATATACCATTTCTTCCTCTGTCTGACTTACTTCCCTAAGGGTAATATTCTCTAGGTCTATCCATATTGCTATAGAGGGCATTATTTCATTCTTTTTGTGGGCAGAGATTAATTTTCCATTGTATATCCATATACCACATTTTAAAACAATTTCATTGAAGTATAGTTGATATACAGTGTTGTGCTTAATTTCTTCTGTAGAGCAGAGTGACTCAGTTATACATATGTTTTTTCCATTACAATTATCACAGGATATTGAATATAATTTCTTATGCTTTATAGTAGGACCTTGCTGTTTATCCATCCTGTATATAGTAGTTTGTGTCTGCTAATCCCACATTCCCAATCCTTTCCTCCCCCAAACCCCATCACCCTTGACAACCACAAATCTGTTCTCTATATTTCTTGAGTGCTTTGTTTTGTAGATGTGTTCATTTGTGTCATATTGTAGATTCCACATATAACTGATATCATGTGGTACTTGTCTTTCTCTTTCTGACTTAATTCCTTTGGCATGATAATCTCTAGGTCCATCTGTGTTAGTGCAGACGGCATTATTTCATTCTTTTTTAATGGCTGAGGAATTCCATTGTGTGTCTGTGTATGTATACACACACACACACACACACACACACACACACACACACACACACAAAATGTTCTTTATCCATTCATCTATCAGTGGACATTTAGGTTGTTTCCATGCCTTCGCTATTGTAAATAGTGCTGCAAGAACATAGGGGTGCATGTATCTTTTTGAATTAGAAATTTGTCTCAGTATATGCCCAGGAGTGGGATTGCTGGATTATAGGGCAAACTGTATTTTTAGTTTTTGGAGGAACCTCTGTACTGTTTTCTATAGTGGCTGCACCAATTTACATTCCTACCAACAGTGTAAGAGGATACCCTTTCATGTGCCCATTGGCCATCTGTCTGTACCGCATCTTCTTAAACCAATGGTCTGTTGGTGGACACTTTGGTTGGTTGCTTCCATGAAGCTTGCTATTGTAGATAGTGCTACTGTGTACATTGGAGCTCCTGTATCTTTTCAAATTAGTGTTTTTATTATTCATTTTTTACATTTTTAAGATGAGAGTAATACATAATTAATGACCATAAAAATGAGTATCTAATAATAATATCTGAATTTTATTTTCTCATTCATATTTATATTAACATTTTTTCTCTATTCTTACCTAATAAGTTGTTTTCTGAATGTTTCTGATTTAATGAGCGTTTAATATTTTACAGGATTCAGAAACTGTTTTTGATACTGAGAATGACAGAAATAGAATACTTCCAAAATCTCAATCTGAATATGAGCCTGATATCCCTCAGTCAGGCCTAGAGTATAGTGGTATTCATGAACTTGAGGACAGAAGGTAAAGAATATATCCACAGCTTTACTTACATGTTTGGTCCCATACTTTTGCCTTATTTTTAATTGGCATTACTGTTTTCAGATCTCAACAAATGTTTCAATTCAATCTACAAGACTTCAGGTGTTGTGCTGTCTTGGGTAGAGGTCATTTTGGAAAGGTAATCTTTTAAATTTTCTTTCTTTGTAGGCATGAGTAATCATTCAAATGAGAAATAATTATTTTAATCTAATTTTAGGTGCTTTTGGCTGAATATAAACACACAAATGAAATGTTTGCAATAAAAGCCTTAAAGAAAGGAGACATTGTGGCACGAGATGAAGTAGACAGGTTAGTTTTTTAAAAATGAAATTGTTACACTTTTCTAAAGTTATAACTTAAAATTGATATATTCAGTATATATGGAAATGATAAAATCATCTCTTTTAATAATACAGTTGATTGTTGAATAACATGGTCTTCAACTACTTGGGTTCACTTAATATGGATAGTTTTCATTTAGTAAATGCTATAATATTACATAGTTTGTTGTTGGTGAATTCATAGATGTGGAAGAATTGCAGATACAGAGGGCTGAATGTAAATTATGCACGATTAACCCCCATGTTGTTCAGGGGTCAGCTGTAATAAGTAAAGAAACTAAATTAATGCATGAGGTGGGTATTGATTAAATATTGTTTTTCTTTCTAGCTAATTCCCTCTTCCCATTCTTATGACATTTTACTGCTTGGTGAATACCAAAAAAAGTTGATGAAATCTTTAAACTAATTCTAATATTAAGTTTTTATACTTGGAAATGTTGAAATGTTTGTATGAATTAGGAACTATTACACATCTGTGGTTGCGTGAGGCTATTTTGTATTTCATACTACAGAAGTAATAAGATGTCATTTACAAGTAATCTTCAGTTAAGTGGTTAATTCCTTCTGCTTTTTAAAATACACCTATATCTATTTTTTGCTCTATTTCTCTTAAAATGGTAGCTTTTGACCACAGCATCTTTCCTTTCTGTGTGTAAATTGGTATGGATTCATCTTTATATACGATTATTAAAATGTAAGGACTTTGGGGATAATATTGTAATTAGGTTAGAGAATGTAAAGACTATCTCAAATTAATGGAGTGGTTCAACATGGAAATTGTTGTATAATAAAATGCATTTTATTACAGAAAGAGACATTTATTTGATATTTAGAAGAACTAGGAAGCATCAGTTGATAAAAGACAGCCCTATATAATGAAAACAGCCTGGGATTATGAGTGAGAAGATTCTCTAGTCCTGATTGTTCCTACTTAATTAATGATTTAATCCCAGGGCAGTTCACTGAACATCTCTGAGCCTCAGTTAACCCACATATTTTTAAAATATATTTTTTGGTAATACTTGCCTTACTGAATTGGATTATTGCCATATAATATACCAAATTGCTATTTTTAATATATTTCCATTGTATGGGAAGTTCTTAGAATTAGGATCAATCTTAAAAGATGAGCATTTCCTTTGTGTAAATCTTTTCCTTTTGGATTTGCCTATTTATTTTTTATCTGTTTATCATACTCCTCAATTATATCAAAATAAACTCTCAGGATTTTGCATAATATTTATAAAATATTCTGAACACCATAGTATATACTAGCAGTTACATCAGTAGTTAAAGCAAACCTTTAATTACACTGTCAGTCTGTTTTTAATTACAGTAATAGTACGGTCAGGTGTTTTTCTTTTCTGGAAGAATATTTGCTTTATTCCAGATCCATAATGGTAAATTCATTTATAGCCTAAAATAATAGTAATATAAAAGTGGTAATTACTCGGTGGTTTATATAACTTTCTGTCACATTGTTACTGCTTCGAGCCACATCTCTGTAGGAAAAAAAACTTTCCAATTAAATATAGATAGAATAATATTAATATTACTGTTAAAGAAGAATGTCTGGATCAGAGGATGAAGCTTTAGCCAGATTCAATGGACATGGGTTTGGGTGGACTCCGGGAGTTGGTGATGGACAGGGAGGCCTGGCATGCTGCGATTCATGGGGTCGCATGACTGAGCAACTGAACTGAACTGAGGGCATTACCCCTACTTTAAGAGGTGGCAAGAATACACAGAAGAACTATACAAAAAAGATCGTAATGACCCAGATAACCACGGTAGTAGGCTCACTCACCTAGAGCCAGACATCCTGGAGTGTGAAGTCAAGTGTACCTTAGGAAACATCAATATGAACAAAACCAGTGAAGGTGATGGAGTTCCAGTTGAGCTATTTCAAATCCTAAATGATGATGCTGTTAAAGTGCTATACTTAATATGCCATCAAATTTAAAAAAACTCAACAGTGGCCACAGGACTGGAATAGGTCAGTTTTCATTCCAGTCCCAAAGAAGGACAGTGCCAAAGAATGTTCATATTAGTACAAAATTGCACTCATGTCACATGCTAGCAAAGTAATGCTCAGAATTCTCCAAGCTAGGCTTCAACAGTTTTGAAACCGAGAACTGGCAGATCATCAAGCTGGATTTACGAATGGCAGAGGAACAGAGATCAAATTACCAACATCCTTCGGATCATAGCAAGCTAGGGCTTCCCTCGTAGCTCAGTTGGTAAAGAATCCACCTGCAATGCAGGAGACCCTGGTTTGATTCCTGGGTCAGGAAGAGCCTCTGGAGAAGGGGTAGGCTACCCACTCCAGTGTTCTTTGGCTTCCCTTGTGGCTCAGCTGGCAAAGAATCCGCCTGCAGTGCAGGAGACCTGGGTTCAATCTCTGGGTTGGGAAGATCCCCTGGAGAAGGGAAACGCTACACACTCCAGGTTTCTGGCCTGGAGAATTCGATGGTCCATGGGGTCGCAGAGTTGGACATGACTGAGCAACTTTCACTTTACTTTTCATTGGATTATAGAAAAAAGCAAGGGAATTCCAGATAAAAATGTACTCCTATTTCATTGACTACACTAAAGCCTTTGACTGTGTGGATCCCAACAAACTATGGGGAATTCTTCAAGAGATGGGAATACCAGACCACCTACCTGCCTGCTGAGAAACCTGTATGCAGATCAAGAAGCAACAGTTAGATCGGGACATGGAACAATGGACTGGTTCCACATTGGGAAAGGAGTATGTTGAGGCTGTATATTGTCACCCTGCTTATTTAACTTATATGTTGAATGCATCATGCGAAATGCTGGGCTGGATGAAGCACAAGCTGGAGTCAGGATTGCTGGAAGAAATAGTAATAACCTCAGATAAAAGGAACTAAAGAGCCTCTTGGTAAATGTGAAAGAGGAGAGTGAAAAAACTGGCTTAAAACTCAACTTTGAAAAAATGAAGGTCATGGCATCTGGTCCCAAATGGCATTTGTCACGTCATGGCAGATAGATGGGGAAACAATGGAAACAGAGAGAGACTTTATTTTCTTGGGCTCCTGTTACTGCAGATGGTGACTGCAGCCATGAAATGAAAAGACACTTGCCCCTTGGAAGAAAAGCTATGACAAACCTAGACAGTGTATTAAAAAGCAGAGATATCCCTTTGCCAACAAAGGTCCGTGTAGTCAAAGATATGGTTTTTCCAATAGTCATGTACAGATGTGAGAATTGGACCACTCAGAAGGCTGAGTGCCAGAGAATTGATGCTTAACTGTTGTGTTGGAGAAGACTCTTGAGAGTCCCTTGGACTGCAAGGCGATCAAACCAGTCAATCCTAAAGGAAATCAATCCTGAATATTCCTTGGAAGGACTGATGCTGACACTCCAATACTTTCATCACCTGAAGCGAAGAACCAACTCGTTAGGAAAGGCTGTGATGCTGGGAAAGATTGAAGGTAGGAGAAGGGGACAACAGAGAATGAGATGGTTGGATGGCATCACTAACTTAATGGACATGAGTTTGAGCAAGCTCTGGAAGATGGTGAAGGACAGGGAAGCCTGGTGTGCCGCTGTTCCATGGGGTCACAAATAGTCTGACACACCTGAGTGATTGAACAACAAAATTAATCTCGTCCCTCAGGCGTGTCTGTCTCTTTGCAACCCCATGGACTGCAGCATACAAGCCTTTCCTGTCCATCACCTACTCCCAGACCTTATTCAGAATTAATCTAGCGTTAGTGAAAGTTTGATGAGTGATCTTCATTTTACTTCAGTTATAAATTCACTTATTCGGTAACATGGAAGTAAAATAATCTCCAGTAGAAACAGGGAAATGTAAAATTCAGAATGAGAAATAAAACTCACTCTTAGAGGAATTTGAGGAAAGCATCAAAAAGAAAACAATTATAGGAAGGCAAGAAAAAACTTAATTTAGAAAATAAGAAAATAGAGCAGCATGTTTTTAAAAATAATGTAACTTGAAAGTCTGAATAGTAAATAACTAAGCAGAAATCCACTATATCCACTTTTCAGTTCATTCTTTTAATAGATCCATAGAATTCAATGTTATTGCATATAAGTGCAGTTTTTTAATAGATATCCTGGAGTACTTGATGGTTCTTAATATCAGTTTTATTTTCTAAATTTTATTTTTCTAGTATGAATCTTATTATTTTCCTTATAGAAAATTCCAAACCAACTTATTTTTTGTTTTTTAGTTTGTTTTTGTTTTTTGCTACTTTTATTGAGACAGAATTAACCTGCAGTACTGTATAAGTTTAAGGTGTACAGGAACATTTGATTTACGTACATCATGAAATGATTATCACAGTAAGTTAAGTGAGCATCATATAGATACAAAATTCAAAAAATAGAAAAATATATATTTTTCCTTGTTATGAGAACTCTTATGAATTATTCTCTTAACTTTCATATGTAACATATAGCAATGTTAATTTTATTTATTGTACATTGTATCTCTAGTACTTACCTATCTTGTAACTGGAAGTTTGAACATTTTTTACTGCCTGTACACAAATTATGCACTAACTTCAAAGTAATGCAATTCATGTACGAAGATCACGTTTTCCACCTACCAATAGTTGAACTTTCTGAGTGCCATCTTCCCTACTCCTAAGTAAGAATGTTAAATGTATGTTACAATTATGCCTCCTCATTCAGCTTAGTTTCTGTACCAGTTCAAATTTCCAAGCAACAGAATAGACTTGGAAGTCCATTTTTGCAGTTGCAGAACAAAAACATAGCTAGCCAGACTTTTTATATATATCATATATATGCTTTAATCCTAAGATGAGCCTTATTAGTGATGTAATTTTCCACTGACCAAGATAACTATTATACAGTTTTTAAGTTTCTAACATATCTAATAATGTACTAAAGGAAGTATGCCAAAAAATGGGAGATAAACCATAAATATATTAGTTATGCAAATAAAAGAAATTAGATATGTTTGAGTTAAAGATAACATACAGTCACAGCCCATAAAGGGGAAATATCAAACTGGCAGTGCACTGGTGGATTTGGGTTAGGCCTTGTAAAGAAGATTGGGTTGTGCTGATCTTTGGCAGATGGAAGATCTTTGGGAACATGGAAAGGAGAAAGGACAATTTAGCGGAAAATGTTTTGGACAAAATGAATAAACTTTCAAGTTTTTCATGGACTTTTAAGGAGAACATACAATTTAGATTAAATTGGGAAAAGTTACAGACTTATGGAGCAGCTTTTTGGTGTGCTGTAATATGCTTAAAATTATTATTCTTGTTTGGGTCTGTAAAAGCTTTCCTCTTACCTAAGATACATATCCAATACTAATCAATACTGTCAGTCCTCATCAAAGAGTTCTATGAATGGGATTAAAACCATTTTAAGGAGCACTCTCATCAGTTCTTTAGACCATTTATATGTTGAACACAGGTCTAACCTTTAGTTACCCATCCAGTTGAGAATCAGTAATTTGCCGATGGTGAATTAGTAATTCATGCATGAGTGATACACAGTGAAGAGGCCATGTTTGTCATCTGCTTGACAGCAAAACATCTTGTCAGTTTGTTATTTCATATGTGTATTTTATCCTCATTAGCCACAATTTAGATAGACCTAGTAAATCACTTGTCTTAGAATCTAATTTGCAGATCTTACCCAATTGTACATTATTTCCCAATACATTTAAATGGTGATAAAGTCAAAGCTATTAACTTTTTTTAATCATCTGTGAATTTATTTCTAATAGTGACTTAATTTGTAGTAGCATGTAGAAACTTTGCAAATGTATGTAGACATGAGCCGAACACTCTAGAAGCAATTACAATGGGGTTTTCTGAGTACATATAAAATTATAAACAAACTGTATGAAATAGAGGGTAAGAGCTCATCTAGAATGTGACCATATTAGATGTGCTGTAAACACTATTTCATAGGAGCTATATTTACTGTATTTAAAACTGAAGAGGTGTTTTAGTTCATCATTCAGAATACAACTATATTAACAGCAGTGAAAATTCCATGTTCCTTCTACACAACAGTTATACTTTAAATGTTTTAAAATTCTCTTTAATTTTCTTGAATCATAGCAGTATATCTGGATATCCAGACAAATGCTTTAATTTTTAAATTAACCTTTTTAAAATTAATTCTTAAGAGATCCCAAAGAAAGGAGAATGAGTCTACCTCCTTCTAACATTAGAATTTTGGTTTGGTATTTTGAAATCAACTACCACATACACACATAAACACAAAATCTAAACAATTCTTTAATTTTAAAAATAAAAGCATTATTAATGCTTTTCAACAAACTTTAATAGCAGTTTTTTATTCTGGTCTCAAAAGCAAACCAAAAAAATGCCCATTTTATGTTAGAAACATAAATGTAAAATTTGTATATTTATTTTGATCAGTCCTTGAAACGTTAATTCAAAATTATATTTGAATAATATTTGACCTGGTTTTCTTCTGCTTTGAGTTTTTTTTTCTTTGTTATATGAATACGTGTGTCTGTTTTTCAAACTCTTTTCCCATTTAGGCTGTTACATAGTATTGAATAGAGTTCCTTGTTGGTTATCCACTTTATTTATTTATTTTTTTCAATTCTTCAATTAACTATTTGTTTTGTTTTCTTTTGTTTTTTCCTTTTTTTTTAATTTTTATTTTTACTTTATTTTGCTTAACAATACTGTATTGGTTTTGCCATACATTGACATGAATCAGCCACGGGTGTACTTGAGTTCCCAATCCTGAACCCCCCTCCGACCTTCCACCCCATATCATCTCTCTGGATCATCCCTGTGCACCAGCCCCAAGCATCCTGTATCCTGTATCAAACATAGACTGACGATTCATTCCTTACATGATAGTATACATGTTTCAATGCCATTCTCCCAAATCATCCCAACCTCGCCCTCTCCAACAGAGTCCAAAAGTCTGTTCTATACATCTGTGTTTCTTTGGCTGTCTCGCATACAGGGTTATCATTACCATCTTTCTAAATTCCATATGTATGTGTTAGTATACTGTATTGGTGTTTTTCTTTCTGGCTTACTTCACTCTGTATAATTGGCTCCAGTTTCATCCACCTCATTAGAACTGATTCAAATGTATTCTTTTTAATGGCTAATTAATACTCCATTGTGTATATGTACCACAGTTTTCTTATCCATTCATCTGCTGATGGACATCTAGGTTGTTTCCATGTCCTGGCTATTATAAACAGTGCTGCGATGAACATTGGGGTACACGTGTCTCTTTCAAAAAATCCCAGCAGTGGGACTGCTGGGTCATAAGGCAGTTCTATTTCCAGTTTTTTAAGGAATCTCCACACCGTTCTCCATAGTGGCTGTACTAGTTCGCATTCCCACCAACAGTGTAAGAGGGTTCCCTTTTCTCCACACCCTCTACAGCACTTATTGCTTGTAGACTTTGGATTGCAGCCATTCTGACTGGTGTGAAATGGTACCTCATTGCGATTTTGATTTGCATTCCTCTGATAATGAGTGATGTTGAGCATCTTTTCATGTGTTTGTTAGCCATCTGTATGTCTTCTTTGGAGAAATGTCTATTTAGTTCTTTGGCCCATTTTTTGATTGGGTCGTTTATTTTTCTGGAATTGAGCTGCAGGAGTTGCTTGTATATTTTTGAGATTAGTTGTTTGTCAGTTGCTTCGTTTGCTATTATTTTTTCCCATTCTGAAGGCTGTCTTTTCACCTTGCTTATAGTTTCCTTTGTTGTGCAGAAGCTTTTAATTTTAATTAGATGCCATTTGTTTATTTTTGCTTTTATTTCCAGAATTCTGGGAGGTGGATCATAGAGGATCCTGCTGTGATTTATGTTGGAGAGTGTTTTGCCTATGTTCTCCTCTAGGAGTTTTATAGTTTCTGGTCTTACATTTAGATCTTTAATCCATTTTGAGTTTATTTTTGTGTATGGTGTTAGAAAGTGTTCTGGTTTCATTCTTTTACAAGTGGTTGACCAGTTTTCCCAGCACCACTTGTTAAAGAGATTGTCTTTAATCCATTGTATATTCTTGCCTCCTTAGTCAAAGATAAGGTGTCCATATGTGTGTGGATTTATCTCTGGGCTTTCTATTTTGTTCCATTGATCTATATTTCTGTCTTTGTGCCAGTACCATACTGTCTTGATGACTGTGGCTTTGTAGTAGAGCCTGAAGTCAGGCAACTTGATTCCTCCAGTTCCATTCTTCTTTCTCAAGATTGCTTTGGCTATTCAAGGTTTTTTGTATTTCCACACAAATGGTGAAATTATTTGTTCTAGCTCTGTGAAAAATACCGCTGGTAGCTTGATAGGGATTGCATTGAATCTGTAGATTGCTTTGGGTAGTATACTCATTTTCCCTATATTGATTCTTCCAATCCATGAACATGGTATGTTTCTCCATCTATTAGTGTCCTCTTTGATTTCTTTCATCAGTGTTTTATAATTCAACATCCATTTATGATGAAAACTCTCCAGAAAGCAGGAATAGAAGGAACATACCTCAACATAATAAGAGCTATATATGACAAACCCACAGCAAACATTATCCTCAATGGTGAAAAATTGAAAGCATTTCCCCTAAAGTCAGGAATAAGACAAGGGTGCCCACTTTCACCGCTACTATTCAACATAGTTCTGGAAGTTTCGGCCGCAGCAGTCAGAGCAGAAAAAGAAATGGAATCCAAATTGGAAAAGAAGTAAAACTGTCACTGTTTGCAGATGACATGATCCTCTACATAGAACACCCTAAAGACTCCACCAGAAAATTACTAGAGCTAATCAATGAATATAGTAAAGTTGCAGGATATAAAATCAACACACAAAAATCCCTTGCATTCCTATACACTAATAATGAGAAAGTAGACAAAGAAATTAAGGAAACAATTCCATTCACCATTGCAACAAAAAGAATAAAATACTTAGGAATATATCTACCTAAAGAAACTAAAGACCTATATATAGAAAATTATAAAACACTAATGAAAGAAATCAAAGAGGTTATCCGCTTTAAATGTAGCAGTGTATATATGTCTGCTTTGAGTTTTAAGTTAGGCTGATTTACTAAATAGTTTCAGGGGACAGAAGGTTGGTATTTCTTGTCATTTAGGCAAAATTAATGTTTCAGAGTGAATAAGTTTGACCGCTGTTCTTTTAAACAGCTTATAAGAATTCTTACAGGGAAAACCTGTGATAGCTATATAGATTTTATAGATAAATTGTATCATTCTCCAAGAGCTTCCTTGAAGCATGTTATAGAATTCTCCATGAAATTCCTTTATTTTCCAGGTAGCCTTCTAAATTAAAATATTATGCAATGTATTTTTACTTCTCAGCTTTATATGATAGAATATTTGGATACCATAGCTTATGAATTATAAATATACACTGTCCTTGAAATCACCTTGATCACAGAGTTTATATTTTAAAATAATGCTTTAGGTTGCTAAATCTTACTCTGATCAATTCCTGAAAATTTTTCACAATTCACTTCCATTTAGACTTTTTTATGATTACCACTAGTCTTATGTGTGCTACTCTGATACTGCTGCTGCTGCTAAGTCGCTTCAGTCGTGTCCGACTCTGTGCAACCCCAGAGATGGCAGCCCACCAGGCTCCTCCATCCCTGGGATTCTCCAGGCAAGAAGGGTTGCCATTTCCTTCTCCAGTGCATGAAAGTGAAAAATGAAAGTGAAGTCGCTCAGTCGTGTCCGACTCCTAGCGACCCCATGGACTGCAGCCCACCAGGCTCCTCCGTCCATGGGATTTTCCATGCAAGAGTACTGGAGTGGGGTGCCATTGCTTTCTGATACTATCAATAGTGAAATTTATGTCATGGTAATCATATTTAGTTTTCATTAATATATTTCTATTAAAGTTATTTATATATCACATAGCCCAAATTTTCAAAGCATTTATAGCAAAATGACATATTTTATGGTTTCAAAGTCATAATGTTTAAGAGCTTTGCTTATTTTAAGAGTTTAGTAATTTTTAAATAATGTTATTTGCAACTAGAACTTAAAAAAAAATACCAGTGATATTTTAATGTTTTCTCTTACAGCCTGATGTGTGAAAAAAGAATTTTTGAAACTGTGAACAGTGTAAGGCATCCCTTTTTGGTGAACCTTTTTGCATGTTTCCAAACCAAAGAGCATGTTTGCTTTGTAATGGAATATGCTGCCGGTGGGGACCTAATGATGCACATTCACACTGATGTCTTTTCTGAACCAAGAGCTGTGTGAGTATTTTAGACATTTCTCTGAGTTTCTTCATGACTTATTGCTTTCTGGGAAGGAAGAAAACTCTCTGAATTGTAGATATATTTTTTTCCCTCAAATGGAAAATAGAGGAAGGAGTCTTAGAACTCTTTACTTGCCTTTTTGCCATGTATAAATGTATCTATTTTTCTCTGTTGTTCATGTTGAAAATTTCATGTATTACCCTAAGTCACACTTGATAAGTTAGATATACCCTTTAGGTTTGTTTTAGTAGAATTTCTTTTTTTTCTAGTATATTTTACCCTAATTAATGCCATCTGGGACCATGGCTTTAAATATTAACTATACTCAAAGTACATTATTAAGTAAAAAAAAAAAATGTAGAAGAGTTCTTCTCATATATTTGTATGAAATATTTATATTTGCATTTTAAGGGGTAGTTTAAAATAGTATGCCTTAAGTATTAAAATACTTAATGCATATGCTTAAAATATCTCTGAAAAAATATAAAAGAAATTGATATGCATGGCACCTCCAATGAAGGGCGTAGAATCCAGATTTATGATAATAAATAACTGAGTGTACTGCTTAAAATTTATATTTCACTGAATACTTACTGGATGTCAGGTACTGTGTTAATTATTTTAATTTATCACCATAATCCTTTTTGTAGTTTTTGAGTGTGATATTATATGGAAATTTTGCTTATTCAGATGCAAAAGAATAAATAATAACAAACACTTGTGACTAAACATAATGTGTATATATTCTCCCCCTGTTGTTATCTCGGTTTTATAGCTCTTAAGTGTGGAACTAGGGATTTAACCCTAGGAAAATTTACTCTTAATAGCTACACTCTATGTGCAGGTGTTTACCAAATTTATGTCTCCAGCCCTTATATCGTTCCTAAACTTACAACTCTAATAGCATTCAGTAGCCAACTTGACTTTTCCCTTTATGTAGCTGACAAGTATTTCAAGTATCTCAAAATGAACTTCTGGTGTTTCCCATTTCCCCACACTTCACCCACCACTCCCCAGCCTGTTGCTCTTCTAGTCTTTTCTCTTACTAAATGGTAATACCATGTACCAGTTGTTCAGACCAAAATACAAGGAGTCATTCTTGATTCTCTTTTTTTCCTTACCTGCAACATGTAAATTCTGCCTCCAAAATATAAAAATCATAAACCAATGATTAGTAAATCTTTGTTGTTGTTGTTTAATCGCTAAGTTGAGACCGACTCTTTTGTGACCAAATGGACTGTAACCTGCCACGCTCCTCTGTCCATGTGATTTCCCAGGCAAGAATACTGGAGTGGGTTGTTGTTTCCTTCTCCAAGGTATTTTCCTGACCCAGGGATTGAACCTGCATCTCCTGAGTTGGCAGGAGGATTCTTTACCACAGGGAAGCTCAGTAAACCTTTATTGGGTTTATTATAAAATTTTTATCTCTTGTCTATATTCGGACAACTGACATTAGTGTGACATTTTTACTTTCCTCCCTTTATTTGATTCTTACCATAACCATTAGAGGTATAACAGAACAGATAGTACTGTCATATTTTCAAATTTCAAATATAGAAATAGGGCATTAGTTCTGGTGGATGGTGAAGCTTTCAATAAAGGAGGCAAAAGCCACAATATAATAGATAGCTATTAAAAATTTGTTACCTGCATATTTAAAAATTAAAAGCAGGCCATCTATACTATGCCTAGCCCTGTACTAACTGCTGTGGAAATTTTGTTTTTGTTTTGTTATGCTTTTTTTTGAGATAAATATAAATTCCTATTCTGCATTAACGTACTTTTTATTCTTTCTGAGAGTACAAATTACATAGTACCAATGAAACAATTAACCCCAGTGAAATACAAGAATAAAATGCTACATTGCAATACTTTATATCTGCAATAGCTCCCTCTGATCATTCAGATCTCACCTGCAGTGTCATTTCTTTGAAGGTCCTTTCTTGAGTACTTTATCTAAAATATCACTGTATCACTAATATCTAAATCAGGCCATTCTATTCTGTTTTATATTTTATGTTTTCCATACCACTTTATTTATATCTGAAATTGTCTTATTTATTTTTTACTTTTTTATTGTCTGTTTCCCCTCACTAAAGGGGCACAATGATCACTTATGTCTATTCTGTGTACTAGTGGAACACCTCGAGGGGAGGGGTGGCTCACATATACTACGCAAACATATTCTTATTGCTTGAGGCAATGGAATCAAAATTAGTCCTAGCCTTGCTGTGTTCTAGCTATGTGATTTTAAATAAGTTACTCTATGAGAGCTTCATTTTCTGTTTCTATGAAATATTTATCTTAAAGGTTTAATTTGAAAATACTCCCTGTACTTAGTTATTTACTAAGTATCATTCAGTTCAGGTCAGTTCAGTTGCTCAGTTGTGTCCAAATCTTTGCGACCCCATGAATCGCAGCACACCAGGCCCCCCTGTCCATCACCAACTCCCGGAGTTCACTCAGACTCACGTCCATCGAGTCAGTGATGCCATCCAGGCATCTCATCCTCTGTCCTCCCCTTCTCCTCCTGCTCCCAATCCCTCCCAGCATCAGAGTCTTTTCCATTGAGTCAACACTTCGCATGAGGTGGCCAAAGTACTGGAGTTTTAGCTTTAGCATCATTCCTTCCAAAGAAATCCCAGGGCTGATCTCCTTCAGAATGGACTGGTTGGATCTCCTTGCAGTCCAAGGGACTCTCAAGAGTCTTCTCCAACACCACAGTTCAAAAGCATCAATTCTTTGGCGCTCAGCTTTCTTCACAGTCCAACTCTCACATCCATACATGACCACTGGGAAAACCATAGCCTTGACTAGACGGACCTTAGTCAGCAAAGTAATGTCTCTGCTTTTGAACATGCTATCTAGGTTAGTCATAACTTTTCTTCCAAGGAGTAAGCGTCTTTTAATTTCATGGCTGCAGTCACCATCTCCAGTCATTTTGGAGCCCCCAAAAATAAAGTCTGACACTGTTTCCCCATCTATTTCCCATGAAGTGATGGGACCAGATGCCATGATCTTCGTTTTTTGAATGTTGAGCTTTAAGCCATCATTTTCACTCTCCTCTTTCACTTACATCAAGAGGCTTTTTAGTCCCTCTTCACTTTCTGCCATAAGAGTGGTGTCATCTGCATATCTGAGGTTATTGATATTTCTCCCGGCAATCTTGATTCCAGCTTCTGCTTCTTCCAGCCCAGCGTTTCTCATGATGTACTTTGCATATAAGTTAAATAAGCAGGGTGACAATATACAACTTTGACGTACTCCTTTTCCTGTTTGGAACCAGTCTGTTGTTCCATGTCCAATTCTAACTGTTGGGACAATCTTTTTACAAATAAAAGAGAAATCAAGGTAGTTTTATAATTTTCACAGTTTTGTTTTGCCACCAAAATAAATTTACTTTAAAAAAAAAAAACCACCTTAAACAAGTTTAGAATCACATTGTTTTAATGGACTTTACTTCTGATAATTATTTAAGGTCTAATGAATAATAAAATATTTATTAATAGTTGAATTTTAAAATTCTCAAAATTATGGCTACATCTTTATAAAAATAAGTAAACACAAAAGATATCTGTATTTTCTATATGTACACATAAATGCATTCTAAAAGTTTGAAGAACAATCACCAAACTAATAAGAGCAGTGGATAGTAGTGGTGTTAGGATGAGATGGAGATGTATGAAAGAAAAATTGTGCTTTGGGGTACGGGAGTTATGTGTTTTTTATTGAGGAAATATCCTTGTATTACTTGTAAAATTAAAATTCTCTTAAGTGTCTCCTTGTAGGCTGTTCTACACTGAAGACAGCCCTGCAGTTTTTAATTCATTCATTTGTTATTGACCTACCTCCTCATTCGTTAAGGCTATTGTGTATCAAGCATTTGCTCAGCATTTAGGCTGAACTCTGAAAAATACAAAGATGGTCCAGTCTCTCAAAAGTTGGTATTCTAGTTTGGATGAAGTTTTCCTAAGATCGAAACCTATTTAGCCAATTTCCAGACGTCTTCCCCTGTCCCAAGGCAATTTGAGGTCAATATCCAAACACAAACTCACTTTCCCCACAAAACTTGGGCTACTTCTGTATTTCTTCACCTCTTCATTATAATAAAAAGGAAACCTTGAGAATCATTTTCAGCTTTTCCTTCTCCCTCATCCTTTATATTAATAGCTAATGAGACACTAAGTCCTGTTGTGCTCATTTTAAAGTTTCTCTTAAATCCATCTCTTATTCTCTTTGTGGTCACTACATTAGAGGTTCTAATGATCTTTCATCGGTACTATCATTTTAGCCTTGCTGCTGCTGCTGCTAAGTCGCTTTAGTCGTGTCCGACTCTGCGACCCCATAGACAGCAGCCCACCAGGCTCCTCTGTCCCTGGGATTCTCCAGGCAAGAACACTGGAGTGGGTTGCCATTTCCTTCTCCAATGCATTAAAGCGAAACGTGAAAGTGAAGTCGCTCAGTCGTGTCCGACTCTTAGTGACCCCATGGACTGCAGCCTACCAGGCTCCTCCATCCATGGGATTTTCCAGGCAAGAGTACTGGAGTGGGGTGCCATTGCCTTCTGTTCCTTATCCCTCTGAATATCTACCTACTTGCACTCCAGCCTTCACACTACTATCAAGAAATTTCTCTAACATAAATCTGATCATTCCGCTCTCTTTAAAATGGTTTGATTCAGTATTGCTAAAAGAAGAATTTTCAGTACAGGTATACCTCCGAGATATTGCAAGTTCAATTCCAGACCATTGCAATAAAACAAATATCATAATAAAGTGAGTCATGTGAATTTTCTGGTTTCCCAGTGCATTTAAAAGTTGCATTTACACTATACTGTAGTCTATTAAGTGTATGATGGCATAAAAAATGTACATACTTCAATTAAGAAATACTTTGCTAAAAAATGATAACTATCATCTGAGCCTTTGTGATAGTAATGTCAGAGATCACAGATCACTGTAACAAACATAATGGTGATGAAAAAGTTTGAAATATTGAGAGAATTACTAAAGTGTGACACAGAGACTTGCCATGAGCAAATGCTGTTGGAAAAATGGCAACCATTGTGTTTCCATTCAGGGTTGCCACAAACCTTCAATTTGTTTAAAAAAAAACCAGAGTTATCTGTCAAACACAATAAAATTGAAAATGCAGTGAAACAAGGTATGCCTTTGTGCACAATATGACAATCAGGGTCTTTTGCAACTAAATCTCAGGCTGTCTTCCCAGCCTCATCTTCCACTGCTTCTTCCCTCAGCATTTACTTCAGCCACAAACTTGTTATTGGTTGTCAAACATGCTATGCCTTGTACACCGCTATTCCTTTCCCTTTTAGGGAAATGCCCTGTATTTCTCCCACAAAAGTTCTACCTTTTATAACATCCTTCTGCCTTTATAATGCATATTGTAATTGTTTCCAAAGAACCAGATCAGATATCTACTGTGAGGACTTAAGTGACTCCCACTCAGACGAAGTTAATGGCTTCCATTTTAGAGACTGTCTTTTTTTTTCTTATTTTTAAAACACTTAGCACATATCTTACATGTCTGGCACATAGTAAGGACTAAATAAATATTTGTGAAATGAATTAACTAGAGTTCTGCTTTGAAGCATAAAGTGTAAACTCTGGGATTCAAAAACAGTGTAATTTATTTAAATTCTTTGATTTAATTCTTGAAACAGATTTTATGCTGCATGTGTAGTTCTTGGGTTGCAGTATTTACATGAACACAAAATTGTTTATAGGTAAGTAAAATTTTGATACCTTCTAATTGCTTATTGATATGAAGTAGAATTAAAGATGATTAAGAATAGTTTGTGTTTAACCATCTTCATAATTTTCTCTTTCATATGTGTAAGTGACCACTAAAAAAGTTAAAACCCAATTTTGAAAGACATAGTTAACACAGTAATTATATAATGAACTTCTTTGTTACTGGTCCTCTGACCATTACCTAATTAGAATAGTCAAATTGTAAGCTGGCCTATGATAACACAATTTACCAACAATATTCATCCTGGTGAATATTTATATTCAGTTGATCATCTATAGAAAATTTCTGTAGACTACTACTACTGAAAATTTGTTCATGATAAATAGCTTGTGCCATTTTGCTTCCTTCATTAAGCCTTGCTTAATGAAGTGTACTTGAGGACATAGCTGATTAGCTGATGTATTTACTGGCACAAACTCCTTACCAAATTGTAGACCAGTTAGAAATACTTCATAGTCCAGCAGCTCGTCTGTGGGTAACACTTTGAATAGCATTGCTCTAGATCAGAAAAATTGTAGGAAGGCCAGTCAGAATTAAAAGACTATAAAGGTGAGTTTATTCAAACTTCTAACAATGTTTTCAAGGTAATGGTTTCCTCATGACCTTATTTTACTCAAAGAATAAAGTATTTTCAAGTTAATTTTTAATCATTTAGTATGACTTAATACCTTCCTCTTTATTTTGAATTATTCTCTTAGAATGTTAAACCTGCTTGCTTATACCTTATTTATGCTGTTCATTTGGCAATTCTTTCTTATGGATGGTATGCAGGGAATTCAAACAAGTCCGAGAGTTCCCTGGTGATCTAGTGGTTTGGATTCAGTGCTTTAACTACTGTAGACCAAGTTCAGTCCCTCGTACAGGAACTGAGATCTTGCATGCCACGTGGCATGGCCATTAACTTATTTATTTATTAAGCTTGAATAATATGAAAGTATAGGTATCATGAAAGATACATGAACTCTTCCTAAGCTTTAAAAGATATGTTTAAATAGATAAAACATTTCTCTTAGATACATTCTTACTTTTCTACATAGTGGGGGAATATTCAGAAATTATATTTTATAAAGTAACAATCTTGCCCAAAAAATATAGTATTTATAGTAAATCTCAAACCATAATATGAAAAAACTCATTTTTTAGTAAAGAGAAAGTATAACTCATATTAAAATGATGTTTCTACTTATTATCTACCAATTTTATTGATTTTTTTTTTTATTTTGCCTTTTTTTTTTTATCCTGAACAGAGATTTGAAGTTGGATAACTTATTGCTAGATACAGAGGGCTTTGTGAAAATTGCTGATTTTGGTCTTTGCAAAGAAGGTAATTGGATATTTTAAAGTGCCTTTTCTAATAAATTACTATTGCTTTGTGCTTTGGAAGTTTTCAAGTTTGTCTATGGAAAGCAAAATGTATTTTTTAATTTATTAAAAATTAAACTTTATGCTTTATTGAGATATTACAGATTGTTCATATAACCTAATCTATAACAATTATTAAGAATTTATTCTGTGAACATAAATAAGATTAGGTTTTCAGAAATCACAGTATGGAAAATAAGAGTCTCTTTGTATGGTTAATAATTTTGTCACTACTCTAAGAAAGCATTGGTTAATCACCAGATTTTTTGCTTTGCTATTATTGTGCAGAGTAAATTTAAATTACATATGCCTGAAAACCTCTCCTGCCTCTTAAATCTTTTAACATTTTAAATAGGAAAAAAATGCAAATGCCTCAAGAATCTTTTTTGTATATATATGTGTGTGTGTGTACACAGAAGTAAATAAACATCTAAACTGGAAAAATTTGAATTATATGTAGCATAAGAAAGTGTAAAAAGCATGGGCTTAGGCACCACCCTTGGATCCTGACTCTGCCACTTATTTGCTCTGTGTCTTTGGACAAGTTACTTCTAACCTCATGGAGTCTGTTTTCTCAGCTATAAAATTAATGTAATTCTTCTTGTTTAGGAGCATTATGGCAACTAGAGATAGTGCCACAGTTTGTGGCACTGTGCCTAATAAAGTAAATAGGTACATTTAATACATTGTATTGTAGGAAACATTGTCTCCCTCTCTACCCTGGTACTTCTTGTTTCTTATTCAGCTTTCTTTCCACCATATGCTGTAGTGCTTGACACATCTTAAGTATTCAGTGAGTGTTTAATTAATAAATAGTTGGATAAATAAATGAATGAATGAATTTTGTAAAGCTTTGTCCATTATTTACCCATTGACCTCCTAATTATTGAATCCAGTGAGTTTTTTTCTTTTATTGGCTCTCTCTGTATTGGACATGTATCGGATACTGTTGACTGCAGTGGTTTTGTTCTTTGGAGTCTGGCCTTAGCCCATTGCTATTCTTAGGGTAGTTTTTAGCTAGCAATTATATACTAATGATTCCCAAATCTATCATTTCCTTTCCAAACGTATATAGTCAACTATTTACTAGACAGTTTTACTTGAACAGTCAGTAGGTACCTGAATCACTATCTAAACAAAAATAGTTTCTTGTCCTCAGCCTCATTGGCAGTTGATGGAGCCATAATCCTGTCAGTCTCCCAGTCTGAAAATGTGAAATTGTGCTGGACTGTCTCCTCTTCATTACTTTCCACATCCAGTTAATCACCAAATTGCATTGACATCTACCTCCTTAATATTTGTTTTTTTTCAAACAATATTTAAGTTTTTCATCTCCCCTCTTATTTCCAATCATCATCTTGTTTTAACAAAGCTACTTTAATAGCCTCTTAACTTTTCTGTCTCTGTTCTTTTTCTTCCTCAAATCTCAACTTGCCATATAATTGCTAAAATACAAAAGAGGCCCATATAAATTTAAAGCTGAGCATGGTACGTCCCTACTGAAAACCTTCAGTGGCAAAGACGTGATATATGTTGCCTCACCTGATCTGCCTGCCTCCTTCTCCGGCCGGATCTCTCTCAGCTTGCTTCTTAGTACCTTCTGTTCCAGCAAAACCAAACTGCTTACAGTCTTTGTCTCTCCCCCACTGCCACTTATCTCAGCTCTATTTGCTGACTAACATCTGCTCACCCTTTATGCTTCTCAAGTATCACTTGAGCATATAAGTTACCTGAGACTCATCTGCTCCTATCCCAAGTACCAAGTCAGCTTTCTAAGATGATGTGATCATCATAAGATGAATGAGCTTTTAACACTTTAGAATACGTTCAGACATTTTCTTCAATAAGTAGAATTTTATTTGACTAATTTATTACTATATTTTGAGGAACATATTTGGGCTTCCCTTGTAGCTCAGTCAGTAAAGAATCTGCTTGCAATGCAGGAGACCTGGGTTCGATTCCTGGGTCAGGAAGATACCCTGGAGACGGAAATGGCATCCCACTCTAGTATTCTTGCTTGGAGAGTCCCATGGACAGAAGAGCCTGGCAGGCTACAGTCCATGGGGCTGCAAGAACCAGACACGATTTAGCGACTAAATATGAAGAATGTATTTAGAAAACCAGTTATCTAAAATGTTAATACTGTATCTCTATATAATATGATACACTCATTCAACTCTTAATTATCCAAGGGTTTGCTTTGGTAATTTTCAGACTATACTTAATGCTATTTTTATAATAAAGCAAGTAAGCATATTTTAAAATTTTAATTGACAGGGTAGAAATTAAAGTTTAGAATAAGTTTTTTTTTTCTTTTTAACTTGTTAGGAGCACTTATAAAGTAATGACAAGAAAGAAAAAATAAGTAGTAAAATGAAACATGGAAATTTTATTTATTTGTATCCATTAATTAAATAATAGAGTTGCAGTTTACTCCATATTAATTCTTAGCATTTTCTTTAAAGTCTTTTTCATGGGCTACCCCGGTGGTCCAGTGATCAGGACTCTGAGCTCTCAGTACAGAGGATCTGGATTTGATTCCGGATCAGGGAACTAGAGCCCACGTTCCACAGCTTAAAGATCCTGCATGCTGCAACTAAAGATTCTGTGTGCTGCAGCTAGGATCTGGTGAAGTAAAAAATAAATAAATAAATATAAAGAAAGAATCTCTGATGTATTTTGAGTTTGATCACCATGCACAAATGTACACCTTTAATTTTGCTTCCTAATGATATCTTCTGACTCTTAACGCTAGATTTTTTCTTTGCTAACAAATATTTGCATTTTATCTTTTTCAGGAATGGGATATGGAGACAGAACAAGCACATTTTGTGGCACTCCTGAATTTCTTGCCCCAGAAGTTTTAACAGAAACATCCTATACAAGGGCTGTAGATTGGTGGGGCCTTGGTGTCCTTATATATGAAATGCTCGTTGGTGAGGTATGTAGTATAAGATAGATAAAGGGAAAGATGATTGAGAGAACAAAGCATGTCATTTATAAAACCACTTAATATGTTTCCTGCATAAATAGAACTTAAGCTTTATAATTACTTACATGTATTAGTAATGCTTATGATCCTATATTACCTTCACTGTCTTTTTTCAGGTTTTTATATTTGTGGAATGTATATCAGTGTTTTGAAAATAGTTTATTTTAGTGTTGCTATGGGCTTCCCAGGTGGCGCTAGTGGTAAAGAACCTGCCTCTTGTGCAGGTAGACGTAAGAAATCAGGTTCAATCCCTGGATCGGGAAGATCCCCTGGAGGAGGGCAAAGTAACCTACTCCAGTATTCTTGCCTGGAGAATTCCATGGACAAAGGAGCCTGGTGGGCTCCAGTCCATGGGGTCACAGAGCATAGGATGCAACTGAAGTGATCTAGCACACTGGCATGGTTATATTTTATGATTTTTAAACGCAGTCATACATAACTGATCTTTGCATAGGAAATAGAAAGCAGGAAGACTGATAAGAGGAATGTACTCTGTATCTGTAAGGAAAAGTCAGCTATACATTGGTCAGAAGTAAATGTTACCTTCAGAAGCAATATAGCAGAATTAAAAAGATTAACATTTTTTTCCTACTATTTTCTTTATATTAATTTAAAATAAATTTCTGGGGATAACTTAGTTTTACACAGAAATTGTTACCACTTAGAAAACAGTGAATTATAACTAATTAATAGAACAGTAAGAAGAGATTAATCTATTTTGTCATAAATTGTTGAAAATTATTAATTAGGGTGGAATTAAGAAAGAGTAAATATTTAGACAAGTAATTGAAAACTACTTAGATGGGCTTGATGGTCTTGAGATGAAAGAAAAATTTTCATAGGGAATTGGTTCCTTGTTATACAGTTTTTCCAATGCCAGTGACCAACCTTGTACATTCTAGGCATGAAAAAACTAGTAGCTGAATGAATGAATGAATAGCTAAAATTTTTTTTTGATAAACCAAAAATAATACTTTACTGGGAAAATCAGGTCAGACATACTAGGCACAGAATATATTCTAAAGAAAAAGAAAACAAAATTCTGAGTATACAACATTTGCACTTGACCTTCAACTATATCTCATTGATACAGAAGTGGATGGATAGAATAAATCTGTATTAGTCAGACTTCTTGCTGCTGCTGGTGCTGCTAAGGCACTTCAGTCGGTCCGACTCGGTGTGACCCCATAGACGGCAGCCCATCAGGCTCCCCCATCCCTGGGATTCTCCAGGCAAGAACCCTGGAGTGGGTTGCCATTTCCTTCTCCAATGTGTGAAAGTGAAAAGTGAAAAGTCAGTCGTGTCTGACTCTTCGTGACCCCTTGGGCTGCAGCCTGCCAGGCTCCTCTGAACATGGGATTTTCCAGGCAAGAGTACTGGAGTGGGTTGCTATTGCCTTCTCCAGGCTAAATTGTTGAATGTCAGAAATTTCTAGTTTTGCTCTGTGATTGTCATTTAGTGGCACTTATCCCAAACAAGTAAATAAATGATTTTAGTTCATCCACTGACAGTGCCCTTTGATATGTAAATTGCAATGGAAACTTGGATAAGATTGAAAAGAAATAGTGAATTAAAATATATACTATGTGCCGGCACTGTTCTATGTGCTTTATAAGTATTAGCTCACTTAATTTTTCATCAGCCTTTAATGAGCTCAATAGTAGTCTTATGTTTATTTCCAGATGCATAATTAGAGACACAAAGAAGTTAGTAACTTTGAAGTTTTACAGCTCTCATATAGTGGAGCTTGGATTTTAACTTAATCTCTAAACCATTGTACTTTGCTGCCTCCAAGATAGGGTATCCACACAAATTTATTTCACCTCTGTTTAGAAAAGAGAAAAGCATACAGTGCTTTAAGACAGAAAGATATATTTTACACCTTATTTGCAGTTTTCTTTACTTTCTACAAGTGCCAGAAGTACCATAAATAGTTGTTTCTATAAGCTCTGATATACTTAAACATTTTTTTTAAATAACATTTTTGTTGCTTTTTTTTTTAGTGTTCAATTATGTATGAGATTTGTTACCAAAAATTAGATGCTTGCTTAAAATTTACTCTTCATATTGGCGATGACATGCAAAAAATGAGAGTCTATTATCAAATACTATAGAATTAAGAGCCAGTTAATTTTACTCCCCTTGATTCTAAAGTATCTGGGAGATTGGGCAGTGAACAGTGAGGAAGTTCCTGTTTCATATTGTTTAAAGGAACTTCTCATTGGTTAAGCTCTTACCAAGAGATAAAAGACAGTGAATCTGGCTATTTCTTCACAATTGCCTTTTGCAATTTAATTTCTTTTTAGCACCTCCATAAAAGGAGAATTGGGAAAAGAAACTTAAAACTCACTGGTACATATATTTTGTAATTTTATAGCACTGGTGAAATCTTATCATTACCTTTTCTTAAATTTATAAAAGTGAGGTTTGGCTAAAGTTTATATCTAATTCCTCTATTAATACAAATGATTGAAAACTTACTGGATATATCATATTTTCAAATTTGTATGAGTTGTTAGGACTTGAATCAACCCTAGGAATAAGCTAACATCAGGTCCCCTTTCTGTGTGCAAAGAGTGAAGGTATCAGAGAAGTTTAAAATAACCTTAGATACTGGACTTAGATCCTTGACATCTGAACAGACTATTGAATTCTTTTAATATGTGCTTAAAATAGATTTGTTAACCTTCCATTGTTAGTACTGTTAGCTTATAATTGATTTGCAGAAAAAAAACTTTTAACAGCTTAACAAGTATGTAAATATATTTTCACTATTCAAAGACCTGTGGAGTGAGTTTTCAAATACAAAATTGACTTATCAGATAGGAGTCAAAATTGCTTCGTATTACCATATGAAATTCTCATTGAAAATCCTTGTGAAATAGGATTTTCCCCTGACTTATTGTCTCAACCCCTGAAATTATATTGTCCCATATAACAGGTATTCAGTGTATGTATTTTGAGTGAATAAATGATCAAGCCTGATTTTGATACAACAAGCCTGAGTTTTATCAAGCCAAAACTGAAATTTTGGTAACTGAAAAGTTTGAAATTTTCTTAGATACAAACAATAATATTAGCAGTTCAGCTTTAGTATATTGGGTTCTGAAATGATTTTCATAGGTTCCTCAGGTCAGAGATCCCTCTCTTGTTGATACTGCTTTCTGCTTGGCTCTTGTTCTTTAACAACCAACAGGAAGTAAGCAGCCAAATCTAAGGTGCCTGAAATTCTGAGGTAATAAGTCATATTTCATAGTCATATTTTCAGTGTAGTTGAGAGTTTATCCCCATGTACATCAAATTGTTATACTGAATGTTTATTTAACTACTTTTTTTATTACTCAGCATAATTACTGTCACTATGAGCAACCATCTTAACATTCTTCTGCTGAACTGCCTCAAGACCTGTTGTGTATAGAGCATTAAGTACGCCTGGAAATAATGTGTTTTTTGGCTCCTTTCAGTTTAATTTTGTTTACAGTTGCTTCTTAGTACAATCAAATTGTCTCTAATTGTGTTTTACCATTATTAATTTGCTATTGACTGTGGAATTCAGAACACATTCATGTCTGATATATCTCCACAAACTGTGCTTCCCTCTGTAGTAACACTTCACCTTATGCATTTCCTTCTTTCTGTCTTTCCACAAGATTTCAGTAAGCATATATGGTGTGTCCTCTGGATAATACATACATATCTATTGTGTGTCTGTTGTAGCTTCTTGTAGTCCTTATTTGTTTTGGTGGAAGGTTTTTGTTTGATTTTTTTTTCCTTTTTCTTTTTCTTAGTTTTCTCACTACATTGTTCTTTGTTGTGTTTCAGAACTTTGAATAGATAAGATTTTACTGTATTGAAACTCATTTTGACTAACTCAGAGATATTTCTTCTAGTCTCCCTTTCCTGGTGATGATGAAGAGGAGGTCTTTGACAGTATTGTAAATGATGAAGTAAGGTATCCAAGGTTCTTATCTACAGAAGCCATTTCAATAATGAGAAGGGTAAGAATTTTGTTTTAATATATATGTTTTATTTATAAAATAAATAGGATACTCAAATACTTTGGCCACCTGATGCAAAGAACTGGCTCATTGGAAAAGACCCTAATGCTGGGAAAGATTGAAGGCAGGAGGAGAAGGGGACAACAGAGGATAAGAGGTTGGATGGCATCACCAACTCAATGGATATGAGTTTGAGCAAGTTCAGAGAGTTGGTAATAGACAGCGAAGCCTGGTGGTAATGGACAGGGAAGTCCACGGGGTTTCAAAGAGTCAGACACGACTGAGCGACTGAACTGACTGATATTAAGAATATGTCCCAGTAGCATTTTAGAAATTGTTTTTCAGTCATAGATGTTCGTGGTTTAGACAAACACATACCAAAAGAAACTCTAAAAGGTTGCAAGTTACGAGAATCCTTCTCAGTGACTCTCTGGTTTTATTTTTACTTTCTTCCTTTGCATTGTGTTAGTTATTAAGAAGAAATCCTGAGCGACGCCTTGGAGCTGGTGAAAAAGATGCAGAGGACGTGAAAAAACACCCATTTTTCCGAGTAAGTGTGAAAGTTTACAAATTTTCTGATACTCGAGCAGTTAGAAGTAGGAAACTAAACTGGTCATTTTATATTTTGTAATCCAGCTAATTGATTGGAGCGCTCTGATGGACAAAAAAGTTAAGCCACCATTTGTACCTACAATTAGAGGACGAGAAGATGTTAGTAATTTTGATGATGAATTTACCTCAGAAGCACCTATTCTGACTCCACCTCGAGAACCAAGGATACTTTCAGAAGAGGAGCAAGAAATGTTCAGAGATTTTGACTACATTGCTGATTGGTGTTAAGTTCCTACACACTGTGAAACCAAGCAGACTGACTCACAAGAAGACCTCTTAAAAATAGCAGCCCTTCATTTGCTCTCTGTGCCAACAAAAGTTTCTGAGTTTTTTTAAACATATGAAGATGTGTTTAAAAGTACTATTCTAATACCTTCTTGAAAAGTGGCTTTTCAATGTATTTTAAGCAAAATTCTGAACACTGGAAACAGTTTCATGGAGTTTAAGCTGAATGAACATTGGCCATGAAAATCTATCACAAATGAATACTTTTGGATCAATAGTCTTATTTTTTAAAATCAGAGGGGAAAAAAAACACTCTTCTACAGTCCCTAGCTTTGCCGTATGTCTGCCTTAAATGGAAGGAAAGTTAATTAGTTAATTTTCCTTAGGTGTGTTTTACAAAAACAGGAAAAGAGGGCTTAGGATGTTATTACTATTCACACGTAGTATGATTCTGTTTGAATAAGGCAAATGCTCTTATTTTTTTAAAGAAATTACTGTAATATCCAAAAAAATGTAGTAATAGTTTGTGCACATTTTGGGGCTTTTTAAAAATGAAATGAATTGATGTCTTGTATTATACATTTTCTATATTTATTAGAAAATTTTTATTGCCTTATCTTTACCAACCATGTAACAGAGCCTCATAGCTTTCCGACTGAGCTACTTGCCAAACGATCTTATTAAATCAACCATGCTGAAACAAACAGGAACAACGAAACATCTGCATTTACTTAGAATTTTAAGAATGAGGACTTTATGATCATCCTGAACCAAGATACTGTTTTTACCTGTATGCATTCCCAAAGTCTAGATGCTTAGTACATTCAGTCGTGCTTTCTTCCAGAATCAGTGAACTGATGGCTCCTTTTTTTGATACGCATTGTACATTTACCAACCTAGTTCATCTTGTTCTTGTGTCTACTGTAGAAGGGAACTATATCTTTGTTAAAACATATGGATTATCCTTGTATACATGCTGTGAACATGTATATGTGCAAGTTGTAATGTATTCTATGTTGTAGGTTTATTATTTAATTTCACCACTTCATCACTTTTGTACAGTGGCCAAGCAGACACCTCAGACTCCAGCATTTACATTAAGTTCGTTTGTACATTTTAGGCCACTGGATCCAGATTTTATATTGGCAGTTACTGAGGGCAGAAGCAATATATTATAACAGAATGTATAAATATTTTTGATAAAACAGTCTATATTTTATAAAAATTATTATAACACTAAAGCTGTACCTCAAAAGTCTCAAAAATAATTTGATCAAATACTTTGTACAAGGATCCATTTTGTGGCTTTTTAATGCCCTTATAGGAAAGTCTTTTTGCAAGCCATGACTTTTCTACTTGCCTGGAGTTTTGGGTTTTTTTTTGTTTGTTTTGTTTCAGTTATTTTCCCTCCTGGTCCATGACTTTATTGTTTTTCCTTAGTTCAATAATAACATCTTTGATTCCATGCTTAGCATGTTAGGGTCGTCATACCTCAGGAATAGCAAGTTGTTAACTAACCAATAATGAGTTAACCATTTAATCACTATTGTCTTATGTCTTAAAAAATGCTGAAGTTTAAATCCTATGAGAAAATGAAATCCTGTTGATTTATAGAGGTTTTTTGAGCTTAAAACATATATGAATATTCCACCTTGCCAGGGTATGTTGGCATGTTTTTGCTATACTCTGAGAACAGTTAAAAATGTTCAGAGATAATTTCTATTTCCTTATAAATTGATTATAAACCATGATCCCTTGGGGGAAAATCTTATAGGAAAAGGGAGCAATATGTTGTTTTAAAATTATTTTAAAATGCCAGTTCACTTCCTTGGTAAAGGACAATAGAGGATCTTAGTTAAACTGTCTGCTTTTAATTTAAACAGTGTTAATACAACATTAAAAAAACACTAAATACTTTTGAGGTACAGTCTGCTCACCTTTTCTGGTTCTCAAATATGCATAGAAAGCAATGTCTAAAATAGGTTTTTAGCATTAAAAACTGACATAGCATTTTGTAACTACACAGTGTACAGAATTTTTTTTTAATTAACGTCAATCACTAAAAAAATTAGAGGGCAGGGTATATTCACACAATTAAGCTGAAGAAAGCACTAATTTTTTTCTGTAGTTAAAAAATATATATATTTTAGTCAGATTAAAAATTTTTAAACTCTATAGAGTGTAAATATATTTTGTTATTACTGTATGTGTAAGTGACTGCTCAAGCACTTTGTAAGGAAATTAGGATATTTTAGAATGGTACACTATGCATTCAAATGAAATGTGCCTTTATGTCATTTTAACAAAAAGTGTTTTGCAGTCATAAATTACCACAAATGCACAAATTAAAGTTTAAATAGATTGTAATTTGTAACTTTGTTTTTAAGTATTATTTCCTTTTGGAAACTTACTATTGGTCAAAATATGTATTCGCTTTACTATATTCAAGATCTTGAAGACAAGTTAGCTTTAGTTAATCTTCTTGCAGGTTCTTTTAGTCCTGGGGAAGGGCAAAATCATTAAGAATCAAACTCAATTTTCTACTTCACTGGTAACACTGGGGAAATTTTGCATTTTTTTCCTGTAAGTTTAGTAGCATCTTTCATTCAGTGGTTACTTATGCAATGCCTTCTGTGTGCTAGACACTAAGGATAGAAAAGTACAAAAAAGAAAGCACCAGAGTCTTCATAAATGAAGAATGGTATACATTAATGCTAAAATGTATTATATGTACTTTTGTTTGAGATTAATTTATTTAATTTTAAGACATGACTTTTTGAAAATAGGTAAACAAAAACAGATTACTAGCCATTTTGTAGTCATCTTATTAAAAATTATGAATGGAATATTTTAGAAATGTAAAAAAGATCCATGCTATCTCTGTGACACAAATTAAGGTCATAATGTAAGCCACCATTATATGTTGACTAAGTGAAAGCTGCATTATAGATTGAAGTCTAACAGAAGTTTTACAAGTGCTGCTAATCTTTCCAAAGCACTGAGGGGTGAGTATGAGAAACCCAAAAGAACAAATGCCAACCCATGGATCGCATTTTTAATTCAGAATTCTTATTTACCTTCTAGCTATTTTTTGATATCTAGTGTTTCTCTGATATAAGCTTCATATGTATATACAAATATAACTATGTGTATTTATAAACATGTATATAAATATATACATATATAAATAGAGGTAAGTTTTTAAAGTATCTTTTAAGTGTCAAAGATCTTGCATGATTTCTACTTCTAGTATCATGACTAAGTAGAAGCTCTCAGACATCCAAAAGGACACATATTTTGAGTCATTGCTAGTCTCATTAAAGATAAAAGTGGTCTCTGGCAATTCCTCACTCCAAAATAGTCAAACTTTTGAGCATGAATCTGGACACATGAGGGCTTCAGCATCTAAGAGTTAGGGAGTAGCCAAGCACAAGAGTGAGAATACTCAGAGATGGGGAGATTAGTCCAGCGAAGTTGGAAGTTGGAGAGGATAAGAGCCAGGATGGAGGGTAGCTGACTTTGGAAATGTAGGCACCGAGAAGAAATAGAGTTGCCAAGGACGGATTTCTGTAGCACCACTGTTATGGGGATAACAAACTTTGGAATTGCAATAGAACTTACATTCTGTGCTAAAATTCTCTAGAGGAGCTCAAGTTCTATTTTACGTATCACTGTCTGTCTACTAGTAGAATCAAATATTTTCTGAATGAAAACTTCTCTGGGATGGAAATATATAGGATTTTCACAAATTAAAATCAAGCAGTACACTATCACAGATCACCAAATAGATGAGTGACAGGAAGTTATCTTTAATGCAGCCAATAAAAAAAGCAAATACAGACATCCCCTTCAAAAGATTGCAAATATTAGGATCCTTAGATACAGAATATAACTATATAAAAATGTTATATGCCTAAAATTTACCAGCATAAATATGTAAAATGATATTTGAAAGCAATTAACATTTTGGAAATTTTTAAAATATATATATATATAATTTACCAAGTTTGAAACTCAGTGGAAGCATTACAGCACATGAGAAAGGTGAAAAAAGAACTTAGTAAGTCAAATAAAGCAATGAGAAAATGAAAAATATGAAAGGAGTTCTAAGAGGTATGGAAGATGGAAGGGAGACTCAATCAGAAGGAATGGAAGAGAGGCAGTATGTAAAGAGATAATGGCTGTGAATTTCCCAGAGATGAAAAATATTTAAGAAGTACCATATTCTCCATGCAGAAACACAAATTTATACATAGAATCACTGTTGTGAAGCTGCAAACCACAAAGACAACATCTTGAAAATAGGCAGGGGAAAGGACTAATAGAATAAGGGCTTCCCTGATGGCTCAGACAGTAAAGAGTCTGCCTGCGGTAACAGGAGACCCGGGTTCCATCCCTGGGTCAGGAAGATCCTCTAGAGAAGGAAATGGCTGCCCACTCCAGTACTCTTGCCTGGACAATTCCATCATTGTAGTGAAACTGCAGACCGCAAAGACAACATTTTGAAAATACTAGGGAGAAAGGACTAATTATCTATGAAGGAAAGACAAAGAGTTAACTTTTCAATAGCAACAGTAGAAGGAGTGGAATATTATTTTCAGAGCATTGAAAAATGAAATGTCAACCTGGAATTGTGTAGAAAGTAAATTATTTTTTTAAGAATCTAGCAGTTATAAATATTTTTTAAAAGAGGGTTTGGATCGAGAGTCACACTCAAAAGGAAGTGCTTCAAGAAGAAAGAAAATGATCCCAAAATGATGATCTAAGATACAAAAAAAGGCTTGTAAGCAAATAAAATGGTAAACAAGGAAATCTAAATAAACCAAGTCCACACGTAGAAGCCTTTTTTTCCCTAGGTTAAGTCAACAGAAACCTGGATAGCAAATGTAAAAAAACGGAGAGAAGATCAGAGCTAAAGTATTCTGTTGTGTTGTTGGGGTGTTGAGGTATTGATTAACTTTAGTTAAATGTGTAATCATCAAATGTCAAGGATATTCACTGAAAGAATATAGTATATATAAATTCCAAATCAAAGATAAGATGGTGGAAGTCTAAATGTATAGCAATGTAAATAGAGAAAGCTGACTGACTAGTTAAAAGCAAAGTAAAAAAGGAAATTGACTTTATAATATTAAAAGCTCAATCTAAAATATACATACATAGAGAAGTTGAAAGTAAAAGGAGGAGAAAATATATATAATGCAAAAACTAGTCAAACTGAAGCTGTGCTGGCTTTACTTAAGATCGAACAAAACTGATTTTCGATGCATCTTGAAAAAAAGACGTTTTTGTCACCAAGAGTAGAGTGTTTCCACACAATGATAAAAGATTAAATTCACCAAAAAGGTACAGTAATTCAAAGCACATATGTATCTAATAAAGTAGTCTCTAAATACAAACTTTAATAGCTACTTAAAAATAACAAATATTCATTAGGGTGGAAGAGTTCAACTCACATTCTTGGACAACAGACTTTTTAATTAGCAAAGATATAAAATGTTGAAAACAATAAGCTTGGTCCAGTGGACATACATAGATTTTTGCATCCAACAATTAAGAGAATCTACATTCTTTTCAAATACATTTACATTTACAGAATGGAGCATTTATAAAAATTGCAGAAAATTATAAAATTATACCAATTATATTTTCTAACTAGTTAGAACAAAAAGATTAAATATATAAATTTTATCTCATAAATAATGATATAAAAATACTAAAAAATATTACCAAATCAGATTCAGTGATATATACAAAACACACTATTCCATTAGCAAATTAAGGATGACTTAGTATTAGAAAATCTATAATTGTCATTTACCATAGTAACAGGTTATAGAAGAAAAGGTAACAGATTTAGAAACAGCTGATCACATTCATGCTTTAATAGGGCTTGGCAGAGTTGGTTAAACTGATAAGTGATATATATAGTAAGACAAAAAACACAAGTAAGAAAACTCAGTGGCATCATCCCATATGAGGAAACATTCTCTTTAAAACTAGGGAATAGGGCTAGGATGCCTGTCATTACTACTTTTCAACATTGAACTCTGCTATTCTCAATAATATAAGCATTCAAAGGAGGATGTAAAATGGTTATTATTTGCAGGTAATATGATTATCAACCTAGAAAACTCAAAGACTACAATTCGCTAACAATCATAGTTGATCTAAGATTCTGGTTATAAGATGAAGATACAGAAAGCCGGTGGCATGTCTTTGGATCATTATCAAGTAATTAGAATACAAAATATTTTTAAAAACCAACCTTACAATAGCAACGAAATTTAAGTTACCTAAAAATAAATTTAACAAAAGATGTGCAAAATCAGTTGTTCTTGTTTTTTTTTTTTAATTCTTCATGGGAAGACGTTAAAGAAGACCTAAGTAAATGTAAAACTATCTCATCTTATCATGTGCTGCCAAGTTTTCCTCAAATTGCTCTGTAGGTTTAATGCAATTCCCGTCAGAGTTTCAACATTTTTTTTTGGTAGAACTTTACAGGTTCATTCTAAAATTTACATGGGGCTTCCCTGGTAGCTCAGCTCTTAAAGAATCCGCCTGCAATGCAGGAGACCCCGGTTCAATTCCTGGGTTGGGAAGATGCCCTTGAGAAGGGAAAGGCTACCCACTCCAATATTCTGGCCTGGAGAATTCCATGGACTGCATAGTCCATGGAAATTTATATAGAATAAAAAGTCAATAATAGTAAAGAATAGTTTAAAAAATTTCTGAAGAACAAGAGAAGGAATTTACCCTACCACATATGAAGAATTTAAAAAGTATAGCGATTATTTGTAGAATTGGTACATATTACAAATTAAACAATAAGGCCAAGGAACAGACCCACACATATATGTAAAACTTGATATACAAAAGAAGCAACCTGGGGACTTCCCTGGTGGCAGAGTAGATAAGAATCCGCCTGCCAGTGCCGGGGACACAGGTTCAGTCCCTGGTCTAGGAAGATCCCAGAGAAAACCAAGCCCGTGCACTGCAACAGGAGAAGCCACCACAGGGAGAGGCCTGCACACCACAACTAGAGCGCCCCTACCCGCCACAGCCGAGGAAGCCCGCAGAGCAACAAAGACAAAGCCAACCAGTCAACATCTTTAAAAAGAGCAATGTGACAATTCAGTGGAGAAAAATAATGTTACATAGGTAGAGCCAGGAAAATTGCTTATCCATATGTAAAGGGTTTAAAAGAAACCGAATTTCTGTGTTACACCATCCTAAAATTTCAAATGAATTACAAAAATGTTGAAAGTAAGACATGAATCAGTGTCTTTCTACTATACATAGGAGAAGAAAGCACTAAAATGTAAGGAAAATTCATAATTCAACCATTATAAAATTCAAAAGTACTGTTTATGAGAAGACATCATAAAGTAAAAAGGCAAGTCACAAACTGGAAGATTATTTCCATCATGTAACAGAATGATAGCTAATATACATTAAAAGTTCCTGAAATTCAATAAGGAAGACAATGACAAAGTTCAAAAGATATGAACAGATATTTCACATGAACAGTATATGTGTGCAATCTCAACTGTTCTTGGAAACTATAAAATCAAGACCATACTGAGATAAAATTGTGTGCTGTGCTAAGTTGCTCAGTCATTTTCAACTCTTGTGACCCTGTGGACTGTAGCCCACCAGACTCCTCTGTCCATGGGATTATGCAGGCAAGAATACCGGAGTTGCCATTTCCTCCTCCAGAAGATCTTCCCAACTCAGGAGTTGAACCCACATCTCCTGTGGTTCCTGCATTGGCAGGCAGATTCTGTACCACTGAGCAACTGCACACATTCAAGTGGCAAAAATTTTATGTTCAGCTTATATCAAGTGGTAGAGATGGAGTGGAACAGTGAAATCTTGTGTAAATTGTGGTGAGGAGTATAACGAAATAGCCTCTCTGGGAACACAATTTGGTATTATCTTGTAAAGTTGAACATTTACATACTTTGGTACCCAGCAATTCCACTTGAGTACTATAGCCTTCCCAAGTGGAGCGAGTGGTATAGAATCCGCCTGTCAACGCAGGAGATATAAGAGACATGGGTTCAATCCCTGTGTTGGGAAGATGCCCTGAAGTAGGAAATGGCTACCCTCTCTGGTATTCTTTCCTGGAGAAATTCCATAGACAGAGGAGCCTGGTTGGCTCTAGTCAGTGGGATTGCGAAGAGTTGGACATGACTGAGCGCTCAGTGCACTGTACCCTAAGGAAACTTTTACACACACACAGCACTGTTCCCAGCACTATGTGTAAGCAAAACTGGAAACAGCCCAAATAGTTATCAATGGAAGAAAATGGTTTAATAAACTATAGTTAAACCGTGAAATATAGAGCAATGATGATCAACTGCCCCTATAGTGAACAGTACAAAAGAGCAAAATATGTGAAAGAACCTAGTAAAGATTATGTACAGTGTCATATAAGTTTTTAAAAGTTAAAAATTAAGCCAAACCAAACATAAATGTGATTTAAAAAAACAAACAAACATTGCTTTTCTTTACTTTTTTAAGCAAGTAATTGTTGAACAAAAATAAAGATAGGATTATCTGATGAAATGAAAGAATATGATAGGGGTGGAATATACATGATGATGCGAAGAACTGACTCATTGGAAAAGACCCGGATGCTGGGAAAGATTGAAGACAAAAGGAAAAGGGCAGCAGAGAATGAGAGAGATGGGTAGCATCACTGACTCTTCAGCCGCTCAGTCGTGTCCGACTCTGCGGCCCCATGGACTGCAGCACGCCAGGCTTCCCTGTCCATCACCAACTCCCGGAGCTTGCTCAAACTCTTGTCCATCGAATCGGTGATGCCATCCAACCGTCTTATCTTCCGTTGATATTTGAGCAAAGTCTGGGAGATTGTGAAGGACAGGGACGCCTGGCCTGCTGCAGTCCATGGGGTCGCAAAGAGTCAGACATCCCTTAGCAACCGAACAACAATAATACTGATAGGTAGAAGTGTAGATCTTCAGTTAGGATGGTGATTTGATCAGTTCAGTAATAATAAATTTATATACTCACCATCTTGAATCCTCACTTTTCTCCTTTTCTACCTTACATTGTCATCTCCATCATAACTGTTTAATGTATATCCTCAGCCCCCTGCTCCTCTCTTGTTTCTTAACCCTGTTAAACCCATCCAAATCTGTATTAAATCTGTTTCTGCATCTAAACAACCATGCTAACTTGTCTCACTACCATGAAGTGAGCCAATACTAAATTTCCTTAGTCTGGTGATTCTCAAACTTTAAAGTGTATTAGAATCTCAGAATCATTAGATGAACTTGTACATGAGCCTTGTCAATCAGATTGTTCGTTTTTGTTTTTTTTTTTTTGATATTGGTTTGTATGAATTCTTTGTATATTTTGGATCCTAACTCCTTCTCTGATACATGGTTTGCAAACACTTTTTCCCATTCCATAGGCTGCCTTTTCATTTTGTTAATTTTCTCTTGCTTTGGAGTAGCTTTTTAGTTAATGTAGTCCCATTTACTTATTTAGCTTTTGTAGCTTGTGCTTTTGGTACTGTATCTAAAAAATCATTGCTCAGACCAGTGTCCAGAAACTTTTTTCCTATGTATTCATGGAGTCTCATGGTATTAGATCTGAGGTTTACATCTTTGATCTGTCTTGGATTAATTTCTGTGCATGGCGTCTGACAGATCCAGCTTCATTGTTTTGCACATGGTTGTCCAGTTTTCCTGGCACCCTTTATTGAAGGGGCTATCTTTTCCCCATTGAGTGTTCTTGGATCTCTTGTCAAACACTACTTGACTATAAATGTGGCGGGGGCATATTTCTGGACTCTATACTGTGATATGTCCGCTTTTATGACAGTACCATGCTGTTTTAATTAGCTATGTAGTATAGTTTAAGATGAGCAAGTGTGAATGAATGCCTTTGGTTTTGTTCTTCTTTCTCAAGATTACTTTGGTCATTCAAGTTTCCTTTTGTGGCTCCAGACAAATTTTTAGGATTATTTTTTTCTATTTCTGTGGAAAATATCATTGAAATTGTGATGGAGACTGCACTGAATCTATAGATAACTTTGAATAATACAGATGTTGTATATAGAAACACAACTGATTTTTATATGTTGATTTTACATCCTGTAACTTTACTGAATTTGTTGATTAATTCTAGGTTTTGTTTTTTTTTTCAGTCTTTAGGGTTTTCTTATAATATCAAGTAATCTGCAAATAATGACAATTTTACTCCCTTTGCAATTTGGATGCCTTTTCATTTCTTGCTCAACATTTTTCTCACTCTATTTTGATTGCTTGCTGACTTTGCTGTAGCTTTATTTGTTTATACATTGGAGCCAGAAATACTGTCTTTATGTCAAAGCAGTCAGTTTGTCCTCCAGCATCAAAACACATTGCCATTATTAAGTTGAGCATACATTTAAGTGATGGGCTTGCATCTAGGAACTGTGTAGTATACCCCACCCAAAAGTACGTGTGTGTGTGTGTGTGTGTCTGTGTGTAAACATCTGTGTCTCAAGTTTTTAAGTATTAGGATTACTTAGCACAAACACCTGTGAAAGGCATGTAAAATTGAGACCAGCTGAGAGACAATTCACCTGGCTCCCTTATGTTCACTCTGAAAAATAGATTTATTAAGATATGGAGTAAAATAAGAGACAAACTGGTAGCAAAATTTACTTTTCTTTCTCTCTTGTATGGGTGTACATGCCAAGTAGGTATTTGTGTAAATGAAATATGTGCTTGATGTTGCCAAGGAAATACGTAATTTGTAAAACACCCCTCCTCCCTTCAAATAATCAGCACTGTGTATCTCCTAGCCATGAACACACATAAACAGAAAGAAATCTAGGCTATCAAGATCACCATCTTGGCACTGGGCTTTCCAGGGCAGTTTAAGTGTTCCCATTTGCACTGGCCTTTTAGATCTTGCCTTTTAACCCCACCCACATTCTATTCAGTTCTACTTTATTCACTTGCTTGGCATCCTAATCAGATCTCTGACCTGAAACCACTGCCTGCTTGTGACCTTAGCATTACCACTTTTCCCTGTTTTTAGAAGCACAATAGTAATATTTTAAAATTTCAGTATTCTACCATATATGATCACATTCAATCCCCAAGCCTATCCCTGTGAAGTTGGCCGAGTGAAGTAAGTTGCCCCAGCTCACACGGCTGCTAAGTGGCAGAGCCAGAACCTTGACCCCTTCTTTGCCCAGTGGGGTTTTTTTTTTTTTTTCTGTTATGCTACAAACCTTCTAAGTTGGTTTTAAATTAGACCAGTCGATAGTCAACTCCCCCTGAAAGTAAGATGAAGACAGAATAAAATTAAAACTCCCCTTTCCCTTCCCCCAGGAATACTACCTACATCAGTGGTATTACATACTTCTTGCATTACATCAGGAGAAATGTAATATCACATTTTCCCACTAAGTTTGATCACTTGTTTTAAGTTGATGAGCATGAGATCTCTCTTTGTGAAGATACAGTTTTCCTTTATAACTAACAGACAATCTGAGGCAGTACAGTTTTTTCCTAACAACCTTCCTCCCAGTACTTATCTGAATAACTTATTACATTGGGAGTTGCAGAATTTTCCAGTGCTAGTATTTCATCTACATGCGATAACTGCCATTCCTCTTAAGCTTTCCCTTTATCCTCCTAACCTCACTTAAAAAAAAATTGAGTATTGTGTGGGTTTTTTTAAATCATTGTATTATAACTCACTGCTATTACTATTTTTTTTTTCTTGGATGCTTCAATTGTCCCCAGATTTGAACCCATTGGTGTTTGAGGACCTCCTTGCTTTCTTGTGCTGAGATGTTCCTGTCCCACTTTATGCATTCCTTGCAAAACCTGGAGTTAGCCCTTTTTATGAGAAAGAATATTTAGAAACTTAAAATCTGCTGTTGTGAAGTCATGATATCTAGATCCTTTCAGTTGATATAGAAATAAACCTTTTTCAAAGTTAGGAGTTTATGCTGATTTAAATGGAGCATTGCAGGATTCTTTATCAACTTTTCTTCATTTCATATTTTTATGTCTCTTCTGCCATTATAGACCCTTTTTTAAGTCTGTATTTGTGATTCATTTTCATACTAGAAAGCATTATTTTTCACTTGTTTTAGAAAAACTTGTTCAGTTTACCTAAAGTGATCACTATATTTGAAAAGTAACAGGAGGGACTTCCCTGGAGATCCAGTGGTTAAGACTCATTGCTTCCACTGCAGAAGGCACAGGTTTGATCCTTGGTCAGGGAACTAAGATCCCACATGCCATGCCACATGGCCAAAAAAAAAAAAAAAAAAATGAAAGCTTAAAAGCTTCATGTCCCTAACTTCAATGCCTCAATGGGAAATAATAGGCAAACACATCAATGGTCCTGAAAAAATCCAGTTTTTAGGTAATCGTTGTTAAAGTTCCTAATTTCTATTTTCTTTTTTGCTATTTATACAAAGTCATCACACTCACAAGTTTATTTCTCCTAGTGTACAGATTCATATTTTAGATTCTCAGTGGAATCCAGTATTTTTGACATTGATAGCATTGTGCTGAATTTTAGTATTTGCTGCTTCATGCTTTTTATATTTTAGTGAGCTGTTTTTGAGTTGCTGGTTTACTTTGTGAATGATATAAAAAAATAATGAAAATGTGAACTAACCAAGACTAAACAATATGCAAATGAAAATACCTTATTGCCTTATCTGACTGGCACAGTCTGTGTAGTATGCATGCAATATTTAAGAATGTAATTATTAACAAGAGTTAGGTTTCTATGGAAATAGTAACTACTTTTATCTTTTACAAATTTGAAATTGTGTGAAAAGACCTTAATCCCAGTAATTTTATCTTTGTCCCCCAAACTGCTTATACACCACTTAGTAGACTTCCAGGGATTTCCAGCATTTAAACACTGTAAAAAAAAAAAAAAAAAAGTCATAGCTTTTTCGAATCCACCATCCTGGGCTCATCAAACCCCAGGCTTTTCTGATAAAGTAAATAAATTGCAATTTGATTTCTAAAGAACCCCTGATGCCTCCTTGGTACCTGCTTTTTCTTTGCACACTGATACTACTGCTTCACTATTCCTTCAAGTTGTGTTATAGTCTAGTTAGAATAGGTAAGAAATAAATGCCAAAATGGCCTTTTAAATGTTGTCATTTGAGGCCAATGCTCCAAATTGGAGACCTTTGAAACGAGGCCTATGAAGAAAAAAGCAGTCTAAATTAAAGTGTGCATTAACTGTTTGAACTGGAAATTACTTCGTTAATAAAACTATATAAATTAAAAACGATGCATATATATGTATTTCTTTATTCTGTGTTGTCTCTTCCATGTCGAGATGTCCAAGCCTAGAATTCAGGAAGAGGCCTGGGCTGGAGAGGTTTACAGTGGGAACGAGGGGCGATCTTTCAAGTTTGGCTGTGAAGAGCAAGAAAGTGCCAAGGAGCAAAGAGTTTAGGACCCAGAAGAGACTGCAATGTGTTTACATGTTGATGGGAGGGTGCAAGCCAGCCAAACTGCTGTCATCCCCACAGGATCCAGGCAGTAGGAGGCCACCTGGTTTGATTCATGGTGATCATTTTCAGTCTTCCCAGAGATGAGCCTAAACCCAGTGAAGTCAGTGTTAATCATTTTCCAGATTCTGCTAAGGGAAAAACAATCTCTGACCACTCACTCTGAATATAGAATTAATCAAGTTCTCACTTGGGTCCCCACCGTAATCTGCAAAATACTCTCCATGCTGTATTGCATTTATTTGTGTACGTCTCTTCTCGGTAAGTTGTGTTTTGTTCAGCTTAGATGCCACGTGCACAGCTGTTGCTGATGCATGTAGCATTCAATAAAGAGTAATAGCCTTTTATTAAGTTAACATTCATTTTTAAAAAATCAGGCCTTTTGTGTTACCCTACGAAATCTTCACAACCCTGTGAAAAACGCTAAGTATTTGCAGTTTCTACGTAAGAAACCTGAGACTTAAGAAAGCTAAGTAACTTGTGCAGTCACACAGTAAGTGGAAGAGTCAGGACTCCAACCCAGTCTTTTAGCAAGATTCATGCTCTTAAGCTCACTATATGATTGAATAAGTGAATGACTGGATGGGTATAAAGCAATTCAAAGGGATAAAATTCCCATAAATGAACTACCATACCACTTTTTAAACACAACACATACTCAGAATGTCTAGTTGCTTAACAAATGCTTTTTGTTGGGAAAAAAATGGGACAGTTGCAAAACTGAAATTAGGGTAAATTGTTAACCACTGGAGGCTTCCTGCTTGCTTGCTTATTCTTTCTTTGTAGAATACAAAAAGGATTAACATCCATCCTGTCTTTGTTCATCTTTGTATACACTGCTCCAAGAGTTTGATGATACTAAAAAGACCAACTCTTCATGGGAAAAGAAAGTGTCTTTTGCTTTAAAACTGTTGCCTGCAAAACAATAAGGCCGTATAGCAGAAAACTATATTCAATATTGTGAGGTAAACCATAATGGAAAAGAATATGTATATATAATATGTATATATATCATACAAGAATATGTATACATAAATGTATATACATATAACTGAATTTGCTGTGCAGCAGAAACTAATGCAATATTATAAATTAACTATGCATCAAATAAAAATAAATTTTTAAAAAGCGCTATTGCCTGAAAAGACCACACAAACCTAGTTGATTACATCTGTAACTGTCTCGGAGCCACCCAGAGCAGTATGTGAAGCCCTTGCTTGTAGTATGTGCTGGGTGTGACTGCCACTCATGGTCCCCAAGGCCACCAGCCTAGGCCTGTTGGTCCTGCTAGCATTGTGTCAAGCCATCCCGACTGAAATGAGGATGTCATGATCTCAAATTTGAGATCTTAATTTATACCAAAGAACTCAATTTATATCTAAAATAAAAACTTCAAGGAAGTTTGGGATTTCTGGTTTGTTTTTGGTGGGTAGTTTTGCTTTCTAGCCTCTGCTATTCAGGGAAGTATGCTAGAAGGAAGTTAGTGAAGGGAAAGTGAAAGTCACTCAGTCATATCTGTTTGCAACTCCATGGACTATATAGTCCATGGAATTCTTATTGCATAATAATTACACTATATTCTACAGATTGAACTTTACTTAAATCATTCTAAAAGTGCTCTGTTCCCCCCCACCTTTTTTTTCAGCATTCTGAATTGTTTCTTTAGGTTTAACCTAAAGGCAATTGTAAGAAAATAACCCAAAGAATTCACCTTTATTTCAGGTTGCTTCTTCAGACAATACAAGGTAGGCTTTTACCAAACCCACTCATTATTTCCTGTGAATCATTTCCAGGGCCATGTTCATAGTAAGAGTTGAAACTTTCTCTTTTTAAGTAAACTACTCTGTTCTAGAAACTTGCATAGAATGAGAAAAGAAACCTAAAAAGTTTAGTGCTTAACCATTTGATCTATAAATGAATCATTTTAGTCATAAGTACAGACTCCAGTGTGGTTTCCTATCCCAAAAAACAAATCAACCCTCTTTATTAAACTCAGTTTTTCTTACTGAGGTATAATTGAAAAATGTCATTATATTTCATTAATAGTTTTAGGTCAATGACATAATGACTTGGTATTTGTATTGGTATTTGTATTGGGTTGGCCAAAATGTTCATTCAAGAAATTGTGTTGTAAAGTTATCACTACAATAATTCTAGTTAACACCTGTCACAATAGATGGTTACAAAATTATTTTTCTTGTGATGAGAACTTTTAAGATCTATTTTCTTAGCAACTTTCAAATAAGCTATAATCACCACCTATATTTTACATCCTCATGATTTATTTTTTAATGGCATGTAATTGCTTTACAATGTTGTTAGTTTTTGCTATACAACAAAATGAACTAATTTTATAAGAGTTCATACCCTGTGATCACCTTCAGCCATTTCTCCCTCTCCCCAACCAAGCACCAATTTGTTCTCTGTGAAGTCATTTTGGTTTTTGTTTTTAGATACCATGTGTGAGATTGAACAGTGTTTGTCTGACTTATTTCACTTAGCATAATGTCCTCAGGGTCCATCCATGTTGTCACAAATGGCTGAAGAATATTCCTTTGTATCTATATACATCTTGTTTATCCGTTCAACCATCAGTGGACACTGTCATTTCCAGAGCTTGGCTATTGTAAATAACGTTGAAATGAACATGGAGGTGCATAAATCTTGAGTTAGTGGTTTCATGTCCTTCAGATAAATCCCCAGAAGTGGAATTGCTAGATCATATAGTAGTTCTATTTTTTAAGGAATCTCTATACTGTTTTCCACAGTGGCTGTGCCAATTTACATTCCCACTGATAATGCATGAGGATTCCCTTTTCTTCACAGCCTTGTTTAACACTTCTCGTCTTTTTGGTAACAGCCAGTCTAATAGTTGTGAGGTTATACCTTACCATGGTTTGGATTCATGTTTCCATGATGATTATAGTGATGTTGAGCACCTTTTCATGTACCTGTTGGGCATCTGTATATCGTCTTTGGAAAAATGTCTATTCAGATCCTTTGCCTATTTTTTAACTGAATTGTTTGGGAGAGAGGTTGCTTTTGTTTTGGTATTGGGTTGTACGAGTCTCTATATTATTTTGGATATTAACTCATCAGAGCTGTGATTTACAAATATTTTCTCCCATTCTGTAGGCTTCATTTTCATTTTGTTGTTTCCTTTGCTGCGCAGGAGTGATTTCACCTCACTAGTGATGTGAACATTTCACCCTAATGATGTTCTTACTGTAAAATGAAGGCGTTATAGTAGGTCATTCATTTTTAACCTTCCTTTCAAAATCTCCAACACATAACAAGTCAGAGCAGAAATAGGCTGGGGGCCCAGGTCATCACACAGTGGAGGCCTGTCTTCCATCGAAGCCTCTTGATGTCCATGCTACTGGAAGACCCTTAATGAAATGCCTTTTAGAGTTGTCATTCAACATCCACCATCTCCAATATGATGGCAGACTTAAAAGTCATAGAGCTAAATTGTGGTGTAAGAGCCCAAATCCAAGCCCCTATTTTGTACTGAAGAACAAACTTCTGCTCACATTGACAAATTAGGAGTGAGAGGAGCTGTTCAAATACCAGATATTTGTTGGGCCACAGCAATGCAGCAGGATGTTGAAAGTTCTGAGTCCTCTTCTGATATTTCATCATTAAAGAAACTGATTTCTGCATGTTAATCTTGTATCCCACTTCAGTATCCTAAGTAAACCATAATGGTAGAGTATTTTTAAAATGTATATATGTGTATAACTGAATTGCTGTGGCTATACAGCAGATTTACACATTGTAAATCTTCAGTTTTTTTAAAAAAGAGGAATGATGACCTAAAAAAAAACCCCAAACCAAATAATGGCTGTACCAACCATAGGTTGTTGCAGGTCAGGACTATGAGGTTATGGTACTCCGCAGAAGGAAAGTTTCATGGTCACTTTTTCCCTTCTCCTCTTTCCCCAAGTATGAGCTTGAGCCTCCCAGAATGGCAGCTAAATGTCCCCTCAGCCAGAGAAATGCCAGTAAGGATTATGAAGTTTGTGTTTTTGAGAGACGTTGGTGCCCCGATAGCCTGGAGATCAGCTGAATGGCAGATTCACAGTGACACCTTAAGATCTTGAGATCCTGATGAATGAAGTATGTGTATGTCATATCTGAGAGGAGAGCGAGGTGTTTAGGGGGCCAGGGAATCTCTCAGTAGCTCCACAATTGGCAGATAAGATTAAAACTCCAGCAACAGGAAAAGTCAGGGCCACTGACAATTGGAAATATTGGCATGGGGCACAGAGGCCTCTTGGCTGGATTAGGACCAGATGGGTAACAAGCTGACCCCTCCCAGCTGTTCATCTTGATAATTAAAGTAAATCTTGCACCTGTGATACAAAATTAGCTCAGAAACCAAAGACAACCCTGGGTAAAGTACATTTGTTGCTCTGAACACAAAGGCTTACTATCAAGAGGCATTTAGTTTAAGCAGCATTTCAATTAGTCATATAAAAGAACAGTTTCTAGCTATTAACTCTTTGTCACCTGAGCTGATTTAAAAATAATTCAAACCTCACTGACTTCAAAACTCAACTTTCCCCAGAGCCAGATAAAAATGCTACATTGAATAATTCTGTTCATTTATAACCGAAGTCTATTTGAAAGCTACAACTACAATCAGTCCTGAAGCAGCAGCCTATGAAATAAACTTCAACTTTATGGTTTAATAGAAAAGAGCACTGGATTGAGAGACCACTAGACCCGAGTTAGTCCTCTAAGCAAACTTAAACACAGCTTTTGTTTTCTCTGTGCTTCTCTCAACTACAAAATAGAGAGATTAGACGGGAGTAAACTCAGATTCCATGAAATTCATAATCAAGTCCTTGAATGAGATTAATAGCACAGACTGCCAATTATTGGGGCTTTCAGTTAAACCTTTAAATACCCAAAGGGAAGGGGCCACAGTAAACAAGTTTTCAACTGTTCCAAGACACTGGCATGCACTTTACTTTCATTGTTCACAGAAATGGCTTGCACAGCTCACTAATATTCCTAAGTTGCTGAAATGTAGGCCCCCGAACAGAAAGTGGCTTCAGCTTCTACAGCTCTCAATGAGGTGGGGAGCTTTTGCCACCTCGAGGTTAGGGCTCCTAAGTGCTGTTCTCTAAAAATGCAAATACACCTCCTGCCTACAGGTTACTCTTTAAAATCAGTTTCATTGATCCATGTTTTTAAAATATATTTTTTAAAAAGACCAAGTTATTGACATAGCTGAGTAGCAGGAGCTAGATCCTTTTTCTTTTTGCTTACATACATTTTTTCTAGTTATCTAATGGCATCCGGGGAGAAGGCAATGGCAACCCACTCCAGTACTCTTGCCTGGAAAATCCCATGAGTGGAGGAGCCCGGTGGGCTGCAGTCCATGGGGTCGCGACCAGTTGGACACAACTGAGCGACTTCACTTTCACGCATTGGAGAAGGAAATGGCAACCCACTCCCAATGTTTTGCCTGGAGAATCCCAGGGATGGGGGAGCCTGGTGGGCTGCCATCTATGGGGTCACACAGAGTCTGACATGACTGAAGTGACTTAGCAGCAGCAGCAGCAATGACATCCGGCCCCGTCAGTTCAGTTCAGTCGCTCAGTCGTGTCCGACTCTTTGCGACCCCATGAATCGCAGCACGCCAGGCCTCCCTGTCCATCACCAACTCCCGGAGTTCACTCAGACTCATGTCCATCGAGTCAGTGATGCCATCCAGCCATCTCATCCTCTGTCGTTCCCTTCTCCTCCCGCCCCCAATCCCTCCCAGCATCAGAGCCTTTTCCATTGAGTCAACTCTTCGCATGAGGTGGCCAAAGTATTGGAGTTTCAGCTTTAGCATCATTCCTTCCAAAGAAATCCCAGGGTTGATCTCCTTCAGAATGGACTGGTTGGATCTCCTTGCAGTCCAAGGGACTCTCAAGAGTCTTCTCCAACACCACAGTTCACAAGCATCAATTCTTCGGCACTCAGCCTTCTTCACAGTCGAACTCTCACATCCATACATGACTACTGGAAAAACCATACCCTTGACCAGACGGACCTTAAGTCGGCAAAGTAATGTCTCTGCTTTTGAATATGCTATCTAGGTTGGTCATAACTTTTCTTCCAAGGAGGAAGCGTCTTTTAATTTCATGGCTGCAGTCACTTCATGGCAAATAGATGGGGAAACAGTGGATGACTTTATTTTGGGGGGCTCCAAAATCACTACAGATGGTTATTGTAGCCAAGAAATTATAAGATGCTTACTGCTTGGAAGGAAAGTTATGACCAGCCTAGACAGCAGATTAAAAACCAGAGACATTGCTGTGCCAACAAAGGTCCATCTAGTCAAAGCTATGGTATTTCCAGTGGTCATGTATGGATGTGAGAGTTGGACTATAAAGCAAGCTGAGAGCCGAAGAATTGATGCTTTTGAACTGTGGTGTTGGAGAAGACTCTTGAGAGTCCCTTGGACTGCCAGAAGATCCACCTAGTCCATCCTAAAGGAGACCAGTCCTAGGTGTTCATTGGAAGGACTGATGCTGAGGCTTAAACTCCAATACTTTGGCCACCTCATGTGAAGAGTTGACTCATTGGAAAAGACTCTGATGCTGGGAGGCATTGGGGGCAGAAGGAGAAGGGGACGACAGAGGATGAGATGGCTGGATGGCATCACCGACGATGGACATGAGTTTGGGTAAACTCCAGGAGTTGGTGATGGACAGGGAGGCCTGGCGTGCTGCAGTCCATGGAGTTGCAGAGTTGGACATGACTGAGCGACTGAATACTTTTTTTATCCAAGAAACTGAAAAGACTAAACAAGTCATATTACTATACCCAAACTGCAGCTTTATTAAAAAAATAAATAAAACAAACAGCTAGAAAGAAATTAAATACCAAAATGCTGGTGACTACTTCCAGGTGGCTCATGGGTGTTTTCATTACGCATTTTCCAAATTTCTGTAATGCACATGCACTAACCTTTGATAATTGCAAAAATAATTGTTAAAAAGATCTACTTATCTGGTTGCAGCACATCATTACTGAACAGTAGTTTTGTGGTCAGTCACCAGAAATTGTGGAGCGTTAGAGGAGGGAGGCTACTGCTCTCAATCTACACTTGGAAAGATGGAGATGTGTGGTGCTGGGGACCAAATGTGATGCTCAGAAAGGGAGAGTAACCTAGGACTTCTTTCCTTCCTAGGTCCCACTCTGGGTGAGATAGGCTCTACATGCCTGGAGTCTACATTTCATCACTATCCTTGCAATCCTTCATTTGGGTTATAGTGTTCTTGTGTTGATTTGTCTAGTATTTTCCCACAGCTGTGAGTAGTGCTATGTCAATGTCCTACATTTTGTGCAAGGGAGAAATATCATGTCTTCGTCGTCCAACACCTTTCCCCTACCACGGTCCACAGAAATGACAGAGGAGGTCTGATCTAATAGGGAAAGTTCTTCCTGGACCAGGGCTGGAATTTGCCCACCAAGGCCACAACAGGAGACTGCCTTTTAAATCTAGTTAGTACTGAGAAGTGAAGTGTTAGTCACTCAGTCGTGTCTGACTCTTTGTGACCCCGTGGACTGGAGCCCACCAGGTTCCTCTGCCCATGAGTGGATAGCCACTGCCTTCTCCACGGGATCTTCCCTACCCAGGGATTGAACCCTGGTCTGCTGCACTGCAGGCAGATTCTTTACTGAGCCACCAGGGAAGCCCAAACTAGTGTTAACCTCTTTACAAATGTGTAAGAACCATGAGACCTATTTTGAAGCAGTACAGTTTACAGAGATGTTTAGCATGGATTCAAGGCCCCAGTACCAACCACCTAACTAGCAAAAGGGTAAAATGTTGTTGGTCTTCACTTACACTGCCTAGCAGTTAGTTCAGTTGCTCAGTCGTGACAAGAAACCTTACTGTTTATCAAAGAGTGATATGCAAAACATCTTCACATCACAACCACCGAGGGGGGAGGGTGCTTGATGAGTATCCAAAATGTAAAAATAACAAAGTATAGATATGCAGATTCTATAGACTAAAATGTAAACATCTGAAAACAAATCTGTCTCTACTACTAATTATTTACTAGCATCATATTCCGCTCAATTAGCTCACTGAGAAAAAACACATACTTACACATCCTTACATTTCTAAAGCCAGTGCCTTTCAAGGCCCTATTTAATCACTTCTTGCTTATTAATACCCAAGTATTAAAAAATCACACACATACCCTCTTTCAAACTGCAAACTAAGTATGTTCAATAGTGGTTCCTCAAAAGCCTGTATATTTCCAGAACTTTATTAAAATAAGAAAAGTAAATATATATGAAAACAGTAATGGAAAACAAGGACCTCTATCAGCTTTATTAGCTGCAATATGCATTATATGTAATTATATATATAAATTTAAAAATTACATGTAATATAACAAAAACTTTAGTTTTGAAAAATGTTTTATTCAAGAATTTCAAATATTTTCCAAAATACAGTTTCCTAGATTGCTACAAAAGAAAGCAAATTTAATATGAAATTTAAATCATTAAATATGTTTCACTAGTATATACATTTAGAATGCCAAGCAATTTATATTTAGCCCTGGAATGCGTACCATGTCTTTCATTTTTCCTTATTAAAGGCTCAATCCAGCACTTGGGATATAGGCTATGTACAACAGGCAAAGTTCAGTGTTCACAGGAATTTCACATTAGCTTCCTCAACTTACAGCTGTGGTAGTTTGTCCACAGGGGTGTCAAATTTGAAGTCTGTAGGAAACAGATCTGGGGCCCGAGGATAGATTAGTCTGTACGACTGCCTGATTGTAACATCAGCAACACCAGCAATATCTCCAATCTCTACGAGACAAAAATCAAAGTATTAAGTATAACTTCCATCCTAACTCCCTTCTACCTGCATTCTAATTTTGGGACCTGGTAGTATAAAATGTCTAAGTGAAAAAGAAAACAAAAATATTTTTAACAGTTAGAAAGTAGGGCTACAGTAACAACAATAATGGTCTCAATATCTATTATCTTGAAGGGTTGTTGAATTAACATTAAAAAGTTTTACTATATGTAAAACATCTGAACAGTTCGGGGCATAGCAGAATGTGTGATAACTATTATACTGCTTACTGTATTTAGAATGGACTTCTCCACAATAAATTTTTTTGAGGATCACAAAAGTAATCCACGAATACATTCTTGTAAAGAAATTCACTTTATTATTTCTGTGTTTTAAAGTTCCCCTATATCTCCCCTAGCAAACCTCTATTAAGAGGTTCTTATAAGGTTAAAACCAAGTGGGATCACACTATAAATATTTTTCTCCAAACTCTTTTTTCTATTTAACACATCTGAGATCAAATAGCTATATATTACAGCATGATGTAGATGGTTTTCACTATTATAAACACATACTGGAGCATATATACTGAGCTCATTTGAGTTATTTCTATACTAAAGAATCCAAGGATCTGCATTTACCATTTAAACTCAAGTGTGACTTTTTTCTTTTTTTAAATGAAGTCCCAAAGGACTGCCACATGACAATTATTTGGTTAGTTATACTTAATCAAAATAGATTTTTAAAACACACCCTTTAATACAACCTCATTTTATCTTTCAGAGTTTTATCTTTTCCAGTTCGATATCAGTGAGATTTTATGGCTTTAAAGTGTGGATGCAGCCATCAGTAAATAATTTTAAATTTCCTTATGTTACATTCTATTTTTCTGGACATAAATACCAATGAATATAAACTGTATGTATATCAGCTAGCTGCTGGGCAGGGAAAGAAAGGACCTTATATTTCAAGAAAACCCATCATGTGAAACACAAACAGAAAGTGTCAAGATGATTAAAATAAACTTTACAACTATTAATAGGAATGAAGGTAAGGACAATCTGCCCAGCCACAGCTTCTCAATTTTCCAAGAAGACTCAAAATTTTCTTGAAAAGTACAAGTGGAGCCCAAAGGGAATGGATAATGGCACATTTAAATACCTAATGGCTGGCTGCTTCTGTCTAATCGTCTTCTATATAATTTACTACTTTTATTAACATAGGAGCATACAGCCTAAGCTGAGGTAAAGGCTATTCTGAATAAGGCATTCAGTTATTGCAGCAAGTAATTTCACTTCCTCACTTTTAAATTTACAACTGCTCCTTTCTCTTTATAAAACTTTTTGCAGATCACAGAAGTAATTAATTAGTGAATGCTGTGTGTTGTGCTGGAGGAGAAAATGGCAACCCACTCCACTATTCTCCCCTGAAAAACCCCATGGACAGAGGAGCCTGCTGGGCTACAGTCCAAAAGGTCGCAAAGAGTCAGACACAACTGAGTGACTGGGCAGAGCACAGCACACAGCTTCTCTTTCTTTATAAATCTTTTTGAGGATCACAGAATTAACACATACATGCTTATAAAGAAATTCACTTAATATTTGTCTGAAAGTTCTACAACAGTAAATTAAAAAATAGCTGAAGGCTGAACAGTATTTTCATGAAGAAACTGTGAACAGCATACAAAAGAAGAAAGGGAATAGATTTCACAGAAAGGCAAAACTTGATGCTCAGCACACATTTATAGTGTGCCTATCTGTAGGGTTCATGCCAGCTCCAGAGAAACAAAGCATGGCTGCCTCCTATCAAGACTTAAAAGGTAAGTTTTGAGGTGGGGAAAAAGACTATTCCAAATAGCCAGAAATATTTAGGGGATACAAATAAAAACAACTTCTAAAAATGAAAAAAAAAAAAATGCATGAACTAAAATTACTTAATTCAAATGAACAAAAAAGTTAAGTACATGGGGTTATGCCCGCAAAATATTTTTATTTATGAGCCACTTAAAAGCAAAATATTGTATTTTCTTAAGTTTTGATGCTAAGGAACTACCTCTTAAACATAGGCTCTGGATATTTACTGTCACACCTCAGAGAACTGCAGGTTCATTTCCAGACCCCTAAAATAAAGCCAATATTGCAATAAAGCGAAACAGATGAATTTTTTGGTTTCCTAGTACATAATAAAAAATTATGTTTACACTGTAGCTTAAGTGTGCAAAATAATTTTGTCTAAAAAAAGAACACACATACCCTAATTAAAAAAAAACTTTTATTACTAAAAAACAAAAATGTTAACCATCATCTAACAAACAGAATTGCCATAAATCTTCCATTAGTTAAAAAAAAAAAATGCAGTGTCTGTGAGGTACAACAGAATGAGGTATGGCTGTACCTGCTTCATACCTTAAAATGGACATACAATCACATACTACAGCCTTCACAATTTTACCAATACTCTTCCTGATAAAGAATCCTACCTTTCTGGGTCCTTTTCTCAGCTGATGCCTGTGAGGCCATGTAAATAGCAGCTGCTGCCACAGATATCGGGCTCCTTCCAGGAACCAAATCCAGTTCCACAGCTTTACGGGCTATATGAGTCGCTGCCATCTGTACTTGCTTAGGAAGACAAAGGTTGGAACAAAACCTGGACATGAAGTCCCCAGTTGTAATCAAATCCACACTGGTTTCTAAAGCTTTCAGAATAAGTTTAAAACATCGACCAATTTCTTTCTTAGAAATTCGTGATACAGCGCATATTTCTAAAAGACAAAAAAGGTTTAAATAAATAAATCCACCTAGGCCATGTAGTTCACCTTATAAATCTATCATTTTTTATTATAAAAGTAATATACTGCAAAATTCTATCCTGCCTTAAAGATCAATCTAATTCTCTCAGTGATACTTCTCACAAAACTAATTTAAAATTTCTCAATTAATTTAAATGTTTACAACAGCTTTAAAAAAGAAAAAGCTAAATGTAGGTCTTACTATTTCAAAATATTAACTTCTCTGAAGTTTCAATTCACCCAAGTTTCTTCAATCAATCAAAAATTTCTTTGATATGTATTAATCTGTTCTAAGGGGTATATCAGGAAAATGAAAGAAAATATTCAAACTAAAGAATGCCTCTCAAGTTACACAGTGTCATACATACATGCAATCCCTGCAATTACAGACAACAGCAAAATGTGATCAAGTATTTGACCCTGTTCTAAAATTTCAACTAACACTAAGAATAAATTTAACAGAAGTCTTAGTTTTAGCTGCAAGAACCATTGCCTCTTCAGTGTGACACAAGAAAACATATAAAATATTCCTGGATGAATGAAGGGTAATTATAGTCTTAAGCTAAGATGTCCAAGTATCACAGCAACATTGAATAAGCTGTAATGTTTTCATGCATAAACTGAAAACTACATGAAAAATATTAGTTCTATCAAAGCCTTCAACCTAGCTAAAAATGAAAACTGTCTAACTCTAGAGAAAAAATTTCATTGATTCTAAGGCTTGACTCTCTCACCTGTAGAGACCTGTGCTGGGAGCAGAAACTTTGCTGTACATCCAGTGTACACACTTGCAACAAAGGATTCTGAGGCCAGGCCTCAAAGCTCACAAAATACAGTCAGAAGACCTTACTAACAGGGCTTACATGGACTAACATGACTTTACAGGGGAAAACAGCCTGAAAAGAACATGATCAATATGATCATAGAATTTTTGTCAAGGAACAAAATAAGGTGCTGTTTACAAAGATACTTACGTGGATTACTGTATGTAACCAGGAAGCTTAATTTACTAAGCATCTAAGCTGCTGACTTTGGCCTGTCACTTTAATATGAAATAGATTAACATTTCTATCTAAACAATTAAAAACTTACCTTTAAATGTTCTAGGAACCCCTTCCTGTCTGCAGGCAATATAAAGACAAGCAGAAGCTATGGCATCATTGGCTCTCCCCTTTAGGCTCTTCTGTTCATACACTTGCTTGAATAGGTTATTTGTTCGATCCTTCAAAGCAGAGAAAAGTGAAAGTCGCTCAGTCATGTCTGACTCTCTTTGTGACCCCATGGACTATACAATCCATGGAATTCTCCAGGCCAGAATACTGCGGTGGGTAGCCTTTCCCTTATCCAGCAGATCTTCCCAACCCAGGGATCGAACCCAGGTCTCCTGCCTTGCAGGTGGATTCTTTACCAGCTGAGCCATGAGGGAAGTCATCATAGCAGAGAAACTAGGTTTAATTAATTCTAGGCCATTTAATTAACCATAATAGCAAACTTTCATGTGTTCACTAAAATTATGCTAAGTCAAAGCCAGCACAGTTTACAGAATATAGACAAGAACTTACAACTATATTTCGAGGGAGGTTGATTCTGTCTGCCATGGTAGTGATTTCTTTAAATGCATTCATCATTGCCCGATCAGAACTACTCATGGTTCTCCTATTCTGGTACTTAGAATTACCAAATTCATCAAAACTTGCAGCTCCTGTACCCTATAAAACAAAGTTTTATAACTTATGCAAAAAAAACTCTGAAAACCTGAATGAACAATTATTCCAAGAAAACAACTTGCACAATCTGACTCCATATTGCCCAAGAAATCTACCCCGAGCAACCTCTATTCCTCAAAGAAAAAATACCAGGTTTTAAGGTGGTTTTAAAGAGTTTTTCTAGCAAATACTTTAAGTGAAAAATATTATTACAGAATAACATAAACAATGAAATTTCACAGACCTAGGAGGAAAATCACGATTATCTCCAAAAGGTGCTTAAAAAAGGTAAGCAAACAAATCTCCCAAGTCCAGACCCAGCACACTGATTAATGGAAAAACATTAGCAGCATTACCACTAAAAGTCAGAAGACAAAAATGCCTCCTGTCACTACCATTTTCTAACACTGTACTAAAAAAACTAGCCAGTATGACATGATTATAACTATAAAATGTAATTGTATAACAATTGTATTAGTACAATTATATTAAAATTCAGCAGGAAAGAGATATCAAGTACAAATCTGAGACCAAACTGATAAACTATCTTCAGATAATATCTCTGTATATACCTAGAATTATTCAAGAAAATCACTCAAACTGTAATGAATTCATCAGAGTGGCAAGGTCAAAATTAACAGAAATCAATAGCCTACATACGTGTAAATCAATCAGAACATGCAAGAAAAACCTGCAATTACAACAGCAACAAAAAAGACAAAATATTTAGATTAACTTAGAAGGAAAACTTTAAAACACCCACTGAAGGACAGATATGACCTAAGGAAATGCATACTATATTTCTGGATAAGATTTTTCATTAAGAAGTCAGTTTTCCCTGAGCCAATTTGAAAATAAATCTAACCCAACAGTGAAAATAATTACCAAGTTTTTGTTTTTTTTTAAATAAACAAAGTTATTCTAACATTAAATGGAAAAGACCACTGAAGAAAATGCTGAAAAGGTTATAAAAGACGACTGCTGGTGCTGCTGCTAAGTCGCTTCAGTCGTGTCCAACTCTGTGCGACCCCACAGACGGCAGCCCACCAGGCTCCCCCGTCCCTGGGATTCTCCAGGCAAGAACATTGGAGTGGGTTGCCATTTCCTTCTCCAATGCATCAAAGTGAAAAGTGAAAGTAAAGTCGCTCAGTTGTGTCCTACTCCCAGCGACCCCATGGACTGCAGCCTACCAGGGTCCTCCATCCATGGGATTTTCCAGGCAAGAGTACTGGAGTGGGGTGCCATTGCCTTCTCCATAAAAGACGACTAATGCTCCCAAATATTAGAATAGCGTAGTGTGTCCTTAGACAACTAAGACCAGGTTAGAGAAAGGATAAAAAGTCCAGAAATATTCCCAAATACATACAGAAATTTAACATATGACAAATGTAGCATCTTAAAAAATTTCTTTGCCACAAATGCATAAATAATTGTCAAAGGAATCAAAAGAACATAGTAGCAGTGGTTACCTGTTTCTGACAGGGAAAAGGGACTGTGGTAGAAACAGTTTAGGGGTCAAGAGTGAGGAAAACTACTGTTCTTTTTATGTATCTTTGAATCATGTATTTCCTACTGGAAAAAAGTAAACATTAAAAAAAGTAACAGTATTAAATTAGTTGTAATCTTAAAATTTGAAAACATTCTTAGTATATATTTTTCCAGCCTGTAAAGCCACATGCAGAAACTACCTACTTTTAAATACTCATTGTTAACTTTTTAACTTAGCCCACATCATGTTTTTCAAACTTAGTATGTAATTTATAGGGCATGAAAAAATGACCTGCTTTTGCATAATTCCTTAAAAATAGACTATGCAGTAGTATAAATTAAGTCCTAAAATAGCATATGCTTCCTGGATGAGTTCTTTGAAATAATGCCACTATTACTTCCAATTCAGAGAGCAGAGCAACAACCAGCCAGGCTGCCAGGAAGATTACGCTACTGCTTCTATGTAACAGCAGCAGGTGCCATTGACTGAACACATTATATACACTACATGTGTATAGATACTTTATACATATTTCCATGTAACCCTCAGAATGTCTCTGAGGTTGCAGTATTCTCACTTTACTGATGAGAAAAGTAGAGCTTAGGAGAGTCATAAATTCACCATTATTGGCAAATAGTCTATGATACAGTCATCCAATTTATCTTAGTGATCTTGAGGGAAAACAGAAAAGATTACTAGGAACATTTTAATATGAACTCAAAGAGCCTACAGTACTCAATTTTTTTGTGCAAAACTGCTTCATTAAAACAAGGGCCTAAGATACAGAGTCTGTAACTTCAATGCATTAGTCTCCCATTTAAGACAGAGAAATAAACAAGGCAGCCGTCAGTACCACTAGCCTCAGTGGCTCATCTTACTCTCCGATAGAGAGTCCTCCCTGGAACAGCGACTGATAATTTTGCGAAGTTTCCAATCTCCAGGTCTTTGGTCAGTCTGCACCTGGCATTTCCTGCCAAATGGATTTATTACCTTGCCAATCATAGTAGACAAATCTCCATCACTCAGAAGAGGATTCTGAGAATCTCCAACTCGAGATGGATCTTTTGTTGCTTTATCATTGCTGAAAGTTCTCCACTCAGATCCTACATCAATAACTCGGTCACCTGAGAATATAAATGGAAATCTGAATTGTCTCGTCAAGATAGGATTTATTTAACACAGCCTAAAGCCCAACTTATTTCTTTTATTCCCAGAAAATCTCAACACGAACATCAGGCTTCAGCTTAAGTATCTTGTCTCAGACTTTTATCTTAAAGTATTCCTATTTTGACAGTTCTATAATAACCCTCTTCAAACATTATGCTATGATTAGCTGTATTTTAACTTCTGGAATAAAGAAGTAGACAAAATAAAGACAAAAATAAAGTTAATCAAGTGATAAAAAAATAAGGTAACAATGAAGAATCAAGATTTGGAAAAAAAAAAAAAAAGAATCAAGATTTGAACAAAACGTGCAACAGGCACAGAAATAAAAACCAGAAAACACTGTTCATGATGTTATTAATATACAGTTTAAAGAAATTACAAAGTTTTCATGGGCAATGCTCTGCAAAGAACTAAGCCTAAGGGGATACGTTAGTAACTATTTGAAAATATTGAAAATATTTGGGGGTCAAATAATTCATACAGAATAAACTTAAGCCTAGAATCAGTAAGCAGAAAGGTAGGTAAACTTTTATTTTTACACAAAGAAGCAGTGGCTAAAAACGCCACGCCAAGAAACCAGACAGGTAGATTTGGTGTAGATTACTGCTTTGAGGGGAATGCTCAACGGCTGGTAATACCTCTACAACAGACAAGCGTTAACAAGAACACCTGCATTTGCCAGTCACTGTGCCCTTTGTAAATGTTATTTTTCAATCCTTAAGGCTTTATAAAAATAGGTATCACTTTTATTGCCACATTAAAAATAAAATTAATTTGCCTAACATCACACAACTAGAACTGAAATGCGAATGGGATTCCAGAATCTGATCTATACTGCATTTATAAAACATTAGCTTTTCACCAATGTGATAAAATTAAAAGCAGGAACCAGGCCATTTTCATCTGTGCCTATATACAGCAAACAGAAAGGAATGGAAGAAATAAGTTATCTCAGTAGTTAAAAAAAAGTTGATATTGACAGTCAATTAATATAATGGTTAACAGTATGGACTCTATCAGTTGCTGTTTAGCCTTGGACAAACTTCCTCATTTCTATAGTAGTGCAATGATTCAGCTTTAAATTTCCCCAATTACCTTATTTTAAATAAATTAAATAATACAGTTTCAATCCATATGAAGTGCTTAAAAACCAGTTCACACCTGTGCTGGATTCATGTCAATGTATGGCAAAACCTATACAGTATTGTAAAGTAAAATAAAGTTAAAAAAAAAAAACAACCAGTTCAAAGTAAGTTGCTTGATATTAGCTATTTAATGCTATAAAAATAAGATGACATTCTGACAGTTTGTTATTAATTCTGAATAAGAAGAGCACCAGTTGTAAAACATTAACCTCCATACTAGACTTTAAAAGTATCAGAGTGCTCTGCTGCAGTATTTGGTATGTAGGACAGCAAAGGAGGTCGGGAGAGAACAGAAGGAACTCAATGCAGACTGCTGAACTTTTTATATATGGTAAACTAAAATGCTTATTGGAGAAGGCAATGGCACCCCACTCCAGTACTCTTGCCTGGAAAATCCCATGGACAGAGGAGCCTGGTAGGCTGCAGTCCATGGGGTCACTAAGAGTTATTAAACAGAGTAGAGTGATCTGACTTAGGGTTTTAGTTTAGAAAACAAGTAAATACATAACAGAATCATTCCTGATGATTTGGGGAAGACTTTTTCTTCTTTGAATACTCAAATCACTTAGGAATAAACAGATCTCACTTGGACTACCACATGTCCATGTCACAAGGCAAGTGGGATAGAGATAGGAACACCACTTGCCACACCTTAGGCAGTGAAAATGGCCAAGGAAAGCAGAAGCTAGATCAGGTAAGGCAACTTCTGTGGATCAGAGATTTAGCAGGTGGCCCAAAATAAGGAGAAAAAGTTACATGAATGGGATGGTCAAGATGCGTTTCTCGGTTTCCTCCTAATAAGGGCAAACATCACTAAACATGAGAAGCAATTCTAATTATGTAAATTAATAATGAGTTTTAAAACTTACCTGACATTAATGTAAAATCTGTAACTGTGCAGAGCTTTACTACAATACTAAGCAAGGCCCATGTCTCAGAGAGACTACTCTAAAGAGACTGATTTTTGTTCCTTTTTACAGAAGAGTAGCTGCTTACAAGAAACAGTTATATAAGCAAATTAAAATTACCTGTATTCCCAACACCCAAAGATAGCCACTGTCAATACTGTGGCATATATTTTCTCTTCCATTCACCTGTATACATACTTTTTTTGTGAGATTAAAATTATAGTGTCTATTTCATTACAAGCTCTTCTCACTAAATTTCTAATCAAAACACCAAAACAAAACTTTTAGACAAAGTTTAGCCCTTTCAATAGTATCCACTCCTCAAAGTGTTGCCAGTCTCCATTCTTCATATTTTCAACGGGAGAAAAGTGAATCTAACTTTACTAATCAGTCAAATAAAAACACACAACAAAAACTTCTGCAGCCTTCAAATCTAGATTTACTTAAAAATTTAAGTGAAAAAAATCAAATGCTATCATTAACTTTTAACACTTTAACACAATGGATGTATGAAGAGACTACTTTCCTTATCTTTACTAGCATCTTTTCAGTCTCTCTGGAACACTAAAGATACAGTACTAGTTTGCTAGTAGCATGCTTCATTTCATAGCATTTTCCTTTTGACCAGAAATTAACTTACCATGAGTTTCTTTTGTGGTTGCTTTTACTGCCTCAAAAAAGTTGGATGAGGAGAGGAAAAAAAAAAGTTGGCCTAGGATAGTATAAATAGAAAGCCCAGAACTGGGTAGTGATGTAATTTTTCCACATACGTGGGGATGGTCTACATGACTCATTCAACAATCTGTGGTTTGTGCTCAGAGTCATTCCCTCTTTTTATACTTTACTGCTCAAAACATAGCATTTATAGAAAATAAAATTTCCAAAATAACTCAAATAGCACATCATGAAGCTACAACTAGACCATCAGATTATCTGCATGAGTAATAAGAAATACAGCAGATCATTCAGAAAAAAAGTCAGAACACATAAAAGATTTTCTTGAAGCACATCTAAACGCGGTCGCACTTTTTAACGTTGCTCTGGAAGGAAACTGCATTAGAGTCTTTTCAGGGAGTAGTGTACAAGGCAGCCGTACTGTTTAGGTATAGTCAACCTCTGACAAGCAGAAGCCCGACAATTAGCACATATGCGCATAACATATAACCTCACATAGCCTTTTACTGTTCTACAAACAGAGAAACAAGCCAACTTTTAACAGTTCCTTTTTAAACCACACCCTGATTTTTATAAAATCAACAACAGATAAAAAGTCTATATATAAAATTTAATAGCAAAATCACAGCACTACTAAAATATATGTAATAGCACTATTCCTCCCTCCATCTATATTATGTGATCTCTTAACACTCTGATAAGTTCCCATCCAAAAAGGTAAAGAGATTCAATATGTATACACACATGCACAATTCTCAATCCACATTATCAGAAAGGTGTCTGCAGAGTATTAACTAAGACATTTTACTATATTCTAAAGCAGTGGGTTTCATCTCTCTTTTTTCAGGAAGAAATTGAGAGTAACTGCCAAAATCATTCACACTAGTTTAAAACTGTTCAACTACTTTGGCACACACCTACCCTATGATTTGTGCTACTGAGCCTCTGCTCCAGAACCCAGGAGCTGCAGCGACTGAGCTCACACGCCGCAGCAACAGAAGCCCAAGCACCCTAGAGCTCGTGCTCCAACGAGAAGCATGCGCACTGCCCCTAGAGAGCAGCCCTTGCTCTCCACAACCAGAGAAGGCCCAGGCAACACCGAAGACCCAGCACAGCCGAAAATTATATAAACAGTTTAAAAGTCTCACTTTCTAACTAGAAATTGCTATTGTATTTCATATGCCTATATTTGGCCACTTTTTAATAGACTTAATTTTTTAAAAATGATCTAAATAATCCAGATATAGAGTCCCATTAATGGCAAGGAACTTGTTCCCTTTCCAATGCTTAACTCCCATTTATATTTTGTATCTAAAGCACTTGTCAGAACCTTCAAAACAATGCCTTTGATTTAAAACAAAAAATGTCCCCGATACTTCAACATTATGCATGAAAGTGACAGGTGAACTGAAAGTCTTCTGTTAAAGCATCAAGCATTATTGTACTCTAACTCAGAGTATCTTAAATGAGGAAAAAGTGTTGTGTTTATTAAATGTCTATCATCTCAGTAGACTACAGTATTTATTACATAGTATCTTCTTACATAGTACATTGTAGGCCATTATTCTTCTAGTATTTATGTGTTAAGATAAACTAAATTATTTGGAGATAATAAACAGATTCAGAAGTTAGGTGGCTTAAAACGAAGATTTCTTTCTTATTCACATTACCTGTGTATAGAAGGGGACAGGACTGCTTTCTATGCAGTCCTTACTCAGAATGACGGAATTCCTACCTCTTGAGACAAGCCAGTGATCACGGCTGGGGAATGAATTATGACTGACTTAATCTTTTCCAATAGTAACATTTCTACTCACAGGCCACCAGCCACGGCCAAAGCCAGCCATGGGATGTTTAAATTCAGAATGAGCGGGGAAATAAAACTGTACCATGTGGCCCAAGAGAAGAACCAGAAATATCAGTGAGTGGTCATTGGTACTAAGTAAATAAAATCAGCAAATAAATTTGACAATCAGCAAATAAAACTCAAGCTTTGTATTTTTGTGGATTTATGTATAAATTAATTTTTAAAAGATTGTTCTATGACTTCTTTCTGTGTCACAAGACAAACAGGAATGAGAGTTAACTTCACTGTATTACATCATTTGTCACAGAGAACTAATCCATCAGTAAAATTGTAGGTCCCTTCAAGGTAACATTTTTACTGGTCAGCTGAGTACAAATTTCTGTTAATAAAACTTTTTAAATGTTAAAAGGATACATTCCCCAGTGGTGCACAGGAGTCTTGATTTTGCAACCCTAAGGTCTTTTGTGAGCAATGTAAAGTTTTCTTGTACCTTTAATACTTTATCATATTCACCTGGATCTTCAAATAGTACCATAATGGCTACCTTGTCTTAACCACCTTCCAAAATTCACTCTCTATATTCTTAGGTTTGTTTTCGGTTTTACTGATTCAATTTTCTAGAATGTTAAATCAGCTTATTGCTATCTAAAACAGTTTTACTGTGTTTGTCTCCTTGTGCTATCTTCTTTCTGACCCTTTTTAATAGAGACATTAAAGGAGCTTTATTTCATTGATCACAAAAAAGCAGTTATTTTCTATAATTTTTTATTGGTAAACTGTATCAGGAGAGGGCTTCCCTGGTAGCTCAGCTGGTAAAGAATCTGCCTGCAATGCAGGAGACCCTGGTTTGATTCTTGGTTCAAGAAGATGCCCTGGAGAAAGTAACTGGCTACCCACTCCAGTATTCTGGCCTGGAGAATTCCACGGAGTATACAATCCATTGGGTTGCAGAGTCAGACACGACTGAGCAACTATCACTATTACCAGGAGAAGAATTTTCTGTTAAGTCCACAGGACTGCTGTTCCTCCACTGTAGCTTGTATTCATAAGCCTCAGGTTGATTTTTATGCTTATTTATCCTATAATGAATTATCAATCAAAGTCCACTGGAAAACCTTCCAATCCACCACCTCAAGTATTCTCAGCCTCTCTGGATACTCAAAAATCCCTGGTAGACAGAAAAGAACCCAAACAAAACTAAGCTTCTGGTATGATTCAAAAAATGTATCATATTAGAAAAGATACAGGTAGACTTGTAATTAAAGCAAAAACAATAAAAAGTAACAAAAAATAAATAAATAAATAACTTCAACAAGATAGAACTTTCTCAGGTTACCAGTCTATGAGTTATAATAGTTTTGGATTGGTGTGACTCCCTGTCTTTTTGAGAAGCCATCCTCATCGTGATTTGCACTCTGCAGCGTATGATGACTATTGGTAGTTCCCTCCATCATATTGTTCTAGCCAATGGGAAGCAGAAAAAGGGAAAGCAGATCCCTTAGGGCTGGTTCTAGAGTTGCACCAATCTTCTCTACTTTACAAAGCATCTTAGAATTCAATCACATGGCCACAGCTAACTACAAGGGAAGATGGGAAATACAGGCTAGCTGAGCAGCCATGGGACCAGTTAAAATTCAGGGATTCTTATTATTTAAGAAAGAAGTGGGGCTTCCCTGGAGGTTCAGTGGTAAGGAATCCGCCTGCCAATGCAGGAAACAAGGGTTCGATCCCTGGTTTGGGAAGATCCCACATGTTGTGGAGCAATTAAGCCTGAGTGTCACAACTGTTGAGCCTGTGCTCTAGAGCTCATGAGCTGCAATTACTGAGCTTGGAAGCTGTAACCACTGAAGCCTGCATGCCCTAGAGCTCGTGCTCTGCAACAAGAGAAGTCACTGCAATGAGAAGCCCAGGCAACACAAGTAAAGTAGCCACCACTCACCACAACTAGAGAAAAGTCTGTGCAACAACGAAGGCCCAGCACAGCCAAAAATAAATAAACAAAATTACAAAGAAAAACACAATATATCAATAATACAATGATCTTAAAAAAAAAGAAAAGAGTTCAGTAATAGCTACTGGGAAACAACCAGCAGTTTCTGCTACATGGAGTAATGCGATCAAGAGAAAGAAAGTATATCCCCTAGAAACAAGGTACTTTGCCTGACAGTCTAAAGGAAACAGTTCAGTTCAGTCGATCAGTCGTGTCTGACTCTTTGTGACCCCATGAATCGCAGCACGCCAGGCCTCCCTGTCCATCACCAACTGCCGGAGTTCACTCAAACTCACATCCATTGAGTCGGTGATGCCATCCAGCCATCTCATCTTTCGTCGTCCCTTTTTCCTCCTGCCCCCAATCCCTCCCAGCATCAGTCTTTTCCAATGACTCAACTCTTCGCATGAGGTGGCCAAAGTATTGGAGTTTCAGCTTTAGCATCAGTCCTTCCAAAGAACACCCAGGACTGATCTCCTTTAGAATGGACTGGTTGGCTCTCCTTGCAGTACACAGGGACAAATAAAACATTTAACCTTTGTACCAGGCAAGCTATTAAAGCTACAACCAATGGTATTTTGTAATACAACATCAAAATCATAATGGCTTAAGATAGCAATTTTAATAGAGGGGAAAACTGCAACCTACCAAAAGCAGCCAGGAAGCTAATACTGGAGAGATAAGTCTGACTGTCTAGCCTGACCTAGACTCAGGATATTTTTGTTTTCTGTTTTCTACTGTAAATTAACAAAAGAATTTTTTAAAATGGGATATTGAGAGGAACTGCCCCAAATTTCAAATCTTTCTGCCATCTTTCTGGAAAAGGATTTAAGTTATTTTGGCGTACCACCCACCTCTACTAGAGAATTAAGAATTAAGAGTCTTAGAATAGTATTTCCCAAGCTATTTGTTTTCATAAATTAGATTTTTCTAAAACCATTTAATTTAAAACAACAAAAGTTTTAAAAAAGCTTCAATAATCAAAATATATTATTATTCAGGACTTCCCAGGTGGTGCAGTGGTAAAGAATCCACCTGCCAAGGAGACATGGATTCAATCCCTGGGTTGGGAAAGATTCACTGCAAGAGGAAATGGCAACCCACTGCAGTATTCTTGCCTGGGAAATCTCATGGTCAGAGGAGCCTGGTGGGCTATAGCCCACAGAGTCTGTAGAGTCGAACATGACTGAAGCGACTTAGCACACACTGGGCTTTTACTAAGTTTCAGGCACTAAATGCTTTACATATGACATCCAGAATCTTCCCTAATATTTGAGAGACCTGAGGCAAAATTATAAGCAGAGATCAACAGGGTCGCAAAGAGTCAGATACGAAACTATTTAGGACTAAACAACAAACAATTATTATTATTTAAAATGGATAAGTCCAAAGCATTGAATTTTTTAATTAGGTCCCCTGGAAAACTGTTTAAGCCATCACATTGTATTTTTTAAATCTAATGCTGAAAATGAAATGCATCATTAGCTTCCACACCTTCCTCAGTCATCTAACCTTTCTCACATTTCAAAGAATCCAAATTTTTAGTCTAGGGTTACTATATATTCTTATCAGAAATCTTGCACTGATGATAACTTTGAAGGGAACTTTGGTCAAGAGATACTTCATAAAAAATACTATTAATAATGTAGTCAGTCTCTAAATACAAACCAAATCATGGTTAATTTCCCAGACCAGCCCATAAAAGCCTATTTTATCCATGTTTAGACCCTTGGAGAGGGGGTGAACCTGTACAAGTCAACAGTGATAATTACCATTTGGAAAATAGTTCCATCCTTGAATATGTGAACAGACCTTGCTTCTCCTGAAATACAGGCAGATTTGCAGCAGCAACATCTAAGCTACGGAGCTATGGCTCTGATAGGAGATGCATCTTACCTTAGCCACAATAACATTTAGTCATTCACACACTAATCCTTTCAGGCCTCTAACCTATGGTGTATGTTTCTTTACCCCTCTACCTGGAATGACTTTCCCTCCATAAACCCTAACATTCATAATGATCATGTTTTCAATGTAAATTCAACAGTAATTTCCTCAGGAAGTCACCACTTCCTTTCTAGTGCTCTCCTCAAACTCGGAAGATTTGTAATAGAACTTTTACCACTTTCTGTTGTTTCAATTCACCCCTTCCTTCCACACACTAGCCAAAAAGCTAGTCCAGAGCTTGCTTACTGCATCTCATCTTTCCAACACTCTCCCTGACCAGTAGTGCTTAACAGAAACACGTAGTACAACGACCAAAGGCTTTTCAAGTCCAACAGATCTAGATTTAAGTGACTGTGTCACTTACTAAACAGAGACTCTTGAGTTAATTATCCAAACACTCCAAGCATCAGTTTCCCTTTTTGTGAAACAAAAAAACTACCTACCTCAAAGAACAGCTAGCTGTGTTACCTAAGCAAAATTAGTTGTTCTCTAATGCTTCAGAGAAAGTAGCATCTATATTAAAAATTCTCAATTAGGTAAAAACACTGTGTCTGAGGGCTTCCAAGCCATGACAAAGTAAGAATTTGAAAATGAATACAAATACTCCTTACTTTAAAAATACAACTTGGCCATCTTAAACTAAATGTTTTCCTTTAGGAAGCATTGCTAATGCAAATTTAAAGATGATAATTTGATAATGTTTAAAATACTATAATTGCAGCATTAAATATGATAGACCAATAACAATCTCTAAAACACATTCTGCAAATGACCTGCTAGGGAGAATGGCATCTCAGACTTAGAATCACTTTTTTCCTACAAGGTTAAGAAAAAAGGAGTACTTACACTCCAAAATATGTATCACTGAAATCTCATACTAAAATTCTACTGTATATTTTATACATTACCTCATATGATTCTTAACAATTCCTAGTAAACATGAGATTTATAGTACATGCCCCTGCAGGGGGGCTGTACTTATTTTACATATAAAGAAAGCTAAGCTTGGAAAAATTATACAACTTGACCTAAGTCACATAACTCATTAAGTAGTAGAGCCAAGTCTAGACTCCAAGGCCAAGGACTACTAGTTTTTCCAGGAGCTATGGACACATACAGATATCTGGTTTACAGGAATAATTTGAAGTCTAGGTCTAGAGACATGGGAAACATGAGGGCAAAGATGAAAAGTCTAAAGAAGTACAGGGATCTCAAAGAATGTGGCAAATTATAACGTTTACAGGATAGATCTGTGTTTCTTAACATGTTACCAACATAAGACCTGAACCAGAGTTTCTGAAACTGGGGTCTGGAGTCTTTTTAAACACATTTCTCAGCTGACACTTAATGCACATTCACATCTCAGATTCACTGGTATTAACAATATCCAGAATAACTTAAGAGGGGAAGGTCAAAGTGATTCATTTTTGTCTTTCAAAGTCATCTAAACTATTCTCCTAAGAAAAAGAAATGCAAAACAGCCAAATGGCTGTCTGAGGAGGCCTTACAAATAGCTGTGAAAACAAGGGAAGCGAAAAGCAAAGGAGAAAAGGAAAGATATACCCATTTGAATGCAGAGTTCCAAAGAACAGCAAGGAGAGATAAGAAAGCCTTCCTCAGCAATCAATGCAAAGAAATAGAGGAAAACAATAGAATAGGAAAGACTAGAGATCTCTTCAAGAAAACCAGAGATACCAAAGGAACATTGCATGCAAAGATGGGCTCAATAAAGGACCAAAATCGTATGGACCTAACAGAAGCAGAAGATATTAAGAAGAGGTGGCAAGAATACACAGAGGAACTGTACAAAAAAGATCTCCATGACCCAGATAATCACGATGGTGTGATCACTCACCTAGAGCCAGACATCCTGGAATGTGAAGTCAAGTGGGCCTTAGGAAGCATCACTACGAACAAAGCTAGTGGAGGTGATGGAATTCCAGTTTATTTCAAATCCTAAAAGATGATACTGCATAAGTGCTGCACTCCATATGCCAGCAAATTTGGAAAAATCAGCAGTGGCCACAGGACTTGAAAAGGTCAGTTTTCATTCCAATCCCAAAAAAAGGCAATGCTCAAACTACCGCACAACTGCACTCATCTCACATGCTAGTAAAGTGATGCTTAAAATTCTCCAAGCCAGGCTTCAGCAATACGTGAACCATGAACTTCCAAATGTTCAACCTGGTTTTAGAAAAGGCAGGGGAACCAGAGATCAAATTGCCAACATCATCAAAAAAACAAGAGTATTCCAGAAAAACATCTATTTCTGCTTTCTTGACTATGCCAAAGCCTTTGACTGTATGGATCACAACAAACTGTGGAAAATTCTGAGAGATGGGAATACCAGACCACCTAACCTGCCTCTTGAGAAACCTGTATGTAGGTCAGGAAGCAACAGTTAGAACTGGACATGGAACAACAGACTGGTTCCAAATAGGAAAAGGAGTACGTCAAGGCTGTATATTATCACCCTGCTTATTTAACTTATATGCAGAGGACATCATGAGAAATGCTGGGCTGGGAGAAATACAAGCTGGAATCAAGATTTCTGGGAGAAATATCAACAACCTCAGATATGCAGATGACACCACCCTTACAGCAGAAAGTGAAGAGGAACTAAAAAGCCTCTTGATGAAAGTAAAGAGGAGAGTGAAAAAGTTGGCTTAAAGCTCAACATACAGAAAACGAAGATCATGGCATCTGGTCCCATCACTTCATGGCAAATAGATGGGGAAACAGTGGACACAATGGCTGACTTTATTTTTCTGGGCTCCAAAATCACTGCAGATGGTGACTGCAGCTATGACATTAAAAGACGCTTCCTCCTTGGAAGGAAAGTTATGACCAACCTAGACAGCATATTAAAAAGCAGAGACATTATTTTGTCAACAAAGGTTCACCTAGTCGCTATGATTTTTCCAGCAGTCATGTATGGATGTGAGAGTTGGACTATAAAGAAAGCTGAGCGCCGAAGAATTGATGCTTCTGAACTGAGTTGTTGGAGGAGACTCTTGAGAGTCCCTTGGACTGCAAGGAGATCCAACCAGTCCATTCTAAAGGAAATCAGTCCAGTGTGTTCACTGGAAGGACTGATGTCGAAGCTGACACTCCAATACTTTGGCCACCGGATGTGAAGAGCTAACTCACTGGAAAAGACCCTGATGCTGGGAAAGACTGAGGGCAGGAGGAGAAGGGGACAACAGAGGATGAGATGGCTGGATGGCATCACCAACTCAATAGACATGGGTTTGGGTGGACTCCAGGAGTTGGTAATGGACAGGGAGGCCTAGTGTGCTGCGGTTCATGGGGCCGCAAAGAGTTGGACACGACTGAGCGACTGAACTGAACTGAGACTATTCTCTGGTATTTTCCTTACATTACTTTTAAGAAAAACGAAGGAATTCTGTTTTAAGTGGTATTCAAAAAGTGGCTTTAAGTTGATAACACTATTTCTATACAACACTTCACTGTGAAATCCTAATTTATACAAGTCTTGATAATTTACTAACTGAATACTTTACAGCCTGTAGGTACATATAAACAAATGTACAAGGTCAGATTTATGAACAAATTGATAATCTAAATATGATTATACTGCCACCTAGTGCTCAACTTTTAAAGTGACATAATCACACAGGATTGTGGGTGGGGACCGACAAACAGTGCTGTTGGAGCCAACAGTTTCATGGTAGAAATGACAAGGCTTTGCTTTAAAAATTGGCCCTATTTGAGAGATCACTACCAATATCTTAAGGGTCATTGACACAACAGCCAATGACAAATAATACTTCAAATGTCTAAAATAATCTTATAATTCAAATGTCTACTGTTACATGTTGTAAGTAGTTTTACAAACAGCTAAAAAGAAATTGGAAACAATCTAAATTATAAGAGAGACTAAATACTACACAACCATTTAAATACTGTGGAAAAATTAAACAAGACACCAAATTGTATTTTCCAAAGACAGCAGCAATATTATCTCCCATCCATATTCTTGCATAATATGACATTGTTACCCTCACCTTGGGGCTTCCATGGTGGCTCAGCTGGTGAAGAATCCGCCTGCAATGCGGGAATCCTAGGTTCGATCCCTGGGTTGGGAAGATCCCACGGAAAAGGGAATGGCTGGCTACCCACTCCAGTATTCTGACCTGGAGAATTCCATGGCTTGTATAGTCCACAGGCTCACGAAGAGTCAGACATGACTGACTGACTTTCAGTTACTACCCTCACACTGGTGAAGGTGAAGTCGCTCAGTCGTGTCCGACTCTTTGCGACCCGGTGGACTGTAACCTACTAGGCTTCTCCGTCCATGAGATTCTCCAGGCAAGAATACTGGAGTGGATTGCCATTTCCTTCTCCAGGGGATCTTCCCAACCCAGGGATCGAACCTGGGTCTCCCACATTGGAGGCAGACGCTTTAACCTCTGAGCCACCGGGGAAGCCTCACACTGAGGTGGGGCTTTCTTCTCCCCTTCCAGTCTAGGTGGGTCCTAGGACTGCTGTGACTAACAGAATACAGAAGTGACTTTGTTTCATGGCACAGCCCGTAACTACTTGAGCCCAGCTTCCACTTTCCCTCAGAACACTTGCTCCTGGGATATCTTTCTTAGAAACCAACCACCATGTATGAGCTATTCTAATACAACTATGGAAAGGCTTTAGAGGATGACACTTCAACATAGGGAGGTCAAGGAGCAGAAAGTTACCAAAATGCAGTTGAGAAGCCATTATGCAAGTGGACCCTCCAGGTCCAGTTAGGGATAAAGCAGTGGCCTAAGTGAGTCCTTCCCAAATTAATGACGTGTAAAATATTGAGCAAAATTAAATGGCTGTTATAAGCCACTAAATTTTAAAGTGGTCTATCATGTAACTGAAACAGAAACTGGTTCCAGAAAGTATGATATTGCTTTAATAAAGTCCTAAAATATGTGGCACTGGTTTTAAGACTGATGGGCCTCAAGTAGCCTACAAAGGATGGCTTGAAGGACAGTGAGAAGTGTTATTAGAGACTATAAAAGAAGCCTATCACACAAAACATATTTTTTGTATTATGAATTATTTCACTTAAAAAAAATAGTAGTAACGGGCACTCTTACTTGATGACTCAGTAGAGAGGGGTACAATACGGCTCCAAAAATGACAGTTAAGCAGTATCTCATCTTGAGTTTAACATTAAAGGGAGTTAGTGACAATGGGATGCCCTAAGTTTCAAGAACATTTTAATATTAAGTACAGAGTTGTCTAGAAACAATTCTAAAAGAGCTTGTTTCTAAAGCTGTCTGGTGACTATTTAAACAAAAAGCTATTCAAAGTGCTTGTTCAAGAAATGTTATAACCTAAAAACTTTCAGGCAGTGTAAAATTTCATGGCAAATATAATCAAACTATGTATACCAAAATTATTTATTAGAAGACATATGATGATGCTATCTAAATATAAATCACTATGAACATCAATATCTCAAATGTTTAAAAAGTTACAAATTTTATGCCCTCAGTGGACTACAGAACTGAGCTGACAAGAGCATATGTCTTTAAATCAAAATGATAATATTATTAATACATGACAATGATATATGTTTCTGTATATATGTACATATGTGTATGTATTTTTAAAATTTAGACTCATGGAAAGTCATGATCAATTAAGCTATTTTCAACATAATTTGACTGATGGTAACATCAACAAAATGGAACTTTCTGTTTGCAGACTCTTTCTTGCTTGCCTCCCCTTGTCTGGTCATGAAATAGATTCTTCACTTGCAGGGCATCATATTATACATTTAACTACAATACCTGTGAATGAGGCTACTGTGTATCTTAAAACAAAAGTTTGTTATATTTTATGTCAGAAAACCCAGCATCACGAACAGATATTTCTATATATAGAAAAGTTCAATCAGATTATACTTCTAAATTTTCAGGCCTTAAAATCTAGCCTAAGGACTTCCCTGCTGGTCCAGTGGTTGAGAATCCACCTTGCAGTGCAGGGGACATGGTTTTGATCCCTGCTCGGGGAACAGAGATCCTACAGGTATGTCATGGGGCAACTAAGTCCACATGCCACAACTAGTGAAGTGAAATGAAGTGAAGAAGTGAAGTCGCTCAGTCATGTCTGACTCTTTGCAACCCCATGGACTGTAGCCTGCCAGGCTCCTCCGTCCATGGGATTTTCTAGGCAAGAATACTGGATTGGGTTGCCATTTCCTTCTCCAGGGGATCTTCCCAACCCACGGATCGAACCTGGGTCTCCTGCACTGCAGGCAGACTCTTTACCATCTGAGCCACCAGGAAAGCCACAACTAGAGTGTGCCACAACTAGAGAGTCTGTGCACCACAATGAAAGATCCTGTGTGATGCAACTAGGACCAGACGCAGCCAAATAAACTGAAGAAAAAATAATTTTAGCTTACATCGTTAGAATGAAAAATACCATTTTTGATGCTGTTCAATAATAATAATAAAGCAAAATTAAAAGGAAATTAACTATCTTTGGTTAGAGGTAGGAAAAAAAAAAAAAACAAGTAAAATTTAGGATTCCAAGCACTAAAAAGAATGTAAGACTTGAGAATTATATCTTCCTTCTCTAGTAACTTAATTTTATCCAACTATCTTGCTAGTTACAGCAGAAGTGAAGCTGACGGACAGACTGGAAATATAATACAGTATTTTTCCACTATTTATTTTTAAATGGTGACAGAAGTTAAGAGAATCAAGAAATTGAAATTCTAATTAATCTTCTGTCTGTCTCACTCTTACATATTATCAGTTCAATCTTACTACTTGGTAAGAATTCGAATGTTCTCATTTAACTTGGGCGTCAGCAAACATTTTCTGTAAAGGGCCATAGAAAACATCTTATAAAGGCTTTGTGGGTCCAGAGGCCAAACTGAGGTTATTTTATATATATATATATATATATATATATATATATATGCAATTAAACAAAAAGAGAAAAATCCACTAGTTTTTAATTTATTAAATTAAAAATATAATAACCAAATATAATCTGTTATAATACAATTTCTACTACTGGGAATAACAGAATTCTGTTTTGAAGGTTAATACATCACTTAATCAGAGTTCAAAGTTAGTGTTCCCGACCATTAAAAAAAATGTTTTTTAATCAATTAAAAATAGTCATCTGTCAGTGTTATAATAATAAAATTTTATGTATCTTACTTTTAAAAATGTCTTCCCTCATGCAGACAAGTACAATCAAATACTGACATTAATCTATAAGCATTTCTAATAGAGCACATTCACTGTTTGGAAGGCATTTATAGAATCTTATTACATTCTTCTGATATTTGCCTTTTAACATGTCACTATATTGTAGATTAAAAAATCACTTCCAATTAAAGATTAGGTAGAATCTCCTTAATTACAGTTAAGCAGCTTTAAAATACGAAAATTTCCTTTGCACTTGTATCCTGGTCTGAAAAACACTGATTTAAGTTTGAGTTTGGAAAATATATCCACTGTAGATTTGAGTGGGAATTAAATTCTTAGTTTTTGTTTTAACTTCTGACGACAATGAAAGCATATAAGATTAAAGCAATTTGACATTACTTATCTTTTAAATAATGCTAATTGTCAAACTGGCTGTACTACAGTGTAATCAATCAATCACCGCTTTGCCTTTGCAGTTCTAGATTGAATTTATTAATAAACACTAGCAACTCTGCAGCCATTTGTGTTCAGTAGTAGTGGTTGATGGCAGTACTGGCTCAGAAAAACTTCAACCTTGCCCCAGAGCTTTAAAAAAAGTCACAAGAAAACTTTGCAATTATTAAGTTACCAAATGACTGTGTAGTTAGGCAAGTCAAGATACTCAGCTTCTATTTCTGACAAAAATTTATAGAACTGACAGTTAAGTCCATGAGAGTGCATGAAATTCACCACTGACATTATATATGGATCAAGATGAATTCAAACCTTTTCCACAACATAGCAAATGAATAATACACTTGAAAAATCTTCCATTTTCACAATCTTTATGAGTTTGTCCAACTAAGTCTTCTGCACTACACATTATTTTTAACACATCCTAGCAGATTCTACTTCAGGTTGTACTGAATCAGTATTTTGGCAATTTAATTTAGAAGTAGTTTCTCCTGTAGTTGTTCCATGCCGCTGATTCACAGTCTATGAAACTCTGCACTGACTCTGTGAATAAACAAATCAGCAATATCATTAACACCTGCCTAGTCATCAAGAGTCTAGAAAAAATACTTGAAATAAACTATCTTGTTTTTAATTTACTACTGATGTCACTCCCAACATCCTCAACTCTTCAAGCAACCTGTTTCTGCCGAGAGGCTAGAAACTAAGTTTATATTCTCTGGACACATTTCTTTAGCTACTACAAACAGACACAAATAGCTGATCATTGGTAAATGATCTTCCCTGTTTGGCCCATAAATGAGCCATTCAGAAACTTAACTGCAGCCTTATTTTTATTATTTTACTTTTGTGAAGAAATTCAGCTGTGATGAGATATTCTACTTGCTGTTTTCTAAATTTTATGACCACTGAGTTAGCAGTATTGTGATGAGTGCTTAGCCTGAAAATGTCAATTGTCTTCTTTTGGTTTATCTATAGTATGGACCATATGATAAGGACAATGCTTTGCCATTTCATCCAGTAACAAACAACTTATGCTCCACTATGCCTTAAAAACATGACATTCAGAGTTCATCTTTTTCTCTCTCATTTTGACTTGATGGGTATGCAATGGTAACAAAATAAATAAAAAGTTGCAGTATGGAGGTATGCCTGGCACTCAAAATGCTGCAGATTTATAACTGGGATTTATAGTGCACTGAGCAGCAGTATGATGTGATGAGAAGAACATATAAGGTTTTTTTTTAATGTATTTATTTATTTTAATTGGAGGCTAATTACTTTACAATATTGTAGTGGTTTTTGCCATACACATGTTCCTTTCACAACCACTAAATTCTGCTGTTGCAACATGAAAGCAGCCACAGACAATGTATAAACAAATGAGTGTGACTATATTCCAATAAAATTTTATTTATAAGTTTGACTTTGATAACATTTTCACATGTCCCCAAATATTATTTTGATTTTTTAACCATTAAAAAAATGTATAAGTCATTCTCAGCACACAGGCCACATAAAAATAGGTGACAGGTCATAATGGAACTATGGCAGTGGAACTAGACTGCTGGACCACTTAATCCTCAGTTTCTGCCATCTCTAAATGAAGATATACCTCACAGGTGTCACTAAGGAAAAACTGAGTGAATATGTAAGTCATTCAGAACAGTGCCTAGCATATAAGCTTATTAACTGTTAATATTGCTTACTGAGTAGGATATAATTGCAAATGGGTTTCAATTCCTACTAACAACTCTGTATGATTTAAAACTCCCACTGGAGGTCTGAGGCAAGCAGCCTACTTGGAAGAATATTACACGTGCTCCAAACAAGACACTTCCACAGTGTAACACTATCCGCGTTTCTGTTACACTGTCCACAATCCTACTAGCAGTTTCATTCTTGAGTATTTCAAACCTTGAAGTATTATACCTTTTCTCAAGTGCTGGAGACAATCCCCTGATAAGAAAAATTTCTGAACAGACTATCTCTATCCTAAAGTTATACTACAGATCTAGATTAGTGAGCAAGGCTCAGACGGTAAAGCGTCTGCCTACAATGCTGGAGACACGGGTTCAATCACTGGGTCGGGAAGATCTCGTGGAGAAGGAAATGGTAACCCACTCCAGTATTCTTGCCTGGAAAATCCCATGGACCAAGAAGCCTGGTAGGCTACAGGCCATGGGGTCGCAAAGAGTTGGACACGACTGAGCGACTTCACTTTCACTTTCAGGAATAAAGCGAAATCTTAAGAACCAGTATTTTGGGCAATAACAATTTCACACTAGAAATTCATAAATAAATCAGTCTGCATGAGCAAATGAAATTTAAACAAATCTTTTTTTGATAACTAAAAGGCCTTGCATGAGACTCAATACCTCTAAAAGACATACCTTTATTACCCCAAAATAATTCATGCTTATCTAATTTCATTGCTGTGAAAAAATCATGTTTAAATATAAGAAAATCACAAAAGATAGATTACATTTATTCATTATTTCCATATGCACAAGTGTGCATCAAATATTTAAGCCAAAAAACTCAGGAAACAAAGGACTAAAGGCCTTTCCTTCTGGATTAATTACCTCAATTTTTGATGTTCCATCCTACCCCACATTATGAAATATATGTGTTTCTACAGACAGTAAAATATGGTGTCTCTGATTTTACTCTCACTTATTTCCTTTCTTCTAAATCTATTTGCTTTACAAAAAAATATGTATTACCTGTAAGAGGAAAAAGTAAAAATGTATTCATTAAAAGAGAGTTTGGAAAATATACAGAAGCAAAGTACCCAAAACAGTGTTTTCAGTTAAAATCATAGTAACTGCTTACCTACAACCAGGCCACATTCAGGACAGATCATATCACCAGCTCTGTAGTCCTCCACTAGGATCGCATCTGGATGGTTTGGACATGTGACTCTTGGAAGAGCATCCAAACTACACGCAAAAAAAAAAAAAAACTTTAAATATCCTTCTAACCAATATGCAACAGAGTACTAATCTTTCGGTGAGGGAAAGAGGTGGATTCCGAACACTTTCCCAATAAATTTACAGTACATTTACACTTATAATACATTTAAGCTCCAATTTCAAAGTAAACATCCTAGTTATGTTACTTTAAATCCTACTCAGTAATTAACAGATACTACTAGAACTGCCTTTTCTAAGAATAGTTCCTGGTTTGCAGAATGGAAGGCTTTAAAAATGTAAACAGAAAACAAGCTTTTTTTTAACATGTAGACTACTAAAATGTTTATAAATCTTGATTGGTATGGAAATGGCTACCTACCATCGTAACACGCAACATGTACATATAACCATCTGGTCTGCGACCCTTGACACTTACTTCTCTGGTGAGAGAATAAATTTCAAGTCTGTGTTTTCCTCCTCACTGGATACCTTAGTAATAAACTTGAATGTACATTGAACTTAAAAAGGATACAAACCAAGGTGGTAGATGTGGCTCTGCTGAACTTAGGATGATTTCATTTAGTCCAGAACTGAGTTTGTTAGCACTCAAGAAATGACTTCAAAAGCTACTTTTAAATCTATTTGTGATATTAATAATTTGCTCAATTATTTTATTTTGAAAATAAGGCAGTATGGGGAAGACACATCAGCCTTAACTGACCTGACAGAATCAGTTCTAAAAACTATCAAAGATATTTAACATAGATCTAATAATTATTTCTATGGCTGTGGTGTCTTACAAATGTCTGGTATCATTGAAAATAAGCCCTTCACTTGAAGTAATACAGAACAAGCTTCACAAATATATATATATAAGACAACATCAACTATTCTTGATGTAAACAGGTATTTGTGGTTTTGGATAAAGTTTCTCAAACTAGCACACACAGTTCAGAATGGTAACTTTCGACAGAGGTGATATCCACTGAAAAACTGATAAAATAATCCATATTCCCAAATGTACACATTCAGGTTAACCAGAACACATCTTGAATCTTCTCACTGGGAAAACAGGGAATGGAGGTTTAGTTTATATTCACGTTTATTAAACTCTTGAGAGTCCCTTGGGCTGCAAATCAAACCAATCAATCCTAAAGGAAATCAATCCTGAATGATGCAGCAGCTAAAGCTAAGTAAAGCTCCAATACTCTGGCCAGCTGATGTAAAGACATAACCCGCTGGGAAAGACTGAAGGCAGGAGCAGAAGGCGGTGACAGAGGGTGAGATGCTTGGATGGCATCACTGACTCAACAGACCTAAGTCTGAGCAAACTGGGATATCGTGAAGCACAGGGAGGCCTGGTGTGCTGCATTCTATGGGGTTCCAAACAGTTACTGAACAACAACATGCTTATTCCATAAACTTCTACTAGGAAAAAATTTTAATAAATTATAATTTTAAAAATTAAGAAATTAGTATAAATTATTTTTTAAAACCTGTGTCAAAATAAAGGACAGTTAGAAAAGTGGCACACAGCATTCAAAGGACTGATATATTTTGTACTATTAAAAAGCAGAATATTGTGTGCATATATATGCATATAAAAATGATACAGGAACAACTCAAAGATATGCTGAGTGAAAGAGTAACATAGGGACTTCAGAGAAAACTGAAAAAAAGAACTACAGTTATATGCAATAACATGAGTAAATCTCCAAATGCTGACCAAAAGACACCAGACACAGAGGAATACATACGCATTTATAAATAAAGTTTAAGTCAGGCAAAAAAAAATCTATAATGTTAAGAATAAGGATGTAGTTTTCTTTGAGAACGAGTACTGACTTGAGGGCATAAAGGAGGTTTCCAGAGTGCTGCTGCTGCTAGTGGTATTTGTTCGGGAGACTTGGGTGACAGCTAAGTGTACATGCTCACTTTGTAACTGAACTGCACACTTAAAATCTGTGTGCTAAAAACTTCACAAAAAAAGGTAAAAAGCAAGATGGCATTCATTTTTTATATTAGACTACTTTTTGGAAGGAAGAGAGGTTAGGATTATATGAATATGTTTGTTAAACCACAGAATCACTAGGAAAACACCAAGAAACTGGTTACAATGACTGCTTTGGAGAAGAATTAGATGGCTAGGAGCGAGGGAAAAAAGAAACTGCTTTTCACTTTTCTTCTTGCTTTTTATGATTTGCATGTGTTACCTATTCAAAATAAAATAAAATTGTGCTCAAGCAGTTAACTTTTAATTAAATAACCCACAAGGGTAATACAAAAGAGGAACCACAAGAGTAGGGTAGTGGGGGAAGTCAGGGAAAGAAGCGAGAGAGAAGGAATAGAGTATACCACCACCACTGACATTAAAACAACTTAGGCTGCCTAACAAGCCACATAATTCCAAACTTCATTTTATAGCTATCCTTTACTGTGTCTAGTACTGTACATCTATTATTAATCTTCATTAGCAACCCTTCAAATTAAGCACTGCTGCTACTGCTGCTAAGTTGTTTCAGTCGTGTCCAACTCTGTGCGACCCCACAGACGGCAGCCCACGAGGGTCCCCCATCCCTGGGATTCTCCAGGCAAGAACAATGCAGTGGGTTGCCATTTCCTTCTCCAATGCATGAAAGTGAAAAGTGAAAGTGAAGTTAGTCCTGTCGGACCCTCAGCAACCCCATGCACTGCAGCCTTCCAGGCTGCTCCTTCCATGGGATTTTCCAGGCAAGAGTACTGGAGTGGGGTGCCATTGCCTTCTCCACAAATTAAGCATTACCTCTATTTTAAAGATTATGCTCAGAGAATGATTTTCCTGAAGTCACAGAACTAATGAGTGGTAGAGTTTAGATCTGAACTCACAACATTTGTGTTCTTCTCTGTGAAAACACCAAGCAGTTTCATAGTCCAGTAACTGTCCCTCTTCCTCAGGGGGAAAAAAGCTATCACAGAAATACTAACATCCACCTTTGTTCTCACGGGTAAAAAAAAAAAACTCAGAGATGGACAACTGCAATAAGCCTAGGGAAAATTTATGTCAAAGAAATATCTCACATTTTTTCTTTTAATGAAGAGAATAACGCACACAAAGGAAATGTATTTTTTTTTTCCGTAAAGAATCTATCAAGTGAATTTACTATATGTAACTACTACAATATGTTATAATAAAGCCCCAATATAACCATATTCATAGCAGATCTGCCCTAGGAGAATGTTATATATAGGTGTTCTTGGGAAGCTAGTTCTCCATTTACCTACAAGGAACCCTAACCTGACAGAGCCACACCCAAATAGAATGATTGAGCATTTAATCACAGAATTAGAATCAGTAAACAAGTATCACTGGCCATAAGAGTTGTTTCCAAGTAGTTTAGCTAAGGCTGCCTCCTGCCCCATCTTTTTAAAATACAGTAACATAAAGTAGTAAGCCTTGGTACTCACCAGAAAGGGCCTGTACTACTCAAAGATTATCATTTTGTGATGATGGCTTTCATCAGGAACTCAATTCCAAAGATGAGAACAAGTTCAGAAAAATTATGCCAGAGTTACCTTGCCTTCCAGAAGCTACAGAACTTAATCTGATATGTTTAATACATTATGAGTTACCAAGTGTGACAACAGGAAACAGATATCTGAGATTCTATACTCTGTTCTAATACTAACCTTGGAAAAGTCAACATGGGCATGACTCAGTTTACACTTAGGCAAAAATCCTAATATCTACCTCAGGGTCATGAGAGACATAATTAGGGTCTGCAAGCATTTTTCACGTCACAGGATTAAAGGCTGTCTCTAATGCCACTGTATGCATCTGCAGTAGGTATCAATCAGTACATCACATTTTTAAAATATATTAGTGACTTCTCTGCTGCGGCTGCTGTTAAGTCGCTTCAATCGTGTCCGACACTGTGCGACCCCATAGATGGCAGCCCACCAGGCTCCCCCGTCCCTGGGCTTCTCCAGGCAAGAACTCTAGAGTGGGTTGCCTTCTGAGTGACTTCCCAGTATGTTAATTTTCTGCAGGCAAAATTTTCTTCAGGAGTATGCAGATGACATCTCTAAAGAAATCTCTTAAGGAGACTTATCAACTCTTCAGAAATGCCTTAGCTTCCACTTCAAAAGGCCTCGGGGATGGCTATCAGTTTCCATCAGGTTTACCAACGCTGACGTCCCTAACTTTTTGTCAGATGGATAAAGGCCTAGAACTAACCCTTTCCCGCTCTCTAGAAGAGGATTCACGGACCCTCGGCTGGCAGGCCAACAGATAAAAAAACAAGCGTAGAAAATTTAAGAAAAAAGGACAGTTGGATCACACGCAAAAGACCCGAGGCCAGGGGCTGGGGACACCGGAGCCCCCCACACGATGGTGCCTGGGTGAGAAAACGACCAAGGACGCTGGAGGAGAAACGCCGGCGGCTCGTTACCCCCTGCGACACCCCTGACAGCCCTGCGTCTGGAAGTGCCTTTGTCCCGGGCGGCCAGCCGGTCCGGCTGCCTCTCCCCGCACTTCCGAGGCGTTCTGCTCGACGAAGCAGCGGGAGCGGCCGCCCTGCTAGCCCCGGCACTCGCCGCCCGCCCTTCAGCTGGCTGGGCTCTACATGACGTACTAACCGGCTGGTAGACGCCATCTTTCCGGCCACTGCGGCTCCAGCTACAAACAACGACAGACGCAACCGCAAACAGGAAGAGACAGTGGCGACGAAACGCAGCGAGACGGGCCTTTATAGGCGAATCGCCCACGCAGTCGTAATAGGGCGTGGCTACGGGTCCGGAGAAGGGCCAAGAACAGTGAGCTCGGGTACGCCCCGTGCTTTGCGTTTTCTTACTTCCCTATTCACTTTCGGTCATTTTCTATGTGGCTGGGCAAATATAGGAAATCACCCGGGAAAATTCCCAAGGGCACTCTGCAAACGTGCTGCACCAGAGATACCCTCAACTTGACTGAGTTACAACACAAAATACTGGGCTTCGTGGAGGGGACAAAGCCCGCATCGGTTCACTTCAGTTCAGTCGCTCAGTCGTGTGCGACTCTTTGCGACCCCATGAACCGCAGCACTCCAGGCCTCCCTGTCCATCACCAATTCCCGGAGTCCACCCAAACCCATATCCATCGAGTCGGTGATGCCATCCAACCATCTCATGCTCTGTCATCCCTTTCTCCTCCTGCCCTTAATCTTTCCCAGCATCAGGGTCTTTTCAAATGAGTCAGCTCCTCGCATCAGGTGGCCAAAGTATTGGAGTGGCAGCTTCAACATCAGTCCCAGCAATGAAACCCAAGACTGATTTCCTTTAGGATGGACTGGTTGGACCTCCTTGCAGTCCAAGGGACTCTCAAGAGTCTTCAACAACGCAGTTCAAAGGCATCAATTCTTCGGCACTCAGCCTTCTTTATAGTCCAACTCTCACATCCATACATGACCACAGGAAAAACCATAGCATTGACTAGCCAGACCTTTGTTGACAAAGTAATGTCTCTGCTTTTTAATATGTTGTCTAGGTTGGTCATAACTTTCCTTCCAACGAGCAAGTGTCTTTTAATTTCTTGGCTGCAGTCACCATCTGCAGTGATTTTGGAGCCCAGAAAAATAAAGTCAGCCATTGTGTCCACTGTTACCCATCTATTTGCCATGAAATGATGGGACCAGATGCCATGATCTTAGTTTTCTGAATGTTGAGCTTTAAGCTAACTTTTTCACTCTCCCCTTTCACTTTCATCAACAGGCTCTTTAGTTCTTCCTCACTTTCTGCCATAAGGGTGGTGTCATCTGCATATCTGAGGTTATTGATAATTCTCCCAGCAATCTTGATTCCAGCTTATGCTTCCCCCAGCCCAGCATTTCTCATGATGTACTCTGTATAGAAGTTAAATAAGCAGGGTGATGATATACAGCCTTGACGGACTCCTTTTCCTGTTTGGAACCAGTCCATTGTTCCATGTCCAGTTCTAACTGTTGCTTCTTGACCTGCATACAGGTTTCTCAAGAGGCAGGTCAGGTGGTCTGGTATTCCCATCTCTTTCAGAATTTTCCACAGTTTGTGATCCACACAGTCAAAGGCTTTGGCATAGTCAATAAAGCAGAAACATGTTTTTCTGGAACTCTTGCTTTTTCGATGATCAAGTAGATGTGGGCAAAGCCCGCATGCCCGAAGGCTAAACACCCCTCCCCCAGCCTGGAGTCAGCTGCTCCAGTTTGACCACAATTCTTACTTGCCAAAGAGGCAATTCCACCAAGGTGTTCAGAAAAAAGAGAAATTCACTTAGGTCAGCCCCAACAAGTGTCAATTCAGGCTCTATCATCAGCTAGCAAGCTTCTTAGGTACGTCCTTTGCACTTTGGGGTAAGCGGCAATAGTATATCTGCCTTGCGTACCCTTTTAGAATTGGCAGGAGATGAAACAAAACCATGTGAGATCACTGTCCCAGTGAGGCAGGGAGATGTGTGTCCTACCTTGACTGTTGTTTTCATGATCTTTGCAAATGTGGCATAGCTGAAATATAGAGAACTTAGCAAAACTGGTTAAATACTGCAAAAGGTCTCTAGGTTTATTAATTAGCCAAACTAATATCAGAATAGTAATAAAAATAACAGCAACACTATCACTACTTTGCTGAAAACAAATCACCCTTGACCCTGGGGGAACTGGAAGAAAAAAAGGTGCTCCCGGCTTCTATGGGGAGGAGAACTTAGAATATAGTGGCTGCTTTGTTCTTTGAGCATGAGACTTAAATGCCACTGAGCCCTCATTGTTTCCTTGAAAGGTGGGACAAACTCGTTTCCTTAGAAAGAATAAGAGGCCGAAGTTTAGGCACTGAAATCCAGATGGAGTTGGGAGAGCATTTTGTGTGTGTATGTGTGTGGGGGTCTTCTGTGCCCTAATACTGTAATTTAAAAACTTGATTGTGTTTTTGTGGGAGATTTCTCCCTCAATATCTGGAAAAGTTTCAAAAGGCCAATTTATTTGAGCTGTGCCAAGTAAAACCCCGGAAAGAGATTGGGGGTGCTGCACCCTAATCCAGCAAGAAGTTTTCATAGTGGAGCACTTTGGCTTGGGAGAAGAAAAGAGAGAGGAGAAGGAAGGGAACTGGGCACCTCTTGAGAATCAAGATAAGGACCTAATTGTTTATGGTAGGCATTCAGTAATGTTTGTGGAAGGAAGAAACCATCAAAGAAACTGAAACCTCAGAGGAAGGAAGCTGGGCAATTGGTAAATTACTCCTGCCCCATCTGGAGAATCTCTGTCATAATCTAGCTAAGATTTCTTTTATATTAAAACACAAGCAGCTAAGGTAGGCCATTCCTCTTTTTGTTGTTAGAACAGCATTGGCATTTTGTAAAGCATTTTCATCAACATTATTCCACTTGATCTTTGTACCTGATCCTAAATTGGACCCCACACAGAGAGTTGGGGTTTTGTCACCTAGGAATCAGCATTAACCAACACTGCTGGTTGGTTAACATCACTTTATTTAACAACATTTACTTGATTAATTAATTTAAAATGTTTATTCAAATCAATTATTTAAGCTAACTTTTTTAAGCTAACATTTTTTAAAACAACTTTATTTTAAAAGTTTATATCACTACTGTGAAATCACAACTTAATAGGTTATAGCTCTTATTTACATACCTAATAATTTTTTTTTGTTTGTGACCCACTTAGATATATATTTTTTAATTTATTGAGGTATGATTCCACACCATAGAATTTACCTGTTAAGAAATCAGTGATTTTTAGCAATTTTATTGAGTTGTGCAACCATCCCCACAATCGAGTTTTAGCACATTTCCGTCATCCCAATAAGATCACTCATGACCATGTACAGTTAATGCCCACTCCATTTCCAAGACTAAGAATCACTCATCTACATTCTGTCTCTGTTGTTGCTGTTAAGTGGCTAAGTTGTGTCCGACTCTTTGCAAGCCCATGCATTGCAGCATGCCAGACTTTCCTGTCCTTCACTGTCTCCCTGAGTTTGCTCGAACTCATGTCCATTGAGTCAATGATGCCATCCATCTCATCTTCTGTCACCCCTTTTCCTCTTGCCCTCAGTCTTTCCTAGCATCAGCATCTCTTCCAATGAGTCGGGTCTTCGCATCAAGTGGCCAAAGTATTAGAGCTTCAGCTTCAGCAGCAGTCCTTTCAATGAACATTCAAGACTCATTTCCTTTAGGATTGATTGGTTGGATCTCCTTGCAGTCTAAGGGACTCTCAAGAATCTTCTCCAAACACCACAGTTCAAAAGCATTAATTCTTCGGCACTCAGCTTTCTTTATGGTCTGACACTATAGATTCACCTTTTCTGTACTTTTCATGTAACTGGAATCATAGTAAATGTGGTCTTTTATGTCCAGCTTCTTCCTCTTGGTTTAATGTTATGGAGGTTCATTAGATTTATCTTATGGCCTCACTTTAGGAAGCATTGATATGTAAGTATCTGTTGTAAAAGTGTCTATATGATGATATTGCAGAAGGTGACAAATTCCTAACTTAAGCAAGATTTGACAAATATTTGACTGGAAATTATGGAATATTTGAAATATGTCATGTGACATATTCTGCTGAACTAGGAATAACTGAGGATTCACTGAAATGCATGACTGGCTCTGACTAGGATTCTTTTGGAAATGAGATAAAATGCCTGGAACATTAGACAAATCTTGCTTGCCTGGTGGCTGAGTGGCCATATGTATTACTTCTAGAAATGTGAGGAGTTCGTATTTTAATTTTTTAAATGTTTTATTATGTATGAAGATTTTCAAACACACTAAAAATTAGAGAAAATACTATAATCCTCATATACCTATCATCCTGATTGAACAGTTATCATGGTTATCATGAATTTGCCACATTTGTTTTGTGTATCCTTTTCTTCTGTGTTTTCTCCTTTTGCTAGAGTGTTTTAAAAAACAAATCCCATATATCATCTTGGTGCATACATTACTCTACATTTCTAAAAAACATGGACTTTTAAACCTTTTTATATAGCTAAATGGCTGTTGTCGTTGTTCAGTCACTAAGTCGTGTCCAACTCTCTGCGACCCCATGGTTTCATGGGGTTCTCGTGGTAAGAATACTGGAATGATCTGCCATTCCCTCCTCCAATGGGCCACATTTTGTCAGAACTCTCCATTATGACCCGTCCATCTTGGGTGGCCCTGCATGGTGTGGCTCATAGTTACATTGAGTTATGCAAGCCCCTTTGCCACAACAAGGCTCTGATCCATGAAGGGGATAGAGCATAATAACACTTACAAAATATTTTTGCTCACTAAGTTTCCAGGTGGTAATGGTCCTGGGCCTGCTTCTTGCTGGTTTGGCTACACTGGGCAGAAAGGTAAAGCCCTGCTGAAGGTGGCAGGGGGCCAGAGAGGGAAAGGGAAGGCCCCACATGGAACTGCAAGACCTAGGTAAGTTCTTGAAAGTAACCCTGAAATTCTTCTGCTTTGGGCCATCTGTCAGGTACCTCACATTCATCATCTTATCTAGTTCTTAGTTACCTTGCCAGGCAAGAATTATTAGTCTCCTTTTAAAATCTTAGGTTGAATAGATACATTGCCCAGGGTTACACAAATAAGTTAGTGCTGATGATAGAATTAAAAGCCAGGAATGACTGATACCAAAATTGTCCTACTTCTCTGCAGCCCTACTATGTAACTGTTACTGCAGGACTATATTTTTAAGCCCAATCACTGTGCCCTGGGAAATACAGGTTACATCTGTAGAAGCATTCATTATTCTTTTGATTCTTTAATAAAGGCATTAAGTTTTATTTAAATTCAGGTAGAAGTAGTAATAAACATTAATAATCATGATATTAATAGTATTAGTAAGCACTCATATAGCACTACCTATGTGCCAGGTACTATTTTAAGGCTTTGCATATATTAAATATTAACTTATTTAATCTTTCCAACAGCTTTATAAGTTGGATACTATTACTGTCCCCACTTTATGCATGGATAAATTAAGGCACAGAATGGTTAAGTAACTAGTCTGAAGTCACACAGCTAGTGAATAGAAGAGCTCAGATTTGGAGCCTAGCAATTTGGCTTCAGAGTCCTATTAGAAACTCAATATACAGAAATTTAGCTTACAGACTTTAAGATCAGGAAATGAGTTTAACAAGCAGTGTACCTGTAGCTATTGTGTGGGCTTGATTTTGTGGGGCAGCTGTACTCCAAAATATTCTAGCCAGCTGTCTGCCTAGGGACCCTTGTGTTTGTCAGTTCATTACTACCTAAACTGAAACGTGCTTGGCTCATGTGCATAGTCCCTGCCTGGCTCATATCCCACTGCTAAATGTACTTGCATATGTGATCCTGAATTTAACCTTTCCATTTGTTTGTTGGTTTATTTGAAAGCCTTGATTCTCCTGTACTGGCAGCTTGTTGTCCATTTGAGAATAAATCTATTTTTCCACTGAGAAAAGGCAGCAGCTTCTTCAAGTGTTAGGAAGGAGAATATAGAATTAAAACATTAATAATCTATAAGTAGAAAATATTAATTGGCATTATCTCCTTACAGAATCAAGGAAGAAGTGTGCAGAAATTAACTCACTGTTTAATTCAGTGTTCAGTGGGCAGTAGTTTCTTTTAACCTTTGAAATTACTCTGCTAAAAACAAAACTGAACAAAACAAAATAACTCTAAAAGGTTCACACTAGTAGCTTGTGACTTTTAATATCAATATTTTTTCCAAAAAGATGTCATTTGACAATAAGTATATGACTTCAAAAGTTATGCTACACTATTTAATGTCATTTTATTATATGTCTTGAAGTCAATATTTTTTCCAAAAATAACAACATTCTCATTTTATAATTTTAAAAAATGGGGATATTGAATGATATATGAGACTGTAATTTTCTAAAAATGTTTCTTAAGTCATTTATTTAATGTAAATAAGATTTGGCTTTAAAGTCCTACAGTGGTTTTTGTGTAATGAACTGTTGGGAGAAAATGAGAACATGAAATACATTCATGTGATCCATTACTTGATACTTTTTAAAGACAGAATTTTAACATTACTGTTTTCATGAAAATCACGTTAAAAATCTTATTGTATAAAATGCCTATTTTCAAACAATCTCTTATTATTTGTGTATTAAATTAAGTTTATTAATTATAAAGTATAACTATGTGATGAGAATATAAAATTGCTCTCATTACTGTTTCTCCTAGTGGCCACGCATTGCTCACAGTATTATAAATTGATACAACTTCTTTAGAAAGCAATTCAGTGATACTCCAAAATGATTTAGATGTAAAAGCCTCTTGAGCCAGTAATCTCACTTCTGAGATCTAGAGTAAGGAAATAATGTAAAATATGAGATACTATATTCAGGAAGATGTCCATTGCAATATTATTTATAATTTTAGCAAGATAAATTATAAAAATTGGAAAATTGCAATTTTTGTTGTAACGTTATAAAACAGAAGCAACATTTACCTTTGAAACAGGAGAATAATATACAGACAGTCCCTAAAATCTCAGTGCAATTTAGGCAGCAAACTCAAGGCATGTGCCGAGACCTTTTTCTAAGCAACGCTTTACCAGGGTTGATTCTGTTACTACAGGTGCTTGAAAATAAATGGTGGTGAGCTCACTGAGAGGTGAAGTATCCTAATTTATTGTTTGGACCTTTATGACTAATCTTTCACATAGAGAAGACATCCAATAACTGTGATTTAAGTGAGCTATTGGTTGACTGAATGAAAGAATAGATTTTAAAATATCTTTATTCTGACTATTCTTCACAATAATTAAACCAAATTAGTGAAGTTTTACAAAGAGTTTTCCCATTATGGCTAGCTTTTCCTTCCCGCCTCGCCCCCCATCCCACCCCCAGTACTTTCTCCTGTCTATAGAATTATATATTACCTGCTCATTCTCACTATTTTCTGATCTTTCCTACTACCTAAGATTTTGCTCTTTTGCATTAACAAGATGAAAGGACCCACCCCACACTTGTGAAATAAAGCATTTTCACCCTCTGTCTTGCCACTGAGTGAGTGAGTGAAAGTCGCTCAGTCGTGTCCGACTCTCTGCGACCCTGTAGACTATACAGTCCATAGATTTCTCCAGGCCAGAATACTGGAGTGGGTAGCCTTTCCCTTCTCCAAGGAACCTTCCAATCCCAGGGATTGAACCCAGGTCTCCCGCTTTGCAGGTGGATTCTTTACCAGCTGAGCTATCAGAGAAGCTAATCTTAGCCGAAACAGGTAGTCTCTATTCAGTGTCTCATATTCAGACATCAAAATAGTCCGTATTATCACTACTAGTATCATTATTATCTGAGTATTAACAGTGTGCCCACTATTTTTTCCTTTATTGTATTTATTTGTGTTTTTTGTTTGTTTGTTCGTTTGCTCTGCACAGCCTGTGGGATTTTAGTCCCCTGATCAGGGGTCCAATCCACATCCCCTGCACTAGGAGTGAGGAGCCTTAACTACCGCACCACTAGGGAAGTCCCAAAAAGATGCCCACTCTTAATGAGTATTTTAAATGACAGTATGGTAAGTAATTTCCATATATAGCTTAATAGAAGTGGTGTTCGATACACTATCAGTTATTTAAAATACTTTTGTTGGGATGGGTTCTTTCAAGTTAAAGAAAAATGAAAGTTAACATGATTGTAGTTTTTTCTATTAAAAGCACAAAACTGACAGAGTTAGCAATCTTTTACTGTTTTAATGACTTTACGGCATTTATATCCAGATGCAGTATAAAAAGCTGCATAGGAAGCCCCTGTCACTTAATTGAATTCATCTGTTCCCACCCAGTATTTCGACACCTCAGGCTAATTTTGTAGAATTCTCGTCAAAACGCTCACTCCGAATATGTCTTTGGACTATTATCTTTACTTTTTCAGTTAGGTTAAATTCTGACTGTAGTCTGACGCTATTGTCTACTTTGTGGGTGAGGGATTGGTTATGTCTTTCTGAGTTCTTTTCTGTTATGTGGAAGTTAATGTTAAAAAAAAAAAATTCCCTACAAACCCGAGGTTGGTAGTTTGATTTTACAATAGAGATCCTAAGAATTTCCCACTGAACTAAATGGTCGCAACTAACTAAACTTGCTTGAGTCTTTTGAATTTTCATAAAATTGTTCCAGAGTAAAATGATACAAGCTACACTTTGAGTTAATAAGAATTTAGTTATAACTTGCTTCCAGATAGCTACATACTCTGATAGATTTATTTCTTTTACTCAAAAGTATTTGGATCTATTAATATGGCAATATACTTTTCCACTTAATTGATTATGAAATAGAGAAATAGATATGTAACTTAAGATCATTTGTTGAGCACTGTAGACAGCTATTCCTATTTCCTGAACAAAACGCTGTGCATGGGGATTTGACATCACTCTGGCAGTCATTCAGTTCCTCTGACTTCCCAAGCTCCTTTAACCTCAGCATCTGGGCCAAAAGATGTCACTCTTTACAGCTCAAGTCATACTGCCATGTTGAAATTGTATAAGCAATGGCCTGATAGTCTTGAAATTATGTATTTTTTCAAATATTTTATTTGAGGAAATGAAAACTAAATTCTGAGCATAAGAAAGATTTTATTACTATTTTGATATGGTCTAATAACTAATTTGCATAATTCAAATTCATGTAAAAGGCATACGTATCCTGCCTGGGCATAATCATCTATTAATATATTTTTATTTTCTTTGCACAAACAGGTCATACTCAATAGTGTCTTTATTTTTTTCAAGTAATGGAGATGAACTGTATTCTTACTAGATATCATAACCTAACGATTTTGCCAATAATGGAGGAATTAGTTATTTCCAGTTTTGTGGTATTATAGGTAATGCTGTCATGAACATCCTTGTTCATAATTGTGAGTGACAGTTTACATGTTCAAAGTGTAAATAGAATAGAATCAGGGTATCTAACAATAGAATCAGGGTATCAAAGAACCTGCTTTACAATATTTTGATAGATACTGTGGAATTGCCCTCCAGAGATGATGCACCATTTCAAGAGTCCATTTCCCCACGTTCAGAAGAAGATGAGATAGCATTATCAGCATCATTTCAGACTGAGAACCAAGCCCTGATTTATTTCAGTTCAGTTAAGTTGCTTAGTCATGTCCGACTCTTTGCAACCCAATGGACTGCAGCACGCCAGGCTTCCCTGTTCAACACCAACTCCCGGAGCTTACTCAAACGCATGTCCGTCGAGTCAGTGATGCCATCCAACCATCTCATCCTCTGTCGACCGCTTCTCCTCCTGCCTTCAATCTTTCCTAGCATCAAGGTCTTTTCAAATGAGTCACTTCTTCACATCTGGTGGCCAGAGTACTAGTTTAGCATCAGTCCTTCCAATGAGTATTCAGGACTGATTTCCTTTAGGATGGACTGGTTGGATCTACTTGCAGTCCAAGGGACTCTCAAGAATCTTCTCCAACACCACCGTTCAAAAGCATCAAGTCTTCAGTGCTCAGCTTTCTTCACAGTCCAACTCTCACATCCATACATGACCACTGGAAAAACCATAGCTTTGACTAGACGGACCTTAGTCAGCAAAGTAATGTCTCTGCTTTTTAATATGCTGTCTAGGTTGGTCATAACATTTCTTCCAAGGAGCAAGCATCTTTTAATTTCATGGCTGCAGTCACCATCTGCAGTGATTTTGGAGCACTCCAAAATAAAGTCTGTTACTATTTCCACTGTTTCCCCATCTATTTGCCATCGAGTGATGGGATCGGATGCCATGATCTTAATTTTCTGAATGTTGAGTTTTAAGCCAACTTTTCATTCTCCTCTTTCACTTTCATCAGAGGTTCTTTAGTTCTTCTCTGCTTTCTGCCATAAGGGTGGTGTCAGCTGCATATCTGAGGTTATTGATAGTTCTCCCGGAAATCTTGATTCCAGTTTGTGCTTCAATCAACCTGGCATTTCTCAAGATGTACTCTGCATATAAGTTAAATAAGCAGGGTGAAAATATACAGCCTTGATGTACTCCTTTTCCAATTTAAAACCAGTCTGTTGTTCTATGTCCAGTCTAACTCTTGCTTCTTGACCTGCATACAGATTTCTCAGGAGGCAGGTCAGGTGGTCTGGTCTTCCCATCTCTTTCAGAATTTTCCACAGTTTGATGTGATCCACACAGTCAAAGGTTTTGGCATAGTCAGTAAAGCAGAAATAAATGTTTTTCTGGAACTCTCTTGCTTTTAAGTGATCCATCAGATGTTGGCAATTTGATCTCTGGATCCTCTGCCTTTTCTAAATCCAACTTGAACATCTGGAAGTTCATGGTTAACATACTGTTGAAGCCTGGCTTGGAGAATTTTGAGCATTATTTTGCTAGCATTACACAGTGGAATTGTGCGGTGGTTTGAACATTCTTTGGCATTGACTTCTTTGGGATTCGAATGAAAACTGACATTTTCCAGTCTTGTGGCCACTGTTGAGTTTTCCAAATTTGCTGGCATAATGAGTGCAGCACTTTCACAGCATCCTCTTTTAGGATTTGAAACAGCTCAACTGGAATTCCATCACCTCCACTAGCTTTGTTCACAGTGATGCTTCCAAAGGCCCACTTGACTTCACATTCCAGGATGTCTGGCTCTAGGTGAGTGACCACACCATCGTGGTTATCTGGGTCATGATGATCTTTTTTGTATAGTTCTGCGTATTCTTGCCACCTCTTCTTAATATCTTCTGATTCTATTAGGTACATATAATTTCTGTCCTTTATTGTGCTTATCTTTGCATGAAGTGTTCCCTTGGTAGCTCTAATTTTCTCGAAGACATCTCCAGTCCTTCCCATTCTATTGTTTTCCTCTATTTCTTTGCACTGATCACTAAGGAAGGCTTTATCTCTCCTTGCTACTCTTTGGAACTCTGCATTCAAATTGGTATATATTTCCTTTTCTCCTTTGCTTTTAGTGTCTTTTCTCAGCTCTTTGTAAGGCCTCCTCAGACAACCATTTTCCCTTTTTGCATTTCTTTTTTGTGGGGATGGTCTTGATCACTGTACCTGTACAATGTCACAAACCTGGGTCTATAGTTCTTCAGGCACTCTGTCTATCAGATCTAATCCCTTGAATCTATTTCTCACTTCTACTGTATAATCACAAGAGACTTGATTTAGGTCAGACCTGCACAGTCTACTGGTTTTTTTATTTAGGTCAGACCTGCACGGTCTAGTGGTTTTCCCTACATTCTTCAATTTAAATCTGAATTTGGCAATAAGGAGTTCATGATCTGAGCCACTGTCAGCTTCCAGTCTTGTTTTTACTAATTAGAGCTTCTCCATCTTTTGCTGCAAAGAACATTATCAATGTGATTTCAGTATTGACCATCTGGTGATGTCCATGTAGTCTTCTCTTGTGTTGTTGGAATAGGGTGTTTGCTATGACCAGTGAATTCTCTTGTCAAAACTCTGTTAGCCTTTGACCTGCTTTGTTTTGTTCTGCAAGGCCAAATTTACCTGTTATTCCATGTATCTCTTGACTCCCTACTTTTGCATTCCAGTCCCCTATAATGAAAAGGATATTCTTTTTGGGTGTTAGTTCTAGAAGGTCTTGTAGGTCTTCATAGAACTGTTCAACTTCAGCTTCTTCAGCATTACTGGTCGGGGCATAGACTTGGATTACTGTGATATTGAATGGTTTGCCTTGGAAACAAATAGATTATTCTGTCGTTTTTGAGATTGCATCCAAGTACTGCATTTCAAATTGTTTTGTTGACTATGATGGCTACTCCATTTATTCTAGGGATTCTTGCCTACAACAGTAGATATAATGGTCATCTGAGTTAAATTCACCCATTCCAGTCCATTTTAGTTTACTGATTCCTAAAATGTTGATGTTCACTCTTGCCATCTCCTGTTTGACTACTTCCAATTTGCCTTGATTCATAGACATTCCATGCATTATTGCTCTTTACAGCATCAGACTTTACTTCTATTACCAGTCGCATCTACAACTGGGTGTTGTTTTTGCTTTGGCTCCATCTCTTCATTCTTTCTGGAGTTATTTCTCCACTGATCTCCAGTAGCATATTGGGCACCTACCAACCTGGGTAGATTATCTTTCAGTGTCCTATCTTTTTGCCTTTTCATACTGTTCATGGGGTTCTCAAGGCAAGAATACTGAAGTGGTTTGCCATTTCTTTCTCTAGTGGACCACATTTTGTCAGAACCCTGCACCATGACATGTCCATCTTGGGTGACCCTACACGGCATGTCTCATGAAGGCTGTGGTCAATGTGATCAGATTGGTTAGTTTTCTGTGATGGTGGTTTTCATTCTGTCTGCCTTCTGATAGAGAAGGATAAGAGGCTTATGGAAAGTTCCTGATGGGAGAGACTGACTGAGGGGGAAACTGGGTCTTGTTCTGATTTCTCACCTGACCTGCCTCTTGAGAAATCTGTATGCAGATTAGGAAGCAACAGTTAGAACTGGACATGGAACAACAGACCTGTTCCAAATAGGAAATGGAGTACATCAAGGCTGTATATTGTCATCCTGCTTATTTAACTTATATGCAGTGTACATCATGAGAAACACCGGGCTGGATGAAGTGCAAGCTGGAATCAAGATTGCCAGAGAAATATCAATAACCTCAGATATGCAGATGACATCACCCTTATGGCAGAAAGTGAAGAGCAACTAAGGAGCCTCTGGATGAAACTGAAAAAAGAAAGTGACAAAGTTGGCTTAAAGCTCAACATCCAGAAAACTAAGATCATGGCATCTGGTCCCATCACTTCATGGTAAATTGATGAGGAAACAGTGGCTGACTTTATTTTTGGTGGATCCCAAATCACTGCAGATGGTGATTGCAGCCATGAAATTAAAAGGTGCTTACTCCTTGGAAGGAAAGTTATGATTAACCTAGACAGCATATTAAAAAGCAGAGACATTACTTTGCCAACAAAGGTCCTTCTAGTCAAGGCTATGGTTTTTCCAGTAGTCATATATGGATGTGAGAGTTGGACTGTAAAGACAGCTGAGAGCAGAAAAATTTATGCTTTTGAATTGTGGTGTTGGAGGAGATTCTTGAGAGTCCCTTGGACTGCAAGGAGATCCAACCAGTCCATCCTGAAGGAAGTCAGTGCTGGGTGTTCATTGGAGGGACTGATGTTGAAGCTGAAACTCCAATACTTTGGCCACCTGATGTGAAGAGCTGACTCATTGAAAAGACCCTGATGCTGGGAAAGATTGAGGGCAGGAGGAGAATGGAACGACAGAGGATGAGATGGTTGGATGTCATCACCAACTCAATGGACAAGAGTTTGGTAAACGCCAGGATTTATGATGGACAAGGAGGCCTGGTATGCTGCAGTCCATGGAGTGGCAAAGAGTCGGACATGACTGAGCAACTGAACTGAACTGAACTGAAATGATGGCCATGCTCAGTAAATCTTTAATCGGGCTGTGTTCCCTCCCTGCTGTTTGACCTGAGGCCAAACTATGATGGAGTTAATGAAGATAATGGCGACCTCCTTCAAAAGGTCCCATGCATACACTGCTTCACTCAGGCCCCCCAACTCGGCAGCAGACCATCACCAGCCCATGCCTCCACCTGAGACTCCTGGACACTCAGGGGCAAACCTGAGTCAATCTCTTGTGAGGTCACTGCTCTTTTCTCCTGAGTCCTGGTGCACATAAGGTTTTGTTCGTGCTCTCCAAGAGTCTGTTTCCCCAGTCCTGTGTAAGTTCTGGTGGCCCTACGGTGGGGTTAATGGCCACCTCCTCCAAGAGGGCTTATGCCACACCCAGGTCTGCTGCACCCAGAGCCCCTGCCCCTGCAGCAGTCCACTGCTGACCTGTACCTCTGCAGGAGACACTCAAACACAGTTCTGTCTCAGTCTCTGTGGGGTCTCTGGGTCTCTGTGGCTCAAAACAAGGTTTGTTTGAGCCCTCTGAGAATCTCTGGTGGATATGGGGTTTTATTTCTAAGCCCTGATTAGAAATATTTATTTGCCAGACCAAAGGAAGACAGATGTAATTCCAAACTTGCATACATGTGTGTGTACACAAATTTGTGTGAAAGTGTACAGGAGTGTGCAAGTACATGTGTGTGCATATGCAGGTGTCCATATGTACTCACTGACATAAAGATGCTTGCAGAACACTACTCTATTCTATTTAATTGTCTTGGAGCCAGGAACCAAGTGCAACCTTGAGTCCTGTATTCTGAGATTGGGCTTCCAGAGGTCAGATAGAGAGTCTCACATAATTGATTAGCTGAGGCCTTCAGCACAGCTGATTCAGAAGCCTGGCTAATCATATCTGTAGTTTTAGGAACAATCTTTGGCACTTTAGAAAACTATTATTAAATAAAAGACAAGGGCCAAAGTAAGACCCAAGGTTAAAAACAAATCAATATTAAAAAAATAAAATAAAACAGTGGTATTCTGAGAGCCAATTTCAATTGCAGATACTCATTTATTCAGTGCTACTTTTTGCTGGAGTCTGCTTTAGGTGCTGCGGATACAGCCTTGAACAAAAAAATAAAAATTCTTGGCCTCATGGAATGTAAATTAGGAGGGGACAAAAATGATAAATAGATTGAGAGAAACATTTTAAGTTCAAAAGTAGTAAATGCTAAGGACAAAAATAAGGCAAGGAAAAGGGATGAGAAGAGCCATGATTTATGATCTTAAATGGAGATCAGATAAATTCTCCTGAGATGACATTTGAGTAAAGACTGGAAGAAGCCAAGTGGACACCAGGCAAAAAGTATGCAGGCAGAGGGAATCTTGGGTACAGAGGACCCAAGTAGGAGTAGGCCCTGTGTTCAGGGATGAGCAAGGAGTGCATGGAGGGGAGGGTGGAGTGGTAGGAGGTGAGGTTAGAGAAGAGCAGGGTCAGGTCTTACAGGGCTCCAAGGTCAGAGTGAGGATTTTGGCTTTTATTCTGAGTGAGACCGAGTGGCGTTGAAGGGCTTCCATCAGCAAAGTGTCATGTGCAGACTTTCCTTCAGAAATGTTCACTTCCCAGGGTAGAGCAGGCAGACCAGCATTTCACCAGGGAGTTTCAGAGACAAAAAAAGACTTCAGAAAACGGAATGGTTTTCATGAGTTTAGTACTCTTCCATATATATATATATATATATATATAGGCCAGCAGAATGCTTTAAGAATAATTATAAAAGTAGTGTTATAAGTCATTGGGGGAAATTCCCTGGCAGTCAAGTGGTTAAGGACTTGGTGCTTTCACTGCTAAGGGTATGGGTTCAATCCCTGGTCAGGAAACTAAGATCCCACATGTCACACAGCACAGCCGAAAAAAGAAAAAACAGAAGTTGTCTCAGTAATTTACGTAGAAAATGAGGTTATGTTGTTAGAAGTGATAGATCTGTTTTAAGCTAATATATGATGTTTATACTTCCCATGGATAATGAGAGGGGTAGATTTTAAAAGGATAACCACTCTCATTGACAAAAGGACAAAATTATTAATCTTTTCTACTATGAGATTTTGCTACAAATGACAAGTTTTACACATTATAAGAAAAAGATGCTGTATTAAATATAAAAGAAAGTAGCAGCTGTAAAATATGATAAAGTTAATATTGATTAGAAAATCCAATTATTTCTACAATTTATGCTGATCTATCCCAAGATAGCTGTTTGTCAGCAGGTGGAAGTTCCTATTTAATTGGCATGATTGAGTAATTAGATGTATTCTCAGAGCAGCAATAAAATGAAATTCTCATGTCTCAGGGACGTGGTTGAGGTTTTTGTTTGGTTTTACCCAGGTTTATCCAACTGAAACAAGACTTGTTTTATTTGGGAACAATTTTTGATTTAAAATATTTTTTAATTGTGTGGTTATGTAATTGCTTTTTATAATAAGAATGATAGGGAAAATTGTATGAATTTGACAAATATTTGTGATGATATATCTTTCTCTCATACAAAATCCTTCAGGCCCTCACTATTTCCTTCTGATTGTTCTCTCTCACTACCTCCAGGCCTTTTCATCAGGTCAATTTATATTCTAGAAGAAAAATTTGGTCTGTGTATCATATATTCTATATCATGTAGTAATTTTCATTCATTCAGGTGGTAAAATTCATTCATCTCTAAATAACAAAAAAAAAAATGCTATTCTGGTGGATAAAAAATAGGGGTTCATTTGTCTTATCCATTACAAATTCTGGGGATATAGTAACTCTGAATTGCTTCCAGGGTCTGTCTCTTCTATGTTTCTGCTCTATAGTTCTTATTATGTAGGCCTTCACTATGATGCCATTTGCTGCCTGAATGCAAGATGGCTGTTGTACCTCCAGACCTCACTTGAAAGTTAGGAAGAAGGTAGAAGGATGAAGAGGACAAGAAACTCAGGATAACTTTGCCTCTTTTTTCACAAAGAGAAGCTCTTTTCAGGCACTTATGACTAGTTCCAGGGAAGCTGAAGAATTGGATACTTTGGCTTTTAGCGTCAGTAGTATACACAGTCAAAGGATAAAGTAGATTATTATTGGCTTTTGGATAGGCAAACTTATCTTCCAGAAAGAATCCTTAAAAATTCATTATTGGCTACTGTGTGAAGTCCATATCTCTTATTATTAAACAATATAATGTCACAAAATGAGTTCTTACATACCTGGGAATTTGTAGATACCTTAAGGCTTCCCAGGTGGCTCAGATGGTGAAGAATCCACCATCAGTGCAGGAGACCTGGGTTTGATCCCTGGGTTGGGACAATCCAGGGAGGAGAGAATAGCTACCCACTCCAGTATTCTGGCCTGGAGAATTCCATGGCAAGAGGAGCCTGGAGGGCTACAGTCCCAGGGTCCCAAAGAGTCAGACATGACTGAGTGACTAACACAAGTACACAAATCCAAGTACACAATAGATTGCCTACATTAAACATGCCTGAACGTTAGGAAATGACATTTTCTAAAAGGCAGAGAACAAAGGGCTCACTTAGAAACTGACATGAGTTCAGTAAGACAGGACATTTGAGTAGGAAAAGATGAGAAAGATGAGACTGGGGGAGGAAAAGGGAAATACAGGGCACTGTAAGCCCTGATGAGGAGAGTCTGAGTAACTGAGGAGAAATGACCTCCAGGGCAGATTCCCTTACCTGACTAAGTAATGAGCACATTCTTTCTTCAGTCAAGAAGAGTTTGCATCAGAGAATGATCTTCTAAAACCCCCAGACACCAACAAAACAAAACAATATCACAAAGCAACAGCAACAAGACTAATTATGTCAAGAGCAATGGGGAGTGACAAGTTTTAAGTCACTTAAGACATTTTCACATCCGTTTCCTCCCTTTTTCATTCTGCCCCTTCTTTCAATGGGACATTGAATGTAGTTCACGTAGAGTTGACCTTGGATTGGCCTAAGTTATTTAGCATGTCCATTCCCACGGCCTCAGCAAGTAGCTCAGGAATGAGTCAATAAGACACAATAAACCATTTGCTGAGTTTCCAAGAAAGTGTCCCCTTTTGCTGGATATTTTAGTGTCACCATGTGATACTCATAAACTGCTGCAGCCACGTATCTACCCAAGAGGTACCAGCTGGAGATAAAGCTGACACAGAGAAGACAGAACTACAAGATGAAGAGCTTGGTTACATAACACAGTCTGAGTCTTGGATCAGTTCAGTTCAGTTCAGTCGCTCAGTTGTGTCCGACTCTTTGCGACTCTATGGACTGCAGCATGACAGGCCTCCCTGTCCATCAACAACACCCAGAGTTTACTCAAACTCACGTCCATGAGTTGGTAATGCCATCCAACCATCTCATCCTCTGTCGTCCTCTTCTCTTCCTGCCCTCAATCTTTCCCAGCATCAGCGTCTTTTCTAATGAGTCAGCTCTTCTCATCAGGTGGCAAAGGATTGGAGTTTCAGCTTCAACATGTGTTTCCAATGAACACTCAGGACTGATTTCCCTTAGGATGGACTGGTTGGACCTCCTTCCTGTCCAAGGGACTCTCAAGAGTCTTCTCCAACACTACAGTTCAAAAAACATCAATTCTTTGGTGCTCAGCTTTCTTTATATTCCAACACTCAAATCCATACACGACCACTGGAAAAATGATAGCCTCGACTAGACGGACCTTTGTTGGCCAAGTAATGTCTCTGCTTTTTAATATGCTGTCTAGATTGGTCACAACTTTCCTTCCAAGGAGCAAGCGTCTTTTAATTTCATGGCTGCAGTCACCATCTGCAGTGATTTTGGAGCCCAAAAAATAAGGTCAGCACTGTTTTCATTGTTTCCCCATCTATTTGCCATGAAGTGATGGGACCAGATGCCATGATCTTAGTTTTCTGAATGTTGAGCTTTAAGCCAACTTTTTCATTCTCCTCTTTCACTTTCATCAGAAGGCTCTTTAGTTCTTCACTTTCTGCCATAAGGGTGGTGTCATCTGCATATCTGAGGTTATTGATATTTCTCCCAGCAATCTTGATTCCAGCTTGTGCTTCTTCCAGCCCAGCATTTCTCATGATGTACTCTGCATATAAGTTAAATAAGCAGGGTGACAATATACAGCCTTGACGCACTCCTTTTCCTATTTGGAACCAGTCTGTTGTTCCTTCAGTTCTAACTGTTGCTTCCTGACCTACATACAGGTTTCTCAAGAGGCAGGTCAGGTGGTATGGTATTCCCATCTCTTTCAAAATTTTCCACAGTTTATTGCGATCCACATAGTCAAAGGCTTTGGCATAGTCAATAAAGCAAAAATAGATGTTTTTCTGGAACTCTCTTGCTTTTTCAATGATCTAGCGGATGTTGGCAATTTGATTTCTGGTTCCTCTGCCTTTTCTATATCCAGCTTGAACACCTGGAAGTTCACGGTTCATGTATTGTTTAAGACTGGCTTGGAGAATTTTGAGCATCACTTTGCTAGCTTGTGAGATGAGTGCAATTGTGCGGTAGTTTGAAGATTCTCTGGCAATATCTTTCTTTGGGATTGAAAGGAAAACTGACCTTTTGCAGTCCCATGGCCACTGCAGAGTTTTCCAAATTTGCTGGCATACTGAGTGCAGCACTTTCACAGCATCCTTTTTTAGGATTTGAAATAGCTCAACTGGAATTCCATCACCTCCACTAGCTTTGTTCATAGTGATGTTTCCTAAGGCCCACTTGACTTCACATTCCAGGATGTCTGGCTCTAGGTGAGTGACCACATCATCATGGTTATCTGGGTTGTGAAGACCTTTTTTGCACAGTTCTTCTGTGTATTCTTGCCAAGGTCATACCTTTCCTTAATATCATCTGATTCTGTTAGGTCTATACCATTTGTGTCCTTCACTGAGCCCATCTTTGCATGAAACATTCCCTTGGTAGCTCTAATTTTCTTGAAGAGATCTATAGTCTTCCCCATTCTATTGTTTTCCTCTATTTCTTCACATTGATTAGTGTGGAAGGCTTTCTTACCTCTCCTTGCTATTCTTTGGAATTCTGCATTCAAATAGGTATATCTTTCCTTTTCTCCTTTGTTTTTTGCTTCTCTTCTTTTCACAGCTATTTGTAAGGCCTCCTCAGACAGTCATTTTGCTTCTTTGCATTTCGCTTTCTTGGGGATTTCAAATACGTCAATTGGAATTCCATCACCTCCACTAGCTTTGTTCATAGTCATGCTTCCTAAGGCCCCCTTGACTTCACATTCCAGAATGTCTGGCTCTAGGTGAGTGATCACACCATCGTGATTATCTGGGTCAGGAAGATCTTTTTTGTACAGTTCTTCTGTGTATTCTTGCCACCTCTTCTTATATCTTGTGGTTCTGTTAGGTCCCTACCATTTTTGTCCTTTATTGAGCCCATCTTTGTAAGAAATGTTCCTTTGGTATCTCTAATTTTCTTCAAGAGATCTCCAGTCTTTCCTATTCTGTTGTTTTCCTCTATGTTTTTGCACTGATCACTGATGAAGGCTTTCTTATCTCTCCTTGCTATTCTCTGAACTCTATATTCAAATTGGTATGTCTTTCCTTTTCTCCTTTGCTTTTTGCTTCCCTTCTTTTCACAGCTATTTGTAAGGGCTCCTTAGATAGTCATTTTGCTTTTTAAAATTTCTTTTTCTTGGGGATGGTCTTGACTCCTGTCTCCTGTACAATGTCACGAACCTCCATCCATAGTTCATCAGGCACTCTGTCTATCATATCTAGTCCCTTAAATCTATTTCTCACTTCCACAGTATAATCATAAGGGATTTCATTTAGGTAATACCTGAATGGTCTCCACTTTCTTCAATTTCAGTCTGAATTTGGCAATAAGGAGTTCATGATCTGAAAGTGCTGCACTCAATATGCCAGAAAATTTGGAATACTCAGTTTTCCATAAGACTGGAAAAAGTTAGTTTTCATTCCAATCCCAAAGAAAGGCAATGCCAAAGAATGCTCAAACTACCGCACAATTGCACCCATCTCACACGCTAGCAAAGTAATGCTCAAAATTCTCCAAGCCAGTCTTAAACAATACATGAACCGTGAACTTCCAGATGTTCAAGCTGGTTTTAGACTAGGCAGAAGAACCAGAGATTAAATTGCCAACATCCACTGGATCATCGAAAAAGGAAGAGAGTTCCAGAAAAACATCTATTTCTGCTTTATTGACTATGCCAAAGCCTTTGACTGTGTGGATTGCAATAAACTGTGGAAAATTCTGAAAGAGATGGGAATACCATACCACCTGACCTGCCTCTTGAGAAACCTGTATGTAGGTCAGGAAGCAACAGTTAGAACTGGACATGGAACAACAGACTGGTTCCAAATAGGAAAAGGAGTGCGTCAAGGCTGTATATTGTCACCCTGCTTATTTAACTTATATGCAGAGGACATCATGAGAAATGCTGGGCTGGAGGAAGCACAAGCTGGAATCAAGATTTCCGGGAAAAATATCAACAACCTCAGATATGCAGATGACACCAGCCTTATGGCAGAAAGTGAAGAGGAACTAAAAAGCCTCTTGATGAAAGTGAAAGAGGAGAGTGAAAATGATGGCTTAAAGCTCAACATTCAGAAAACGAAGATCATGGCATCCGGTCCCATCACTTCATGGCAAATAGATGGGGAAATAATGGATACAGTGGCTGACTTTATTTTTCTGGGCTCCAAAATCCCTGTAGATGGTGACTGCAGCCATGAAAGTAAAAGATGCTTCCTCCTTGGAAGGAAAGTTATGACCAAATTAGACAGCATATTAAAAAGCAGAGACATTACTTTGCCGACTAAGGTCCGTCTAGTCAAGCCTATGGTTTTTCCTGTGGTCGTGTATGGATGTGAGAGTTGTACCATGAAGAAAGCTGAGCGCCAAAGAATTGATGCTTCTTGGACTGTGGTGTTGGAGAAGACTCTTGAGAGTCCCATGGGCTGCAAGGAAGTCCACCCAGTCCATCGTAAAGGAGATCAGTCCTGGGTATTCATTGGAAGGACTGATGTTAAAGCTGAAACTCCAATACTTTGGCCACCTCATGCAAAGAGTTGACTCATTGGAAAATACCTTGATGCTGGGAGGGAAGGGGGGCAGGAGAAGGGGATGACAGAGGATGAGATGGTTGGATGGCATCACTGACTCGATGGACATGAGTTTGAGTGAACTCCGGGAGTTGGTGATGGACGGGGAGGCCTGGTGTGCTGCAATTCATGGGGTCGCAAAGAGTTGGACACGATTGAGTGACTGAACTAAACTGAATTGAACTAATCTATGGTGAAGGTAATTAAGACAATGGTGACCTCCCTCAGAAGATCCCATGCATGTACTGCTACAGTTCATGCCCCCAACCCTGAAGCTGGCCACCACTCACCCACACCTTCGTCGGAGACACCCACACACCCTCAGGCACGTTTTCTGTGGTGTCACTGTTCCTTTCTCTTGGGTCCTGGTGTAAAAGGTTCTCTTGTGCCCTCCAAGAGTCTATTTCCCAGTCCTATGTAAGTTCTGGCAAGTCTGTAGTGGGGTTAATGGTGACCTCCTCCACGGACTTACGCCATACCCACACCCAGAACCCTTGTCCCTGAGGCAGACCACTGCTGACCCATACCTCCACAGGAGATGCTCAAACATAGTCTCGGATCAAGCTTTAACAAAACTAGACTACTCTTAAAATGCTCAATTGAGACAGCAATTCTTTTTCATTTGATTTAAACCCATATGGGTTAGGCTGTCACTTGCAAACAGGAATATTCTTAACTGATATATGTAACATGATCACATTTACATTTTATAAAGCTTGTTTGGGCTACAGGGATACATTGTAAGCAAGAAGGCAGGGAGAACTGTTAAGAGTTGAACAGTAATCTGGTTGAGAAATGGTATGGATGGTGGGGGCAGGGATGGGGGCAATTGGAGCACAGAAAAGTGATAGATTTAAGGGATATTTAGTATTCTTGCCTAGAGAATCCCATGGACGGAGGAGCTTGGTGGGCTACAGTCCATGGGTAGCAAAGAGTCGGACACGACTGAGCAACTTCACTTTCACTTTCAGGCTAGTTAGAGGATTTGGATGTGGAGAGAAAAGTTAAAAATGACTTGTGTCAATAGGCTTTCTGACTTGAGTTAGTGGATTGGGGGCACCATTCACTGAGGTAAGGAGATTGGATACTGTTTGCCAAACAATACTAGGTATTGCTTATCCAATCCAGATTGGATAAAGTTTGCCTATAAGATGTCTGTGTGAGATGACAAATGGGGTACTGAATATATGGGTCTGAAATTCAAAAGAGAGGACTAGGCTGTTACAGATTTAAGAGTCACTAGTGTATTCAGTGGAGAAGGCAATGGCATCCCACTCCAGCACTCTTGCCTGGAAAATCCCATGGACAGAGGAGCCTGGTAGGCTGTGGTTCGTGGGGTCGCGAAGAGTCAGACACGACTGAACAACTTCACTTTCACTTTTTACTCTCATGCATTGGAGAAGGAAATGGCAACCCACTCCAGTGTTCTTGCCCGGAGAATCCCGGGGATGGGGGAGCCTGGTGGGCTGCTGTCTATGAGATCGCACAGAGTCAGACATGACTGAAGCGACTTAGCAGCAGCAGCAGCAGTGTATTCAGAGTAAATGAAGTTTAGTGAGAAAGACGGAATATCAATATCTAAGAAAAGGCGAAGGAGATGAAGAAGGAACAGAGAGGAGGTAATTCACGAATTTGCAGCATCACAGGAGCAAAAAAAAAAAAAACAACGGGTTTAGGAAGGCCAGAGTGGCAAATGCTGTTTTGTTCAACTCTCTGCGACCTCATGGACTGTAGCCCACCAGGCTCCTCTGTCTATGGAATTTTCCAGGCAAGAATACCATAAGGGGTTGCCATTTCTACTCCAGGGGATCTTCTAGACCCAGGAATGGAACTCATATCTTTTGTGTCTCCTGTATTGACAGGCGGATTCTTTACCACTACTGCAACGTGGGAAGTAAGAGGTAAAGTTGGATGGAACTGGGAAGGTTCCTTTAAATCTAAGAACATGGAGGTCATTAGCAAATTTTGAACAATAATGGGTACAATCTAGATTATAGCAGGTTGAGGGTAAGTGAGGAGTGTGTGTTTGTGTGTGTTGTATGTGAGAAAGTAGAAGCATCAAACGAGAACTTTTTCTAGTTATTCCACTTTGCAGTCACACTTTTCAAAAGTCCAGAGCTAAGTCACAGCCCCTTTTAGTTTCTAACACTGACCTATTTGGTGTTCTTATCCAGTCTCATGTCTTTGTGGTGGTTATCAATTTGGAATAATTAGAAACCATGCTCTAATAAACATTATTTTACACATTCTAAAAAAAAAGTATGGATGAGATGATATCAAACCATTATCCTTCCTCTAGTCCTTGAGGTCCTATGCTGCTACTCTGCCCTAATACCTACTACTCTGTCCCTTGGTTACTTGGTACTCATCAAACGTAAGACACCTTCCTGTTGTAGACCCTTTGCACTGGCTATTCCTTGTTCCTGGAGTGTTCCTCCCTACGATCTTCACAAGGCTCTCTCCCTCTCCTCTTCTAAGTCTGTTCCTATGGCACCTCCACAAAACTCACCTGGCCACACTATTTAAAATTCTAATTTGCTTCCCTGATACTCTCATTCCCCTCTACCCTGCCTTACTTCTTTTCTTCACACAAATAACACATATAAGTTTAACATACAGTGAATTTCATTAGGTTTATGACAAAGATAAAATATTAAAAGCAACAAGAGAAAAATGACAAGTAAGATACAAGGGAACTTCTATCAGGTTATCAGCTGATTTCTCAACAGAAACTCTACAAGCCAGAAGAGAATGGCATGATATGTTTAAGTGATGAAAGAGAAGAACCTATAACCAAGAATACTCTACCCAGCAAGACTCTCATTCTGATTTGATGGAGAAATCAAAAGTTTTCCAGACAAGCAAAAGTTAAAAGAATTCAACACCACCAAACCAGCTTTACAACAAATTCTAAAGGAACTCTAGGCAGGAAACAAGACAAGGAAAAGACCTACAGAAAATAAACCCAAAACAATTAAGAAAATGGTAATAGGATCAAACACATCAGTAATTACCTTAAAAGTAAATGGATTAAATGTACCAAGCAAAAGACACTGATGAAAGCATGTGCTATATATGCGCTTCCACTTACCACATCACTGTTTGATCCCCCAAACTGTATGTAATTATTTTACAGTTAGGCTAATCATGTTCCCATTATGGCTTGCAATTGTCATTATCTTTTACTTTTTGTCTGGCTATTGATTGTGAAAGCTGACAAACATCTTTTATTATTGTGATTATATAACTATTATTCACTTAATACCATTGTATCATGATTGGTCACAGAAAAATAATAGAACTCTATATCACCAAAACTGTCATTTAGTAGAAAAACCTGTAATCACTTTTAAAAATTCAGATGCATATCAGAATTACCTTGGGAACTTTTGAAAAATACAAATGCCCAGATATTGGGTTTTTTCTCCAAAGCTCCAGATGTTTCTAGTGAGCAATCATGTTTAAAAAGAACTGGACCCTATGATAATCTTTTACTTTTATCTAGTTTGTTTCACTTTTTCCATTTCATATTCAGTGTTCCCATTTCATTTAGTTTGTTTCCCAATTCCTCCATCTCTCTTTTTTTGTTATTGTTCTTCCTCAAGCCTTTATCAAGTATAGTAGAAAAACTTTTTTATACATATATATATAAAATATGTATAATATATATATTAGATGAAAGTAAAGTGAAAGTGAAATCGCTCAGTCGTGTCCACCTCTGCGACCCTGTGGACTGTAGCCCACCAGGTTCCTCCACCCATGGGGATTCTCCAGGCAAGAATACTGGAGTGGGTTGCCATTTCCTTCTCCAGGGGAATCTTCCCGACCCAGGGATCAAATTCAGGTCTCCCTCATTGCAGGCAGATGCTTTAACCTCTGAGCCACCAGGGAAGCCCAGTTAATTTTTGCCTAATAAAAAAATTTATAGCATTAAATAAATAAATCTAAGTTGGATAAGGAAGGGAGTGAAGATATAAAGAGGCTGAGAGGAATTAAAAGGTTCCACGACCTACAGCAGTGATTGTCAAACTTTAGTGGTGTAAGAATCACCTGGAAAGGGGCAGATTCTGAATTATTCAGTAGGTCAGGGTGAAGACCAAAATTCATTTTCAACAAAGATCCTAGTTGATTCTGATGTAAGAGGGCCATGGACCAATTTTTGAGTAGTAGTGGATTTGAAATGATAGTTTAAAGTGCTATTTTGAAAGAAGCTGAGAGAAAGAGAGAGGGAAATAGTGGGGGAGTGGTGATATTTACTGCAGGAATAGGTGGTTACAGTGTGAGATGACTAATTTATTATCTCAAAGATGGAACAGCCTGGAATGATGACAGGTTTAAAGTATGCCCAAGGGAGTGGGTGGCTGAAGTGGAGAGTGAAGTGGAAATAAATATCACCAGAGGGGAGTGCCAAAAGTCTAGGTAATAATCTATGTGGACCCTAAAGCTGCCCCAGATGATGGCAGTACTTGTAAGCGACAGGCTAAACTATGAACAAAGTTCAAAACCATTAGTAAATGAGGGGAGGGAACTACAGCTGGGTAGAGACCAAGCAAAAATATGAAGTTGAAGGACCTGTAATTGGCCAAGAGTTTTTACGCAATGGCAGAAAAGTGAAACTGGCCAATAGTAGGTGAGCCCTTATTGTCTGGCAGGCTTTACATACATCAGTCCATTTCACTCTCACAAACAACAACTCACAAACTTCATATAAAGTGAAAGCAAAAGTGAAGTCGCTCAGTCGTGTCTGACTCTTTGCATCCCCGTGAACTGTAGCCTACCAGGCTCCTCCATCAACAGGATTTTCCAGGCAAGGGTACTGGAGTGGGTTGTCATTTCCTTCTCCAGGGGATCTTCCCGACCCAGGGATTGAACCCAGGTCTCCCACATTGTAGGCAGACACTTTACCATCTGAGCCACCAGGGAAGTCATATAAATAAATAAAGCAGGTGCTATTTTTATTCCACTGTTATGAGGAAACAGAAGCTGTTTTAATACAGTTCAGCAAAAAAAAAAAAAAAGATCCCCAGAATATTGTTAGGGGTGAGGTTACCAATGGAAATACTCCTTTAAATTTTATTTGTACTGAAAGATTTTTTTTTCCCAATATCCAGCAAGTGGCAGCACCAAGTAATTTTATATTAGGTCATTTAATAGAAACAACACACTCTGCATGTATCAAGAGTTCGGTCTACTCCATGCCTTGATGATTTCTTCAGCAGCATCCAGTGTACTGTCTTTCTGTAAATTAATGAAATAGTCATCATTACAAATCAAAATAAATTCAAGATGAAGTAAAAATTTAAATACAAAAAGTACACCAAAGTCAGTCCATCTGTAAGAGTCATGTGGTGCTTTGGGAACTGAGTGATCCTCAACCCGTGATAACTTGAGCCAGGCTTTAGCTGGTCTTTGGCCTCTGCAGCTAAGACAAAGTCCAGGAACATGGCATGGGGGTGGGGGATACCTTGAGTGGTGTCACTGGAAGCTCTACCCCATTTTAAACCACTTAACCTCAGCAGGAACACAGAAACTGGGAAATGGTATCTACAGCATCATCCTTTGCCTTGGTGGCCAAATATACAAGTCACAAGTTCTTTAAGGAGCCTAGCAGCAAATCAAACAGGCCAAATATTTATAATGCTATTATCCCATTGCTGTCAGGCTAGAAAAGTGAATGAGCCTCACAAGAATTCAATGTTAGGGGAGCTATAGAAGTGTCAACAGCAATCATTACATTATACTGTTTTGTGATGCTGGCTGCCAGTTCAGAGCACTTTATTACTACTATCCTGACACCAAAAGAACTCTGCAAATTAACTAATATGGGGCCAAGGAACATTACCAAGAAAATGATCAACAATCTGTATATACAGCTCAGTCTGGAAACAGCTTAACCTAATCCCAGCCAAAACCATGTCTGTCAGTGTGGATGCGTTCACTGCCAAAGACTCAGACTTATAAATGACACTGATGCAGGAGAGCCTGAAGGATGCAGGAGAGCCTGAAGGATGTACTGACGAGAGCCATATTTACTGTTTCGTTCGTTTGGGTAGGAAGAGCGCAGAATCACAGACTTCTTTCAAAGAGCCTTGTAGACAACAAAAGGAAACCCCTCCCTTAGCTCCCAACAAAGAGGATACCAGGCAGAGTGAGACTACAATAATAATATACAATTACAGAAAAAAGTCAAAGAATACAGAAGAGTTTACACTGAAAAATAATCATGTTTCTTCCCTTCTCATGCCTTCCTACTACTCCCACCATCCTCTAAATCAACTTCTTATGGCAATTTTGATTTTAGTTCTAGTGATTAGCATCAAAATCTAAATAATGTATGCTCCTAGATTTTTAATTTATCAACTTCAGACAATGTTTACCATTCTCTGCTCTGAATGAGGAAAAATTGGTTCTTTTGCCACTACTCTGCTCCCTCCTTTTGAAGTCTCACAGTTATAAGCTCCTAACACCACAGTTAGAGGGCCAACTGTAAAGATATAATTTATTTTTTGAATAGGTAATATGTACATATGGTATAAAATTAAATTGATGGACAAACTTCCTCTTGCTTTCTCTACTCTTTTCCTTTCTCGTCCATCTCTACAGAGTGACTTACTCCAAAGCCATCAGGAGGGAAACAGATCATGTATGGGGGTGGGAGAGCCTCAGCAGCCCGGTGCAGGATGCTACAGCCAGAGTGAAGTAAGAAGACCTTCCAACATGGGTGGCATGAGGTGGTGGCGATGGCACTAGTGGCACTGACCTGGATCAGGGCGTCCGAATCGAGGGGCTAAGTAAGCAAGGCATCTGTATGGCAGGGTGCTTGCAGGCAGCATGGAGCCTGGAGGGGATGAGGCAGGCATCTGCCAGTGCAGACAGGTATGGAGTGTCAGAGCCTGCAAGGGAAGACGAGCGCTTCTATGCAGTGGGTGACAGTGGTGGCTTTGTGTGTGGTGCTGGAGACTCAGAGGAGGGTATCTCTGCAGGAAGGTGATGGAAGCAGGTCAGCACATGGTGCTGAAGCTCAGGTGAGGTGAGGATGGTGACCATACAGGGAAGAGGGGCGGCAGACTGGTAAAAATGTCAAAGCCTGAGTAGGGTGCAGGGTGTCTGTTGGGGTGGTGGGTGGAAGGGCAGTAGCACTAACAAGAGATGGCCACGCGCAGAGGTACTGATTAAAGAAGTGGGTAAATGATGAGCAAAGTGTTTTTACTGTCAATACTGTCAAGGAAGGTTGTGACTCACATGTACAGGGAGAAAGCTAGAATAAACTTGGAGGTGGTTTCAATGTATTTAGATAGACATAGGAATAAGTAGGATAGATACAGACATAGAAAGTATGGACATACACTGACATGTTCCCTATCTCTGTCTTCTGGGAGGGCCTGGGAATACTGCTACCCCAATGAGCACTCGTCATGCCCAGATCTTGGTTTCTTAATACCATTCTCCAGTAAAAGGGGATTTAAGGTTGAGCTGGACAATGACAAAGTGAACCTACTGCATCTTGAAATGCCAGAAAGTAAGAAAATGCTCAAACAATGATGGGAGATGTGTCAAAGAAAACAGAGGCCAGCTTAACGGGGCTCTTAATGGCCAAATTTTGGAAGATTTGAGCATCGAAATAAGTAATAATAGTAAATTTTAACCCACTGAATAAAACAAGAATCTATGAGTCCTTACATATATGAATAGTTAAATGAATAAATTATTTGATGTGATATGGAATATTTTCATGGTTTCAAAGTACTTCACCACAAAACATTCATTATTCATCAAGGAAAAAGTGAAACTTTACAGTAGAGAAGCCTGGCAGACACCACCTCAATAAAATGATTAAACTTAACATCACCAGTTGTAGATAAAACTAAAATCATGTGCTATCTGATAGGATGCAAAACAATGAACAAAATATCACTTCTTTGGTTTCTACCAAAAGTGCACAACCTGAATCTATCCATGAGTAAATGTCAAACAAATGTTAAGGGACTTTCTCCAAAATAATTGGTCAACAATTTTCAAAAGTATTAACATTATGAAAATCAAGGAAATCTGAGGAAACTTCCCAGCTTGAAGAAGACATGACAACTTAATGCAATGCACGATTCTGGCTTGGACTGACTGACTGATGACTGGCTGATTGACTGTGGCCTGGATTTATTTATTTATTTCCTTATAAGAAAGGACATTATTGGGACAATCAGTGAAACCTGAATTAGATCTTAGGATCAGACAGAATAATATAGCACTCTTAAGTTCATGATGTTGATGATTATATTGTAGAAGAATGTTGTATAATGGAGAATATACAATAAGGTATTTGGCGGTAACAGAGGCATCAACAATTAAGTTAGGCACTTGCTCTACAATTGTTTGGAAAAACAGGTTTCAAAACTTATTTACCGAGACTATTTAAACATATATTTCTTTAGGTAATCCAGCCTCCCACCCATCTCTCTCAGCCATTCAGTTTTCCTCCACAGAAGCAACAGTGGATTTTATTGTGTATCCTTCCAGAGAGACAGTTGAGGCATTTAAAAGCTTCCTCTCTTTTCCTTTTTATGTAAATGATATCATTCCTCACAAACTAGTTTGCTCCTTGCTTTTCACTTGTTTTTTAGCACTCCACAGAGCTGCTTCACTTGTTTAGGTATGTGAATGTACCATAATTTATTTAAGCAGTCTGCACTGGTGAGTATTGTGGTTGTCTATTATAACTCTTTGATATCACAAACAATGCTTCACTGAAAATCCTTGAATACAGATCTTCAATATGCAAGTAAATCCACAGGGAAAAATCGTACAAGCAGAACTGGTGGGCCAAAGACATGTGCATCTACGTTTAGATAATTTTCAAACTAACCACTATAGAGATTTTACACTTGTACTCTCAATCAATGCATGAGAGTATCTTAAGAAACTTTCCAGTTGTTTTGGTTATTTCCAATCTAACAGATAATATAACATTTCATGGCAGTTTTATTTTTCATTTCTCTTATTATTGAGATGTATCCTTTTATATATTTGACAGCTACTGAGGATTTTACTAATAACCACCGTAAAGTGCTGCCTTTGGTTTGTTTAGTCCTAAAATTTGACCTGGTTTCTTTCAGCTTCCACTTTCTCAGCATGTTTTGCCATCCTTTTATTTTTTGCTTTTCCAAGCAGTTGGGTTAGGTGTGTCAGCTTTCCCTAGGGGCTTGATGTTGCTCCACTGTCTTCTAATAGTGAATGCTGATGCAAAGGAGGTGAGTCTACACTGATCTTCCTCCTCTCCTGTCTCATGAAGGCCTCGATCACCTTGTGTAGGTACCAAAGGATCATTTATAAAGACCAATATAATACACAAGGTACATCTCAGCATTTTTCTGTGACATTCTGTGACATTCCTGAGGCAAGCCATTTCCTTCCTTGTTTGAAATGGAAAGGATTCTCAAAGCTATAAAATTCTTTCCCAATTCTATTTGCTCTGCCCCCCTCACCCCTACCCCCAACTCCTCCAGGAACTCTAGGTGTATCATTTGTCTTCCACATTTATACTTTTTCTAACATTTAAAAACTCTTCGTTCCTGGGAATTCCCTGGCAGCCCAGTCCTTAGGACTCCGTGCTCTCACTGCTGAGGGCCCAAGTTCAATTCCTGGTCAGGGAACTAAGATCCTACAAGCTGTACGGTATAGCCAAAAAAACAAAAAATAGAAATTCTTTGTTCCCTTCACTTCTTTTCACCCACTTTTCTCAATCCTCAGTGTGCTTACAGAAGAATTTAGTGTTCTCTACGCTGCTTCCAATGTCACTACAGTTACCAATTTTTTTTCCCCTTCAATTTCTTATCTGATCTCTGACAGCTACCATTTCATCTTCTTACATTATCTTACTCTAGCTTCCCTGAATTTTAAAAAACTTCTGCTGTTAACTCTTGTTTTAAATGTTTTGAATTTGAAATGTAACACTTTTTTCTTGCTCTGTGGCAACAGTTCTTTCTTGGTTTTTGGTTTTTGTTGTTGCTGAATATTCTCTGATACTTATTTTTCATTGTATCTTTCTCCTTCTCCTTAATAGCATCTTTGCAGATTCATAGCTGGTTCCTTTTTATTGCTCATTTTTGGGTGAATTCTTTTTGTGAGCTCCCATAGCCAGCACAATTACGGTTCCTATTGTTCTGGGTAATGACTAAGCTACTTGCTGGCTCTATGATTTGTACATGTATTTGTAGATCTGTATAAAGGAGGAGACAGGAAAGAACTAGAAGGGAGTAGAAATTATCTTTGGCTCACAGTCAAGTTAAACATGATTGATGGAGTGAGTTCAGTGAAGGGGAACTCTTTTAGACTTTATTTCTTTTTAACTAATTTAACTGTTTCCCTCCAATTTAATGTGTCCACCTTGCCTCAACATAGCTTTAGCAAAAATGAGAGCAAAGAGTAAATCTATAGCCCTTTCCACTTTGTTCGCACAGGTACTAGATGACATGACCATATGTTTCTACTCTGCCTTGTCCGTGCTGCCAAATGGGTCTGGAGAAGTTTCCACTCACGGTGCACTCACTGTTCCTACTGTTCTGGATAATGAGCAGGCTACCTATTGGCTCTGCCTATTAGGCTGTAGAAGCAGGAGCCTTTCTCCATGTCTTCCCTCTACCATTTCCTTCACTATAGTTGGCAACTCTTCCTCATTTCCTGGGGGATTTGGAATTTGTTTTCCATTTCCCTAGCTGTTCTTTTTAAAAGATAATTTCCAAGAAGAGAACGGGAGAAGGCCTTCTGACCATTTCTAAAACTGGAAGTCTTATGTTACTTTTTTATTCTATTAGTTCTGCTTATAACTTCAAATAATATATATTTATTCCTCTATAAATCTACTATAAGATGCAAGTATTAATGGCCTTACCCTTTCTTTTACATTTCAGATAATTAAATGTTGACATTGTTAGATTGTTAAAATTTATATTCTGTTCTAAATAAGTCTCCCATAGTTTGTCTATATGGTGTCTCTAAAAGTTGAAAACAGTGTTTACATCATTCTGACCAGACTTCTAGATGAGTGTGTTGGTATAGAGTGCCTTAATTTTGTTAAGACTGTTTTTAGTAGTGATAACATCTTAAAAATAGCAACAATACATTCAGATTATTTTTTTAGCACAGATCTGATGGTGCTAAATTCTCTTAGCTTTCATTTATCAGGGATGTATATTTTGTTTTCAGTGTAAAAGGATATCTTTCTGAATATAGAATTCTGGCTGACATATTTTTTTATGTCAACACTTTAAAGGTGCCACTTCATTGTAATCTGGTCTCTACTGTTTCTGATAAGAAATTAGTCAACATTGGTATCTTTGTTCCCATGCATGTGAAGTGTAGTTTTTCTCTGGCTGCTTTCAAGATCTTATCATTATCTATAGCTTTCAGCAGTTTAATTATGATGTGTCAAGTTGTGAATTTATTTGTATCCTGTGTGGTTCACTGAATTTTTAGATCTCTAAACTGCTATTCATCAAATATAGGGAAATTTAGTCCTTTTTTAAAATATTTTTTCTGCCACATTCTCTTTTTTTTTTAATAGTCCAGTTACATGTATATTATTACTTGACATTAACTCTGAGGCTCTGTTTATTTTTCAAAAATAATTTTTCCCTCTTTTTTTCAGACTGGATGATTTCTATGGATCTGTATTAAGGTGGACACTTTTTTCCCCCTCACATCCTCAATCTTCTGTATGTTAAGACTATATATTTTTCATACCAAGTATTACATTTTAAAATTCTTTAAGTTCCATTTGGTTCTCTTTTTAATTGCTTTAATCTAGTTGCCCATTATGACCATATTTTCCTGAACACATTTATAATATCTGCTTTAAAGTCCTTCCCTTAAGATCTGTTTCTATTGACTGTATAGAAGTCACATTTTTTTCTTTTTCATTAAAGGTTGTATTTTCTTGTGTCTTCAAATGTGTCTGGATATTTTAATGTTACAGGTAAGGAGTCTAATTATGTTGTAATCCAATAAACTCAGCTTCAAAAAGTGCTGAGTTTTGTTTTGATTATTTTATGGTAGCAAGCCAAAACTTAAAAACTGCATATGAGCACATCATGCCTAGCAAGAGAAAAATAACGGTGCTTTATAAACCAGAAGGAAGGACATTATAAATGTGTAGAACAGGGAACTTACTTTAATGAAGCAAAATCGCACAAATTTCTCAAACTGTGATTTGGTTTCTGCATTACAGAATGCTGAAACTGGGATGGCTGACAGTTTCTGAAAACAAAAAGAAAAATATGAAAACTACTTATACTTTAAATATTAATTTTTAGAGCACAAAAATTAAAAACAAATAGATACTTCCAAATATCCACAATAATTTGCGAAAGAAATGTATTTTTAAAATCCTCCAGAGAATTCTCTGGTGAACCAATGGTTAGGATTCTCTGCTTTCACTACCTAGGGCCTAGGTTCAATTCTTGGTCATAGAACTAAGATCCTGTAAACTGCATGGTGCGGCCAAAAAATAAAAATAAATAAATAAAATCTTCCAAATAACTGTGAGTAGAATATCAGGGAATAAAACTACAGCTCATATTTTTCAAAGCATGTCAACAGGCTTCCTTCATAAATTGACTATAATATACAGCACAATATTGCGAAAGCCAGTAAACATTACCTTATTTTTAATCATCCATTTCACGAATTTATAGTCATAAGGTTCCTTGCTGTCCTTCATATCGAAGAGGTCTACATCTAAAACAATAATAAAAATTGGACGGGCTATGTATTATATCTGAGGCAAAGTGTATTTCATTTGTCTACTAGGATTCAAAATTTCCTCATGCTGGATTCATACTGCATGGTATAGTGGAAAGTAAGGAATTCCCAGAGAAGCTTTACAGATATGATGCTCTAAGGCACTACTCACATATACATCTGGTCGATCATGTTTGTGTATACAGCTTTTAGCACTGGAGGAAGAGGCAGGACAAAGAGGAGTGTTACCTTTCTATTTAGAAATAATATATGCCTCTATGATCATTATCAAGGAAATAACCTCAATTTTCAAGGTATTCATCTGTAAGAATTTTATTTCCAAATAGTAATTCAGGGGACGGGATAAAGATGGCGGAGGAATAGGACGGGAAGACCACTTTCTCCCTCACAAATTCCTCAAAAGAGCATTTCAACTCCGAGCAAACTCCACAAAACAACTTCTGTAGGCTGGCAGAGGTTATCAGGCATCCAGAAAAGCAGACCATTGTCTTCAAAAACAGGAGAAAAACTACTAAAAATTCCAACATATGGAGGTTGAACAACACACTTCTGAATAACCAACAAATCATAGAAGAAATCAAAAAAGAAATCAAAATATGCATAGAAACTAATGAAAATGAAAACACAACAACCCAAAACCTGTGGGACACTATAAAAGCAGTGCTAAGAGGAAAGTTCATAGCAATACAGGCATACCTCAAGAAACAAGAAAAAAGTCAAATAAATAACCTAACTCTACAACTAAAGCAACTAGAAAAGGAAGAATTGGAGAACCCCAGAGTTAGTAGAAGGAAAGAAATCTTAAAAATTAGGGCAGAAATAAATGCAAAAGAAACAAAAGAGACCATAGCAAAAATCAACAAAGCCAAAAGCTGGTTCTTTGAAAGGATAAATAAAATTGACAAACCATTAGCCAGACTCATCAAGAAGCAAAGAGAGAAAAATCAAATCAATAAAATTAGAAATGAAAATGGAGAGATCACAACAGACAACACAGAAATACAAAGGATCATAAGAGACTACTATCAGCAGTTGTATGCCAATAAAATGGACAACGTGGAAGAAATGGACAAATTCTTAGAAAAGTACAATTTTCCAAAACTGAACCATGAAGAAATAGAAAATCTTAACAGACCCATCACAAGCACGGAAATTGAAACTGTAATCAGAAATCTTCCAGGAAACAAAAGCCCAGGTCCAGACGGCTTCACAGCTGAATTCTACCAAAAATTTCGAGAAGAGCTAACACCTATCCTACTCAAACTCTTCCAGAAAATTGCAGAGGAAGGTAAACTTCCAAACTCATTCTATGAGGCCACCATCACTCTAATACCAAAACCTGACAAAGATGTCACAAAAAAAGAAAACTACAGGCCAATATCACTGATGAACATAGATGCAAAAATCCTCAACAAAATTCTAGCAATCAGAATCCAACAACACATGAAAAAGATCATACACCATGACCAAGTGGGCTTTATCCCAGGGATGCAAGGATTCTTCAATATCCGCAAATCAATCAATGTAATTCACCACATTAACAAATTGAAAAATAAAAACCATATGATTATCTCAATAGATGCAGAGAAGGCCTTTGACAAAATTCAACATCCATTTATGATAAAAACTCTCCAGAAAGCAGGAATAGAAGGAACATACCTCAACATAATAAAAGCTATATATGACAAACCCACAGCAAACATTATCCTCAATGGTGAAAAATTGAAAGCATTTCCCCTAAAGTCAGGAACAAGACAAGGGTGTCCACTTTCACCGCTACTATTCAACATAGTTCTGGAAGTTTTGGCCACAGCAATCAGAGCAGAAAAAGAAATAAAAGGAATCCCAATTGGAAAAGAAGAAGTAAAACTCTCACTGTTTGCAGATGACATGATCCTCTACATGGAAAACCCGAAAGACTCCACCAGAAAATTACTAGAGCTCATCAATGAATATAGTAAAGTTGCAGGATATAAAATCAACACACAGAAATCCCTTGCATTCCTATACACCAATAATGAGAAAGTAGAAAAAGCAATTAAGGAAACAATTCCATTCACCATTGCAACGAAAAGAATAAAATACTTAGGAATATATCTACCCAAAGAAACTAAAGACCTATATATAGAAAACTATAAAACACTGATGAAAGAAATCAAAGAGGACACTAATAGATGGAGAAATATACCATGCTCATGGATTGGAAGAATCAATATAGTGAAAATGAGTATACTACCCAAAGCAATTTACAAATTCAATGCAATCCCTATCAAGCTACCAGCCATATTTTTCACAGAACTAGAACAAATAATTTCAAGATTCGTATGGAAATACAAAAAACCTCGAATTGCCAAAGCAATCTTGAGAAAGAAGAATGGAACTGGAGGAATCAACTTGCCTGACTTCAGGCTCTACTACAAAGCCACAGTCATCAAAACAGTATGGTACTGGCACAAAGACAGACATATAGATCAATGGAACAAAATAGAAAGCCCAGAGATAAATCCACACACATATGGACACCTTATCTTTGACAAAGGAGGCAAGAATATACAATGGAGTAAAGACAATCTCTTTAACAAGTGGGGCTGGGAAAACTGGTCAACCACTTGTAAAAGAATGAAACTAGATCACTCTCTAACACCACACACAAAAATAAATTCAAAATGGATTAAAGATCTAAATGTAAGACCAGAAACTATAAAACTCCTAGAGGAGAACATAGGCAAAACACTCTCAGACATAAATCACAGCAGGATCCTCTATGATCCACCTCCCAGAATTCTGGAAATAAAAGCAAAAATAAACAAATGGGATCTAATTAAAATTAAAAGCTTCTGCACAACAAAGGAAAATATCAGCAAGGTGAAAAGACAGCCTTCTGAATGGGAGAAAATAATAGCAAATGAAGCAACCGACAAACAACTAATCTCAAAAATATACAAGCAACTTATGCAGCTCAATTCCAGAAAAATAAACGACCCAATCAAAAAATGGGCCAAAGAACTAAATAGACATTTCTCCAAAGAAGACATACGGATGGCTAACAAACACATGAAAAGATGCTCAACATCACTCATTATCAGAGAAATGCAAATCAAAACCACAATGAGGTACCACTTCACACCAGTCAGAATGGCTGCGATCCAAAAATCTGCAAGCAATAAATGCTGGAGAGGGTGTGGAGAAAAGGGAACCCTCCTACACTGTTGGTGGGAATGCAAACTAGTACAGCCACTATGGAGAACAGTGTGGAGATTCCTTAAAAAATTGCAAATAGAACTCCCTTATGACCCAGCAATCCCACTGCTGGGCATATACACCGAGGAAACCAGAATTGAAAGAGACACATGTACCCCAATGTTCATCGCAGCACTGATTATAATAGCCAGGACATGGAAACAACCTAGATGTCCATCAGCAGATGAATGGATAAGAAAGCTGTGGTACATATACACAATGGAGTATTACTCAGCCGTTAAAAAGAATTCATTTGAATCAGTTCTGATGAGATGGACGAAACTGGAGCCGATTATACAGAGTGAAGTAAGCCAGAAAGAAAAACACCAATACAGTATACTAACACATATATATGGAATTTAGAAAGATGGCAATGACGACCCTGTATGCAAGACAGGAAAAAAGACGCAGCTGTCTATAACGGACTTTTGGACTCAGAGGGAGAGGGAGAGGGTGGGATGATATGGGAGAATGGCATTCTATCATGTATACTATCATGTAAGAATTGAATCGCTAGTCTATGTCTGACGCAGGATACAGCATGCTTGGGGCTGGTGCATGGGGATGACCCACAGAGATGTTATGGGGAGGGAGGTGGGAGGGGGGTTCATGTTTGGGAACACATGTAAGAATTAAAGATTTTAAAATTAAAAAAAAAAAAACAAAACAAACAAAAAAAAAAACAAATAGTAATTCATTATTAGATTGTGAGCTCCACAGGGATATTGCAATTTATCACTATCCCCATCTCCTAGGTCAGTATCTAGACTGTAAGTACTGAAAAGCATGTTTGTAGAATGAGTAAATTAATATAATTCACTATTTATGAAGGGAAAATGTCTATATAGTTCTCCCAAGTGATGTATTTATTGTTTCCCTCTTCCAAATATTATGCTTAATTTCTTAAAAATTTGGTGAAAAACTTCAAATACACATTCCTATATTTATCTCTTGTTCTAATCTTGCTTTAAGGTCTGGACAAGATATTTCTCTGGCATTGGGATTCAGCAACCTACATTTCATATTGTTTCAACTGTACTGACTTGTACTCAAGATCTTTTTGAATGTCCCAAAGCAACAAACACTGATGGTCACTGTAATCAATTATTTTATCCTTTATTGTGGCTACCCTCGTAGCTCAATTCATAAAGAATGTGACTGCAATGCAGGAGATCCAGGTTTGATCCCTAGCTGGGGAAGATCCTCTGGAGAAAGGACTGACAACTCACTCTAGTGTTCATTCTTGCCTGGAGAATTCCATGGACAGAGGAGCCTGGTGGGCTACAGTCCATGGGGTCACAAAGAGTCAGATACGACTAAGCAACTAACACACACATACTTTATTGCTCAAAATAAGTCAAGGCAGTTATCTTCTTTCTTTTATTCACTAAATAATACTGGGTTTCTTCAAATTAATAGTGTAAAAACCTTGACACTAAAGAAAGTTTCACTTTTATTTTTTTAAATGACTTAATATGGCTTTCCTTATTGATTTTATTTCAATTTTCTCCTGTGACTTAAAAATGTAAAATCTCCATATAATAATGCTAATAAAATTATTATACCATTTATTACTATCTGTTAATCATGTTACATGATTCTCTCATTCATTTGTCCTATAATTCTGTGAGATACAATTCTCATTTTACAGATGAAGTTAAATTATTACTTTAAGTCATATGTATGTATGTGTGTTTAATTCAGATTTGACTCTACAGAAATGACAACTTAAAACAGAGTCTAATTGCAAATTATGTGAAAACTCCAAGTGACAATTACATAAGAGTAGCATACTCAAAGTTAACCTGGAGAGTAGTGATTACAACAGTAGAAGTAAAAACAGGAGGGTACTGACAAACTGTGATTAACACTGTCTAAGAGTCGGACGCGATGAGCAGTTTCACTTCCACTTTTCACTCTCCTGCACTGGAGAAGGAAATGGCAACCCACTCGTGTTCTTGCCTGGAGAACCCCAGGGATGGGGGAGCCTAGTGTGCTGCCGTCTGCGGGGTCGCACAGAGTCGGACACAACTGAAGCGACTTAGCAGCAGCAGCAGCAGCATACTATTCATTTATTCTTTTTTTAATTTATTGAGGCATAGATAGTGAGGGACAGGGAGGCCTGATGTGCTGTAGTCCATGGGGTAGCAAAGAGTTGGACACAACCTAGCGACTGAACAGCAACAACAAATAGCTGATCTACAATGTTGTGTTAGTTTCTGCAGTATAGGAAAGTGAATCAGTTATACACATACATATATCCACTCTTCTTTAGACTCTTTTCCCACACAGGTCATGACAATGTACTGAGAAGAGTTCCCTGTGCTACACAGTAGGTCCTCATTAGTTATCTATTTTATGGGACAGAGGAGCCTAGTGGGCTGCCATCTATGGGGTTGCACAGAGTCGGACACGACTGAAATGACTTAGCAGCAGCAGCAGCAGCAGCAGCAGCAGCAGAGTGTATATGTCCAGTTCTTCCATTTATCCCCCTCACCCAGCTTTCCCCCTTGGTAACCATAAGTTTCACTCAGTATGGTAACCACTTATTTATTCTTGTAACACTTAGAAAAGAAATTTATTGCCATGGTACTGAAAGAAAAGGAAGGGAATAAATACAATTCTAAATATTTTATAGTTAGGAGAAAGTTGTAATCTATTTCTTTTCAATGCTTCAGTTAGAGATGTTCAAACAAACTAAAGAAAGTATTTGTTTACTGGAGGTAGGAGTTTGAACCTATGAAAACAAAAATCGGCTGTTGTATTTCCACTATCTCCTCCCTAATTTCACACCTTATCTTACTAACTTTCTATTTGTAATCTTGTCTTCTGATTAAATGTTTCCCTTTTTAGTTCTAGGATGATGCTCACTGGTCAGGGAAGTTGCTAAGTATGCTGCTAAGTTGCTAAGTCACTTTAGTCGTGTCCGACTCTGTGCGACCCCACAGACGGCAGCCTACCAGGCTCCCCCGTCCCTGGGATTCTCCAGGCAAGAACACTGGAGTGGGTTGCCATTTCCTTCTTCAATACTAAGTACAGCAGAAAATATATAAGTTTACCGGTTAGTACATGCACCTCTGCATTCAGAGTCCACCTCTGCTACTTATTAATTGATTAACTTCAGTAAATTTCTTGACTTTTAATGACATCTTTCTCAACTATCAATGGGGATATAACAGTACCAATCTTATGGGCTTTGGTGAGATTTTGATGTTTGTAAAGCAAACTACTATCATAAATGCGCAAAAAAAATTAACCAGTTAGTCACTGCTATGAGCTATAAAGAGAATTACTATGTCCATGAATTTTATGGTTCATTTTTATCTTTAAGCTACCATCAAATGAGAGTTTTGTTTCTTCCTTCTGTCTTTTGAAAAAGGTGGGACCAACCTCCAGTATATGAAAAATTTCTATATTCAAAATAATTAGATGGAAGAGAAAAATAAACTTGTCTTCAAATGTAGAAGGGTTTTATAGACATTAACATTCTTTCTCACACAGATGAAGGACCATAAAGAACACACATCTTATTCCCCATCATCATAAAAGTTGTTTTCTAGCCCCAATCCTTTCTTTTCCTATTACAACCATTCTAGTTCAAGATCTAGCACCTAAACCAACACTGCATGAAGGCTGGGATCAACTGAGGATAAAATGGGAAACTATGTAAGAGCTTAATGCAAACAAAAGTTGCATTACTGTCTTTTTGATGTTTAATGTCAAAATGTGATAAATTTCTTTTAGAATTTACTATCTGGAAAAGTTTGGTTCCAGGAAAGACTTACTCTTATCTAAAAAGCTGTTAAGTTTAATTTTAGAAGAATCATGTAACTAATTCCATTTGTCTATTTGTCTTTGTTGCCATGAAGCTTGGAACCAAGTTAAGGCTAATTACAATACAGCTGACCCTTGAACAATACAGGTTTGAACTGCTTAAGTACACTTATACACAGATTTTTTTTCAATAGCAAACACCATGGTACACACAATCCATGGTTGGCTGTATCCACTTCTGTGGAACCTTAGATAAGGAGGGGCTACACACACAGAAGGACCTCAGATATGGAGGGCCAACTATAAATTAGACATGGATTTGCAACTGAACAGAGTTGCCATCTTGCAACCCCTGCATTATTCTAGGGCCAACTACATATGAACCCAGGTGACTAAAATATTTGCTTCCCCTACTGCATGTTACATTAACATATGAATATTTCTACTTACATATTATTGCATAGAAGACTTTAACTATGAATTAGCTCAAAGTTTTGTTGGAAGCAGATAAAAGTAAAATAATGTTCTTCTAAATAGATGAAAACTGTGCTATTTCTTTTTATCGTTTCATGAAATGAGCTGCACATTTAAGCCCAATACAGAAAAAGTGATTTCTAAACCTTAGAATATAGAACATCATAAGGGTTTTTATATAAGAAGAGATCTTAGGAGCCTGACAAATATAGCTCTCTGGCAACAGCAGAGCCAAGAACCCCTGGTCACTCTGCTTCTCTTACAACAAATGAATAAATAATAATCACTGCTTTGTTATAAAGTTGAAAGTTTCTAGCTTCATAAAATTTAGTATATATAAAAGAATTTTTAAGCTCACTGGCATATCACTTCACTGTATAAAACCTTAAAACATTTAAAACTACGCACAATTGCTGTAATTTCTGTCAAAATAAATTATGCTCTTAAATTTACTGTGATTAACACCACAGTTCTGGGGAAGAAATATGTTATACATAAAATATTATTATGCTTCTAACTTTAGATTTGTATGGCATGTCAGAATTCCATGTCGTAGCTTCAGGTAATATAAAGGTCATCGTTTTTTTGGAGACAAAACTATTTGGAATCTAGCTGTATGACTTCAGGCAAGTTATTCTCTAAGTCTCCACATCTTAAAAAACAGAGATAACAATGTTTTTTAAAAAAGAGTATTTGAAGTGTCAGCATGCAGTAGACCCTCAATAATATTACTTTCCTCCTTGACTTCATTTCTGTATACTCTAAAGTGACAAGTATTCTCCAATAGCATCAACATTTTAGAAATATTTTTCTTGCATAAAAAGGAAACTAAAAAATTTTACTGAAAGGAACACAAGGGACATATATTTTTTCATGTATCTGTTTTAAATTACATACCAGAACAAGGTAACAGCAAATTCTATGTTTATTAGAATACCTAGAACAAATAACTCCATAATAGTCATATTCAAGGTCAATGGCCTAATCATCAAGATGATTGCAGAAAAACACTGACACTGTGGAAATCCATTTTCCCATAAATGAAAAGCTGATATTGGCTTTGGTACCAATCTTTTCTTCATAAATTTGATATAATTCCGCACCTAGGTTTCTGTATATTTGAATAATAAAAACCTTTACAAACCTAGCAAAGACACGTCAGCAATGATGAAGTATCCCCCATCAGGAACTATGGGTTTTAGGCCAACACTTTCAAGTAAATGTACCATCCGATCTCTTTTTACTTCTAACTCTTTTGGCAAAGAATTGAAGTAACATTCTGGGTCATCCATGCGCTTGATGTCAATCCAGAAAGCTTGAGCCAAGGCTTCCTGTATATTAAGATCGAAAAATATGGAAAGGAAATATGGCAATGTTATGTACTGCCAAGTTTATTGGTATAATAAATAAAGACTGTCTGAGTAATATTACTGATAAGAAAGTCATTCAGGGAATTACAGTTGAACCTATGTGAGATTCTACAGACTAATGGAAGAATAAGCTACATGGAAATGATTAAATCTAATGTGAAGAACTGAGGATGAACCACAAACATTCAAATTGAAATAGAGGTACAGTTCTCCCTTAGTATTCACACAGGTGACTGGTTCTAGGGCCCCCACAAATACCAAAATCCAAGGATGTTCAAGTCTTTTATATGAAATGCATCCATGGGCTCTGCATCTGTGAATTCAACCAACCCTGAATCCACAATCTTTAGTTGAATCAACGGATGCAGAACCTGCGGATAGGGAGGTTATATAAAGATGTATTATAAAGATATATTATATAAAGATGCCTTACTTGGAAATGAAAAAGACAACGGTGTTTTCTACTAAGGTTAGCTTTAGAGTGATTTGCTAGATCTAAGCCTGAAAGACAATCAGAGAAATGATAAACTAGCCAGTGCTTCCCCATTACATTTCAGGACAAGACAGTATAAATGAAAGCTGATCGATCTACTGTGTCACTCTTCATAAGTATATGAATCCCTGTACTCATCATTCACATTTTTTCTCCACTGCTTTTATCAACATCTGACATATTATATTATTAAAACATTTACTTGTTTATTATCTGTGCTCCCCCAACAGGCTATAAGCTCCAAAAGGGCAGGAATTCTTGATTGCTTTAACTCTGACACTCAGTATTTGTTTAATAAGTGAACAGATTTATTTTGAGAATGAAAAGAGTTGAATACAATAAAATCAATGTCCAACTAGCTTTTATCACGATATCACTCTATAGTCATTTGAAAAAAAAATTTATTAGGAGTTTTTTTCTTATTCAGTAGGTATTTTTGATAGGAAACAAAAAAGTTTATTGTAGCCAACATATGTTCCAGTTTTGGCTTTTTAACTGCTTCCCAACAAATAGTTTTCAGTATTCTGATTATTCAGAGTGATAGTACATAGATCCGTGTTTTATAGGTATTAAAAAACTAGAAACAATATAAAAAATATACATTAAAAAGTCTTGCAACCCATCCCAGACCCTATCTATACTAGTTTCATCTGTTCCCTTTACCCTTCAGATAGGCACTTTAACTAGTTTCATATGGTCCTTCCGGAGATTCTCTAAGAAAGTATAAACAAATAGTTTTCTCCCTTTCTTATACAGAATATAACATAAATAATGATATATACTGCTCTGTATCTTGCTTTTATTTTTACAATATATCCTGGATATCTTTCCATATCAGTAAATATAGAGTTTTCTCATTCTTTTTTGTTTTCCCTTTCCCTTTCCTTTCTTTCCACTTTTAAACAGCCATCGTGATAGAGTAGTGGCCCCTAAAGAAGTCCACACCTTAATGCCTGGAACCTGTAAGTATGTTATATTACATGGTAAAATTAACATTGCAAATGTGATTTAAGTTAAAGACCTTGGAGATGGACAGATTATCTTGGATTATCTGTGGGCCTAATGTAATCATAAGGATTCTTCTAAGAGAAAGAAGGTGGCAACAGAGTCAGGGTTACGAGGGCTATGTGTTGATAGAGGCAGAGGTGGCAGTAAAGTGACCACAGGAATGCGAGTACCCCCAGAAGCTGGAAAAGACAAGGAGCAGATTCTGCCTTGGAGCCTCCAGGGGAAATGCAGCAGGGTCGACACTTGCTTTTAGCCCTGAAAGACCCTTAGGGACTTCTGACCTCCAGAATGTAAGATAAAAAACTTGTGTTGTTTTCAGCCACTAAGTGTATGCAAGTGTTAGTTGCTCAATCATGTCCAACTCTTTGTGACCCAATGGACTATAGCCTCTGTGCATGGAATTCTCCAGTCAAGAATACTGAGTGGGCTGCCACTACCTACTCCAGGGAATTTTCCCAACCCAGGGATCGAACCCAGGTCTCCCAGACTACGGGTACATTCTTTACCATCTGAGCCATCAGGGTGGTAATTTGGACAGAGAACTAGGAAACTAACACAGTCATATAACATTAAAATGTTTAGATAGACCATAGTTTATTTAATCCATTATCTGTAGATGAACTATTCCCCATCTTCTGCAATGAATGACCACGTACATATAGAGCTTCCTAAATCTGCAGAGAACAACTATAAGGTAAGTGCTCAAAGGATACACTGCTGCTTCACAGAGCACACATATCTGAAATTTTGCTTGGGGCTGTCATATCCTCCAGAGAGTTTGCAGCATTTTGCAGTCCCCACCAGCAATGTATGAGTGATTAAAGTCAAAATTTTATGTGTTAAAACCAAAGCCATTCTTGATAGCAATGAATATGTGTTTGCTTCTAAATTTCCAAATTATACTGGAAGGACATGAAGGAACTGAGCCTACTGAAGTACACAACATAAAAATAACACCTCTGCCCAAAGCCCATGCAGCAGCCCTAAATTACTGTAACACCTACCTGTAAAGGGGTTGCACAAGTATAAACGGTGTTTTGCTGAACTGTCTGTAAATGTTTTATCAAATGTTTAGGACCAATGGACCAGCCAAGCTGCAAAAGGAAAAGATTTAAAAATGAATCTAATTGTACGTACCAGATCTGATAGAGTAGCTAAGCTTAATGCAATTATTAAATATATGCATTTCTAAAATGTTCACACTATGAAAGCTGTGTAGTCTTAGTAGTTAGAAATATTTCAACCTTGATCTTTTTGCGGCATAGTTTCCAACTGAAGTCACTAAATTCTGCCTTCAGAAGGCAAACAGTGCTTGCAATCATTATTATCTACCCTTCTCTTTGAATTTTCTATTTTTGATATTCTGAAAGTCTAATATCTGGTAACAAAGCTTGTTTGAATCAGAGATAGATAAAAGTAACTTTCAATGAGGGGCTTAAGGGACTCTTCTACAATATCGTTCTCCAGGCTCGTTTTTGATACACCCTACTTCTTAGCCAAGTTCAGGAGAAGTGAAACTGGAAGACAATCAAGTTTCAATTGGATCAATTGTAATTGTATTACATAGTACAGTGGTTAAGTGCATGGATTCTAAACCTAGATTTCCTGCCCTGGCTGGAATTCGAATTTATTAGCAATGAAACCTTAGGCAAGTTACTTAGATTCTCTGTACTTTAGTTTTATTGTCTGTAAAATGGGAATAATAAATTATGCCCACCTCATAACGTGGTTATGAGAATGAAAGGAATTAGTATGTGTAAATCTCTAGAATCTGGCACATAGTAAGCATCAAAATATTCAGTTCAGTTCAGTTCAGTCGCTCAGTCATGTCCTACTCTTTGCGACCCCATGAACCACAGCACACCAGGCCTCCCTGTCCATTACCAACACCCAGAGTTTACTCAACCTCATGTCCATTGAGTTGGTGATGCCATCCAACCATCTCATCCTCTGTCGTTCACTTTTCCTCCTGCCCTGAATCCTTCTCAGCACCAGGGTCTTTTCGAATGAGTCAGCTCGTTGAATCAGGTGGCCAAAGTATTGGAATTTCAGCTTCAGCATCACTCTTTCCAATGAACATCCAGCACTGATCTGCTTTAGGATGGACTGGTTGGATCTACTTGCAGTCCAAGGGACTCTCAAGAGTCTTCTCCAACAACACAGTTCAAAAGCATCAATTCTTTAGTGCTCAGCTTTCTTTACAGTTCAACTCTCACATCCATACATGTCTACTGGAAAAACCATAGCCTTGACTAGATGGACCTTTGTTGGTAAAGTGATGTCTCTGCTTTTTAATATGCTGTCTAGGTTGGTCATAAATTTCCTTCGAAGGAGTAAGTGTCTTTTAATTTCATAGCTGCAATCACAATCTGCAGTGATTTTGGAGCCCAGAAAAATAAAGTCTGTCACTGTTTCCATTGTTTCCCGATCTATTTCCCAAGAAGTGATGGGACCAGATGCCATGATCTTTGTTTTCTGAATGTTGATCTTTAAGCCAACTTTTTCACTCTCCTTTTTCACTTTCAAAAAGCTCTTTAGTTCTTCTTCACTTTCTGCCATAGGGGTGGTCTTATCTGCATATCTGAGGTTACTGATATTTCTCCCGGAAAGCTTGATTCCAGCTTGTGCTTCATCCAGCCCAGCGTTTCTCATGTTGTACTCTGCATATAAGTTAAATAAGCAGGATGACAATATACAGCCTTGACGTACTCCTTTTCCTATTTGGAACCAGTCTGTTGTTCCATGTCCAGTTCTAACTGTTGCTTCCTGACCTGCATATAGTTTCTCAAGAGGCAGGTCAGGTGGTCTGGTATTCCCATCTCTTTCAGAATTTTCCACAGTTTATTGTGATCCACAGTCAAAGGCTTTGGCATAGTCAATAAAGCAGAAATAGATGTTTTTCTGGAACTCTCTTGCTTTTTCAATGATCCAGTGGATGTTGGCAATTTGACCTCTGGTTCCTCTGCCTTTTCTAAAATCAGCTTGAACATCTGGAAATTCAGGGTTCACGTATTGCTAAAGTCTGGCTTGGAGAATTTTGAGCATTACTTTACTAGCGTGTGAGATGAGTGCAATTGTATGGTAGTTTGAGCATTCTTTGGCATTGCCTTTCTTTGGGATTAGAATGAAAACTGACCTTTACCAGTCCTGTGGCCACTGCTAAGTTTTCCAAATTTGCTGACAAATTGAGTGCAGCACTTTCACAGAACATCTTTCAGGATTTGAAATAGATCAACTGGGATTCCTGCCTCTTGCAAAAACTGATCTGCTTCATGGACAGAGGAGCCTGGTGGGCTACAGTCCACAGGGTTGCAAAGAGTCGGACACGACTGAGCGACTTCACTTTGAGCATTCTTTGGCATTGCCTTTCTTTGGGATTAGAATGAAAACTGACCTTTACCAGTCCTGTGGCTATTGCTGAGTTTTCCAAATTTGCTGACATACTGAGTGCAGCACTTTCACAGCATCATCTTTCAGGATTTGAAATAGCTCAACTGGGATTCCTGTCTCTTGTGAAAACTGACCTGCCTCTTGTAAAACCTGTATGCAGGTCAGGAAGCAACAGTTAGAACTGGACATGGAACAACAGACTGGTTCCAAATAGGAAAAGAAGTACGTCAAGGCTGTATATGGTCACCCTGCTTATTTAACTTATATGCAGAGCACATCATGAGAAATGCTGGGCTGGAAGAAGCACAAGCTGGAATCAAGATTGCTGGGAGAAATATCAATAACCTCAGATATGCAGATGAAACCACCCTTATGGCAGAAAGTGAAGAAGAACTAAAGAGCCTCTTGATGAAAGTGAAAGAGGAGAGTGAAAAAGTTGGCTTAAAGCTCAACATTCAGAAAACTAAGATCACGGCATCTGGTCCCATCATTTCATGGCAAATAGATGGGGAAAGAGTGGAAACAGTGGCTGACTTTATTTCTGGGACTCCAAAATCACTGCAGATGTTGATTGTAGCCATGAAATTAAAAGACGCTTACTCCTTGGAAGGAAAGTTATGACCAACCTAGACAACATATTTAAAAGCAGACACATTACTTTGTCAACAAGGGTCTGTCTAGTCAAGGCTATGATTTTTCCAGTGGTCATGTCTATATGTGAGAGTTGGACTATAAAGAAAGCTGAGTGCAGAAGAACTGATGTTTTTGAACTGTGGTAATGGAGAAGACTCTTGAGAGTCCCTTGGACTGCAAGGAATCCAGCCAGCCCATCCTAAAGCAGATCAGTGCTGGGTGTTCACTGGAAGGACTGATGTTGAAGCTGAAACTCCAATACTCTGGCCACCTGATGAGAAGAGTTGAGTCATTTTAAAAGACCCTGATGCTGGGAAAGATTGAGGGCAGGAGGAGAAGGGGACAACAGAGGATGAGATGGTTGGATGGCATCACTGACTCAATGCACATGGGTTTGGGTGGACTCTGGGACTTGGCAATGGACAGCGAGGCCTGGCATGCTACGGTTCATGGGGTCACAAGGAGTCGGACACGACTGAGCTACTGAGCTGAACTGGGATTCCATCACTTCCACTAGCTTTGTTTGTAGTGATGCTTCCTAAGGCCCACTTGACTTCACATTCCAGGATGTCTGGCTCTAGGTGAGTGATCACACCATGGTGATTAACTGTGTCATGAAGATCTTTTTTGTTCAGTTCTTCCCATTAGCTATTATTTTTTCTCCTTTTAATTAATATACAATAATCCAAACATTGTAAAAAAAAAAAAAGAGTATCATCAGTTGGTTACTTATAAATAAGAAAATTACCCTATTTCTCTTACTTTCAAAAGAATGATTACATCTCAAAAAGGATAAAAACATGAAAACTGAATAAGAAAGCAGGTCAATAAGTATAAAAACCTGTATAAACTGAGTATTTATGCATTTACAACATGCAAAAAACTCTACAAGAAATAAGATACGTGCCTGTTTTCAAACAATTAGATTCTTCATCTTACCTTCCAGCCAGTTACACTGAAAGTCTTTCCAGCACTTCCTATGGTTATTGTTCTCTCCCACATACCTGGAAAAGTGGCTGAATAGCAAAAAAGGGGGGGGAAAGGTTAGTTAATTGCTTTATTATCAGTCTACACTCAGTATAATCTAAAAACAAAAATGCCTTATAATATAGGCAGTATAGTTATTTCAATAGATTTTTAAGAGATAATTTAGCTTTAACCAAAAGTCAGCTGAAAACATTATCAAGCTTGAAAACATTTAAGTGGCAAAATCATCTCCCAGGGCAGGAATGGTGAGAAGCCGCCGCCGGCAGCGCTCCGGGCCAGCTCAGTGCAGTGGTCATGGGAGCAACAGCACCCGGCCCTCAGTGTTAGTGGCAGCTGGCGGCCAGCACGATCGTTCTGTGGCACAGCTTTGGTTGTGGTTCTGGTAGTGTTTAGCTCACCTCTACTCTGTCCATTTTCTGAGTCTATTTCTACAGGATTCCTAGGGCAGTGGTTCTTAAAATATATTTCCCACCTAGCAATATCAGTATCACTGGGGAAGTCATAAAAAAGGCAAATTCTTGGATCCTCAGAAACTCTGGGGAAGGCCCCACAGTTTGCAGGCATGTGCAAGAGTGAGGGTGTGTATTTTAGAAATAACACACTGAGATGTAAATCCATGACATATCTTGAAGTCATCTTTTCATAGCAAGTAAAGTGTCTACTAAGATATCAGGTAGCTAAAGAAAGTTCCAAAATGTAAACATATGCAATTTCAGCCTATCATGAAATATCCATCAATATTTATAAAGGTAGGAAAGCCATATAAATTGGAAGAGTTACCATTGTATTCTCTGTGAAACCCAAAAAGAAATCCCAAAAGGACAAATTAAAAAAATATTTAGAGGGTCCATTCGAAGACAGAATATTCTAAGATATATCCTCTCAAGTTTTGAGACATTTCTATTCTTCCAAAATATTCCAAAGGACATGGATGTCTTACTTTCCTATTTGACCACAGAAATATCTAAACTATGTATAAGGCAGAGTATCACTCCCTTTAAAGTAATAATATATATTCCAAATCAGGAACATCTGTTATTAAGAACAACACTTAGAAATAAATTCTTTGAAAATAAGAATTACCCAAACTAATACAAGCCTAGCATGTTTTAACAATAAGTTAAACATGAAGTAAATAAAAACTATGTACACATCAAATGTAGGTTACATTCACAAAATATCAAAACTAATTAAAGTATTTAAAAGCTAAGTATTTTCTTGATGATGGCTATTTTGGCCATATAAAAGAGAATTTTTTTTTTTTCTTTCAAGGAGTAAGATGATCAGCTAAATAATTTATGAGGAATTCTATATTAATTTTCCAAATATCAAGGGATTAGTATATAAATATCAATGTATTAGTATAATCTCTTCCAGAACAGAGGTTTCTTTTGTTGAATGTAATGTCATTTTACTGAAAACTGGAGACACCATTTGAGTCAAGAATGTGACCCAGTACGAGCAAATTCTACAGTTCCAATTAAGAGTCCTAAGTAATTTAAAACCTGGAGAATGAAATGGCAACCCACTCCAGTATTCTTGCCTGGAAATCCCAGGGACAGAAGAGCCTGGCGGGCTACAGTCTACGGGGTTGCAAGAGTCAGACATGACTTAGTGACTAAACACACAGATGCACAAGTAATTTAAGAACATCTAGATAATTACGTCCTCTCCATCTCAGAGATCTGGGGAGCTACAGAAGATAAACAGAGTAGATGACCATAACACTGCATGTGCATATAGCAACAAAGAAAAAAAGTCTTTACAGATCTGATGATTTAGAAAAACCATATCTAGTTCCAGTACTGGTAAGTTTAGCCTGCAGTTATAGATGAAAGGCTGGGCTTTGCACTTCTCATGTATGACCCATCCTCCTTAAATCAACCACAGCAGCTATAACAGTTATTCACAGGCGACTTAGGCTTCAATAGAAGTCAGATAAAGATTAGAGACATGATGAAGAGTGCAAGCTACACCTAGGAAAACTGTCTCTGTGACATGAAGGTGATGCTAATTTCATGATGTGTGGCAAGAATCTCATTGTATTAAAGAGCTACTATTGCACTCTGCAAATTGATGGAATAGCCATTTTGTATCTTTCATGTAACAAAGCCCATCATATTTAACAGAATACATTTTCACATGTTTGTACTCTCTAAATAATGAAATAGAATGAAGAATGAAATGAATAATAATGATAATGAAACAGAAATGAATAATGAATTCATTTTTTTCTTGTTTTAACATCCTGAGTTGTTATAACTAAAAAATCTGAGCTAAAAATATATGCCTTGATATCTTTAGCAAATAATATCATTTACACTTTTACCATGAAGTATTTATAACATAAGGTTTAAACAGTAAGTTTCAAGATCATTTAAAGCAATATTTTGAAAAGAATATTGCTAAACTGAGTTAAATAAAATGTAAAAGCTTTGAGTTATTGCACAGACATGAACATTTGTAAAATGTACAAAATGTTAAGCATAAAATTATATTTATTCATTAGATAGATGCCTCTTTCTCTTTCTACTTAATCTTAAAAAAATTATCAAAAAATGTAATTGTCCATGTTGGTTTGATTTTCAACTGGGGAGTAGTTAATGACCTGAGATAGAGATCAACAAGATATGGAAAGGTCAACTCTGATGCAATTTTGACAAATAACAAAATGGGCTGTGCTAAGACACTATACCTTATAAATTTCTGGCCCTCTTCTTTGTTTATACATTCTCCCTTAGAAGATACATTGTCTTCCATGTGTTCCACTATCAACAAAATTTTGATGACTGTCAAAAATGAATCCCTTCACAATTTGATCCTGACAATCAGGCCTATAATTCTACTTATCTGTAGACATCTCCTCCTCTATGTCTCAAAGACACTGAAACTTAGCATGAGAAGCAGGAATTTCCTTTGCTCAGCTCTTTCCACAGGCCTGTCTCCTTCCATTTCCATCCCTGGTTAAGGCCTCATCACTGCTGAGTGGTCCAGGCTAGAGATCTCAGAATCATACTTGCTTGCCTTCCCACCTTCAAATGCTATATTCTGTGCCCTACAGTTTATACTTCTAAACAACCCCAGCATATGATCTCCACTACCAGGGGAGCTGACTTAAAATCCTCACCTGCAGCTGGTTCTTACCTTTATAAAACAAATCCAATACAGAACCAATTACCTTGCCTCATCACACCTCGTCATTGCCTGTTGCAGCTGTTCTCAAAGTATGCTCACTGGTACCCTAATGATCAAATTAATTATTGAGTTTTTTTAATAGAGCTTGAAAAAATCGACTTTAAGTTTTCCACAAATTTTTCTTTACCACTTCAAACTGCTACTGGTTATCTCAGTGGTAAAGAACCAGCCTGCCAAGGCAGGAGACATGGGTTTGATCCCTGGGTTGGGAAGATCCCCTGGAGAAGGAAATGGCAACCCACTCCAGCATTCTTGCCTGGAAAATCCCATGGACAGAAGATTCTGGCGGGCTACAGCCCATGGGGTCACAAAAAGAGAGTTGGACATGACTCAGTAACTAAAACAATAACTGGTTATCTGACGGTGAATGCTACCAATAGTGAAACAAATGAGCATCAGGAAATGAACAATAATGGCAAAAATCAGAAAAACTCAGATGTATTTATTTCAATAACACTTTGTTACAGGCAAATACACACAGATTTGTGATTTTTATATTGACTTCTAATTATTGAATTTCTGTTAAGAAAATTACCTCTAGCTTCATGATGAAATACAATATATATGGTCACTAATTCATCATGTGAACATTGTGACTTCACGATACTCTATCACTAACATATAATAAAAGTTTAAGAACCATTGCCCCCCCCAATGAAATTTAAATTCTTTATACTCATATATAAAGTCCTTCAGAATCACCCTACTTTTCCATTCTCATCTGTGCCAGTTATAACACACTCTTATAAGCCAGTTAAGTATATCTTGATCTTTCATGCTGTCTCACCTTAGTACACAAGTTTATCTGAGAAGAATTTTCTTTCTACTTCTCTGACTAATTCCATGTTTGCCCACTTTGTTGATTTCCTCTGTGTCTTCACAGCAGTTTGTAATTTACCACGGATAATTATGATGTGTTCAACAACTATTTATGTATAAGTACACTAATTTTAAAATTTATTGGTTCCTGCCAGTGATATTAGTTATTCTTCCCTCACCCTTTCATACTTCCTATTCATTTTATTCAACAATTATTTTCTGATTGTCTACCATGCACAAGACCCTATTCTGGGAACTGAGGATTCAGAAGAGATCAAAACATTTAAAAATTCCTACCTCCTTGCAGGTTAGAAGTAAAAATATATAGATCCTGATATTTGTTATACAGGAAAACACAGGACAGAAGGGTTTTCCTGGTGGTCCAGTAGTTAAAAATCCTCCTTGCAATACAGGGGACATGGGTTCGATCCCAGGTCCGGGAAGATCCCACATGCCTCAGAGCAACTAAGCCCGTGTGCCACAACTACTGAGTCTGCATTCTACAGCCTTGTTTTGCAGCAAAAGAAGCCACTGCAATGAGAAGTCCAAACACCGCAATGAAGAGTAGCCCTGACTCACTGTAACTAGAGAAAGCCTGAGTGCAGCAACAAAGACCCATCACAGCCAAAAAAATAAAACAAAACAAAAGAACAGAGAAAGGACAAAGAAAATGCAGAGAGGTTTAAACCTTAGATGTTGTGGTCATAAAATATGAAAACTGAATAAAGACCCCCAGGGAGGTGACACTGAGTCGTTTGGATATCTGAGGGAAAAGTGTTTCCAAGTATAGGAAGGGAAAGTACAAAGACCCAAAGACTGAAGCACAGTTATAACCCGATAGTTGATATAAGTTTGGATCACCCCAGAAGACACCATGGTATCTGTGCGATGGCCGGGGTGTATGTGTGTGTGTGTGTGTGTGTACGCTCAGTCACTTCAGTCATGTCCAACTCTTTGTGACCCTATAGACTATAGCCCACCAGGTTCCTCTGTCCACAAGATTCTCCGGGCAAGAATACTGGAGTGGGCTGCCATGCCCTCCTCCAGGGGATCTTCCTGACCCAGGGATTGAACCCACGTCTCCTGCATTGCAGACGGATTCTTTACCACTGAGACACTGGGGAAGCCCAAGATGGAGAAGTAATGGTGAAATCCATTGCAGCAATACCTTACTGTCACAGCAATTTCTTTCCTGTTCATCTGGCATTTCAGCATTTCCCTTAGTAGAGACAGACCAGTTCAGGAATGAGAAAGTTCCCTATGTCTTATATACAAAGTAATAGTTAGATTATTGGGGGAAAAAAAAAAGCTAAGAATAAAGGCAAAAGTACTACTTCTCTGGTTTCCTAGTTGTATACTGTGATCTAAAATCTCGTCTCCTAAGTTTGTACTGTTTGTCCTTCAAACTGTTCATAAATCCACTCAAACATCATTCATTCAAGTCCCGTTTTTAAGTGCTCACAGACATCTACCCATTACAAAGACTATACTAAAGCTGTTCTGGGATCCTTTCCAATCAGATATTCCACATGTGTCCAAACACAATTAGATCTGTGACTCTATGTAATAATTGGTACCTATTTTAAAATGCTTGTTTCCAGTATATACAAGCCATTCATAAACCTCATCACTGATGCAGAGTGTGTCATATTTGATGCAAAGGTCGACAATTACTTGGAGTTCCTCTTTGGTATACACCTACACACATGAAAGGAAACAAAAGAGCAGAGCCAATTATTCAACGTGTGAGAGAATGGCGGATCAGAAGATGCATAAAGAGATTAAAGACTCACCTTGCCAAGGGGGTTATGCGGAGTGTTTAGTATTATAGCTTTGGTTTTGGAATTAAATTTGCTTGCCAGTTCTTGAGGATCTAAGGTCCAGTCAGAACTAGAGCATGTTTTCCCATCAACAGGTTTCTAAGCATGAAGAATGAAGATGTGATTTAATTCAGTTAATTCATGTTTGCTGTATTATAAATAAATAACCTGATAAGGAAAAAAAATGTAGAGAAAGGCATGGCAAAGGCAACTTAATAGATAACTAACAAAGAAAAGAAACAAAAATAACTAAGATTTACTTCTGCCTTAAGAGCCCAACAGGACTTGAGTCCCATGCTCATACCTGTTAAATGGAGACATGAACTCTGTCAACATTAACAGTTGTAAAAGTGCCTAAATTCCTTCAGAGGAGACAGCTATATGGTTATGGTTGACACGTCTGATTATGGTTAACAGCTATGGTTAACACATCTGATTCTATAAGGCTAATAGAAGATTCTGTGATTCACCTTAGTGTGTTACTTGTTTTAATAAGACTTTTTAAAAAGACAATGAAACTATATTGTATTCCTTAAGATAAAAGTAGAGTGAAAAAAACAAAACATTTCATTCAGAATTGAGTAAGTATTTATTGAACACTCAGCACACACCCTGGGATTCCCAGGGGGTTTAATGGTAAACAATCAACCTGCCAAGCAGCAAACCCGAGTTCAATCCCTGAGTCGGGAAAATCCCCTGGAGGAGGAAATGGCAACCCACTCCACTACTCTTGCCTGAAAAATCCCATAGAGAGAGGAACCTGGAGGGCTACGATCTGTGCGGTCACAGAGTCAGCCACGACTTAATGATTACCAGCACATACCCTGCACTGTTAGTCACAGGGGAATAGAGCTATAATAGTGAGTCAGAAATGGTCTCTGACCTGGTGGTGCTCAGTCAGTAGGGGAGATACATAACCACATAACCACAAAAAATAGTATTATATACAAGGTAGAAGCTGTTAGATACATGGCAAACATATGATGAAGTAATAAAAATCCCCCCTTAAATAGCTGTTACCTTCAGTCATGGTAAAGATATACAGTAAATCCCGAAATGTAATCAAAGTAGAAACTTTACTGGCAACAAAGTAATTGGCATTTTCAAAACTTTTTAAAAAATGTAAATCATAGGGGCAGACTTACACATCTCAGGGGAACAAAAACAGGTGTTGCTCCAGCCATTCTCACCATGGGCTCATAGCAGTCATAGAAAGGCACTATCACTATGACCTGGAATCAAACCAAATAACGAATCTATCAATAATTAATCCATTTAACAAATACTGTGTACGTACAATGTGTGAAGCAGCATACAACATGCTAAGATGCAGCAGTGAAGAAAGCAGGCTCTGTCTTCACACACCTGAGTGAAAAGACCTTGGGAACAAACTCATCAGGAGCCTTAATTGGACCCCTTGATTTCCTAGGGAGCTCTGTGGATAGGCTTGCAGTGGGACCCTTCAAACTGTATGCAAAATTTTCTACATGCATAGGTTTATTTTTATGGGAAAAGAGTCCATAGCTCTCACTACATTCTCAAAGGGATGATCTAGCCAAAAACAGTGAGTTTAAATTTCAAATTAGAAAATAAACAATCAGCAGCACAGCAAGACCAGAAGGGAAGAGAGCACTGCAGCGATGCTCTCTGTTATGGCGGAGTAGTAATTTCTAAGTATTATACTGAGAGAAGAACCGGGAAGCCTGATGTGCAACAGTACATAGGGTCACAAAGAGTTGGACACGATTGCGCAACTGAACAACAACAACAAAGATGTTTCTTTTTCAAAAACATCCCCAAACAGAGAATGCAAGAAGACAGGATACTACCGTTAATGTCTGATACCCACAATTTCCCTCCAGGTGACATATCTGGATTCTTTTTTCCTAGCTCCTTTTCCCCTACAAGGTCCTGTAGGTACTACAGGCTCTCTCAATCTACTCATGGCCTGTATCTCAGGTCAGTGGGCCAGACTAACCTGTCCATTTGGTATCTTGTCTGTAATATGCCAGTCTGGATCTAGTATCCCTGACTTTTTGCTTTTCTATAATGCGTTTAAACACGATATATATCCATTGTCGACCCTGAGTTTTTCTGTCTTTTTTACATGTAGCAATACTTCACAAAAACATTTAACATTATTTAGTTTTAATGCATTGTTTTAATGGCTATTTGAGAGTCTACTGAATTCTAGGATAATTTTATTATAGTCTATATAAATAACAGTACAATGTGAATTAGTGACTACATAGTTTCTCCATTTTAGTGCTTGTCACTACTAAAGACTACAAACACCTTTTATGGTACCTTATATATATATGTGTGTGTGTATATATATATATTCAAACTGCTTATGAAAAATCTGGCAACAATGTATAATTTTACGAGTCTACACTTAAACTGAAGAAAGTAGGGAAAACTACTAGACCACTCAGGTTCTGACCTAAATCAAATCCCTTACAGTGGAAGTGAGAAAGAGATTTAAGGGACTAGATCTGATAGACAGAGTGCCTGATGAACTATGGATGGAGGATTGTGACATTGTACAGGAGACAGAGATCAAGACTACCTCCAAGAAAAAGAAATGCAAAAAAGCAAAATGGCTGTCTGAGGGGGTCTTACAAATAGTGTGAAAAGAAAAGATGTGAAAAGCAAAGGAGAAAACGAAAGATACACCCATTTGAATGCAGAGTTCCAAAGAATAGCAAGGAGAGATAAGAAAGCCTTCCTCAGTGATTAATGCAAAGAAATAGAGGAAAGCAATAGAATGGGAAAGACTAGAGATCCCTTCAAGAAAATTAGAGATACCAAGGGAACATTTGATGCAAAGATGGGCTCAATAAAGGACAGAAATGGTATGGACCTAACAGAAGCAGAAGATATTAAGAAGAGGCGGCATGAATACACAGAAGAACTGTACAAAAAACATCTTCAAAACCCAGGTAATCACAATGGCGTGATCACTCTCCTAGAGCCAGACATCCTGGAATGTGAAGTCAAGTGGGCCTTGGGAAGCATCACTACAAACAAAGCTAGTGGAGGTGATGCAATTCAAGTTGAGCTATTTCAAATCCTAAAAGAGAATGCTGTGAAAGTGCTGCACTCAGTATGTCAGCAAATTTGGAAAACTCAGCAGTGGCCACAGGACTGGAAAAGGTCAGTTTTCATTCCAATCCCAAAGAAAGGCAATGCCAAAGAATGCTCAAACTACGGCACAATTGCACTCATCTCACGTGCTAGTAAAGTAATGCTCAAAATTCTCCAAGCCAAGCTTCACAATAGGTGAACCATGAACTACCAGAAGTTCAAGCTGGTTTTAGAAAAGGCAGAGGAATCAGAGATCAAATTAACAACATCCACTGGATCATCAAAAGAGCAAAAGAGTTTCAGAAAAACATCTACTTCTGCTTTATTGACTATGCCAAAGCTTTTGACTGTGTGGATCATAAAAAACTGTGGAAAATTCTTAAAGAGATGGTAATACTGGACCACCTGACCTGCCTCCTGAGACATCTGTATGCAGGTTTAGAAAGCAACAGTTAGAACTGGACATGGAATGACAAACTGGTTCCAAATAGGAAAAGGAGTAGGTCAAGGCTGTATATTGTCACCCTGCTTATTTAACTTCTATGCAGAGTACATCATGAGAAACGTTGGGCTGGATAAAGCACAAGCTGGAATTAAGATTGCCGGGAGAAATATCAATAACTTCAGATATGCAGATGATAACACCCTTATGGCAGAAAGTGAAGAAGAACTAAAAAGCCTCTTGATGGAAAGAGGAAAGTGAAAGTTGGCTTAAAGCTCAGCATTCAGAAAACTAAGATCATGGCATCCAGTCCCTTCACTTCATGGCAAACAGATGTGGAAACAATGACAGACTTTATTTTTCTGGGCTCCAAAATCACTGCAGATGGTGACTGTAACTATGAAATTAAAAGATGTTTACTCCTTGGAAGGAAAGTTATGCCCAACCTAGGCAGCATATTCAAAAGCAGAGACATTACTTTGCCAACAAAGTCTAGTCAAGGCTATGGTTTTTCCAGGAGTCTTGTATGGATGTGAGAATTGGACTATAAAGAAAGCTGAGCGCCAAAGAATTGATGCTTTTGAACTGTGGTGTTGAAGAAAACTCTTGAGAGCCCCTTGGACTACAAGGAGATACAACCAATTCATCCTAAAGGAAATCAATCTTGAATATTCATTGGAAGGACTTATGCTGAAACTGAAACTCAAATACTTTGGCCACCCGATGCGAAGAGGTGACTCATTTGAAAAGACCATGATGCTGGGAAAGACTGAAGGTGGGAGAAGGGGATGACAGAGGATGAGATGGTTGGATGGCATCACTGACTCACTGGACATGAGTTTGAGTATATTCCAGGAATTGGCTATGGACAGGGAGGCCTGACGTGCTCCATCCATGGGGTCGCAAAGACTGGGACACAACTGAGTGACTGAACTGAACTGAACATTAAACTGCCTTTAAGTTTGTGTTGATTAAATTCAGGGCACCTAATTATCATCCTAAATTTCTACTTTTTACTATTTATATTTCCTGTTCAAGGCTTGTCTCACTGGAGTTATAGGAGGCCCTTACATTTTAAAGTCCCTTTGTTTGTACTAGTCATCTAATTCACACTGAATATTTTCTACACAACGTGCTATGTTAGGTTTTGGGTATTGCAGAGGACAAGACATGAGCCAGGAACGGATGTTTTCCTCAAGTTCATTAGACTGTGAAATTCTTAGAGACTAAGATGACCCGTCTTTGCAGCCCTGATGAGACACAGTGCCTGGTATGAAGTGAGAGCTCCGTGAAGGAAAGGAAACGGGGGAGGCAGCGAGGTGGAACTGAGAATATACCTGACACTCTTCCCTGAAATTTCCTTATTTTTACAATGGAAATGATTCCCCTCTCTCTTTGAAGAATATTTACCGAGCACTCAAGTGCTGGCTCTACAACAATAAACTAATTTTCCTGGAACTTAAATTCTACAGAGAGAGACATAATAAATAAGAAACAAGGAAGTAAATTAGATAATTTCAGATAGTAATAAACATTATAAGGAAAATAACAGGCCTATATGATGCAAAGTAATGTTTGTGGTTTCAAAATATTAGATAAGTTGATCAGTGAAGAAGAATAGAGAAAAGACAGCAAAGGGCTGAGCCTTGGGACACACCAACAGAGTGCAGAGAAGGAGGAAGCAGAGAAGGAGGAAGCAGCAAAGGAGTAACACAATCAAAGCCTGAGCTGAAACTTTCAGCTATTTTATAGGAATAAAGGAAATTATATATATGAAAGTATGACTATACTTCCTTACCATGATTCCTTAAGTAACGCATTGTTTGGCAGAGCAGAGGGAATAGAGATATAAAAGAAAAGGTAACACAAAGTCACAGAGGTATCTTTCATAAAGGAGGTACAGATAAAGTGCTGGGAGGGTGGTGGTGGTTCAGGACTTCCCTGGTGGCTCACTGATTAAGAATCTGCCTGCCAGTGCAAGGGGACACAGGTTTGATCCCTGGTCCGGGAAGATCCCATGTGCCCTGGAGCAATGAAGCTCCTGCGCCACAACTACTGAAGCCCCTACTCTGCAATAAGAGAAGCCATCGCAATGAGAAGCCCACACACCACAACGAAGACTAGCCCCTGCTCACCACAGCTAAAGAAAGCCTGCTGTGAGCAACGAAGACCCAGTGCAGCCACACACACACAAACACACACAAAAGTGCTAGGGGAGTTCAAAGAAGGGAATCAACAATACAGATCACGGCAAATATTCATTGCTCAGACTTGGCTTACCCAACACCTCTCTGGAGCTTTCTGGACCTATATTAGCAGAGTTCATCACTTCTTCCTCTTGTCACCACGGTAACTTACTCATTCCCCACCACTGCCTATCACACTGCATCCTTCTATATCTGTTTAAAAGCACATCTCCACTAAACACGGAACCTCTTCCACATAGAAATATCTTTTTTCTTTTCAGATTTTATTTTACTTTACAATACTGTATTGGTTTTGCCATACATCAACATGAATCTGCCACAGGTGTACATGTGTTCCCAATCCTGAACCACCCCCCCCCCCTCCACCTCCCTCCCCATACCATCTCTCTGGGTCATCCCAGTGCACCAGCCCCAAGCATCCTGTATTCTGCATCAAACCTAGACTGGCGATTCATTTCTTATATGATATTATACATGTTTCAATGCCATTCTCCCAAATCATCCCACCCTCGCCCTCTCCCATAGAATCCAAAAGACTGTTCTATACATCTGTGTCTCTTTTGCTGTCTCACATACAGGGTTATTGTTACCATCTTTCTAAATTCCATGTATATGTGTTAGTATACTGTATTGGGGTTTTTCTTTCTGGCTTACTTCACTCTGTATAATAGGTTCCAGTTTCATCCACTTCATTAGAACTGATTCAAATGTATTCTTTTTAATGGCTGAGTAATACTCCATTGTGTATATGTACCACAGCTTTCTTATCCATTCATCTGCTGATGGACATCTAGGTTGCTTCCATGTCCTGGCTATTATAGATAGTGCTGAGATGAAAACTGGGGTACATGTGTCTCTTTCAATTCTGGTTTCCTCAGTGTATATGCCCAGCAGTGGGATTGCAGGGTCATAAGACAGTTCTATTTCCAGTTTTTTAAGGAATCTCCACACCATTCTCCATAGTGGCTGTACTAGTTTGCATTCCCACCAACAGTGTAAGAGGGTTTCCTTTTCTTCACACCCTCTCCAGCATTTATTGCTTGTAGACTTTGGATCGCAGCCATTCTGACTGGGGTGAATGGTACCTCATTGTGGTTTTCATTTGCATTTCTCTGATAATGAGTGATGTTGAGCATCTTTTCATGTGTTTGTTAGCCATCCATATGTCTTCTTTGGAGAAATGTCTATTTAGTTCTTTGGCCCATTTTTTGATTGGGTCGTTTATCTTTCTGGAATTGAGCTGCAGGAGTTGTTTGTATATTTTTGAGATTAGTTCTTTGTCAGTTGCTTCATTTGCTATTATTTTTTCCCATTCCGAAGGCTGTCTTTTCACCTTGCTTATAGTTTCCTTTGTTGTGCAGAAGCTATTAATTTTAATTAGGTCCCATTTGTTTATTTTTGCTTTTATTTCCAGTATTCTGGGAGGTGGGTCATAGAGGATCCTGCTGTGATTTATGTCGGAGAGTGTTTTGCCTATGTTTTGCTTTAGGAGTTTTATAGTTTCTGGTCTTATGTTTAGATCTCTAATCCATTTTGAGTTTATTTTTGTGTATGGTGTTAGAAAGTGTTCTGGTTTCATTCTTTTACAAGTGGTTGACCAGTTTACCCAGTACCACTTGTTAAAGAGATTGTCTTTAATCCATTGTATATTCTTGCCTCCTTTGTCAAAGATAAGGGGTCCATAGGCGTGTGGATTTATCTCTAGGCTTTCTATTTTGTTCCATTGATCTATATTTCCGTCTTTGTGCCAGTACCATACTGTCTTGATGACTGTGGCTTTGTAGTAGAGCCTGAAGTCAGGCAGCTTGATTCCTCCAGTTCCATTCTTCTTTCTCAAGATTGCTTTGGCTATTTGAGGTATTTTGTATTTCCATACAAACTGTGAAATTATTTGTTCTAGTTCTGTGAAAAATACCGCTGGTAGCATGATAGGGATTGCATTGAATCTGTAAATTGCTTTGGGTAGTATACTCATTTTCACTATATTGATTCTTCCAATCCATGAACATGGTATATTTCTCCATCTATTAGTGTCCTCTTTGATTTCTTTCACCAGTGTTTTATAGTTTTCTATATACAGGTGGTCTTTAGTTTCTTTAGGTAGATATATTCCTAAGTATTTTATTCTTTTCGTTGCAATGGTGAATGGAATTGTTTCCTTAATTTCTTTTTCTACTTTCTCATTATTGGTGTATCAGAATGCAAGGGATTTCAGTGTGTTGATTTCATATCCTGCAACTTTACTATATTCATTGATTAGCTCTAGTAATTTTCTGGTGGAGTCTTTAGGGTTTTCTAAGTAGAGGATCATGTCATCTGCAAACAGTGAGAGTTTTACTTCTTCTTTTCCAGTTTGGATTCCTTTTATTTCTTTTTCTGCTCTGATTGCTGTGGCCAAAACTTCCAGAACTATGTTGAATAGTAGTGGTGAAAGTGGGCACCCTTTTCTTGTTCCTGACTTTAGGGGAAATGCTTTCAATTTTTCACCATTGAGGATAATGTTTGCTGTGGGTTTGTCATATATAGCTTTTATTCTCACCCACATTGTCTAGCATATCCTCAATAAATTTTGAATAAATGGAAGAGGTGAGTAAATATGAAAGCAAGGGTCCTGGAATGATAATGGGGAAGCAGGAGCAGAGCTACTGAGGTCAGTGCTGAAGTAGGTTTTATATCACTTCACTAAATTAAAAAGTCACCCAGTTGTCTTGTTATATATCCCTCACATGGTGCTGCTAACAATACAGGGCACAAAAAGATGGTGACCAAATACTTGTTGACTGAGTTTTAAAAGTTATTTTAGCAGCGAAAACTAAGATTCATCTTCCCGTACTACTGCTAGCCTCTTTTACCTGCCCTTATGTAAATAGGCTGTAAACAGAAGAACAAACAACATGCAACAGAAGTGAATGAATCTCACAGACAAAATGATAAATGAGAGAAGTCAGACTCGAGAGTATATACCGTATGATTCTATTACCTCAGGTTAAAGAGCTAGTAAAGTGAATCTCTGGTGACAGAACACAGAAGACTGTTACCTCTGGAAGAATACAGACTGGGAAGGGGCAAAAGGGAGCCTTCCAGGTTGCTGGAAATGTACTGTATCTTTCTCTGGTTTGTGGTTACAGGCAGACAAACATACACACACATACATGTAAACATTTACTAAGTTGTACTTAACAGTTTTTTGTGAATTTGACTGAATATGTACTATATTTGCAAAATACTTAAAAGAGCATAAAAAAAGTGAAAATAAAAGCAAGACAAATGATAGTGATTAATAAAGGCAGCACGATAATGTTAATATACTTACTTCATCCCCCTCATCAATCAGTCCTTGAACAGCGTTAAAAAGAGATCCATATGCTCCTACTGTCACGAGGATTTCTTCATTTGGATTGATTTGATTTTGATAAAACTTTTCATATAGGCAGGACAGAGCTTTCACAAGTGATGGATGACCCTGTTGAGCAAAAAGGAAGAACAAAACCTTGAATTTAATTATGAGACCTACTTCTTTGAGATGGTTTGGCTCTGAAATGTTAAAAATTTTTAACATTTAGGTTTTACAATTCTCTAATGTATATTTTTATGGCAACAAATTAAAAAAAATTATTCCCCTTATTTTCAGAGGGTTCCTGAACGGTTATGATGATTTGCTAATGATTAAAAACTTCCCTATTAAATGACTGATTTTTGAATACAAAATTTCAAGGTATCAGCTTTGTTATCTGATATCTTGATATTTGTTTTTTTCTGTCCAGCGTCTGCATCCTCTTTTTGCTTTCAGTAACCACCTTGATTTTCAGTCATTTGCAGAAAATATTAGTAAGTGTCCAAGTGCAGGTCTTGTGACTTTGTTAGGAAAGCACCCGGCTCTGGAGTAATAAACTGGGTCAGGATGCAGGAGAAGAGGGAGATTGCTTAGATATATCCTAGGTTGGTGAGGTAAAAGAGTATGGCTCCCTCTAAGTTGTCCATGCCAGTTCATATGAAGAGAAGGAGGAATTTTTTTGTTAAGGATGTATTTACTTGTCATCTTTTTATTTCTTTTGGAACAGTGGCATGTGTGTCCCAGAGCCTCACCTGGTTAAAATCAATAAAAGTGAAGCCAGAGCACATTTTTCATATTTTGAAATTAGGAAGTATTATAGTATGAGAGAAGCTGGTTGTAATTAGTAATAGAAGGTAAAAAAATTTACACAAATTGTTGAAAGAGAAGCAAGAGACAGTTGTCACCCCTCCCAGAAATCCAAAATTCTCTTTGAATTCATTTTAATATCAAGTTTAACAAATTCTAGCAAAGGGTGATATGAAAGCAATTATAAATACTATACATCTGTCCTTACAGTAATAAGGATTTGTGTTTAAATTTTTTAATTACAAAGTGACTCATGATTCATATAAGTAAAACTAGGCAAAAGATATATAAAGAAAAATTATCTTTCCTCAAAATCTCTTACTTCCTGTCGCCTGAGGTGACCAACGTCCACAGCCTGCTGACATTGCAACCCCATCCCCACTGCTACACCAATATAAACACACACACATGTACATACACTCATATATATTCACAAAAGCTGGAAAATCTATGAATAATGGGTATAGGTTTGTTCCAATAAAACCTTACTTACAAAGTCAGGGATTGGTTGGACTTGGCCCATGGACCATCACTTGCCACTCTTTGTCATGGATCAATTTAGGGAGAACTGACACCTTAACATACTTAGTCTTCCAATCTATGAACATCATATATCATTCCGTTTATTTAGGTATCATTTAATATTTCTCAGCAAAGTGACGTAGTTTTCAGTGAATAGACGTTGTGTATACATCTTTTAAAAAATCAGTTCTAAATTTCAGTGTGTTTGGATACTATTGTAAATGGCATTTTAAATAATTTTACTTTTTAACTTCACTTTTAGTACAACAGAAATACAACTGATTTTTGTACATTGGCCTTGTGTCCCGAAGCTTTGCTCAATTCATTTAGTAAGTTGTGGTACTTTTTTTTTGGTAGAATCTGGGAACTCTTTGGCTATAGTAGGCATTGTAGCAAGAAGGATGAAGTTGGGCTGAGGCAGAAAGAAATTCTTTTGGTAGAACCTGGGAACTCTTCGGCTATAGTAGGCATTGTAGCAAGAAGGATGAAGTTGGGCTGAGGCAGAGAGAAAGTAACTAGTTGGAAATAGATGATATTAATGAAGAGACCAGTGATGAGGCTGCATAAGTATGAAAGGAGAGAAAACATGTCTCAAGTGAATAGTCTCCTCCCTTTGTTGCCATGGGAACCCCATCCTGGAATAGTAGTAAAGGAGGGGCCAAGGCAGGACTGTGGAGAAGCTGGAATTAGGGGACAGCTTTTCCTCAGATATAAGGGCAAGGGTGGGGGTTCCTTTGTCCATCAGGTTAGGATAGTTGGTTCCAGAAAGCCAATTACAGAGAAGTGACAGAAGTACATTCATACACAATATGATACAAAATACACGCTCACACCACACACGGTGCTCATATACTTACAAAGCCCCGTGTGTACTGATTCAAATTATCAATTGCTGCAATCTTGGATAATTCTTCCTTTACATATACAGGAGGGGATATATCTGGAAGGCCTTGGCCAAGATTCACAACAGAAGGGTCTGCAGCCAGTTTGGTAAATTCAATCCTAAGATAAAAAAGACTAGTATTAGTAAGAACTATGAGTACAAAGTTAGCTTTTTATACCTCATAGTTTTCTAAAACTAAAAAATAGATTTAGTTTAGTCTTATAGATCAAAATAAAATTAATGAGTTCAAGACAATTGCCATGGAGAAGGAAATAACAACCCACTCCAGTATCCTTGCCTGGAAAATCTCATGGACAGAGGAGCCTGGTGGGCTGCAGTCCATGGGGGTAGCAAAGAGTTGGGCATGACTGAGTGACTAACACTTCCAAGCCACCAGGGAAGCCAGTAAGACAATTTTTACCATCTACAAAATGACTTTGGATAGAAAAATGATGGTTGAACTGATAAAATTAATGTTTCTTAAAAATCTCAGTTCCATGATGCCCATATTTTAATCACTTATTTTTTTTTTTTCCTCAACCATCTGCTGCTAGGTTCTCTCATTAGAGACTAGAGCTAACAGGAAAAGTTCACAGATTAAGAAGGTTAAGTTTCACAAGGTCATCACCCAATTTGTCCCCTTCTCTGTCTACTTCCAGTGCCTAGTACAGGGACTGGCACATTGGCTAAGAGAATAAATAAGTGTATGAATCATTACTTCCATTTCCAATGAATGGATGCAAAAAAACTTTACCCAGTTATTACTGTTCACTGTAAGGTACTCACCACACATTGCTATCAAGGCCTTCAATTCGTTTTGCATTTTTGAATTTCAAAGACATTTTCTGAAATATATAAAATTGAAGGGGTTTTAAATTTTTTTTCATCAAACAATAATGCCAGAAAATCATGGGCAACTATTTCTTTTCCCTACTGGCACCATAGAAAAAGCAGTACCATAGAGAAAATGTTAGACGCCATTAAAAAATCCCCAAGAGGAATTCATCTCCCATCTACTGTTCTAAATAAATCAGTTTAAAGGCCTGAAATGTACTAAAGAGAACAATGATGGTACTAAAAATAAGTCAGTTAAAACAATATCTTGAGTCATGCTCTGAAGATCATTTTAGGTCAGGGGGATCAACACTTTCCCAAGTAAGTTCCTTATATGGCATACAGGAAGCACCAAAACAGATGGTTTCAAGACTACTCAATAAGGAGTTCTAAATAATAGTAATAATAGGTAACATTATTGAGTGTGTACCAGGCACTGTTCTAAGGGTCTTAAATAATTGACTCCATTAATATTTACAACAACCCCACATTATGGTTCTATCACTAGCCATAATTTACACATGAGGAAAGTGAGGTACAGAGAGGATAAGATCATGTAACTTTACATCTGCCCAAGTTCACGAAAGCAAGTAGCATTTAAACCTAAACAGATTCAACTCAAGATCTGAACCCAGATAGTCTGACTTCAGAACACATACTCAGCACTGTTTTCACACACTGCCTTTTGCAGAAGACATTCTAAAAGAGACTACTAGAATGCTGCCTTTAAAAAAAAAAAGCATATCAGACATTCAGGTCAGGTCTACTCACATTAAGCAAGCTTGACATATTAAAAGCTAAAATTACAGCAAAGCATTCAATTTTTTAGTTCTTTAAGATTCTAAAAGGAAGTTTACATTATCTCTCAGAAGCATGGAGCATCTTTGATTTCATTGTTAATAAGCTGCTGAAATTAAAAAAAAAATGATTGGCAGCATTTTTGCAAAGATTTTCTTAATAGAATAGTAAAGTAATTTAAATTCAATCTAGAAGGAAGATAGTGATAATGGTTATTAAACAGACCATTGTTCTCATTCTATTCCAATAATGAAACCAAGAAATATACCTTTTTGTTTTTCTCATATATATATATTTTTTAATCTTTGAAACTCCACTGAAGTAAATCACATGCAGATTCTCCAGAGGTTAATGTGCCTTCCAGAATGGCATTATGATTAAGTGCCCACCTGACGAGGATGCTATTTTAGAGAATTATAAAACTAAAAATGCCCAGAAAGATAAACAGAAGAGGACTAACTTTGCTGTGCTGCATGGCAGGTGGGATCTTAGTTCCCCAGCCAGGGTTTGATCTGTGCCCTGCATTGGGAAGGCAGAGTCTTAACCACTGGACTGCCAGGAAAGTCCCAGAAAAAGATATCTCAATAATTGTCTTTTGCCATCTCTAAGAAAAAAAATTTTTTTTAGTATTTATTTACTTATTTAAACCTGCGCCAGGTCTTCCATCTTCTTTGCGATACTGGGGATGTTTAGTTCCAGCACATGAACTCTAAGTTGCGGTATGTGGGGTCTAGTTCCCTAACCAGGGATCAAACCCAGGCCGGGTGCACTGGATGTATCTTGGCCACTAGACCACCAAGGAGATCCCTCTAAGAAATTTTTAAATCTTGATGATTTATTCAGCATGTGCCTATAAAATAAAGATTCATACATAAAAGTAAGCAGAGTCTATAGTAGATAATTTAGACTAAAAAGTCCAATTTTACCTAAATTATTTAGATAAAGTCAAAATGCATTTCAGATTTAATTTTCTTTAAAATTTGTGTCTAGAACATTCTGATCTATCAAATATTCTATAGTCTTCTCTCACAAGGTTCATATGTGATCTTTCCTCCATACAACTGGTCTTTCTATACAAATGTTTCTCCGTCCTTTTTTTCTTCTAGTCACCACTTTCCAACCATGGAGACTTTTTAGATATTTTTGCTGAACATGCCTCCCCATTTCTCTCATTAAATGTAAAGGAATAATATTTTGTCAGACAGAGTTGAGCTTTGGATGATCAGAAAACATTGCAATAACCAAGATTGCTTTCACCTGCCAAGCAGCAATTTCTCCCCCTTGGGGGCAATAATGCCCCTGTTAAGAATGCATGCTCTACATTTAATCTAATCCCTGGTCTCCACAACCTTGTCCCTTCACTCCACTAATTCCTATTCCACCTGTCACCTTCAGTTCTCAAGTTAGACTCTGTTTCCTCCAGAGACCTTCTCTGATTCCCCAAGTCAAGGTCAGATGCTCCTCCTCTGTGCTCCCATGAGACAGAGTACCCAGCATTTACTACAAAACATTGTCTTTTTTATCTGTTTGCATTTCTGTTTTTGCTCCTTTAGACTGTTAAGTCCTCATGAGGACTACTTATAGCGTGTTTGCACTGATGTATGTATTAACTGGATTTTTCTATAGAGACAGAACCAATAGGATGTACATATATACAGAGATTTATTTTAAAGAACTGGCTCTCAAGATTGTGGGAGCCAGAAGTTCAAGCCCTGTAGAGCTCCAGCCAAGGAAGAGCTAGTGTTGCAGCTGAAGTCCAAAGACAGCTAGAGACAGAATTCCCCCTTCTTTGGGGATCCTCAGTCTTTTTCTCTACATCTTTTAACTGATTGAATCAAGGCTATGCACATCACAGAGAGTGTTAATAATTCATTTTACTTAAACTGTAGTGATTGAAATATTACTCTCAACTGAAAAATACTTTCATAGAGACATACAGGCTGGTGTTTGACCAAATATCTGGGTAGTGTGGCCTAGCCAAGTTAACAGATAAAATTAATCATCACAGTATCCAACACATAGTACTATGCCAAGCACATTTGTTATTCAGTTGCTCAGTTGTGTCTGACTCTTTGCGTCCCCATGGACTGCAGCACACAAGGCTACCCTGTCCTTCATTATCTCCTGGAGTTTGCTCAAATTCATGTCCATTGGATGTTGGTGATGCCATCCAACCATCTCATCCTCTGCAGTCCACTTCTGCTGAGTCGGCTCTTCATATCAGGTGGCCAAAGTACTGGAGCTTCAGCTTCAGCATCAGTCCTTCCAGTGAACATTCAGGGTTGATTTCCTTTAGGACTGACTGGTTTGTTCTCCTTGCTGTCCAAGGGACTCTCAAGAGTCCTTTCCAGCATCACAATTGGAAAGCATCAATTTCTCAGCGTTCAGACTTCTTTATGGTCCAACTCTCACATCCATACATAGCTACTGGAAAAACCATAGTTTTAACTAGCCAGAACAAGCTTTTATAAATATCTCATGAATGGATGAGAAAATCCCACACATTAGGAGTTAACTTGTGGTATCAGTTTCCTTAAGTTAACACTTCAGTAACACAAGACCCCAAAGTCTCCATTGCTTAAAATAATGAAAGGTTTATTTCTTTTTCCTGCTACACATCCACTGGAAGTCACGTGCTACTCTGTTCCATGTCACTGTGACTCTGAGACATAAGACGATGAAACAGATTCTTTCTGCAGTACTGCCAGATTCACAGCAAAAGGAAAAAATTCTTAAAATTTTCTCCTTAGGTGTATACACATCACTTCTCCTCACATTTTATTGGATAAAGCAATTTCATAGCTTAAAGTGAAAGTGTTAGTTACTCAGTTGTCTCCAACATTTGTGAGCCCAGCAACTGTAGCCCCCCAGGCTTGTCTGTCCATGGAATTTTCTCAGCAAGAATACTGGGTGGGTAGCCATTCCCTCTTCCAGAGGATTTTCCGGACCTAAGGATCAAACCCGGGTCTCCTGCATTGCAGGCAGATTCATTCTAGGCCTGACTATATGGCAAAAATAAAATCCAGATAAACAATGAAACAGGAGGTTATGATGGGTTGAAATATGCTACTTGTCTCCTTCCATTACTTGTTATGTTGAGAACACCTCAGAAATTGATCTTATTTAGAAATAGGTTCACTGCAGATGTGGGCTTCCCTGGTGGCTCAGACAGAAAAGAATCAACCTGCAATGTGGGAGACCTGGGTTCAATCCCTGAGTTGGTAAGATCCCATGGAGGAGAGTAAGGCAACCCAATCCAGCATCCTTGCCTAGAGAATTCCATGGACAGAACAGCCTGGTGGGCTATGATCCATGGGGTCACAGAGCGACAGGACTGAGCAACTAACACTTTCATTTTTTCACTGCAGCTATAATTAATGAGTTCAGTTCAGTTGCTCACTTGCGTCCAACTCTTTGCGACCCCATGGACTGCAGTACACCAGGCCTCCATGTCCCTCACCAACTCCCCGAGTTTACTCAAACTCATGTCCATTGGGTCGGTGACACCATCCAACCATCTCATCCTCAGTCAGCCCCTTCTCCTCCCACTGTCAATCTTTCCCAGCATCGGGGTCTTTTCTAATGAGTCAGTCAGTTCTTCGCATCAGGTGGCTAAAGTATTGGAGTTTCAGCTTCAGCATCAGTCCTTCCAATGATTATTCAGGACTGATTTCCTTTAGGAGGGACTGGTTGGATCTCCTTGCTGTCCAAGGGACTCTCAAGAGTCTTCTCTAACACCACAGTTCAAAAGCATCAATTCTTTGGTGCTCAGCTTTCTTTAGAGTCCAACTCTCACATCCATACATGACTACTGGAAAAACCGTAGCTTTGACTAGATGGACCTTTGTTGGAAAAGTAATATCTCTGCTTTTTAATATGCTATCTAGGTTGGTCATAGATTTTCTTCCAAGAAGCAAGCGTCTTAATTTCACGGCTACACACCATCTGCAATGATTTTGGAACCCAGAAAAATAAAGTCTGTCACTGTTTCCACCGTTTCCCCATCTATTTGCCATGAAGTGATGGGACTGGATGTCATGATGTTAGTTTTCAGAAGGCTGAGCTTTAAGCCAGCTTTTTCACTCTCCTCTTTCTCTTTCATCAACAGGCTCTTTAGTTCTTCTTTGCTTTCAGGCGTAAGGGTGGTATCGTCTGCGTATCTAAGGTTACTGATATTTCTCCCGGCAATCTTGATTCCAGCTTGTGCTTCATCCAGCCCAGCATTTCTCATGATGTACTTTTCATATAAGTTAAATAAGCAGGGTGACAATAAGCAGCTTTGACGTACTCCTTTCCCAATTTGGAAGCACTCTGTTGTTCTATGTCCAGTTCTAACTGTTGCTTTCTGACCTGCATACAGATTTCTTAGGAGGCAGGTCAGGTGGTCTGGTATTCCCATTTCTTGAAGAATTTTCCACAGTTAGTTGTGATCCACACAGTCAAAGGCCTTGCCATAGTCAATAAAGCAGAAGTAGATGTTTTTCTGGAATTTTCTTGCTCTTTCTATGATCCAATGGATGTTGGAAATTTGATCTGTGGTTCCTCTGCCTTTTCTAAATCCAGCTTGAACATCTGGAAGTTCTCAGTTCACATACTGCTGAAGCCTGCTTTGGAGAATTTTGAGCATTACTTTGTTAGCATGTGAGATGAGTGCAATTGTGTGGTAGTTTTAGCATTCTTTGACATTGCTTTTCTTTGGGATTGGAATGAAAACTGACCTTTTCCAGTCCTGTGGCCACTGCTGAGTTTTCCCAATTTGCTGGCATATTGATTGCAGCACTTTCACAGCATCCTCTTTTAGGATTTGAAATAGCTCAACTGGAATTCCATCACCTCCACTAGCTTTCTTCATAGTGATGCTTCCTAAGGCCCACCTGACTTGACATTCCAGGATGTCTGGCTTTAGATGAGTGATCACACCATCATGATTATCTGGGTTGTGAAGATCTCTTTTGCATAGTTCTTCTGTCTATTCTTGCCACCTCTTCTTAATATCATCTGATTCTGTTGGGTCCATAGCATTTCTGTCCTTTATTGAGCCCATCTTTGCATGAAATGTTCCCTTGGTATCTCTAATTTTCTTGAAGAGATTTCTAGTCTTTCCCATTCTATTGTTTCCTCTATTTCTTTGCATTAATCACTGAGGAAGGCTTTCGTATCTCTCCATGCTATTCTTTAGAACTCTGCATTCAAATGGGTATATCTTTCCTTTTCTCCTTTGCTTTTTGCTTCTTTTCACAGCTATTTCTAAGGTCTCCTCGGACAACCATTTGCCTTTTTGCCTTTTTTTTCTTGGGGATGGTCTTGATCACTGCACCTGTACAAAGTCATGAAACTCCTCCATCCATAGTTCTTCAGGCACTCTGTCTATCAGATCTAATCCCTTGCATCTATTTCTCACTCCACTGTATAATTTAAGGGATTTGATTTAGGTCATACCTGAATGGTCTAGTGGATTCTCCTACTTTCTTCAATTTAAGTCTGAATTTGGCAATAAAGAATTTATGATATGAGCCACAGTCAGCTCCCAGTCTTGTTTTTGCTGACTGTATAGAGCTTCTCCATCTTTGGCTGCAAAGAATATAACCGATCTGATTATGGTGTTGACCATCTGGTGATGTCCATGTGTAGAGTCTGCTCTTGTGTTGCTGGAAGAAAGTGTTTGCTGTGACCAGTACGTTCTCTTGGCAAAACTCTATTAGCCTTTGTCCTGCTTCGTTCTGTACTGCAAGGCCAAATTTGCCTGTTACTCCAGGTATCTCTTGACTTCCTACTTTTGCATTCCAGTCCCTTATAATGAAAAGGGCATCTTTTTTGGTTGTTAGTTCTAGAAGGTCTTGTAAGTCTTCACAGAACCGTTCAACTTCAGCTTCTTCAGCATTACTGGTTGGGGCATAGACTTGGATTACCGTGATAGTGAATGGTTTGCCTTGAAAACAAACAGAGATCATTCTGTCATTTTTGAGATTTCATCCAAGTACTGCATTTCGGACTCTTTTGTTGACTATGATGGCTATTCCACTTCTTCTAAGGGATTCTTGCCCACAGTGGTAGATAAAATGGTCCTCTGAGTTAAATTCACCATTCCAGTGCATTTTAGTTCACTGATTCCTAAAATGTTGATGTTCACTCTTGCCATCTCCTATTTGACCACTTCCAATTTGCCTTGATTCATGGACCTAACATTCCAGGTTTCTATGCATTATTGCTCTTTACAGCATCAGACTTTACTGCCATCAACAGTCACATCCACAACTGGGTGTTGTTTTTGCTTTGACTCCATCTCTTCATTCTTTCTGGAGTTATTTCTCCACTGATCGCCAGTAGCATGTTGGGCACCTACCAAGCTGGGGAGTTTATCTTTCAGTGTCCTATCTTTTTGCCTTTTCATACTGTTCATGGGGTTCTCAAGGCAAGAATACTGAAGTGGTTTGCCATTTCTTTCTCTAGTGGACCACGTTTTGTCAGAACTATCCACTATGACCCATCTGTCTTGGGGGGCCCTACATGGCATGGCTCATAGTTTCATTGAGTTAGCCATGGCTGTGGTCCATGTGATTAGATTGGGATTGTGGTTTTCATTCTGTCTGCCCTGTGATGGAGAAGGTAAGAGACCTATAGAAGCTTCCTGATGGGAGAGACTGCCTGAGAGGGAAACTGGCTCTTTTTTTGATGGGCTGAGCCATGCTCAGCAAATCTTTAATCCAGTTTTCTGTTGATGGGCGGGGTTGTGTTCCCTCCCTGTTATTTGACCTGAGACCAAACTATGGTGGGGGTAATGAAGATAATGGCGACCTTCAAAAGGTCCCATACGTGCACTGCTACACTCAGTGCCCCCAACCCTGCAACAGGCCACCACCGACCCACACCTCCAGCCGAGATTCTTGGACACTCACAGGCAAGTCTGCGTCAGTTTCTTGTGGGATCACTGCTCCTTTCTCCTGGGTCCTGGTGCACACAAATTTCTGTTTGTTCCCTCCAAGAGTCTGTTGCCCCAGTCCTGTGTAAGTTCTAGCAGCTCTATGGTGGGGTTTAATGGCCATCTCCTCCAAGAGGGCTTATGCCACACCCAGGTCTACTGCACCGAGAGCCCCTGCCCCTGCAGCAGTCCACTGCTGACCCGTACCTCCTCAGGAGACACCCAAATACCATTCTGTCTCAGTCTCTGTGGGGTCTCTGTGTCCTGGTGTGCACAAGGTATATTTGAGCCTGCTGAGCATCTCTGGGGGGTATTAGGGTGGGCCCTAATCCAACACCAATGGCATCCAAATGAAAAGGGTAAATGTGGAGACAGAGTAGCACACAGGAAGAATGGCACCTGAAGGTGAAGGCAGAGGTCAGGGTGGTGCTTCTGTGAGTCAAGAAACACCAAAGACTGTCAGCAAATCACCAGAAGCTGGGAGACAAGCACGGGACAGATTCTTCCTCAGAAGAAACCAACCTTGCCAACACCTTTATCCTGGAATTCTAGTGTCCTTAACCATTAATACATTTTTGTTGTTTAAGCTACTTAGTTTGTGCTGATTTGTTAAGGTAGCCTGAGGAAACAATTATAGTAGGGAAAATGTAAAAGATACCCAACAATGCCCAGAGATGTCAAGATTCAGCAGTAGGGGCAATGCTCACTGTCTGAAAGTTATTGTCCAGATTAGGTCCAATATTAGGAAAATAAAATAAACCTGAAATACTATCAGGGATTAAACAGGAGCCCCCGTTGTACAATAGAACATCTATAGGGCCTGTATCATTTCTAGACAGCTAACTTCATGAAGTGACTTCTGTTCCCAGGTAGATGAATGCCTGGTATACATATACCGAAATGTTATGTAATAAATGCAAAATTGCTGGTAAAAGCAGTATCTTTTGCTGTCAATGTAAAGCTGAAAAATTGCAGTTCTATAGAATCACCACTAGGTGCCACTCTTGGCAGAGATGAGAAAAAGCTCACTGTTCGTCTGTAAAATGTTTACTGTTACCTGTCAGAACTGCTCTCACCAGGAACCCTGGTGCACTACTGGTGGGATTGTAAATTAGCACAGTCACCATGGAAAACGTTAGGAGGTTCTTTTAAAAATGAAAAATAGGACTTCCATACCATATTCACATATGTGTGCATGCTTAGTCCCCAAAGTGTGTCTGACTCTTTGGGACCCCATGGACTAGCCTGCCAGGCTCCTCTCTCCATGGGATTTCCCAGGCAAGAATACTGGAGTGAGCTGCCATTTCCTCCTCCAGGAGATTTTCCCAACAGAGGGATCAAACCTGCATCTCCTATCACTGAGCCACCTGGGAAGCCCCAAAACTGAAGCTGCAAGTCAAAGTAGTGGGTATTGTTACTGTCAAGCAATTTCACCTATGAGTATTTACCTGAAATAAACAAAAGCACTAATTTGAAAAGATATATGTACTCCAATGTTCACTGCATCATTATTTACCAATGGCCAAGATAAGTGTCCACTGATAGATAAACCTCATATATGAAGATGACACCACCCTTATGGCAGAAAGTAAAGAAGAACTAAAGAGCCTCTTGATGAAAGTGAAAGAGGAGAGTGAAAAAGTTGGCTTAAAGCTCAACATTCAGAAAACTAAGGTCATGGCATCTGGTCCTATCACTTCATGGCAAATAGATGGGGAAACAGTGGAAACAGTGTCAGACTTTATTTTGGGGGGCTCCAAAAATCACTGCAGATGGTGACTGAAGCCATGAAATTAAAAGACGCTTGCTCCTTGGAAGAAAAGTTATGACCAACCTAGACAGCATATTAAAAAGCAGAGACATTACTTCTCCAACAAAGGTCCGTCTAATCAAGGCTATGGTTTTTCCAGTAGTCATGTATGGATGTGAGAGTTGGACTATAAAGAAAGCTGAGTGCCAGAGAACTGATGCTTTTGAACTATGGTGTTGGAGAAGACTCTTGAGAGTCCCTTGGACAGCAAGGAGATCCAACTAGTCCATCCTAAAGGAAATCAATCCTGAATTCACTGGAAGGACTGATGCTGAAGCTGAAACTCCAATACTTTGGCCACGTGATGCAAAGAATTGACTCATCTGAAAAGACCCTGATGCTGGGAAAGACTGAAGTCAGGAGGGGAAGGGGACGACAGAGGATGATGAGACGGTTGGATGGCATCATGGACTCAATGGACATGAGTTTGAGTAAACTCTGGGAGTTGGTGATAGACAGGGAGGCCTGGCGTGCTGCAGTCCATGGGGTTGCAAAGAGTCAGGCACGACTGAACTGAACTGAACTAACTGATAGATAAATGGAAAAATAAGATGTGGTATGTGTGAATACACACACACACACACACACACACACACACACACACACACACACAGACACACACACACACAGTAGAATATACTCAGCAATAAAAAAATAAATAAAATCGTGTCATTTATAACAACATGAGTGGATCTAGAGGGCATTATACTAAATGAGGGTTTTCCCTGGTGGCTCAGATGGTAAAAAATATGCCTACAAGGCAGGAGATCTGGGTTTGATTCCTGGGTCAGGAAGATCTCTTGGAGAAGGGAATGGCAATCCCTTTCAGTATTCTAGCCTGGAAAATTCCACAGACAGAGTCCATGGGATCAGACTGAGAAAGACAAATACCCCACCTGTATGCGTAATCTAAAAAAAAAGAAATGAACAAAATAAAAAGTTCCACAGATACAAAGAACTCCCAGAAGGGAGAAGAGGATAGGCGAAGGGGATGAATAGGAACAAACCTGCAGTAATCCAGTAAATAAATCATCAGGATGTCATGTACAACATAAGGAATATGGTCAATAACACTGTAACAATGTTGTATGGGGACAGATGGTTACTATACGTTGTTGCGACCATTTTGCAATGTATACATGTCAAATCATAATGTAATATACTTGAAACTAACACAACAGTGTATGTCAAATACAGCTCAACTTAAAAAAAAAGTCTATTGCAATGGTACTGGAATAGGAAAGTTTGGAAAGAAGAAAAAAAGCTTAACCCATTATCCTAAGACTCAAAGATGCTCAGGTCAACTGTATACTATTTGAAGGCCCTGACTATAAGATCCGATGCATTTAGATGGGATAGGACAAATGTAAAAAAAAAAAAAGGTGAGCTCAAAGTGTGAAATCAAGGTGGCTGATAACTATGACTCACAGGGTAATCAAGTGTAAAACAGAAAGAATGCAAGAAAAAGCCAGAAACAGAAATAACAGAGTTAATGGATGGAGAGGTGAAGACAATAACCAGGCATGAGAAGCAGATGGATTCAAGTATTTTAAGACTAGGCTGGACCAGAAAGGAACCACCCATGTAATGCATACCGCTTACCGTGATGCCAGGTTGCTGGGGTAGCCTAAACATCTATTATCTTTAAGATCTATGGGTTAGTTAGTCACGAACAGATGTGAGAGTTGGACCATAAGAAGGCTGAACACTGAAAAATTGATGCTTTCGAACCATGATGCTGAAGAAGCCTCTTGAGAGTCCCTTGGACTGCAAGGAGATCAAACCAGTCAATTCTAAAGGAAATCAACCCTGAATACTCACTGGAAGGACTGATGCTGAAGCTGAAGCTCCAATACTTGATTCGAAGAGCTGACTAATTGGAAAAACCCTGATGTGGGAAAGATTGAGGGCAAAAGGAGAACAGGGTGACCGAGGGTGAGATGACTGGATGGCATCACCAACTCAATGGACGTGAGTTTGAGCAAACCCCAGGAGATAATGAAGGACAGGTAAGCCTGGCATGCTGCAGTCTATGGGGGTCACAGGAGTTAGACACAACTTAGCAACTAAACAACAACAACTACGTCATGTGGTGATGACACAGTATCATTTGCCTTCATTTCTTAGCACTTATACAATTTCCTCAGTGTCCTTTGTTTAAATACAGATCTATTTTTAAAAGAAACTTTGTCTTTCCCTTTGGAAAGGTTAATTTATTGACACAGTACCAGTTTGACAGTCCACTAGAAATTTGGTTGTTCCCCAATCTGACTTAAAAAAATAAAACAAAACCCAACAACAACAATAAATAAAATACTATGTTATGCTCTTTCCTAGCTTAGAAAATGAGAAGCAAACAAATACAGAGATGCCCCAAAACTATACAAATCAGATCTCTTAGTTGCAGAGACAAAAACTCAATCCGAACACTTTATGGGAAAAGCGAAATTTCTTAGAAGGCTCATGTCACCATGAGAAGGTAACTGGTGCAGCCAGACTCAAGGGTAACATTGAATCCAGAAACTTAACCTTCATCATGGTTCCGCTTTACCACTTTCCCACACAATTTCAGCCCACTTTTCTCCACATGAAACAATACACATTTAGACTTCCCAATTTCACCACTGTAAAGCTACTGAGAGCTTTCTCTGGTGCCAGTCTCAAAAATCCTAGGGAAAAGCACTGAGTGGCTTACCTTTGGCTAATGAATCATGGCATTTTCCCCTGCCTCCCTCCCATTTAAAAAGTACTATAATAAAATGCCTGTCAATACATTGATGAAAAGATGAGAGAGAGAGCAGTGGGGAGGAAGATCATGACAGAAATGGGGATGCAGTCAAATGATAATGCCGTTTTTTTTTTTACATTCTTACAGCACAGACTGGGGGATGCCACTGCTGCTGCTACCGCTGCTGCTGCTAAGTCACTTCAGTCGTGTCCGACTCTGTGTGACCCCATAGATGGCAGCCCACCAGGCTCTGCCGTCCCTGGGATTCTCCAGGCAAGAACACTGGAGTGGGTTGCCAGTTCCTTCTCCAATGCATGAAAGTAAAAAGTGAAAGGGAAGTCGCTCAGTCGTGTCCGACTCTTAGCGACCTCATGGACCGCAGCCTACCAGGCTCCTCTGTCCATGGGATTTTCCAGGCAAGAGTACTGAAGTGGGGTGCCATTGCCTTCTCCAAGGGGGGGGATGCCACTAGCTTGTTATAAAATCTCCAGAGACTCTCCTCAGTCCACGGAATGTACCTCACATTCCAACCTGGAATTCAAGACCCTATATGCAGAGTACATCATGAGAAACGCTGGACTGGAAGAAATACAAGCTGGAATCAAGATTGCTGGGAGAAATAGCAATAGCCTCAAATATGCAGATGACAACACCCTTATGGCGGAAAAGTGAGGAGGAACTAAAAAGCCTCTTGATGAAAGTGAAAGTGGAGAGTGAAAAAGTGGGCTTAAAGCTCAACATTCAGAAAATGAAGATCATGGCATCTGGTCCCACCACTTCATGGGAAATAGATGGGGAAACAGTGGAAACAGTGTCAGATTTTATTTTGGGGGGACTCCAAAATCATTGCATATGGTGACTGCAGCCATGAAATTAAAAGATGCTTACTCCTTGGAAGAAAAGTTATGACCAACCTAGATGGCATATTCAAAAGCAGAGACATTACTTTGCCAGCTAAGGTCCGTCTAGTCAAGGCTATGGTTTTTCCTGTGGTCATGGATGGATGTGAGAGTTGGACTGTGAAGAAGGCAGAGTGCCAAAGAATTGATGCTTTTGAACTGTGGTGTTGGAGAAGACTCTTGAGAGTCCCTTGGACTGCAAAGAGATCCAACCAGTCCATTCTGAAGGAGATCAGCCCTGGGATTTCTTTGGAAGGAATGATGCTAAAGCTGAAACTCCAGTACTTTGGCTACCTCATGCGAAGAGTTGACTCATTGGAAAAGACTCTGATGATGGGAGGAGTTGGGGGCAGGAGGAGAAGGGGGCGACAGAGGATGAGATGGCTGGATGGCATCACTGACTCGATGGACGTGAGTCTGAATGAACTCCGGGTGTTGGTGATGGACAGGGAGGCCTGGCGTGCTGCAATTCATGGGGTCACAAAGAATCGGACATGACTGAGCGACTGAACTGAACTGAACTGAATCCCTTCCAGCCTTCTCTCCCCCTGCCCTGCTGTTTCATACAGTGATGCAAGAGCACAGGACCTGATGTCACTATCTAATTATCTTCAGTGTGTTTCTTTTCACTTGCTTTCAATCAAGTTCTTTCCTCTGTTGGAGATGATCTACTCCATAATCCCCACTATGCTTGGCTCAGAAACGACCTTCCCAAAGACATCTGCATCCTAATCCTTGAAATCTGTGAATGGTACCTTATAAGGTGATACATCCTTATATCCTTGCAGATGTGATTCAATTAAGTATCTTGAGATGGGGAGACAATTTTGGATTATCCAGGTGGGCCCTAAATTTAATCACAGGTGTCCTTATAAGAGGAGGCAGAGGTAGGTTATACACACACAGAGAAGGCCATGTAAAGATGATCAGAGACTTATTTGGAGATGCCGGCCATGAAGATTAGGGTGATGTGGCCATAAGACAAGGAGTTACAGCAGGTATCAGAAGCTGGAAGAGGCTAGGAATGGACTCTCTCTAGGGGGTTGGGGGACTGTAGTCCTGGTGGTAGCTTAATCTTGGCTCAGTGGATCCTGATCTTGGATTCTGGAGCCTAGAACTGTGAGAGTAACTGTCACTGTAATACAATCAAGTTTGCGGTAATTGTTATACCTGACGAGACATACCTAAGATTGAACATCTAAGCAATGTTCTCAGATTCTAAGTAACCTTTCCTTCCTCTATTCTCCCTCTGACCTCTCTCCTCATCACAATTTCTATGGCACATGTGTAACGTCTGTTCTCAGGTTTTCTTTTAGAACCTGAACTGTGTCTCATGTGTTATCTTTCAGGTTGCCCAGGGATTTCCCTGGTGGCTTAGAGGTTAAAGCGTCTACCTGCAATATGGGAGACCTGGGTTCAATCCCTGGGTCAGGAAGATGCCCTAGAGAAGGAAATGGCAACCCACTCCAGTATTCCTGCCTGGAGAATCCCATGGACATATGAGCCTGGCAGGCTACAGTCCACGGGGTTGCAAAGAGTCGGACACGACTGAGCGAGTGAAGAAGAAAGAAAAAAGTACACGTATATCTGTATATGTATCTATATATTTATATTCAAATCTTAGATTCTCGGTAAAATATATTTATTGAGTTATCAATAATTTTGCTTGGGAATATACAGTACAATGATCGAAGACACTGACAGTGTGACTAAAGAAAATTACCAAACTCTCCAAGGCTGCATATTCTTACCAGTAAATTGGAGAAAACAAAACAGTGCTAACAATATACAGTTGTTACACGGATTAAATGAGATATCACGTAAAGCATATGGTGATCACTTAAAATGTTTATTATTATTGCTTGACTTGCCTGGGAAATCCCGTGAAGAGAGGAGCCTCGAGGGTTACAGTCCAAAGGGCCACCAAGAGTCTGAAGTGACTGAGCATGCACACAGAAGAACACGTTTGCCCTCCCCCTTCCACCTGGGTGAACAGGACAATTCTTAATCACCAGAGATAATTGTGGACTCATCAGCTGAGACAGCACCAGACTCTACAAGACAAACCTCGTTAATACAACCCCTGTTTTCATTCCTACACTCTTTTTCCTTTGTTAAGTCCCTTCTCTACAAATCTACTGTTCTTTGTTAAGATGTTATTTATAAGCTCAATTTCTAATGACTCCTCTGAGGTACTAATCTCACTTGAGTTCTCCTGTGTGTATACACAACATGCATGATGAACAGTTTTTCTTTTACTCTTGTTTTAATCTTTCTTTTCAGTCTAATTCTTAGGGCCTCAGTCAGAAAGCCTAGAATAGAGGAAAAAGTTTATTTTTCCCCTCCCCTATAATATCTTTCAGTAGGCTCAAATACCTCTTAAATAGTTGCCAGGTAAGTCATAAAATTAAAGTGTTTGCAACATGTTATTTTACAGAAGACTTTTATTTAGAGTACATAAATACACATTAAGAATACACAATGCAATAAGAAAGCAAACAATCCAGTTGAGAAAGGGCAAAAATTCTGACAGTCACTTCACAAAAGGCATATGAAAGGCCAAAAGGCATATATAAAGATGCTCAACATCATCAGTCATCAGGGAAATGCAAATTAAAATCACGATGAGCTTCCACTAGATACCCAACAAAATGGCTAAAATTATAGATACTGTATGTTGACAAGGATGTGAGGCAGCTAGAACTCTTGTACAACCCTGGAAGAAATCTGAAATGATACAACCACTTTGGAAAACTGCTTAACACTTACTTTAAAAACAAACATAAATCTACCACACAACCCAGTGATTCTACTCTTAGGTATTTAAACAAGAGAAATGAAAACCTATGTCCACACAATCACATGTACTCAATGTTCACAATAACTTTACTCAAAATAGCTAAAACCTGGAAATAATACAAAAGTCCATCAACAAGTGAATGAATGGTTAAACAAACAATACATCCATACAATAGGATTCTTTTCAGCAATAAAAAAGAATGAGCTCAAAAAACAACAACATGGGTCACTTTAAAATCACTATGCATGTGAAAGAACCCATACACAAATGAGTATATAATACATGATCCACTTAGATAAAATAATAATTTTTAAAAAGCAAAATAATCTATGGTGACAAAGAGCAAATTAGCAGTGACAAATGAACTGTGAAGGAACATGAAGCATCTTTCAGGGGTGATGGAAATATTCTATATGCTGATGCGGCAGTGGTTTTATGGTATATACATTTAAAAATAATTATTGAGTTGTATACTCTATGGTCGGAGAAGGCAGTGGCAACCCACTCCAGTACTCTTGCCTGGAAAGTCCCGTGGACTGAGGAGCCTGGTGGGCTGCAGTCCATGGGGTCGCTAAGAGTCGGGCACGACTGAGCAACTTCACTTTCACTTTTCACTTTCCTGCATTGGAGAAGGAAATGGCAACCCACTCCAGTGTTCTTGCCTGGAGAATCCCAGGGACGGCAGAGCCTGGTGGGCTGCCATCTATGGGGTCGCACAGAGTCGGACACAACTGAAGCGACTTAGCAGCAGCAGCAGCAGCAGCATACTCTATGGTTTACTGTGCCATTATAAAGCTGATTTTAGAAAGTTGACAGGGCAGTTTCTTAGACAACTAAAGATACTCTTACCATACAATCTAGCAATCACTCTCCTTGGTATTTACCTAAAGGAGTTGAAAAATTAAGTTCATATAAAATCTTAAACACTGATGTTTATAGCATCTTTATTCATAATTTCTAAAACTTGGAAGCAACCAGGATACATGAATGGATCAGTTGTGGTACACCCAAATAATGGAATACTCTTCCATGCAAAAAAGAAATGAGTCATCATGCAAAGAAAAAGACAGTGAGGAAAATGTATATTGCTAAGTGAAAGGAGCCAATTTGAAAAAGCCACATGTGTTATGATCACAAATGTATACATTTTGGAAAAGGCAAAATCAGACAGCAAAAGGATTAGTGGTTTAGAGAACTTAAGAGGGAAGGAGGGACAAACAGGTAGAAGACAGAGGATTTTTAGGGCAGTGAAACTTGTCTGTGTTATACTGTAAAAATGGATTCATGTAATTATACATTTGTCAAAACACACAGAAGGCACAACGCCAAGAGTGAACCCTAATGTAAATTACGGACTTTGGGTGAACATAATGTATCAAGGTAGTTTCAATGTTTGTAGCTAATACACCACTCAGGTGAGGGATGTTGATGTAGAGGAGGCTATGCATGTGTCCGGCCAGGGGATACACGGGAGCTCTGTACTGCTCAATTTTGATCTGAAGCTCTAAAGGCTTCCCTGGTGGCTCAGCTGGTAAAGAATCCACCTGCAATGTGGGAGACATGGGTTCGATCCCTGGGTTGGGAAGATCCCCTGGAAAAGGGAACGGCTACCTACTCTAGTATGCTGGCCGGGAGAATTCCATGGACTATATCCATGGGGTTGCAAAGAGTCAGACATGACTGAGCAACTTTCACTCACTTCACTATAATGCTCTAAAACATACAGTTTATTAAAATTTTTTAAAATTAAAAAAAAAAGAGCTGCCAGGATATTGTTAAACCATGTTCTCTTTCTCCCTTTGGACAAAATGCTGCCCAAGTAAGCAGACACTAACAGAATTATCTCACAGATATTAAACTTTGGCTCTCAATTTAAAGAAGCAGACAAATTACATTATTTTGCCACTAGATGGCATAGGAAAATTACAGAATGTTCCTGTAATGGAAAAACTGAAAGTTTTTCCTCCTTTTCCTTTCCTTCGGCATATATATATAAAAATATTGATATTCTCTTGTATAACTTCAATGTCACCATCACACTAACAGTAATTCCTTAATATCATCTAATACCCAATCCACCATCATATTTCTCTAAATGTCTTTAAAAATATCTCTTTACATTTCTGTTGATTGGATCAAGTCCCTAAACAAGGTCCATACATCATTCTGGTGGTTGTGCTTTTTAATGTTCTTTTCATCTCAGAGCTGCTGCTGCTACTGCAAAGTCGCTTCAGTCTTGTCCAACTCTGTGCGACCCCGCCGTATACGGCAGCCCACCAGGCTCAGCTGTCTCTGGGACTCTCTAGGCAAGAACACTGGAGTGGGTTGCCATTTCCTTCTCCAGTGCATGAAAGTGAAAAGTGAAAGTGAAGTCGCTCAGTCATGTCCGACTCTTAGCGACCCCATGGACTGCAGCCCACCAGGCTCCTCCGTCCATGGGATTTTTAAGGCAAGAGTACTGGAGTAGGGTGCCATTGCCTTCTCTGCATCTCAGAGCAGTCCCTCTGAAATACTACCCACCCCCACTTTTTCCCCATGCTACTGACTTGTTGAAGAAACCAAGTTAGGAATCAAATCTGTGGATACGACCCACATCTTGGGTTTGTTTGCTTTTCCAATTCGCCATATAATCTGGTCCTCAATCCACTGTATTTCCTACAATTGGAAGTCATGGGGCCTGCACTTACAGTCACTAGTTACATCCTTTCTTGAGCAGACGGAGCCAGACGTTTAGAATGCATGCCAGAGCTAGAAAGGGGTAAATGTGGTATTTTGACCTTGGGCAAGATACTAAACCTATTTAAGCTTCCATATGTAAAAAGGATTATAGTAAATCATAACGTGAAGAATTTTGTAAATATAAAGTGAAATAATAAAGGGACTGGATCAAGATGACATGAAGCTCAACTCCCCTAACAAATACATCAAAAATACATCCAAACGTGGGACATTCTCATGGAAGACTAACTGGAAACTGACAAAACAACCAACACCTATACAGCCAAAGCTGTAAGAAAGATTTCCATCTAATGGGGTAGGATGGAAAAAAAGCTTAGGGTTGGGAGCTCTGCGACAGTGAGGGATCTGAACAATCTGAGAGAACTTTTACCCAGCGGAGCAAGCATGTTGAGTCACAGGCTGGGTGTCCCAGTCTCAGGATCTTACATGGAGGAGACAAGCCCCCTGGCTACAGGGAGAATTGTTGAAACAGACAGAAGGGCTGGAGAAGCCTAGACTCTACCCATGAAGAGTATATGGTGGCGACCTGCCAATAAGCAGGGCAAAGAGACTTCTGCACTGGTGGCTGCTGGCTCCCGACATTTGCTAAACCAAGCAGGAAGAAGACCTCAGCCCCATCCACTCCACATCAGAGCTTAGCACTGTATATGGGACAGATAGGTCCTGGGAGAAGACTTTACTTAGGGACATAGATGGTGTAAGGGCCTGGGGTATGGTCCGACTGGAATGGTGGCCCTTGTTAGCATTTACTCCTGCAGCACCTGGGAATCAATGTGACCAGCATGCTGGGGTCCCTTTCCTAGCCACGTGAGCATACCAGCCCTGCCCACCATACCAGAACTCAGCACTGGATGTGGGGCAGACAGGTCCCAGGAGAAGACTGCCACAGAGGCAGCCCAGGTCTCTGGTGGCAGCATCGTCACTTCATTTCCTACAGCCACAATGCCTTGACCCCAGTCCCAGTCAAGTTAGTGCCTGGCTTGCCCACTCCATGCCACAGCCTTGCACTAGATCAGTGATGATCACAAGGGGGAATGGACACTGGAGCCGCAGATATCTATTCAGGAGGCCCGCCAGACTTCTCTGAGTACACAGAAGGCCTCACTTTCTCCAGCAATCCCCTCCTTTAGGGCAGGGCACATACTCCGGGGAATGGAGTCTGACTGAGCCCAAACCTCAGGGCTTCTACTCCAACAACTAGGGAGCAGACCCTGCCCCTGACAGGGTGGCAAAGCTGCAGAGCAACAGGAAGTCCTGTGTCACACACTGCACAGGCTTTAGATACATCAACCACAATCCCTAACAAGGAGATAGAGGCCAGCACACCTGGAGGAGAGACCTGATATCCACATCAAAACCAGCCCCTGCACCAAAGACAGTCTACACAGGGTTGCTCCAACATGAAAACACCCCTACAGGACCAACAGATAACCATTTCAGTTCACAGAGACAGAGAAAGTTCAGTAAAATGAAAAGGTAGAGGAAATTCTCCCAGTTAAAAGAGGAAGAGAATTCCTTGAAAGAATAAATAATGAAACAGATAATTGTGTGTGTGTTCTCAGTCGATTAGTCACATTTGACTCTTTGCAATCCCATGGACTGTAGCTCACCAGTGCCTCTGTTCACAGAATTTTCAGTTGCCAGTTCCTATCCTGGAGATCTTTGCCACATGGCAATCAAACCTGTGTCTCTTGTATCTCTGGCATTGACAGGCAGAGTCTTTATCACTGGGCCATCTGGGAAGCCTGATAGTCGGTCTACCAGACACTGAATTTAAAGAGTTAATAATAAGAATGCTAACTGAATTAAGAAAGAGAATTGGTCTAAACATAGATTATTTCACCAAAGAACAATAGAACCTATAAAGAAGACCCAATCAAAAATAGGTAATTGAATTTCTGAGATAAAAAGCACTCTAGAAGCAATGAATGGCTGTCTTAAATTACATAGAAGAAATGATCTGGAAGATAGAATAAATCACCCAATCAAACAACAAACAGAAAAACAAAAAATAAAAAAAAGAAAGCAACATACAAGATTAATAAAATATAAAGTGTGCCAACCTTTGTATAACAGGAGTTCTAGAAGGTGAAGAAAGACAGAAGGGGATCAAAATGTATTATAAGGAAGTATGGCAGAAAAATTTCCAACCCTAAAGAAGGAAACATACCCAGGTACAGGAAGCACAGAGAGTCCCCACCAAGTTGAACCTAGACAGACACACAGTAAGATAGATAATTAAAATGGCAAAAGCGAAAGAGAGAATCAAAAGGCAGCAAGGGAAAAACAAAGAATCATGCACAAGGGAACACCTATAAGATTATCAACAGGTAGTTCAGTTCAGTTGCTCAGTTGTGTCCGACTCTTTGCAACCCCATGGACTGTAGCATGCCAGGCTTCCCTGTCCATCACCAATTACCAGAGCTTGCTCAAACTCATGTCCATCAGCAGGCAGAGGACCCAAATAAAACACAAAATCAAAGACAGGAAATCTCAATACCACAGAGATTAAAAAAAAAAATCAAAAGAGAATACTATGAATGGTTATATGCCAACAAATTGGACAACTTAGAAAAAATGGACCCATTTCTAGACCCATATGGCTTGCCAAGACTGAGTCAAAAAGAATTAACCAGACCAATCACTAGAAGTGAAAGAGAATCTGTAATAAACAAAATTCCCTTTGTTCCTCTGTGGCTCAGTGGTAGAGAATCCACCTGTCAATGCAGGATACAAGGATTCGATCTCTGTTCTGGGAAGATCCCACATGCTGCAGAACAACTAAGTCCATGTGCCACAACTACTGAGCCTGTGCTCCAGAGCTCAGGAACCACAACTACTGAAGTCCGGGTGCTCTAGAGTCTATGCTCTGAAACAAGAGAGGCCGCCACAATGAGAAGCCGTTGAATCACAACTAGAAGGTAGCCCCTGCTCACTGCAACGAGAGCAAAACTGCATGTAGCCATAAAGACCCAGCACAGCCAAAAATAAATTACATTAAAAAGGAAAAAGAACGCCCCTCAAACAAGTCTAAGAACTGATGGCTTCAGGGGAAAATTCTACCAATCAAATAAAGAACTTACTCTTTTCAAAGTATTCAAAAAAAAAAGGAAGGAAGAGGGAAAACTCCCAAGTTTACTCTACAATGCCACTCTGATACCAAAACCAGACAGTCACTAACAAAACAAGAAAACTATTACAGGCCAGTATCCTTGATGAATACAGAGGCAAAAATCCTCAACAAAATACTAGCAAACAGAATCCAATAATACATAAAAAGGATCACACATCATGATCAAGTTGGATTTATTCCAGTGTTACATGGATAATTCAACACATACAAATCAATGTGATACATCATTTCAACAAAAGGAAACATAGAAACCACATGTATTCTCAATAGCTGCAGAAAAAGCATTTGACAAAACACAACATGCATCCATGATAAACACTCTTCTTAAAGTGGGTATAAAGGGTACATATCTCAACATAATACAGGTCATTTATGTCAAACCAATGTAATATTCAACACTGAATAGCTGAAAGCATTCCTGCTAAATTTAGGAACAAGACAAGGATGCCCACTCTCACTGCTTTTATTTAACATAGTATTGAAAGTCATTGACACAGCAGTCAGACAAGAAAAATAAAATAAAAAATTGGAAGGGAAGAGGTCAATTTGTCAATAGTTGTAGATGACATGACCTCTTAGAATGGAATAATTAATATTCTTAAAGTGGCCATAGTACCCAAAGCAATCTACAGAATTTCTATTAAAATACACATGACATTTTTCATAGAACTAGAACAAATAATCTTAAATTTACAAGAGACTACAAAAGATCCAAAATTGACAACACAATCTAGAAAGAAAAGCTGCAGGTATAACTCTGCTAACTTCAGACTGTACTAGAAAGCTACAGTAAGCAAAACAGTGTGGTTTTGATACAAAAACAGATATATAGGTTAAAGGAAGAAACTAGAGAGTCCAGAAATAACCCACTCAGCTTTGGTCAGCTAACCTACATAAGGAGACCAGATCATACATGGAGAAAAGACAATCTCTTCAATAAGTGGTGCTGGGAAAAGTGGACAGCCACATGTGAAATAATGAGATTAGAACATTCTCTCATACCATATACAAAACAAACTCAAAATGGCTTAAAGACCTAAATGGAAGACATGATACCATAAAATACTCAGAAGAGAACATATGTAAAACAGTCTTTGACATAAGTCAGAGCAATATTTTCTTAGTCTCCCAAGGCAAAAGAAATAAAGGAAAAAATTAACAAATGGGACCTAGTCAAAATTAAGTTTTTGCACAGCAACAGAAACCATTAATGAAATGAAAAGACAACCTACAGAATGGGAAAAGACAGTTGCAAATGATGCAACCAACAAGGAGTTAACACCCAAAATATACAACCAGCTCACACAACTCAATATCAAAGAAACAAAAACCTAATCAAAAAATGGGCAAAAGACCTGAATAGATATTTTTCCAAAAAAGACATATAGAGAGATGGCTACTAGGCACATAAAGAGATGCTCAACATCACTAGCTAACAGAAAAATGTAAAACAAAAGCACAATGAGCTATCAACTCATAGTGATCAGAAGGGCTATTATCAAAAAAGTCAATACATAATAAATGTGTAGAAAAAGGCATCTTTATACCCTGCTGGTAGAAATGTAAATAGGTACAGCCAGTATGGAAAACAGTGTGGAGGTTCCTTAAAAATCAAAAATAAAACTACTATATGATCCAGCAATTCCACTCCTGGGTATATACCTGTGTATGTGTGGGGGGGCTGGGGGAGCGGGAAACACCTCTAATTCAAAAGGATGCATGCTCCTCAATGTTCATAGTATCACTATTTATAACAGCCAAGACATGGATGGCAACCAAGCACCATCAACAGATGACTGGCTTAAGAAGATGTGGTATATATACAGAGGAATATAACTCTCTATAAAAAAGAATGAAATACCAACGTTTGCAACAATGTGGATGGACCTAAAGAATATTATGCTTAGTAAAGTAAATCAGACAGAGGAAACAAATACTATATGATAGCACTTATATGTGGAATCTAAAAACTAATTAATCTAAAAACAAACTTGTGGTTATCAAAGCGGGTGGGGTGAAATGAGTGAGTCATTAACAGACAGAAACCACTATACAGAAAATAGCTAAGCAATAAGGATTTGCTGTATAGCACAGGGAATTATACCCAATTATCTCATAATAATCTATAATGGAATAAAACCTGTTTTAAAAAAAAAAATGCACTATGCCTGACAAGGCTATGGTTTTTCAGTGGTCATGTATAGATGTGAGAGTTAGACTATAAAGAAAGCTGAGTGGTGAAGAACTGATGCTTTTGAACTGTGGTGTTGGGAAAGACTCTTGAGAGTCCCTGGGACTGCAAGGAGATCCAACCAGTCCATCCTAAAGGAGATCAGTCCTGGGTGTTCATTGGAAGGACTGATGTTGAAGCTGAAACTCCAATACTTTGGCCACCTGATGCGAAGAGTTGACTCACTGGAAAAGACCCTGATGCTGGGAAAGATTGAAGGCAGGAGGAGAAGGGGACGACAGAGGATGAGATGGTTGGATGGCATCACCGACCCAAGTTGGGGTAAACTCCGGGAGTCGGTGATGGATAGGGAAGCCTGGCGTGCTGCAGTCCACGGAGTCGCAAAGAGTCGGACACGACTGAGCGACTAAACTGAACTGATGCCTGACATATAGACAGGCAAGCAGTGGAAGTCATTTCTGGCTAATGACAAGAGATCATTTCAGCTTATATAACATAAATACTCATTTTAATAAAATAATTACAAAATAGCCATGAATAATTGTCTTTTTCAAATACTGTAGAATATGTGCAATTTTATTTCTATAAGTGATTAAGCAATACCTACAGCAGAAGTAGAGAGTCCAAGGATTTTTGAAGCCCAAACTGTCTTCAGGAATTTAGGTCTACAGCTAAGGGTGCAGAGTCTCCCCCAGGCCAAAAACATGCTACGGAATAAAAGACAAAAATTTAAAGGGAGTAAATGTATACTTATACCACTATTAAACACAGCTACCCAACAGACCACAACCTGGTATAAAACAGAAATTAACTTTTTCTATAGCTGAGTTTTCTTTCTATGATATAATCTCTCATCACGAGAAATGTTCTAATTATTCCAATAGAACACTTCCTTATGCAAATTTATACACGTGTCATTTTAAACTAGATCTGTAAGGATATGATGAATTTTAAAAATAAACTCCTACTTTAGTCTAGAGCATTAAACTCCAGGAAGTAAAAGTTCCATTTCTAGCAGCCATTGAAATCCAGAATGTTTCAATCTAAGAACTACTGAAACTCAGAATTATCTGGAGAAGTCACTAGTAAAAGTACAATTCGTAACAGTAAATTAATGTTGTTAAAAGCAGGTTATTTAGAAAGCTGTTTGAAAAGGACTATAGTAGATCCTTGAGAAATAAAAAGATTATATGAATGAATCTTCCCTTACTTATTCAGATGGTACTTCCCTCAACAATTCTATAATTAGCACGCCCCATTAAGAGATTCCAGCTACCTAGCAGGCATGCATTCTGAATTACTTCTCTACCTGATTCTGAATTATTTCTCTACCTATAAGGAAATTATTATCACCATGGATCAATAGAAGGCGATCAAAGCAAAATGGACTTCTCTTATCATACTGCCACTTACAAGTGAAAGAATTCAGGGCAGTAGAAACTTCCCATAAGGTTTTACTTCAACAATGTTCTATCAGTGGAGGGTATTTCCTTTATATCTAATAATCAAGCTTTTTTTTTTTTTTTTAAAAAAGACATACTTAATGGATTCAAACCAACTACTGAAACTAATTATGAATCTCCTTAATTTACCAAACTTTGAAGGCTACAGAAAGCTTTAGATGTGAAAATTAACATATTTGATGTTTCTAAAAAAGTAAAATAGAAAATCTTGACCTTGTCAACAAAATCTCAGCTTAAATGACAGCCTCCTAGCCATTCTACACCACATGAGCCGAGGTTAACTCTGCAAAGCACTTTGTTTGGCTGACAACTCACTCATTTGGTAATTTAATGTAAGTGCCCTGAGTAGGGGCCTGGTGTGTTTAGTTCACTTCTCTGGTACACAGGAGGCATATTATAAATAAATGTGTCAAATGAATAAATACATAAAATCACCTTATAAATTAATGATTTAAGAGAACTAGTTATAATGAGTCCTTTTATAAAATAGTGGTTCCTTTGTAAATAACGACTTATTATGTTTCTTTCAAGTCAAAAAAGAAAGAAAAGTGAAGTCGCTCAGTCGTGTCCAACTCTTTAGGATTCCACGGACTGTAGCCTATCAGGCTCCTCCATCCATGGGATTTTCCAGGCAAGAGTACTGGAGTGGGTTGCAATTTCCTTCTCAGGGGAACTTTGCTGACCCAGGGATCAAACCCGGGTCTCCCACATTGTAGGCAGACGCTTTACCATCTGAGCTACCAGGGAAATCTCTTTCAAGTCAAAGTTTTCTTAAATCTAGAAATGCCTATTCTTGGGTCATTAATAGGGGTAGGGGTGGGGGTGGAGGTGGTGGGGAGAGAGACATTCTTAAGAGAGTTAAAGCTGAGAGAAATCTGTATAAACAGATCTAGTTAAAATAATTCTTATCTTCCTTTAAATTGCTCCATATTTTTTGGTTACTTTTCCACAATGGTCTCTCTTTGTTCAACCTGCCTTAAAAGCATTTGGTTTTGCCACTTCTTTGGGTCTTCATTTTCTCACAAAAGTGTCTGTGTCACATAGAACTTAAACTAAATGTGTGCTTTTCTCCTGTTAATCTGTCTTATGTCAATTTAATTCTCGGCCTCAGTCAAAAGCCATTAAAAGAACAGGCAATATTTCTCTCCCATAGTACAAAATGATTATTTTAATTTTTCCAACACTCCTCTAACAGATAACCCTCTTTAGTCTAAGCAGATGACCATGTTTCCTATCAGAGAGAAAACAGAAGCCATCGGGTGGGAATTTTTTCAACTTGCCCACCTCTAAAAAAACTAAACTGAAAAAATTCCTTTTTTCTTCCTATGATAATAAAGTGATCCTGCCACAAAAGAACAGTCTCTCCTCCCATGACTTGGATGCTATTTCTCTCCCTTGCTCCATTGATTATTACCATTTTCTTCTATATATTCGTCTTTCCTAGTTAAAAAGATATAATTTTATTGACTGTCCCTTTCCCCGAATCTATACTTCTTAGCCCAGGGCAATCTAATGTTTGTACTGATTACTCCACAGAGGCAGCTCTGGCCCAAGTGAATTTTGACCTTCATATTGTTAAATTCAGTGGACATTGCGAAATTCTTACTTTTCTTGAGTTCTCTGCAGCTTTATATCTGCTGGTTAAGCCCTATCTCCTCCCAGAAGCACCATGTTCCCTTGGCTTTTGACACACTACAATCTCTCATTTTCCTCCCTCAATGACGAAATTCCTCAGTGCCCAGATACAGGCCTGATTTTCTTCTCATTCATTACTCTCACTAGGTAATTTCATTGTAGAAGGAATCGTGGGAGCATCGGTGAAAAATTGGCTCCAAAGAAATCTAAGTAGGCTAACAGAGACATATTCAGAATCTCTAAGATTTATTTCTTTCGTACTTTAAACAAACACTTTTTGAGCAGCACTTTAAAGCAATTAACTTTCCCTATGCATATTCACTAATAAAAACACCTGAGGTATCACTGAAAAGTTGGAAAAAATAAAAAGGTTATTTTTATTTAAAAATAAAAAATTAAAAGCCATATGGCTTTTAATTTTAAACATTTCACTGGTTTTTTTTTCTCACTTATACATAAAAATGATGCTCTGTGAAGAAAATCAGGAAATTGTGAATCAGTGTCATCTAGTAAACATGAGTATGACCTATTATACATAAGATAAATTCCACTGTAATGTAGGCATGATCAATAGAAATTTTAATTATTTTTTATCTTTGGTGTAGACTGTTTAAAATGAAGATAGTGAAGGTATGTGTGGTGCATCTGCAAGTGACCTGAAGTTGAGAAGGCTGATGAATTGTTACAGAATCCAGAGCCAAAAGGTGAGTAAAGCAATCCAAATGAATGGTAAAAAGTTTGAAGCTCTGGGCTTAAAATCCAAATGATGAATTTGTAACCACTTTACATACTGGGGAGTAGAGACAGGAAGAGATGCAGCGAATTTCACAAGTCCTGAATGTTCAGGTTAACTGCAAGCTCAAGGAAGATTAATGTATGCCTGCCAAAAGAGCTAGTGCTAATTAATGTACAAAACAGGTTAAGAGTCTGTTTATTTCCACTTCTTGCTCTGCCTGTTAGTCCACTTCTAGAATGTTTCTAAGGCTTACTGATACACAGAGGGAAAGTAGGAGGTGAGTGAATAAGGTACTGTCCGGGAAAGTACAGTGGGAATAATAAACCTCAAAGCCTGAACCAAGAATGGAAAAATCAGCCATACAGAGCAGGTATAAGACAGGAGACATGAGCCTGAAATTGTTGAAAGCTGTTTTGTGAAAACGGAATTCTAGTCATTATAAACTTTTGCAGAGGGCAGTAATATGGTGCTTGGTTTAAGCTGGCAGGAGTTCGGTTCTAGGCCCACGTGAGTTAGTAACGGTGGGTGTGTAGCCGGGTGTGGTAGGAGCCTGCTGCCCGGCTCAGGCAGAGGTGAAGGAGACGCGCGCCGGCAAGACCGTACTCGGCGGGGGGCTCCAAAAGCACCAGATTGGACCGCTTTTCTTTTATCTAAAAACCATGGGTTCCACTAGAGTCATATGTGGTAAGCTAGCAGCCTGTGTTTCCTTTTTTATTGAGAATCTCGGTTACGGATCAACTGAAGTCGGTATCAGCTTCCTAAACCGTTTACAAAACATCCAAACTGCAAAATAAAGCGCAAAAAGGGCAGACGAGGACCGGAGTCCCGGGGTCCCACTCTAGAAAGCCAGCACTTCGGTGCCATTTCCTCTCCGTAGCGAACTCTGAAACTCCAGCGCTGACCTTTGCTACCTGGCCCGCTGTCCCCCGAAGCCCGGAGTCAAGAGGCCCAAGTCCGAGCTCCCGCCCCAGCTCGGGAAGGCGAGTCCGAATCCTGAAGGAAATCCAACCCCTGCTCTTCCTCCAACCTCGCCAGTCGCGCGGCCCGGCAGCGCACTCTAACCGGTCTCCCGCCTCATCTCGCTCCCCGTGATTCTGAGCCAAAACGGCAACCATCACCCACTGAGTACCCTTCTAGCGCCACACTGACCTTTCTCGCGCCAACACCTCGCTTCCCGGAGCTCAAGTCCCGCGAGGGCTCGAGAGCCTGATGGGGCGGGATTCGAGCTTAGGGGCGGAGCCAGAACGGAGATTGACTGGAGTCGCGGACTGGATGCAATTGAGTAGGGGCGGGGGTGAAGAAGTGGGCGGCGAAATGTCAGAGGAGACTAAGCCGGCAAGATGGAGCTTCGCTGCGATGTGATCTGGATTGTCTGTGGGGCTTGGATTCGGACGCGATTTGCTATGCGGACAGCCAGGATTGGGGACGGGACCAGGCAGGTGGAGACGCGAAGCCAGGTCTGAGCTGCTGAATAGAGGCGGATCTGGTTAAGGGGTGGGATGGGGCGGGGGGTTGTCTAAGGCCGGGATTAGGTATGTAATTTAGGTCCACAGCTCTAACTGGATGTATGTGACCGATTGGTTTGGGGCGGATTCTAGGGAAGGGTTGATTTGGAAGAAAGGGCGAGAGGTGAGGCCACGGGACTTAGATGAGGGGAGGGCTGTAGTTAGAATGGTATTAGAAGGTGCCAGAGAAGGCAAGGCTAAAGAGAGTGTGCAAAACGGTTTGTAGGTGTATTTATCACCTGTGGTGGTGGTGGTAGGGGTTGGAGTTTGATCAAAAAAGCACAAAGGAACTTTACCTTCCTGAACAGTAAAACGAGTTCTATTAGAGAATTGAAAATGTTATGTGATGTGAAACTGAGAAGGAAAGTGACACTTTTAACGGTGAAGGAGAAAAATCCGCTAAGAGAAAAAGGAACACCATGAATTACTCATCTATTGAGGTGGTGTTTAGTGAAAGGAGAGGTTCTGGTAAGAATTGAGTTTCATAACTAGATTTTTCTTCCTTTCCTAATTTAATAAAACGAGTGGATAGAGGGAGTGGGAAGGGCTGCTGCTGCTTCTAAGTTGCTTCAGTCGTGTCCGACTCTGTGCTACCCCATAGACGGCAGCCCACCAGGCTCCCCCGTCCCAGGGGTTCTCCAGGCAAGAACGCTTGAGTGGGTTGCCATTTCCTTCTCCAATATATGAAAGTGAAAAGTGAAAGTGAAGTCGCTCAGTCGTGTCCGACTCTTGGCGACCCAATGGACTGCAGCCTACCAGGCTCCTCCGTCCATGGGATTCTCCAGGCAAGAGTAATGGAGTTGCTTGCCATTGCCTTCTCCATTGGGAAGGGCAGTAGCTTGTTATTCAACTACAGAGGAGAGAACAAAGATAGTGTTTGGTTGAGGGAATCTACTCTGTACCTAGGTACCGGGAGATTCTAAAGTTGATTAGGTGGGTGGAGAAATTACTGTGTACAGTAGGGAATCTACCCCAAACTGTGAGCTACTGTGAGGCACATTGGTTTGTCAGTACTCTCCACTAAGAGGCCACAAGGAACACACCTGTAGTTAAAAGGTTGGGTTTATTACTCCTTGCAAAGAGGGAGAGCTTACATCTTGGGGAACTGTGGGTTGTTTCAATAACAAAGTGGTAGATGGATTTGGGCTAGAGGATTTGGGCTTATATTGAGTGATTTGGGGGGAGGGTCCAAGGAGATAGAGATTTATGCTGTTTGGGGTGCTGTCAGGAAGTGGGGGTAATCATTAAATTGGGTATCATAATAAACCTCGTGTAGAAGAAGGGAGGAAAATTGCAAAGCTAATTTTGTAATTGATAAAAAGCAGTGTTTTTGCTAGTCAGGAGAGGAGGAGGTTTGCTGTTTTGGTAGTTGGCAGTGACCTTGTTTTATCTGAGTTTAGGCGCAATTATTGCTTGAGCTTGTCTGTTGTGTCACTTTGTCATAATTGGAGAGTGACTGTCTGATGTTAGTATTCTGTCAAATTGCTATATTTTACTGGGAAACACCTGGGCTAGTTCCTAACAACACTGAAACCTTAAGGGTAAGTTTCAGTTCAGTCCCTCATACCAGATGAGGGACTGGTTTTTGTTTTTCTCAGATTTAACAAATACATGAATTGACAGCACAGATGCCAAGCCTTCTGGGGGTAATGGGTCACAGAAAGTGTCTCAGACCTTAAAGAGGAAGAAACAGACAATAATCAAATAAATACATACGTTGACTTCAGATGGTGAGAAGTGCTCTGAAAAAAACAATGAGGGTTGGAGACTGCAGATGGTTTAAATATGATAGTGAGGAAGTCTTCTTTTTTGGGAAGGTAACATTTGCACCAGACTGAATGATAAAGAGGCAGCCTTGCCAAAAGTAATTCTGAAAAGGAAAATAGCAGTTGAAAAGGCTCTGATATATAAGGAAACTTGGCAAGTGAGGAACAGGAGAGAGGCCAGTGTGTCTAAAACACAGTAATCCAGGGGAAAGTGATTCCAGATTAGGATGGAGAGGAAGACCACAGAAAGTTTTTACTTTATATTGACATAGCCATTGGAAAACCTTAAGCAGAGGGATAAAGTAATCTTAGTCACATTTAAAATAAACACTCCAGTTCCTTTGGTGAAGAGACTTGTCGTTGGGCCCAGAGCAGAAGCAGAAAGATCTGTAGAGGTTATTAGAGGGAGAGATGATATTTTCTGGGCTCAGGTGGTGGCAAAGGAGGGAGAGAGCGCTAAGGGTCACAATGTTTGTTCTGCTGACATCTACTTACTCCTCTATGTCAGCTCTACCCTCCACAGTCACCTATGGCCCTAACGGTCCGGGAGCGAGTGACAAGAATGAAGACAGAACACGAAATCTGGTACAATGGGTCAGGGGACATGCAGCCTCTATTGGACTGAGGTGCAGAGTCCACTCTGAGTCCAGCTTTGATTCCTAATTGCAGACTGCAAGACTTTTTTTAAAATCTTATCTTTCCCAAGACACTACATTGACATAATCCAGATCTCTTTGTTTTTACCCCAGGCGGTTGGTTCTCTTTTGGGCTAGTCTCGGGAATGATCAGCAAGTGGGTAGGCAGCATTCATGCCTGACGCTGACCCCGTGTTTCAAGGTCTATGCTTTCATGATCCCAGTCATACTCCCTTCTGGGTCTGGCCTTGGGGTTTGTAACAAGGAGATTATTCTTAAGAAAAACATGAAAGATAATCATTAACATAGTTTCTTAATATATGCTGTTTTTCCAGGTGCTATTTCAGTGGAATTTCCCAAGGCTGTGAAAGTACATTTAGGAATTCCCACTACAGTCACCTCTGCCTAGTTTCTCCTGACTTGGATCTTCTCTGTTTACACTCTTCAGAGGATAAACTGCCAATCTCTTGCTGAAGTGAAGGAGAATCAGTTATTGGGGGTGCATGAACTTGCTGTGGGGATCTGGGGATCTAGTTCTTTGTTAGAAAGGACTTTAGATAACCCTCCTGTGTTTAGTCCTGAATCTTTGGAGAGTTCTGTGGGGGTAGGTATAGTTGCTTTGTTGACTTTCTTTATGACTGCTTTGGGATTCAAGTTTTTTAATCTGCTCTAAATGTCTACCTGCCTATTTGCTGTCTAGCATCTTTAGTCTTGCTGTCATGTCACTGTATTCCCCTTGTTTTGGCTCTTACAGGGTTATGGCTTAACAGAACTGCCTCATTGTTATTTCAGTGGGATTTAAGTAGAGAGATCTCTAGTCTTTCCCATTCTATTGTTTTCCTCTATTTCTTTGCATTGATCATTTAAGGAAGGCTTTCTTATCTCTCCTTGCTATTCTTTGGAACTCTGCATTGAGATAGATATAGCTTTCCTTTTCTCCTTTGCCTTTCACTTCTCTTCTTTTCTCAACTCTTTATAAGGCCTCCTCAGACAAACATTTTGACTTTTTGCATTTCTTCTTCTTGGGGATGGTTTTGATCACTGCCTCCTGTACAATGTAACGAATCTCCGTCCATAGTTCTTCAGGCAGTCCATCAGATCTAATCTCTTGAAAATTTTGTCACTTCCACTGTATAGTCTTAAGGGATTTGATTTAGGTCATACCTGCGTAGTCTAGTGGTTTTCCCTACTTTCTTCAGTTTAAGTCTGAATTTGGAAATAAGGAGTTCATGATCTGAGCCACAGTCAGCTCCCGGTCTTGTTTTTGATGAGTGTATAGAGCTTCTTCATCTTAGGCTGTGAAGAATATAATCAACCTGATTTCACTATTGACCATCTGGTGATGTCCATGTGTAGAATCGTCTCTTGTGTTGTTGGAAGAGAGTGTTTGCTATGACCAGTACATTCTCTTGGCAAAATTCTGTTTGTCTTTGCCCTGCTTCATTTTGTACTCCAAGGCCAAACTTGCCTGTTACTCCAGGTATCTCTGAACTTCCTACTTTTGCATCCCAGTCTTCTATGATGAAAAGGAGATCTTTTGTGTGTGTGTGTGTGTGTTAGTTCTAGAAGGTCTTATAGGTCTTCATAGAACCGTTCAACTTCAGCTTCTTCAGCATTACGGATCGGGGCACAGACTTGGATTACTGTGATGTTGAATGGTTTGCCTTAGAAAGGAAAAGAGGTCATTCTGTTGAGTTTGAGATTGCTTCCAGATACTGCATTTTGGACTCTTTTGTTGACTATGAGGGCTACTCCATTTCTTCTAAGGGATTCTTGCCCACAGTAGTAGATATAATGGTCATCTGAGTTAAATTCACCCATTCCAGTCCATTTTAGTTCACTGATTCCTGAAATGTCTGTGTTCAATCTGGTCCCATCACTTCATGGGAAATAGATGGGGAAACAGTAGAAACAGTATCAGACTTTATTTTTGGGGGCTCCAAAATCACTGCAGATGGTGACTGCAGCCATGAAATTAAAAGACGCTTACTCCTTGGAAGAAAAGTGATAACCAACCTAGATAGTATATTCAAAAGCAGAGACATTACTTTGCCGACTAAGGTCCGTCTAGTCAAGGCTATGGTTTTTCCTGTGGTCATGTATGGATGTGAGAGTTGGACTGTGAAGAAGGCTGAGCACCGAAGAATTGATGCTTTTGAACTGTGGTGTTGGAGAAGACTCTTGCAAGTCCCTTGGACTGCAAGGAGATCCAACCAGTCCATTCTGAAGGAGATCAGCCCTGGGATTTCTTTGGAAGGAATGATGCTAAAGCTGAAACTCCAGTACTTTGGCCACCTCATGCGAAGAGTTGACTCACTGGAAAAGACTCTGATGCTGGGAGGGATTGCGGGCAGGAGGAAAAGGGGACGACCAAGGATGAGATGGCTGGATGGCATCACGGACTCAATGGACGTGAGTCTGAGTGAACTCTGGGAGATGGTGATGGACAGGGTGGCCTGGCGTGCTGCGATTCATGGGGTCGCAAATAATCGGACATGACTGAGTGACTGAACTGAACTGAACTGAACTCTTGCCATCTTCTACTTGACCACTTCCAATTTACCTTGATTCATGGACCTAACATTCTAGGTTCCTATGCAATATTGTTCTTTATAGCATAGGACTTTACTGCCATCACCAGTCACATCCACAACTGGGTGTTGTTTTTGCTTTGACTCAGGCCCTTCATTCTTTCTGGGGCTATTTCTTCATTCTTCTCCAGTAGCATATTGGACTATAAGGAGTTCATCTTTCAGTGTCTTATCTTTTTGCCTTTTCATACTGTTCATAAGATTATCAAGGCAAGAGGGCTGAAGTGGTTTGCCATTCCCTTTTCCAGTGAACCATATTTTGTCAGACCTCTCCACCATGACCTGTCCATTTTGGATGGCCTTACATGGCATGGCTCATAGTTTCATTGAGTTAGACAAGGCTGTGATCCAAGTGATCAGTTTGGTTTGTTTTCTGTAATTTAGTTTACATTCTTTCTGCCCTCTGATGGATATGAGGCTTGTGGAAAGATGCAAAGATAGGTATGATAAAGAACAGAAATGTTATGGCCCTAACAGATATTAAGATGTTATCTTAATATATAATATATCTGTTATATATAATAGATATCTTAATATCTGTCTTAAGATATTAAGATAGAAGATATTAAGAAGAGATAGCAAAAATACACAGAAGAACTATGCAAAAAAGATCTTCATGACCAGATAACCATGATGGTGTGATCACTCACCTGGAGCCAAATATTCTGGAATGTGAAGTCAAGTGGGCCTTAGGAAGCAACACTATGAACAAAGCTAGTGGAGGTGATGGAATTCCAGTTGAGCGATTTCAAATCCTAAAAGATGATGCTGTGAAAGTGCTGCAATCAATACGCCAGCAAATTTGGAAAACTCAGCAGTGGCCATGGTGAAAGGTTGTTGTTGGATTACGATGCCGGGATTCTTGGCCCCCGGAGGAGAAGAATTCAATCCGGGGCCAGAGATGAGGCTTGATTGCTCAGAGCTTTTGTGTAACAACGTTTTATTAAAGTATAAAGGAGATAGAGAAAGCTTCTGACATAGGCATCAGAAGGGGGCAGAAAGAGTACCCCCCTGCTAGTCTTTAGCTGGATGTTATATAGTCATCAGCAGTCTGTTAATGCAAGAAAGGAATGTCTCAAAACTTAGAATGGCACCTCACCCATAAGATGTATTTTTGGATAATCTTGGCTCCAAATGGTTCATCTTGGGCCATAAAAGGATTAACTTGAATCTTGAAGAAGGGTAGAGCACCATACAAATAGTGTTATTTACATATATTAGAGGAACAGTATCGGAGTATAACATACTGGTTTATCAAGTAGGTTCTGAGCCAAAAGGAGGAATGGAAGACAGAGTTTGGGGGTAAATGCATAGTACATTAGCATAGCTTAAGATAAATATTTCCATAAGAAAAGGGCATTGGTTAACTTCAGGTGAAACCAGGTGTCATGGCAACACAGAATTTTAAGAGAAACCTCCTTTTAAATTTGTATAGAGAAGGAAAAAAAATATCGCTAGTTTGTTTCTTCCTGCCGCTTAAGGGAGATAAAAATATCTCACACTTGCAGGCTATTTCCTCCATTTGGAGACCCCTGGCCTTCCTGCCTGTTACCCTCTCAACGGGACGGGAAAAGGTCAGTTTTCGTTCCAAGGCCAAAGAATGTTCTAACTACCATACAATTGCGCTCATCTCACACACTAGTAAAGTAATGCTCAAATTTCTCCAAGCCAGGCTTTAACAGTATGTAAACCATGAACTTCCAGATGTTCAGTCTGGCTTTAGAAAGGCAGAGGGACCAGAGATCAAATTGCCAACATCCGTTGGATCATAGAAAAAACAGGCGAACTCCAGAAAAACATCTACTTCTGCTTCATTGATTATGGCAAAGCCTTTGACTGTGTGGATCACAACAAACTGGAAAATTCTTAAACAGATGGGAATCCCGGACATCCTGACCTGCCTCCTGAGAAATCTGTATGCAGGTCAAGAAGCAACAGTTAGAACTGGACACAGAGCAAGGGACAGGTTCCAAATTGGGAAAGGAGTATGTCAAGGTTGTATGTTATCACCTTGCTTATTTAACTTATATGCAGAGTACATCATGTGAAATGCTGGGCTGGATGAAGCACAAACTGGAATGAAAACTGCTAGGAGAAATATCAATAACCTTGGATATGCAGATGACACCACCCTTATGGCAGAGAGTGAAGAGAAACTAAAGAGCCTCTTGATGAAAGTGAAAGAGGAGAGTGAAAAACTGGTTTAGAACTCAGCTTTCAAAAAACTAAGACCATGGGATCCAATCCCATCACTTCATGAAAAATAGATGGGGAAACAATGGAAACAGTGAGAGACTTTATTTTTCTTGGTCTCTAAAATCACTGCAGATGGTGACTGTAACTATGCAATTAAAAGACTCTTGCTCCTTAAAGGAAAATCTATGACAAACCTAGACAGCATATTAAAGAGCAGAGACGTTACTTTACAGACAAAGTTCTGTCTAGTCAAAGCTGTAGTTTTTCTAGTAGTCATGTATGGATATGAGAGTTGGACCATAAAGAAGGCTGAGCACCAAAAAATTGATGCTTTTGAACTGTGGTGTTGGAGAAGACTCTTGAGAGTTCCTTGGACTGCAAGGAGATCCAACCAGTCCATCCTAAAGGAAATCAGTCCTGAATACTCATTGGAAGGACTGATCCTGAAGCTTTACTCCAATACTTTGGCCACCTGATGTGAAGAACTGACTCATTTGAAAAGACCTTGATGCTGGGAAAGATTGAGGGCAGGAAGAGAAGGGGACGACATTGGATGATATGGTTGGATGGCATCACCAACTTGATGGACATGAGTTTGAGTATGTTCCAGGAGATGGTGAAGGATAGCGAAGCCTGGCATGCTTGGCATGCTGCAGTCCATAGGGTCACAAAGAGTCAGACAGGACTGAGTGACTGAAGTGACTAAGTAGAGAGAGGGAACATAAGTATGTTTGATTTGTTGTTACTGGTTTTTATGCAGGTTCATTAAGTGATTGAAAGACCAAATGCTGGGCATTCAAATATTTGTGATATGTTAATCTGTGTATTAGTCTTTATAGTCATGTTGGCTTTTGAAGGAGCAATGTAAGTGACTCCTTTGAACTAATAGCTAATGAGTGTACTTATATCTTATGCTCATTTGTTTTCTGAATAAAAAGGCAGTATCTCCCAAGGGCTTCCCTTGTGGCTCAGCTGGTAAAGAATCCACCTACAATGCGGGAGACCTGGGTTCTATCCCTATTTTGGGAAGATTCTCTGGAGAAGGGAAAGGCTACCCATTCCAGTATTCTTGTCTGGAGAATTCCATGAACTGTATAATCCATGGGGTCACAAAGAGTTAGATACGACTGAGCAACATTCACTTCATGTCATTTCATCTCCTGTGTGGAGATAAAGCCTTTTCCATTGCCTCATAGAGAAGACTACAAATATAGCCTACTTGGTAAGCCAAACTGTGTGGATCAGATGTCAACTGCGCAGTTTTCTAGCTGTATAACCTTGGGCGAGTTACTTCATATCTCTGTGCTTCAGTTTCCTTATATGTAGGATATAGATTATAGAACCTTTACTTATAGTGCTATTTTGAGGATTGAATGACTCCATAGACCAAAAAAAAGAAAAAAAAAATGTGTAGAAATGTCACTTCTTCCTAAGTTCTGTACAATTGTTCCTTAAGATAAAGGGAAAGAGAGTCTTTAGGATGGGGCTGCTAGTTATGCCCAAATATTTAGTGTTCTTTTCTTCTATAGCAGTACAACTCCCACATTTCAGCAGAGTATTGCGATGCTTGGTTAAAGACTGCATTCCCAGTCTCTGTTGTAGCTGATGGGCCATAGGATATAAGTGGAAACTGTCTGTGCTGTTTCTAGGAAATGTCTTGAGGAATTCTACATCCCTATTGATTCCTAGGTTAGTGGTTTCTCTGACAGTTTGAGTGCAGACATGTTGGCTATTTGAACCCCCAGGTGGAATCTTCAAGGTGAAGATGGTAGAACAATGGGTGGGAGAGAAGGAGCCTGAGCTTTAATATCATGAAGCCACCATTCTAGCTCTGGGCCTCCTATATTGATGTAAGAGAGAAATCAACCTCAATTTTGTTGAACTCTTTCATCCATTCGAGCTCTGGGCCTCCTATATTGACATAAGAGAGAAATCAACCCTAATTTTGTTGAACTCTTTCATATAGGTTTCCTGATATGCAGCCATAGTACTGCTGTGATGGTTTATTGACCCCTCTTGTTTGCTGACCAAAGGCACTTCACTTTACATGGACCTTCCAGATGACCATAGAGTGGCAGAGGGGAGAACAAAGTGAAAGATATTAGCAATGCCTTATTATCTGGAAATGCTTCTCAAGTGGCATTTGTCCCTTGTAGGTACTAATGGTCAGGCAGGCAGAACTAACCTCTTCCTTTACTCATAATCCTAGAGCACTGCTAAGAAGGACCTGATCCAGGAGAAAATGACAACTGAGTCTAAGTTTGCAAGTGTCTAGAACCTTTTCCATCTTACATTCCTGCTATAAAGAGTTATGTTCTTGAAAGTTGCTGAGAGTAAATCTTAAGCATTTTCAACACACACACACACACACACACACAGATAAGAATTAACTATGTTAACTGTGTGAGAGAGATGTATGTGTTAATTACCTTGGTCTCCTTAATCATTCTACAGTGTATATGTATATGGAATCACCATGTTGTCTGCTTTAAATGTATACAACTATGCCAAAAAAGAGTTACGTTTAGTTTTCAGTCTCATGCAGCTATTTTAAATGGATTACTTTGTGTGTGCATATATATTATTACAGTAAATTAGTCTTTTTTTTGCCAGATTATGATAGCTGTACAAACATTAGCTTAAACATTTCAAAAATTATAGTAGAAAGATTGGCCAGCATAACTATGTATCTATTTTTTCTATTTGTTTGTCTACCTGTGTACCTTCTCAAATACACATTTGGCAGGATTTATAGTAGTTTGGACTGATGCTGAAGCTGAAACTCCAATATTTTGCCCACCTCATGGGAAGAGTTGACTCATTGGAAAAGACCCTGATGCTGGGAGGGATTGGGGGCAGGAAGAGAAGGGGACAACAGAGGATGAGATGGCTGGATGGCATCACCGACTCAATGGACATGAGTTTGAGTAAACTCCGGGAGTTGGTGATGGACAGGGAGGCCTGGCGTGCTGTGATTCTTGGGGTCACAACGAGTCAGACACGACTGAGTGACTGAACTGAACTGAACTGAATAGCAATTCAACTATTAGCGTTGGTTACTGAGGATGAGAAAGTCTTCACAGTTGTGGACAATTTTTATAAAACAAAAATGAATTGTGACTTTACAAATCAGTTGGGTAATAAAAATTCATTCAGGGTTTCCGTGGTGGTCCAGTGGTTAAGAATCTGCCTGCCAATGCAGAGGACACAGGTTTGATCCCCGGGTGGGGAAGATTGCACGTGCCCCAGGGCATCTAAGCCTGTGTGACACAGCTGCTGAGCCTAAATGCAAAACTACTGGAGCCTGCGCACCTGGAGCCTGTGCTCTGCAACAACGGAAGCCACTGCCAGGAGAAGACTGCACACCACAGCTAGAGAAAGCCTGTGCACAGCAATGAAGGCCCAGCACAGGCAGAAATAAATGGTTTTTAAAAAATTCATTCAGAACGTGGGGACCATGTGTAAGGTGTAACAATAAAAATTGTGCTGGTACAGACATTGTGCCCACCAAGACATGGGTTAGGTGTGTGGCTTCCGGCTAATGGTATTAGAAAATGCTGCTACCAAGTATCACTGTGTTAGACCCTGGTAGAAATTGCTCTTCTCAGTATGGTGTTTTTCTTCCTTTCTCAATCTGACTTTGCCTCTGGAATTCCTGGATCACATTGGAGCTTTTCAGCCTTCGGAGGCCCCTCTCTTAAGGGCTCTTAGCAGGTTCTCAGCTCCTGGAGCGTTTCTCTGGCTACTGCCCTTTTCTCCTCAATTTGTCCTGGTGTGCAGTGTCCTTTTGGCAGTGCTGCTGGTCCAAAGTCAGTACTTCATGCTTTATGCCAGTTAGTTCCCCAGAGCAATGGCAGGACATAAACTGACACCTAGTTCTCTAGGTCTCCAAAGAAGGGATAAGAAGAAATCTTTTGTGGAGAGAAAGAAGGAGAAGATTCACTCCTAAATGGTACAAGGATACAAATGGCTATCAAAGTCTGGAAACATCCAATATGATGCTAAATAATCAACTGATAAACTTTCAGGGAAAAACATCAGGAATGCAGTTGGGATGATAAATGCTGTGTATAAAATATTCGTTCATGTGTTTAAAAATTCTTATTGTATGGGAGGGTTTGTTATGTATTTGACAGCCTTCTAGATCCTGCTGATTCCATAATAAACAAAATAGAGAAAGTTTCTGCCCATGTGGAGCTTATATTTTACTGAGGAAGTTAGGCAATAAATATGTACAAACAAAGTTAAGAGGTTTCAGGAGTGATAAAATATGATGAAGAAAATTTAAAATACTGGCCACTAGATGGGGCTCATTGCTTTTTTCATTTCTTTCACCAATTGGCTCAAAAAAATAAGAGAAGCTGAGTACATGACACACTGTGTTATGTTTTGGGGCCCTGTGATAGACCCTTTGTTTCCTAAGTTTGTTTCCCTTCCTGTTTCTCCCTCCCAATTTTGATTTTTTCCTATTAGTTGATTGATAAGGGGAAACCTAGTTAAGACATATTATGGCATCATCTGAGATTTCTTGGTGTAGGTGATTAGATCAACTCATTCCAAATTATAGAAATACCCTCCCTTCAATTTCCTGGGTATTTAATTTCCTGTGTTTATTTATTTATTTAATACCTGTATTCACCATTAGACTGTTAGCTCCTTAAGAGAGAAACTTCAGCTGTGTTTTGCTGTCCTTGGCAGTGTACCTGGTAGGTCCTCAACAAATATTTTGAATGGATGAATCCGTTTAGTCTGAGCAATTCCTGTTTTCCACATAGTCTCATCTAACTTTTCTTGTTGTTGTTCAGTCACTCAGTTGTTTTGGACTCTTTGTGACCATATGGACTGCAGCATGCTAGGCTTCCCTGTCCTTCACCATCTTCTGGAACTTGCTCAAACTCATGTCCATTGAGTAGGTGATGCCATTGAACCATCTTGTACTCTGTAATCCCCTTCTCCTCCTGCCTTCAATCTTTCCCAGTATCAGGGTCTTTTCTAGTGAGTCAGTTCTTCACATCAGGTGGACAAAGTATTGGAGTTTCAGCTTCAGCATCAGTTCTTCTAATGAATAGTCGAGATTGATTTCCTTAAGGTTTGACTGGTTTGATGTCCTTGAAGTCCAAGGGACTCTCAAGAGTCTTCTCCAACACCACAGTTCAAAAGCATTAATTCTTCATTGCTCAGCCTTTAGAGTCCACCTCTCACATCCATACATGATTACTGGAAAAACCATAGCTTTGACTATACGGACCTTTCTCGGCAAAGTGATGTCTCTGCTTTTTAATACGTTGTCTAGGTTTGTCATAGCTTTTCTTCCAAGGAGCAAGCGTCTTTTAATTTCATAGCTGCAGTCACCATGTTCAGTGATTTTGGAGCCCAAGAAAACAAAGTTAGGCCATAAATCTAACTTTCTAGAGGGATTGTTTTAGAGTTAGGTTGGAAAAAATCTCCATAATAAAAACTGGGCGAGTTTGCCTATCTTGTGTTCTGTGACTGGCCCTCTGTCAAGGATCTCCCAGTGGGATGGGAAGAGTGAGATATGTGTGTTTGTATACGGCAGGCAAATGATTTGGCATTTTGAGTTCTAACCCAAATTTTTTCCTCTTTTAATTTGGATAAAATCCCAACACAACAATGGACGTATTTTTAGTTCTCCTTGGAACCTAGCCCATGTTAGGCACATGCTTTTGTCAGGGCTGACTCTAGAAAAGGGTCTTAAACCTTCTACTATGCAGTGAGTGGAAGGGTCATTGCATTGTTAAAAACTCCTAGGGAGATGGACTCTATCCTGTAATCTCTTGGTATTAAATTGGTTTTCAGTTTAGAGAACATGTACAGGTTTTGTTAGATTCATACCTTAAGTATTTCATTGTTTGGTAACTATTATAAATGGCATTAATTTTTCAGTTTTGGTCTCCTGTGTTCATAGCTTGAATATAGAAATACAGTTGAAGATAGACTTTTTTTTTTTTAAGATAGATTTTTGTGTGTTGATCTTGTATGTTACAACCTTGTTAAACTCACTTGTTAGTTCTAAGAGGTCAATTTCCTGAGACTCTCTATATGGATGATCTTGGGTGAGAATAAGGACATTTTATTTTATTCTTTCTGATCTAAATGCCTTTTCTTGCCATATTATGTTAAGACTTTCAGGGTAACATTGATCCAGAGTAGTGAGAGCAGACACTGACACCCTTGCTTTATCCTTTACTAGGGGCCAAGCACTCAGTTTTTTCATCATTAAACTGATGTTAGGAATAAGTTTTTTGTAGATGTCGTCGATCAGCTTGAAGAAGTTGATTTTTACTCCTAGGTTGCTGGGAGTTGTATCATGATAGGTGTGTTTTCAAGGTTTTTCTGCATCTATTTATATAATTAAGTGGTTTTCTTTCTTCGTACTGTTATATAGTGAGTTACATTAATTTATTTTTGAACCACTCTTGCATTCACATTATAAACCCCACTTGATTGAGTTTCCTTATGTTTGTATATTGCTGGATTTGACTTGCTAATATTTTGTTGAGGATTTTTGCATATATTTTAATGAGGTTAATGGTCAGTAGTTGTTTTTTGTTTTTTGTTTTTTTTGAGCTGTTTTGGTCTGATCATGGTACCAGAATAATGCTGCTTTGTAAAACGAATTGGGAAATCTTTCCTCTTCCATTTTAAATTGGTGTTATTTTTTTCTTTAAATTCTTGATAAAATTCACTATTCTTAAGGGACCATCTGGACCTATAGAATTGTTTCCCAGAAGTTTTTAAATGGTTTTATTGAGGTATAATGGACCTACAGAGAGCTGCATACATTTAATGTGTAAATCTTGATGAGTTTGTGCATATGCAAATACTGATGATACCATCACTACAATCAAGACAGTTGATATTTCCAACACCTCTCATAAACTCCTCCCCATCTCTTCTTCCGAGATCATGAATCCGACACCACTCACCATCAGCTTGAGACACCATAAGACTCTTAAGAGTCCCTTGGACGGCAAGGAGATCCAACCAGTCCATCCTAAAGGAAATCAGTTCAATATTCCTTGGAAGGACTGATGTTGAAGCTGAAACTCCAATACTTTGGCCACCTGATGTGAAGAGCTGACTCATTGGAAAAGACCCTGATGCTAGGAAAGATTTAAGGCAGGAGGAGAAGGGGACGAGAGAGGATGAGATTATTGGATGGCATCACCTACTCAGTGGACATGAGTTTGAGCAAGCCTCGGGAGTGGTGATGGACAGGGAAGCCTGGCGTGCTGCAGTCCATGGGGTTGCAAAGAGTTGGACTCAACTGAGTGATTGATCTGAACTGAACTGAACTGAACCTCTTCTTCAGAGATCATGAATCCAACACTGTTCACTGAAAGCTATCGGTTTCAACTTTATATACACTCCTATTTCATAGAGCCTTGTTTTCCAGCCAACGCCTGTAAGCTGGCTTCCCTTTCCCCTGGAGCAGAGCTCTGATGGACTGTTATGTTAGACACCACCCACTTCTGTCCTCTCCCTCTTTCCTGGGGGAGAAACTGCAGGGTTGTACACCTTCTCCTAATTCCACAGAGCTGTGCAGCCCACCATAATCTCCTGCTTCTTTTCCCCAGGTTATTGTAATAAAATGCTGAATCTTTGGGTGCAAATTTCACTTCTTTCCCTCCTACCTGATGGAGAAGATTCTGGATCATGTGTCTTTTCCTTACCTACAGAGCCACTGCAGCTGTTGAGAGCCGCTGATTTCTTTTTTTCTATGACAGCATTTATGGGAATGGCAGGAGGTTGGGTCAAGCTCTACTTCTTTTCCTCTGTCTTGAAAGACAAGTCTCAGAATTGTGTACCTTCTCTCAGTCCTGCAGAGCCATGCAGGCTGCTGAGAGCTCCTGCCCCCCGTTTCTTTGTTTTTAACTTCCCCCAGGAGTTGAAACCAACTTGGTTACTCCAGAATTCTGAGGGAGGTGAGACAAGAATTGGTTTCCTGAACAGCACTGGCAAAGTCTAGGAAAGTTGGCTGCATGCTTCACTTGTTCTTTACACCCAAGGGGAAAATTGTGGGCTGAATGGATTTTTCTAGGTGCTGAGCTGTTCTGGCTTAGGGGAGAGGCTGATGTTATTAAAGAAAAACTGCTCCTCTTACCCATTTCAGAGAGATTTTTCAGATGGTGCTCATCTGCGTGCTAAGTCACTTCAGTTGCGTCCAACTCTTTGCAACTCCATGGACTGTAGACTACCAGTTTCCTCTGTCCATGGGATTGCAAAGAGACACAATTGAACCGCCTTAGCATGCAGATGAACACAAACTGAGAAGTCTCTCCGAAATAGGTAACAGGAGCAGTTTTCCTTTAATAACATCAGCCTCCCACCTAAGCCAGAACAGCTCAGCACCTAGAAAAATCCACTCAGCCAATCAACTGGAGTGGGTTGCCATGCCCTTCCCCAGGGGATCTTCCCAACCCAGGGATCAAATCCTTATCTCTTACGACTCCTGCATTGGCAGGTGGATTCTTTACCATTAGCACAACCTGGGAGTCTCCTGTACTCATCTGAGCTGCTGCAAATTCTTAACTGGATTCTAGAGCATATTATTCTTGATTGGCGGTCTCAGAAAGGTATTTTGGCCCTAATAGCATTTTTTTAATGTTCCCAGCAAGGGCTGGGATCTCCTATTTCACTATGTTACTGATATCACATCAGAATTTTAAAATTTTTACTATAAAAATAAACTTTAGAAGCTATAGGATTATTCAGGTCAACTACTTCAACTTAGGTGGGTTTTGGTAGTTGGTGCTTTTTGAGAAATTAGTCTGTTTCACTAGGTTGTTCCTCCTTGGAAGAGAAGCTATGACCAACCTAGACAGCATATTAAAAAGCAGAGATATTACTTTACCAATAAAGGTCAATCTAGTCAAAGCTATGGTTTTTCTAGTAGTCATGTATGGATGTGAGACTTGGACTCTAAAGAAAGCTGAGCACTGAAGAATTGATGCTTTTGAACTGTGGTGTTGGAGAAGACTCTTGAGAGTCCCTTGGACTGCAAGGAGATCCAACCTGTCAATCCTAAAGAAATCAGTCCTGAATATTCATTGGAAGGACTGATGTTGAAGCTGAAACTCCAATACGTTGGCCACCTGATGCAAAGAACTGACTCATTGGAAAAGACCCTGATGCTTGGAAAGATTGAAGGCGGGAGGAGAAGGGGACAACAGAGGATGAGATGGTTGGATGGCATCACCAACACGATGGACATGAGTTTGAGTAGGCTCTGGGAGTTGGTGATGGACAGGGAAGCCAGGTGTGCTGCAGTCCATGGGGTTGCAGAGCCAGACATGACAGCGACCGAAATGAACTGAACTGGACTGAACTAAGTTGTTGAAATTATGCATTCATTGTGGTAATGTTTTTTAACTTATCTCTTTATGTATCAAATATTCAAAATATTTCTTAAGTCTTTATATTTGTGTGTTTTAGTAAATACATTTTCATTGGCCTAATAGATTATTGACCCTGGACAAAGTAGGGCAGGGACTTCTGCTGTTAACACTTTGCCAGTATCACTTTATGGTGTGTTCCCTTCCTCTAGATCAGTGGAACTTATATTTCCTATATAAACTCATAGAAGGAAAAGTAATAATGTGTCACTTAGAGAAAATATACTTCTCTAGGCTAAAAAGAATTTTGACACAGAAACCCCATGAGCGTCAACAAATATGGGCTCTAACATATGGTATCTTTGGCAGATTGAACGTGTATCACCTTGAATTGTGCTTTTACTTCTCAATGACCCATATCCGATCTACTATATCACAAAGTCAGGGGAAGGGTAGGGGCCTGAGAATCCTTATATTTAATACATTTATTTTAATGCCTAGCTAGATTAAGGACCACTGGTGAAAGTAACATGCCTCCTTGGGAAGACAGCTGGATTTTGTTCCTGGAGATATTATAGAAAAAGTGTTAAACCAGAGGTTAGATGATTTGGAACCTGTTAAAGAAACTCTTGCTACCATTTTAGAGAAGAAGTTACCTAATTTAGTTTAGCTTTAATTTTCTGATTTTTAAATGATTAGTAAAGAAAGCACTATTTGATCTTGAAGGAACAGTTATTCTTTTCTATCACGAAGTCTCTTCAACTGATAAAAATGTATTTAACTTACTCCTTTGTTGCAGCACAGCTTGGAAAGTACAGAGAATTATCTACATAAATACTGCTTCTAATATGCTTTGAGTCTCATATGGTTTCCTATAAAGGTGCAATTTGAGTAAGGAAGTACTGCTTATCAGCACTAGCCCAATTATGAAAGGAGGCATTCTTAATCCTGATGGGAGCAAAGGGGATTCAGTAGAGTAAAAGTCCCAAAACAAGCAGGTTTATTAATGTAGATTCAGTGGCATTAGCTGCATCCCTGCTTTTCTCTTATCATGTAATATTTTGAAGCACTGCATGATCTTTTCACAATGCTCACTTCTACAATCTAATTCACATGTTCCTTACAAATGCAAGAAACATAAGGCAGGTACATAGAATTTTGACTAGTATTTCTATTACATAAAGCAAGGGTCTGCAAACTATGGCTCGTGGGTACCAGCTGTTTTTGAAAACAGTGTTTTCTTGAAACATAGCCATGCCATCCATTTATGTATCATCGGTGGCTGCTTTATGGCAGAGTTGAGCGGTTGAGTCAGAGACCATATGGCTCACAAAGTCATGAATAGTTACTATCGCATCTTTTACAATAAAGTTAGCCAATATATGGCTATATAAAGTAAAACATTATTTTCTTGGTGAAATAATTTTAAAAATCAGAAATGTAAAATTCAGTGAAGTATAATTTATTTCCAGTTTGAAAATAATTCTTCATCACTTTAAGAAACTTCAACCACGTACTTAGGAGTTTTGACAATTGTGATAAAGTCCTAAGTAATACCAAGAGTATTATTTTACTGGTCAAAAGAAGTAAAAAACAACTCATTCTCTTGGGGAAAAATAAGCAGGATTTCAAGTATGACTGTTAAGAATTGGGAAAAGATTGCCTAAGGTTTAAGGTTATAAACAATCTAATAATTAATTTAGCTCAGTTTTCTAACACATTGTCTGTCATCATTTTAAGTTCATCTTCGCAAGTTATGAATTGCTACAAACACACAATGTATAGTTGTCATCCTGTTACTTTGTTTAGCATCACCTAAAGTTCTAAAGAGTCCCATTAAATTGTAATCTGAGTGAACTGAGCAAGAAGGAAAAGTTTCCTTCTCTAGCCCATTTATTTATGATCCAGGTTATAATCAAACTAAAGGCTTCTTCCATCTTCCTGTGAAAACTCTGTAGAGATTCTAGATCACTGTGTAAGGTGATTTACTTTAGCTTGAAATTCACCACTAAGCATTGCCCACTCCCAGGCCCAGGAATCACATCACTGCTGACAGTCTGTGCAGTCCGGAAACAATGGGACACCATATACTATCTTCACTAAGAAGCTAGAATGGTTGTTCCTGATATTGGAACCTCTTGTGTATTTGGTGAAAGTCATGACCAACTATGTCCCAAGACTTGGACCTAAGACTTTGCTCAGTATCCACTTGTCTAACTAGTGGTCATCTGGAAGAAGCAGCTCCTGATGGTATTAGTTTATGATGTCTCCTGTGCTGGCACAGAGGTGAAGTGCATCTTGTTACACAGTTGACAATATTGTGAGGCTGATACATGTGATTTCAATTATAGTGCTGCATGTCTTTGCAAATTTTAGTGTAATAAAAATGCAAAACCTAAATATTATCAAATATGGTGACACTTTTCTTAGTTTTAAACTTCTTGAGTAATGCCTTTGATAAGAGTTACCAGGAAAGCTCTATTCTTTAATTCTTTAGCTTAGGACACATGGGTAGCTTGGCTTATTCATAATCTTCTGGAGATTCTGTATTTCATTTTGAAGTCGTTTGTGCTCCTCTTGGAATCCTTCCTGTAGTAGTCGGGACTGTTCCTAAAGAAATACAAATGGGGACTGAATAACGTGTATCATTAAGAAAATCTCTAACTTCTGTCTAGTTTCCACATTTCATAGATTAAAAAAAATATTTAATGTCTTCTTGAAATTTTCTCCATCATTAATTTTCATTATTATTGCTCTTGAGGCTTCTAGCTCTGTGATTACTTTTCCTGAGTCTTCATGAGTTAAATATTTTTGACTCATATCTCCTGATATGGTGATGAATCTCAATTATCCTTCTAATTTTTTCTCCCATTAATTGTATCAAGCTTTGCAGGCAATCGTAATGAAATGGTTGACTTCAAATCTATGCATTTTGATTTTTAAATACACACACATACACATATAATAGAGAAATTAAAAAATAATTTTCAAAGTCTGATGCAGTCTGAATCTTAGATCAGGAAATTTGATCTAAGCTTCCACAACTTGGTGGCAGTGGGAGCAAAATATAGGTGAGGGAGTATCAGGGTACCAGACTTGACCATACTGAATTTCTCCACATAATATTCCCAACTTAACACACACTAGAAGCAGGGAACAGAAAAAAAGTAGGAGTAACAGATGGATACAGTGGTGTAAGATTTAAGGAATCCTTCTACTTATGAAGGTTTCCTTAGAGCTAAAATTCATCCCAGGTGTGACAGGAAAAAAATCATACATTCCTCTAAGTAGCAAAGACAGTTCATGTATCTTTCCAAGCATTGTGACCTAATAAAATTATTTAGTCTTATCTGAACCTCTGTTTAATTTCCAAGGTAATAGGGACATAACAGTTCTTGCTTCGTATAGTACTAAGTAAGAGATACGGATAAGACCATTAAAAAAAAATAATGCTTGGCAGATAATAGCTATTACTGATTGACAGATATAGTGAGAAAGGACTGGGTATGACATAGCTACAATAAAATCTTTTAACAACGAGATATTATAGGGGCCAGTTCAGGCAGGCAAAATAGATTGAAAAGTACAAGTGAGCAAGCAAGGTCTTTCTTCTGGGCTTCATGTTCTCACTGCTGTGCCACATATGTGAACAGGGAGTGTGGCAGGAAAACAGAATAATAGGAACCACACAGTGTTGCGATTAAATACCTGCAGTTTGAGAGCAAGGGTTCTCTCCTGCTCTTCCAGTAACTGGGCCCTCTCCCTCTCCATCTTCTCAGTCAGTTGTTTCACATGTTCCTGATAGCTCTTTTCTTTCTGCTCCATCATCTGCTGGTTCTTTATTTGCATTTCCTCCAGCATTTTTGCTGCAGCCTGTGCAGATTCAGCTTTCATGCGTTCCACTGTCAGGAGGAAGAGGAAAAAGAAAAATGTATGTGGAGACCAAGTTTCTTCTTACTTCCATCTAAAGTTACCTATCACTGTTGCTACTGACTTCACATGCCCTACTCAGAAATGATTTTAGCAAGAAAGAAACATCTTTTATCCTGTTGCTACAGTTTGAGGCTCCTAGGTTTACCCAGCAGAGTTAGTTAGAACTTTTAAGAGCTTTCAGAGCTGTCTAGTCTCTTGACTGGCTCCTCACCTTCAATCAACTTTTCCTTCTCTGAAAGTGTCTGGTCTGTTTGTAGAATTGCATCAGTCACAGACTCCTTGGACTTCAAGTATTCCTGAAGAATCTCATCAGCCTGGGTCCCGGAAAAAATGGGGTTAGTAGTAGGAAATGGCTGTAAGCACATATTCCTGTTTGCCCACCACTTTTCCCTCTAGGAATTGCTCCTCTTGGCCCTGGTGTGCCTGGTGGTCAGATTCCCTGTCACTGGGCTGAGCACATGCTCCAGACTGGCCAAGCAAGGTGCCCTCCCAAGCAGAATCCTTTATAAGAGGTTGATATATATGTAAATAGTAATCCTCTGTTCTTTTGACTGAAAGCTCTGATTTTGGAGCTGTTGGTGCTATGGTCCCATATGGCGTGAGCTTGTTCGAGAATGAAGGCATCATGGAGAAAGTGGATCTGAATAAAGGGCGTAGAGGGAAAATGGGAGGGAGGAAAGTGTGGGGTTGAAAGGAGCCACAGTCAGAGTGATAAATGATGATATTATTTGAAATTTTGGATACATCTGGTAATCCAGTTTATAACTCAATTGTTAATTGAGTGCAGACTCTTGGATGAGCACATAGGTTATACCTGGTGTAACAGGCTCCTTGCAGTGTTTATTGAATGAGAGTGTGTCAACCTTGCTTACCTGTGTGCCCTTCCTGGGCTCCTGCAGATACTTCTTCTTCAACTCTTGGATCTTCTCAATGAAGAGGCGATAGCCCCCTGATTTCGAATAAATCCCCTGTTTCACATCTTCTTCTAGAGGACTGAAAATATCCTTCAGTAAAGCAGAGCAACGATCTGATGATGCTTTACGATTCTGATTACAAAAGTCTTCTCGCCTTTTGTCTAGCTGGGCCTTTAATGCAAAACAATAGGAAGTGTTAATAAACAGAGGAGTGAAAAGATGTTAGCTTGATGTTGAAATTTCTGGAAAAGCTTCTCAAAAAATAAAAGTTAAAAAGGTCTCTGACCCCTAGACAGACTTATAGGCACTCAACAGGACCATATCCTTCCTCCAGATTCTGACTTTTACTAAAGCCCTTTCACCATGGGGTAACCTTCAGAGCAGTGATTACTAGCTATATGGTACACCTTTGGAGATAAACTCCGGCTTTTCACATTGGATCAGTGACTGCATATGAAATTAATGTGGCTCAATGTAAGTCTGCTTGTGATAACTAAAACTAACATTTTCTTTATTGCCAAAATATCCAGTGAGTCTGATAACAATGAGCATGTAATTTGATTAGAAGCTCTGCTACTTATATATGCATGTAATGAAACTATAGGGAAGAATATTTGTTTATTCATGAAAGAAAAAAGTTTCAGTGCATAATAAGATATATCATAAAAAAGTGGTTCTTCTTATGATAACACAGATTGGTTTTCACCACTTAAATATCTAGTGAGAATTACTTTTCTCAAAATAAGCACCCATCTCATTTTCTTCTATTATTTTACTTTCTAAGAACCTAAGTTATATAAACTTGAGAAAAAAATTACCGCTAATTCTTTTTGAAATAATTGGTCTATATCTTTGAAGGAACTCCTCATGAAGACTTCAATGGTCTCTTTCTCAATGGCCCTGTGCATGTCCAGCAGCTCCTGGAGGGTTTCTGTGGGCAGCTGCAGCTTCTGGCCCATCTGCTGGTCATAGTAGGCAATGGCCTTTTGCACCGCGGCTGAGTTCTCAATCTCAGCCAAGGCCAGGACTGCATTCTCCATGCAGGGCAGATCTCCACTGTTGATGGCATTGACATAGGTCTGCACCAGGGTCCCTAGACCTACAATAGAGAACAAATGATGATGTTTATTTTATGTGGAGTGAGGAAACTTTCTATTCTGTGTAATTCTAATGTCTATTACCAACCACTTGTCTTACAGCATCAGTGCCTCAGCAGCATCTGAAAACCTGCTAAAAATGCAGACTCCCAGCCTCTGTCCCAGTTTGACTGACTTAGACCCTCCTCTTTGGCAAGATCCTCAAGTGGCATAAATATATCAAACGTTGAGAACCTCTGTTCTGGATAGTGAAGTCCTGCATTTATTCAGTGCATTCACTTTAGCAGCAGGCATTGTTAGGCCAGAAACCATATTTCTCTCATTTATGTCTGTATCATCAGCCCTTATAAGTCCATGGGAAACATTTGATTAAAATTTGTGGAGCAAATCAAAATGAGCCCTCCATTTTGCTTATTCTAGCAGAGCATTATAGGAGACCTTTCTGTGATGTTGGAAGTAGTCTGTGTGTGCTCTCCAGGGTGGGAGCCACTAGCTTCAGGTAGTGTGAGCTCTTGAGACATAGCTGTGTGATCAGCATGTTAAATTTCTATATTTTTTATTAGCTACATTTAAATTTAGATAGGCACACTTGTCTAGTGAAAACCATGTTGGACAGGGCAGGTCCAGTTTACTAGGACAATTGTCAGCTCTTAAAGCTTTTATTCGTTGCCTTTTGTGTCTTTTCTCAACTATGAAGTCTGACTAATAAACCCATCAGAAGTGTTGGTGCCACCTAGAATTTATCACAGTAATAGCAGTAGATGTGCACTTTTCAAAGTTGAAGCTACATGGATGTTATCACACCATCCTCTCATCTTAACAGTGAGAGTGAAGACTGGGAAGAGGACTCACGAGGGCCATCCACCTTGATGCCTCCTGAGAGAGTTTTAGTTTTGGAATTGCTAAAGATGTAAGAACAGAAGACTGCAGCTTGTTGCACAAATTCGGGATCCAGCTCATCGTCACACAGTTCCTCAAGCTGGCCTAGTTTCTTCCTATGAGTGGGCCGATCAAAGATGAAGCATTTCTTCTTTGGGAAGAACTTTCGGATACAGAGTCGAGGCAGATTAAAAGTTTTATCTTTCGGGCTGGTACCTGGAGGAAGAAAAAAGGTATTTACCTAATGTAGGGTCTTGTAAACACTTCCTGTAAATGGTCAAACAATAAATATTTTAGACTTTGCCAGCCAGATGGTCTCTTTTCTGAGTACTCAAGTCTCCTATTGTAGCCTAAAAGCAGTCATAGAGAAACTATAAATGAATGGGTACAACATTATTCCAATAAAATCTTATTTATAATACCAACTGGCAGGCTAGATTGGATAATATTTGCCTGTGGCAATCCTTTACCAGCCCTGAACTGTGGATGGTGCATGCCTGCATTTCTTTTCTTCAAATAAATGACCATTCTACTCCTACTCTTTGGCTAATTACACCACCACAAGCCCTAAGCATGGAGATATCAATCTAATCACAGCACAGGGAAAGGTGAAAGAAAAAGAAATGTATTCTTAGAACAGGGAGAAAAATAATCTAAAGCCAAATCTATTAATTCAGCATTACTTCATAGTAACTTCTTAGTAACAAGCATTACTTCTTAGTAATCACCCCTTGAGAAGAAATAGAAACTATAAGTAGAAGATGACTATTGACAGAAAACTAAGGAACAATAGTTTTTAGTGTTTTGTCATCTGTTTACCAATTCTAAGTCCCCTTTACCTTTCCTAAGCTTGAGTGAATTCTCCAGGTACTCGTCTGCTGTGATGGACTGTCCATCTGCTTCCAAGTTTAGGGAGAAATCCCTCAGTGCCCATACGAAGTCTGGAAAGAAGCTCACAAAGTCAGCTGAATCCTCAACCTCATCCACATCAGGTGAGGATCTTGCCCTGATCCTATCTGTCAGCTCTGTCACATAGCTGAGTAGCAAAATAAGGAAAACTGGCATGAATAAAGAGTACCCCCCTCATCCTATATTAGTTCCACATACAAAGCCTTGTTTCTCCTTTGTTCTTAACCCAAATATCCCAAGTATCAATTCTTCGGTAGGTTATAGGATTTTCCCCTTGCCATTGAATTCTTTTTTATATTTCTCTTATTTGTTTCACCAGGATTCATGGTTAGTCAGCTGTTTTTTAAAGTTTGGTCTCCCCTCTGACTTTGATGTGGTTTGGATCCCAAAAGGATACTGCAGTTGGTCCATGGCCTGCTGGTTGATAGTTCCCATACTATTGTACACGAAAGTGCTGCTCAAGAGTATTGCTAGGGCAAAGATCCAGGAGTCATTCTGGTTGTCACCCTGGAAATCAGAACATATTTTACCAGAACTGTGTTTCATTCTTAATGGCACTTTCCTGATCAGCAGTAGTAAAAGGATGCTCATGTAACTAGAGTTGTTTTTTTTTTTTTTTTTTTGAGACAAATGACCTATAAGATGAAACTAAATCCCAGCAAAAATGACTGTTAATAGGACTTGAAATTTGAATAGTTTTGTAATTAGTGTTTTTGGTTTACCCTGATTCTCACTGGACTCTTATGATCATTGGAAGGTAGTTGCAAAACAAATAGTCATTGCAGGTGGACATTCTAAGGGCTTAAATATAATTCAAATTTAATTTTTTCTCTTTATTTTTACAGAACAATTGTCTTCATATGGGGGCAATAATAGTTGTATTTATCTCATTAAACAATTGTTGTTCACCTAACACTTTCCACTTCTTATCTTCTAAATATTCAAACAATATCAGAGGCAAGTGTAGATCTATTACATCTGTTTTATAGATCAGAATAACTTGCTAAGGTCATTGAGGTACTGATAGACTTTAAATCCATGAGTATGGCACTTCAGAAGCTAAATCCTTAACTAAAGTTCTTTGCAGGATAAGATTAGGTTGAATTTATTTTTTCACTGCATTGGATTTTTTATTCATTACATTGAATTTGTTTGTTCTACCATTATGCAACTGGGTTATATGGCTTAGGTTATAGCCTTTTATTAATTAGAACACTGTCTACAGACGACTATGCTCTTCTTCTAGGATTCTGCCTTATGAATGTTCTCCTGACCCCTGGTTGCTAAACTTGGTTTCATGGCATGTAAACAGAAATGAAAAAAACATGGTTAAGTAAAGGTCTTATTTAAAGGAAAATTAAATAGTGTAGAGAATACACAGACATGAGGGGCTTAGTCCAAATTGGAATCCTCATTCCTTACCTTCTCCACATCCCCCAGACCCTCAGTATCAAGCAGAACTAGAGTACGGTTTGGCTTCTCAGCATGAGGCACACACCACATCCAGATGCCCTTCGTGTGAGACTGCACTGTGGAACCCAGAGAGAAGCCTGCAAGGGGGCATGGGAAAAGAGAGGGTAGAGTTTTAATATTAGGTGGTTCTGGAAGTTGAGATGACAGTTAACAAGTCCTAAAACATCTCTTAAATCAAGTTTAGGAGAACTGAAACCACAAGAAGTATTAATCTTACTTACAATCAGAGAAACAGAGAAACAGGGCAATTAGAATATTGAATACATGAAAAGATTAAATACCTTTCATGATAAAAGCAATCAACAAGCTAGAAATAAAAGGAAATGATCTCAACATAGTAAATAATAATAATGATTGTATTAAAAAAAGATACAGCCAACATTATACTGAATGGTGAAAGACAGAAATCATTCCTTCCACAAAAATTAACCAAAATGAACCAAAGACCTACAAGAAAATGAAAGTGAAAGTGAAGTTGCTCAGTAGTGTCCAACTCTTTGCGACCCCATGAACTGTAGCCCACCAGGCTCCTCCATCCATGGGATTTTCCAGGCAAGAGTGCTGGAGTGGGTTGCCATTTCCTTCTGCAGGGGATCCTCCCGACCCAGGGATTGAACCCACGTCTTCCACATTCCCAACCTAGGGACTGAACCCAGGTCTCCCGCACTACAGGCAGGCGCTTTACCCTCTGAGACACCAGGGAAGCCCTTAAAGACCTAGATGTTAGAGCTAAAACACACAGAAGAACTTCACCATGTTGGATTTGGCAGTGATTTCTTGGATATGAAACCCAAAACACAAATAGCAAAATAAAAATACATAAGTTGGACTTGATCAAAATTAAAATTTTTGTGTATCAAAGGACACTTTTTACAGATTTAGGTATGTAACTCAGAATGGAAGAAAATATTTGCTAGTTATGAATCTGATAAGGGATTGATATCCAGAATATATAAAGAAGTCCTACAATGCAACACAAATAAGCAAACTAAAGATCATCCCAAATAAAAGAATGAGCAGAGGAATTGAATATACATTTCTCCAAAGAAATTATTCAAGTGATCAATAAACATATGAAAACATGCTCAACATTCCTAGTCATTAGAGATGTCCAAAGCAAAACCACAGTGTCTTGTAACAACCAATATTGGAAAGTAATTGGAAACATGTATAGATATAACTGAGTCACTTCACTATACACCTGACATTAACACAATATTGTAAATCAACTGTACTTAAAGCACTAGTGTAGATCTTAGTGAATCCTGAAAGTTGACTAATATTTATAAGAGTTGGAAAATTTAACATTGAATGAATTTGACAATATTAAATAATTTTTATTTAAAAAAAAAAACCCACAATGAAATACTATTTTATGCCCTTTAGGATGGCCACTATGAAAAATCCAGAATATAACAAGTGTTGATGAGAACATGGAGAAATTCAAACCATTGTGTGTTTCTGGTGAGAAATTAAAATGGTATAGTTTTACATTTCCATCCGAATGTAAGCACCAGAATGGGACTTCCCTTGTAGCTCAGCTGTTAGAGAATCTGCCTGCAATGCTGGAGACCTGGGTTTGATTCTTGGGTTGGGAAGATTTGCTGGAGAAGGGAACAGCTACCCACTCCAATATTCTTGCCTGGAGAATTCCATGGACAGAGGAGCCTGGCAGGCTATAGTCCATGGGGTCCCAAAGAGTTGGACGTGGCTAAATGACTTACACTTTCACTTTTCTGTGGAAAGCAGTATGGCCATTTCTTTAAAAAATGAGCACAGTATTGTCATATGATCTAGCAGTTCCACTTCTTGGTGTATAACGGAAGTGAAAGTGAGGACATGAACAGATGTTTGTGAACCCATGTTCTTAGTAACATTATTCATAGTAGCCAAAACAAGGAAACAGTCCAAATGTCCATCACCTAGATGATTGGATAAACAAATTAGTATCACATACAATTATTCAGCCTTTAAAAGGAAGAGAATTTGATACATGCTACAACATTGTTGGACCTTGAAGACATTATCCTCAGTGAAATAAGCCAATCGTTAAAGGACACTCATGTCTAATTCCTCTTGTAAGAGACCAGTCAAATTTATATACAATATAGAAGGGTGGTTGTCAAGGTGGTTGGGGCATTATTGTTTATAGGGGTACAGAGTTCCTTTTGGAGGAAGTTTATGGAGATGCATGTTGGTGAAGTTTACACAACAGTGAGAATTAACTTAATACCACAGAATTTTTAAAAACAGTTACAGTGATAGATTTTGTGGTAAGTTTTATGTATATCTTACAACAGTTGAAGAAAAGAATAGCCAATACAAATTTAAACATTTTTTTAAATCTTAAAGATCAGTGGAACATGTTCTTACTACATGAATATCTTTGTAAGAGTCTTGTAGTTTATTGTTATATACATTACCTATTTTTTATTACCACATTAGTCTTTCTAGGAAAGGAACAACTTATGCTTTTAAAAAAGAAACTAAGAAAAAGTGCAAAGAGTGGTGAGCTGATTCTTTCAGGTCGTAGTGACGATAATAACGTAACTGTGGACTGAAAGTTAGCTTTCAGGATCCCTCCCAGGTCTCTCACTTCCTCTCTTCACATCACTACACGCTGGGGGTGTGGGTGGACAGAGGGACTTGGCTGGGCTCTGCTGGGGCCACTCACCCTTGTTCTTCCCAGCCAGCTTGTTCATCAGGTAGGATTTGCCTGTGCGGTAGAGCCCCACGATAGCCACCACCACAACAGGCTGCCTGACGGCAGACAGGATCTTCAGGGCTTTTGGATTAACCAGCAGTCTCCTATTAGTGTTCTCAATGAGGCACTCTGGGCCTGTCATGTGGATCTCTGAGGCCATGTCCCTTTGTCTGCAAGGGAAGATATGGGATAAATTAGAATTTCCAGTCTAAACAGATCAAGAACTTTCATGAGGTTATTTTGCATTCAGAAGGAGGAATCATAGAATCCCCCAACATGGCCAAAAGTTGTTTGTCAACAGTGAGAGAGATGAGGGAAAGATCTGCCTCCTTTTAGAAAGTTACAGAAGTACAATCAGAGTAGTTCATTAAAAATATTGATTTGACAGTGACTTATCAGCCAACATTCAGCCACCCTCATGCACAAAATCTTCCATTTAGTCTACATGTAAATCTTTCCTTTTGGATTCTCATTTAAAAATTTATACTAGACATTAAGTATAAAATAGAATAGGATTCAGAGAGATTTGTTGTACTTACTATGTATGCTGCTGCTGCTGCTAAGTCGCTTCAGTCGTGTCTGACTCTGTGTGACCCCATAGAGGGCAGCCCACCAGGCTCCCCGTCCCAGGGATTCTCCAGGCAAGACACTGAAGCGGGTTGCCGTTTCCTTCTCCAGTGCATGAAAGTGAAAAGTGAAAGTGAAGTCGCTCAGTCATGTCCGACTCTTAGCGACCCCATGGACTGCAGCCTACCAGGCTCCTCCATCCATGGGATTTTCCAGGCTAGAGCACTGGAGTGGGTTGCCATTGCCTCCTCTTGAGAGATTTGCTATTTATTTATTCACTAATTCTTACTATGAATAAGTAATTTCATGAATAAATGTTCATTGCTTGATATATATGTATCTCTGAACAATTTCTAATGATTTGAAATGCATGTTTTTCTCATTAGTTATCCTTATTTCTACTGTAATAAGTGTCCACCAGAACTTCTCACACTGCTATGCTAGAAGTGGAACTTACTTTAGCAAATTTTATAAAAAATATGTAACCTTGTGAAACACATGGCTCAAGACTCTTCCAAAACCTTGGTATGGGCTTGTGGAAGCAAGGGATCTGAAAGTTAAAATTTATTACCTTCAGAATAAATAGCCTACAACAAGGTGGGGATAAACCTCACAACTGAAAATATGCATGTCGCTGAAAATTGTTTGTATATACATATATGTGTGTGTTTGTAAGGGAAAAAAGGACAATGAAATAAAGATTAAAAGATCAGGAAGCATATCAGGAGAGCTAGAGAAGAAAGTTGTTGAAAGGAAATAGCTATATTTCCAGCCATACAATTCTAAGTTTTCTGTTTTGTTCTTTTCCCCCATGTTGTAGAAGAGAAGTGAAACAGGAAGAGAAGGAAGAGGGGTAGAAGTAAGGAGAGAGGGATGGGGAGGCAAAAAGGGAGGGGAGAAGATGAAAAGGAGAGAGAGCTGTCAGAGGGTAGGTGATAAAGGGAGCTAGTGCCAAGCCAAGGAAGTCAGCGGAAGAATTGCTAGAAGGCAAAGGGCAATGTAAACAATGATGGTGCCTTTAGCATTGCACCATGGTAGATTCTTTAAAGAGGAAGGTGTTTAGTAAATTAGTGGGGTTGAATTCCGCTCCTAAGGCGTAAGACATCCTCGAGTTGGCACCAAGAAATTGAATGTAGTGAAACCTGTGGTATTTCCAAAGTAAGAAGTCCACTTTGAAACAAAGTTCACAAGTAGGGCTGAAGAGTATGGTGTTGTAGATTACTGGTGATTACAAGTGAAATGACACAAAATACATGAGACATACGAGACACACAAGAGACAGACAGGACACCACTCTGGCCAGAGGAACAACTGGGCAAACTAATTGCCGTTTATTATTATAAAGCCCCCTAGGCAGAATTCTGGACTGTATGAATAAGCCTTTTCAGTACAGTGCAGGTGCATACATGTTATCGTACAGCAAAGGGGAGTGAAATTCTGGCCTTCTGCAGAGTCTATCCAGAGCCCTTATCACAAGAAGGGAATGTTCCCTTATTTGCAAGGGACCATCAATCTCAAGGCTGTGTCCGTCTGCTTGACAGAACTTCTTGTTTGCAAGCAGCACATCTCCACTTTCCCTATTGTGGCCGCATTAACCCTTTAGGTGTCTTCATGAATCTGTATCTTTCAGTTTGATTTTCAGGTTTTTCTCTGTCTGCAGAGAGTCAGGTGGCTGTTACCACTACATCTCATTTAGTATTATTTCCTTCTCATGAAAATAACATATTTGTCACCCTGTCAGTTTCTTAGCTGCAGTCAAATCAGTATTGAACAAATATAATAAAGACATTGGTAATATAACTGTGCCCCAGTCAACACAGACAACATCAGCAAAGAGAAGGGCAATACTCATTCATTTCAAGCTATCAGCTGCTACTGCGAAGTCGCTTCAGTCGTGTCCGACTCTGTGCGACCCCGTGGACTGCAGCCTACCAGGCTCCTCCGTCCATGGGATTTTCCAGGCAAGAGTACTGGAATGGGTTGCCACTACCTTCTCCTGTAACTGCGTAGTGATACACCAATTCAACTTACTGCTATGGGGGAAAAACACCATTTAATGAGACATGAAGACAAAGCACAAACCCAACTAAGGGGACACACGCTCTGGACCAAAGCACAGCTATGACCAGAGCAAGTGAGGGGACGGGGGAGGGGAGATGGATGGGTAAACTACAGCCTCGAGGATGGGGGGTGGCAGGGTGGGTCTGGATTGATGACGACTAAGCAGACAACAGGATGAGACAGGAAATCAAAACCAATGATGAAAGCAGACACACCGGCAGAGAACTCCAACAGCAAAGAAAACATACAGAACTGTTCTTTTACAAATATTCAGAAAGAAATCAAGCATGAAACCACAGAGAAATCGTCAAAGAATTTTAAATATCAACTAATTAGCCAACGATGCAAATTATAAAAACAGTGTGGCAAAAGACCACAAAATGGACTAGTTACCTCACAGGCCGCTTCACAGGCCGCTAAAGTGATTCACGGTTAATTTAATGATAAGCTGACTAACCATGCAGCTAACATGAAATGGGTGGTGACAGAAAAAAGAGATAATACAAGTCCAGTTACAAAGCAGAGTGTTGTGCACATGATTTCATGGGGTAAATAGCAACGCACTCAGAACCTAAGCTAAACACGCAAGAAAGCTGGAACATGTGCTTTAGAGCCGCACACTCTGTCACCAAAAGCCCTAGGTCGTCATCCCAGTTTTAGACTCAGAAAAGCGAGGCAGCCCACGTCTTCTGTGGGGCCCTGGGGCACCGGGCTTTTAACCTGGTTTCACACACAGAGCTGGCCTGAGCACGTGGCCAGGTCCATCAGCAAGCAGACCAGTGTAGACTCTTGGTTTTGTTCCCACTGCATATTAGCCCAGTAATTCCACACAAGCACAGTCATGACCCAGGACATGCTGCCACTTGATAACACCAGGATGTCATCCAAGCTGTGTCTCATGTCAGGATGAGCTGCAGCCTGTCCTGATGCTGGTCATTTAAAAAATTATTTTATTTTATTTTTAATTAGAGGAAAATTACTCTACAATATTGTGATGGTTTCTGCCATACATAAGCACGAATCAGCCATAAGTATACATATCCCCTGCTGCCAAGTTGTCCTCCCACCTACCTCCCCATCCAAACCCTCTAGGTCCTCATAGAGTACCAGTTTTGGGTTCCCTCCATCATACAATGCTGATCATTTTTTAGAAAACTAATGAACGCTTGCAGACCCCTTCCCACCCCTGCGCTAATCTTATCATGGTCTCCTTCTCCCAGAGCAGGGCTCCTTTAGCACTGGAGGGAAAAATGCTCTGAGAAGAAAATGGTGTTCTTACCTGTTTTCTTCCCAGCTTAGGTGGAGTGGTTCTGCAACTTCTCTGTCTCTCACTAGATGTTTAGACTTCTGTTTCACCCACTCGTATCCTAGGTCTTGCTTGCTTTCCTTCAGCAACCAGACAGAAGTAAAGCAACCTCTTTAACAGCTTTAGAGTAATGTGAAACTGAAAGCACTGAGAGCAAAGCAATGACTCGACAACCATAAAAGGAATTTTTGGAAGCTGTCCTAGTATGAGGGAAGATGGGTTTCACACAATTTCTCAACTAGAACCTTCACATTAATTTTTTTGAAAGATATCTTAGAGATCATTTAATATTTTGATAAGTGTCTACTAGATACTTAAGTGTAATAGAATGTGTCTCAGAATTGGGGATCAGTTTAGGAAACCTAGAAGAGGAAGCATATTAATTTTTAGGTTTAATTTCCTTAAATAATGGACACACAGTGGACCTGGCTCCTCATTTATGCATGCCATAAGTGAGGAAAAAGACACATCTTACACATTTATGAACACACAGCCCCTGGAACTTAACACCAACTGCCCAGGCAGAAAGGAGTTCTGTGTGTTGCACACATGTTCCATGCATTGTGCTGACGGTTCTATGTGGGTTAAATATTGATATCTCATAACAGACATTTCCCCACCATTTTATAGAAACTGAGACACAGGAAGATTTAATATCTTGTCTCATATTACAGCACTGTAAATAATCTGAACGAAATTATTCTTGTTTCCAAACCTTCCTGTTTAACCTCTTCAATATACTGCCTTTCCTTGTCTGTTCAGTGAATAGCAGTAGAAGTAACAGCTTTATTTTTCTTGATTGTTCTAAGGAGCACACATTTTACAAGTCTAATTCAATCCTGAGTAAAATCATGCAAAATAAGTGGTCTTGTCTCCATCTTACAGTGAAAAAACAAGAAGCCTTGAGGGAGGGTAAATAATATGCCTGGTCAAATTCACTAAGCATGTCATAGAGGTGGGATGTGAGTTTGAAACTATGTTTGCCATTAAACTCTTCTTTGTCTCCTCCTCAACAGGGCTTCTGAAGGAGGGAATAGGAAAATGAGGAGGAAGGGAGGTATTCAAGGAGGAAGGGAAATATTTATAAGTTCTTCTGATCTCATGGTACATTTCTCCCCACCTGGAAGCCAGTGTCTGAAGTTTAACAAATAGAATTGTTTTAATTATTTTATTTTGTTTTGTTATTATTTAACAAATAATTCTATTTGTTAAATTATTTTCTTTTCTTCTTTGTTATTATCTTTTAAAGTGTCTCTGGGTAAGAAGTACTTCAACTTGCTTTGAAAAATATGATTTATCTGGGTCTTCCATTTGCTGGAAGGGCTTCCCTGGTGGTTCAGATGGTAAAGAAACTGCCTGCAATGTGGGAGATCTTGGTTCGATCCCTGAGTCTGGAAGATCCCCTGGAGAAGAGAATGGCTACCCGCTCCAGTATTCTTACCTGGAGAATCCCATGGACAGAGGAGCCTGGTGGGCTACAGTTCATGGAGTCACAAAGAGTCACACACAACTGAGTTACTAACACTTGCACTTTCACTTGTTGGAACACACTCAGGTTCCTCTTGTCTTAGCAATCTGTGTATAACAATTTGCTGCATGTGAACCTGTCTTATGCCAGGTCTTGGCAAGACTGGTTCCTTCTTGTTCTGTTGGTCTCAGCTAAATAGTATCTTCTCATTGAGGTCTTCCATGATTGGTAATCTCCATCCTATCATCCTGTTTTGTTTTGTTTTGTTTACTTTTCCCTATGACTACCTGAAATTCAAGTTCATAAAAGCATTGATTCCTTGTGTCAACTAATGTATCTCCAGCGCTTAAAAGACAGTTTGACTGAGAGTATAAGCTCAATGGGTATTATATGTGACTAAATATAAAACAACTTCAAATATGAGAGTAACAACACCATTTGCTAACTTGAAGTGTAGAAGAAATATTAAAATGCTTATGTAAAGCATTTAATTTATTTGTTAATTTACTTACATTTTAAAATTATATATTTTATCTTTTATATATATGTAAATCTACTTCTGCTTCATTGACTATGCCAAAGCCTTTGTGTAGATCACAACAAACTATGGAAAATTCTTCAAGAGATGGGAATACCAGACCACCTGACCTGCCTCCTGAGAAATCCATATGCTGGTCAGGAAGCAACAGTTAGAACTGGACATGGAACAATGAATTGGTTCCAAATAGGGAAAGGAGTACGTCAAGGTTGTATTGTCACCCTGCTTATTTAACTTCTTTTTTTTTTTTTAATATATTTTGTTACATTTGCTCTGTCATTTTTTTTTTAATTTTAAAATCTTTAATTATTACATGCATTCCCAAACATGAACCCCCTTCCCACCTCCCTCCCCATAACATCTCTGTGCGTCATCCCCATGCACCAGCCCCAAGCATGCTGTATCCTGCGTCAGACATAGACTGGCGATTCAATTCTTACATGATAGTATACATGTTAGAATGCCATTCTCCCAAATCATCCCACCCTCTCCCTCTCCCTCTGAGTCCAAAAGTCCATTATACACATCTGTGTCTTTTTTCTTGTCTTGCATACAGGGTCGTCATTGCCATCTTTCTAAATTCCATATATATGTGTTAGTATACTGTATTGGTGTTTTTCTTTCTGGCTTACTTCACTCTGTATAATCGGCTCCAGTTTCATCCATCTCACCAGATGCAGAGTACATCATGAGAAATGCTGGACTGGATGAAGTACAAGCTGGAATCAAGATTGCCAGGAGAAATATCAATAACCTCAGATATGCAGATGTCACCAACATTATGGCAGAAGCAAAGAAGTAAAGAGCCTCTTGATGAAAGTGAAAGCGGAGAGTGAAAAAGTTGGCTTAAACTCAACATTCAGAAAACTAAGATCATGGCATCTGGTCCCATCACTTCATGGCAAATAGATGGGAAAACAGTGGAAACAGTGACAGACTACTTTTTGGGGCTCCAAAATCACTGCAGGTGGTGACTGCAGCCATGAAATTAAAAGACGCTTGCTCCTTAGGAGAAAAGTTATGACCAACCTAGACAGCATATTAAAAAACAGAGACATTACTTTGCTGACAAAGGTCCGTCTAGTCGAGGCTATGGTCTTTCCAGTAGTCATGTATGGATGTGAGAGTTGGACTCTAAAGAAAGCTCAGCGCTGAAGAATTGATGCTTTTGAACTGGGGTGTTGGAGAAGACTCTTGAGAGTCCCTTGGACTGCAAGGAGATCCAACCAGTCCATCCTAAAGGAAATCAATTCTGAATATTCATTGGAAGGACTGATTCTGAAGCTGAAACTCCAATACTTTAGCCACCTGATGCAAAGAACTGACTCACTGGAAAAGACCCTGACACTGGGAAAGATTGAAGGCAGGAGGAAAAGGGGACAAGAGAGGATGAGACAGTTAGATGACATCACCAACTCAGTGGACATGAGTTTGAGTAAACTCCGGGAGTTGGTGATGAACAGGGAGACCAGGCAAGCTGTAGTCAATGGGGTCACAAAGAGTTGGACACATCTAAGTGACTCAGCTGAACTGAATGCTGATATATTGTTCTTACATTTTATACAATAACTTCTTTATTGAAATACAGTTGATTTACAATATTACATTAGTTTCAAGTGTACTACATAATGACTTATATGCTACATTATGGAACGATCATCACAATAAATCTGTAACCATCAGTGCCCTTGCAAAGTTATAAAAGTATCATTGAGCATATAGCTTATTCAGTATATTACATTACTGTGGTTTATGCGTTATATAAACGGAGGTTTGTAACTCAATCCCCTTCACCCTTTTGCCTGCCATGGCTCTGTATTTGCAAAAGTGTACTGAAACACTGTGGTGCTGTGGCCTTACTATACTGACTGACATTCCAATTAGTCATGTTGCAAAGTAAATAGTCTCTGACTCTCCTCTACTTTTTCTTATGAGACAGCACTTTGTTCTGTCAATTAAGGACAGCTTGCAACTGTTCTATTGAACACATGCCAGTCAAAAGCGAAAGCAAGCTTAGTTTCTCAGAAATGGACTAGATGTTAGGAAACCAGCTCCTTCCTGATTAGTACAATGGGTTATGTGCAGTTTTGTGGGTTTTTTTTGTTTGTTTGTGTGTGTGTGCGCGCATGTGTGTCTCTCAAGCTGCTTGAAATATTTCCTAGGGACATTCTTTTCTAAATCCTGGCTAGGAGGAAGCTGTAATTCCTCACTTTCCTGTATATGTGGAGTTGCAGTCTCTAGAACATTTACATTATTCTAAAAATAGCCACAGATCAAGTTAGTTTGCAGGTTAGTATTATTGCATTAAACCTTTGTATGTGTATAAATGCTTAATGTTTTCAAATGCTGTCCAAATTTTAGTTTCCATAAAACAGACTCTGAATTTTAGGTTTGGAATGTTTTTATATTAAATGGCTTGACATGTGAAAAACTTCATGCAGCCTGTTCTAGTGTACTCAATACCAGGGACATTATTCAGCTGGAGGCACTAAGTCTCATATACACAGGAATCAAGACAGCACATGAGAAAATAATCTGCAATATATGTGTATGTATAGGAAACATATATACTTGTGTGCACCTGTGCTAGATGCAGAAGGGTGTGTAAAGATCAATTAGACATAGTCATAGCCCTAAATACAGCTTAATCTAGTGGGTGAGACTGACTTGTACTCAAGTAATAAAAAGAAAGGAATGGAAAGGATAGGAGGGAGGAGCACTGTTTTCCACATAGTAGTCTCAAGATCTCAGATTAGAACATTTAAAGCTTTACCCCATGAGGAATTTATGTTAGTTATAGGAAATAGATTGAATTTTAAGTATTTTTTAAAATAGCCTGACTGTTCTAATTAATATTTAACTTTATTTCTTGACCATCTATTCTGTCCTGTCTGTTCATCCTAGTAAACTCAGTAAAACACTTCAAATAACTATCATTTATATGTTGTTTCAATAATTTAGTGAATTCTTTGGAATTTATGTTTTGGTGTTACCCACAAATTCTTAGTGAAAATTAGGATCACTTTGTGAAATTCCTCCATAATTGGGATTATGTCACCTCTGTATATAACAGGAAAATACAAATGACTTATAGAAACTATTTTTAGTTAATTGTTTTTATATTTGGGTATGGATCGCTGCTTTATTTAAAACCATTTTTTAGTCTTTCAGTATTATTGTGTAGTTTTCTATAATTCTTTTCAAATTCAAATTTGAATTTGCCTTATTATTTTTCCTGTTTATTTGTAATTAAAAAATAACAAATTTTAATTAAATGTAAAATATTAATTATATTCACATCATTGTTGAACAGATCTCCAGAGCTTATTTATCTTGCAAAACCAAAACTCTATACCCACTGAACAGCTTCCCATTGCCCTCTTACCCTAGCCCTTCACAACCACCATCTCACCTTCTGTTTATATGAGTTTGGACTACCTTACATACTTAATGTAAGTGGAATCAGAAAGTATTGCTCACTTTTGTAGCTGGGCTATTTTAATTAAAATAATGGTGTCATGGTCAACCCATGTTATAGCATGTGGTAAGATTTTTCTTTTTTAAAGCTAACATTTTCCTTGTGTGTATCTACAGCATTTTTTTATCCATTCATCTGTGGATACAGGCATATGGTTTATTCTCACCTCTTGGCTATTGTGAAGAATGCTCAGTGTGAATAATTCTCTTTGAGATACTGTTTTTCATTCTTTTGGACATGTACCCAATAGAGGAATTTCAGGCTTATATGATAACTCTACTTTAATTGTTTGAGGACTCACTGTACAGTTTTCCATAGGAGCTGCATAATTTTTCATTTCCACTCACAATTCACAAGAGCTCCAATTTCTTCATATGATCATCAATATTTGTTATTTCCTATTTTTTAATAGTGGCCATGCTCATATATGGGGCTTCCCAGGTGGTGCTAGTAGCAAGGAATCTGACTGCCAACAGAGGAGATGCAAGAGACGTGGGTTTGATCCCTGGGTTGGGAAGATCCCCTGGAGGAGGAAACGGCACCCCACTCCAAAATTCTTGCCTGGAAAATTCCAGGGACAGAGGAGCCTGGTGAGCTACAGTCCATGGGGTGGCCAAGAGCTGGACACAACTGAGCAACTGAGCACACACATGCATTGTTGTATACCTTTCAGGTCTAAATATTGTGTGATTCTGTTCTACAAGTGAGCTAATGGAAAAATGGCAGAGATTATATTTTTCCAGCACTTCACAGCTAAGTCTGGGCACATGATTAAGTTTGAAAGTGGAATATGAGCAGAAGCACACGTGTGTCTCTGTGGAATGGAGCTGTAGAATGCTGAGCTTATACTTGGCCAACCTGTGTTTCCCTTCTTATTGTCTGAATTACAGATTTCACAGTAGTCAAGTTCTGACCTTGTAGGTAAGCAAAATATCTTAGTGGGTACAGAACATCATACTGAAAGAAAATTGAATTCCTGAATGACCCTTTCACATAAGCCTTGAGTGTTAGAACTATATCAATCATGCCTTCTAACCCATAGCAACAGCCTTTTGATCTCTATCTCCAATAACCACTTTATTCTCTCCTCCTGCCATCAGAGAGGTGGTCCTCTAACACAGCTCTGGGCAAACATAATAACCTTCAAGACTCTACCTGTCTTGAAGTCCATGACTCATGTCCCAGCACATCCTTCAAACTCTTTCTCCAAAGCTGCTACATGACTACAGCAGATTAAAGCGGACCCCTAGAATCCCACTTCTGTATATTTGCTTATTCTCCTCCTACTCCCTTGGTTTACAGATCCCAGTAAAACATACCCTCGTGTGTTGCAGGAAAGCCATGGCATGCCCCACCTTGAATACCCCCAAATTTGAACTGTTTAAAAAACTGATCCTCTAATTTCACCATGATATCTTAAAAGAAGAATATGTTTTAATACTTCAAATTAGGAAGGAGAGGATATGAACTCCTATTAAGAGACAGATTTTCCATAAAAAAATGTGGTTGGTTGCATGTGATCACATGCCAAAGGAAATGGGTATACTTAATTTTTCCTGAATTTTCTCCATATCAAGATTTTTTAATTACTTTATTTATTTTTTAATTGAAGGATAATTGCTCTACAGAAATTTTGTAAGTTTCTGCCAAACATCAATATGAATTGGCCACAGGTCAAAATCTTTCTTGACTTATCTGTCATTTTAAGACTCTCTTTTTGACAGTTTTACTAAAAATGAATCTCTAATATTTAAGTGTTAGTTCATATTATGGCATTGTCAAAGAGTCAACTTTATACCAAGATACTGCTGAAAATGGAATTGACACTTTTAATGTCTTGTCATCCACTCAGAATATTCTGGGCAAAGTGGTTGATGATCCAAAGTGCACAGAGATTCCATGACCCAGTTCCTATCTGTATCCATCCAGAAGACAACAGATATTGTAAAAGACTAATTGGATTGTGCAATTCTAGTTCACTAGTTCAACACAGAGGAGTGTCTTACATTCCTATAGTTTTAGTTTCTCCAAAATTATTGCTCACGCTAACATTCAGTGATTATCAGAAGAAGAAAAACTGAAGGCTGAGAGGAAAATATTTGAAGATTTGACAGATTTCAAAAACTTAAATATTCACTTTTAAATTATTTTATTTTTTAAAAATAAGAAATTGAAATAGGGTTGATTTACAGTGTGTTAATTTCTACTGTACAGTGACATGATTCAGTTTGAGTCTTTATTTATGCATCACTGAAAGTGAACTCCCTAAATACAGAAATCCTGGTCCCCCAAATCTGCATTCATCCCAGGGACAAAAATGGAAAATAAGCCTCTAAGTGATAGTGATTATTTTGAACTATAAAATCATAGATTTATAAATATAAATAGATCTTTCCATGGGCCACCTTTGGACAAGAGAGCTCCTCTGACATGGGCTCCAGGATGGCCTGAATGACTGTCTAAAGCCATGACAAACCTAGACAGCATATTGAAAGCAGAGACATTACTTTATACATTACTATAAAGCCAACAAAGGTCCATATAGTCAAAGCTACGGTTTTTCCAGTAGTCATGTATGGATGTGAGAACTGGACCATAAAGAAGGCTGAGTGCTGAATAATTGATGCTTTTGAACTGTAATGTTGGAGAAGACTCTTGAGAGTCCCTTGGACTGCAAGGACATCAAACCAGTCAATACTAATGGAAATCAATTCTGGATATTCATTGCAAGGACAGATGCTGAGGCTGAAGCTCCAAACTTTGGCCACCTAATGCAAAGAGCTGACTCAGTTGAAAAGACCCTGATGCTGGGAAAGATTGAAGTCAGGACGAGAAAGGGAAGGCAGAGGATGAGATGGTTGGATGGAATCACTGACGCGATGGATATGAGTTTGAGTAGGCTCCAGGAGTTGGTGATGGAACGGGAAGCCAGGTGGGCTGCAGCCTATGGGGTTGTAAAGAGTCAGACACGACTGAGCGACTGAAAGCAACAACAAAAGTTACCCCACCTTAGGCAAAAGACTGGAAGAGATGTGGGAATATATGAATGCTGCATCAGTTCAGTTGCTCAGTCGTGTCTGACTCTTTGCGACCCCATGAATTGCAGCATGCCAGGCCTCCCTGTCCATCACCAACTCCCGGAGTTCACTCACACTCACGTCCATTGAGTCAGTGATGCCATTGAGCCATCTCATCCTCTGTCGTCCCCTTCTCCTCCTGCCCCCAATCCCTCCCAGCATCAGAGTCTTTTCCAATGAGTCAACTCTTCGCATGAACTGTCTTAAAAGAGCATCAAGCTCTTTGCTTTCTGTCTCCTGATGTCATGAAATGTCCCACTCATTGAGGTGAAAATCAGTTCAGTTCAGTTCAGTCACTCAGTCATGTCTGACTGTTACCCCATGAATCGCAGCATTCCTGGCCTCCCTGTCCATCATGAACTCCCAGAGTTTACTCAGACTCATGTCCATTGAGTCGGTGATGCCATCCAACTATCTCATTCTCTGTTGTCCCCTTCTCCTCCTGCCTTCAATCTTTCCCAGCATCAGGATCTTTTCCAGTGAGTCAGTTCTTCACATCCGGTGGCCAAAGTATTGGAGTTTCAGCTTCAAGATCAGTCCTTCCAATGAATATTCAGGACTGATTTCCTTTAGGATGGACTAGTTGGATCTCCTTGCAGTCCAAGGGACTCTCAAGAGTCTTCTCCAACACAGAAGTGGAAAGGCATCAATCCTTCAACGCTCAGTTTTTTTTATAGTCCAACTCTCACATCCATACATGACTACTGGAAAAACCATAACTTTGACTAGACAGACCTTTGTCAGCAAAGTAATGTCTCTGCTTGTTAATATGCTGTCTAGGTTGGTGATAGCTTTTCTTGCAAGGAGTAAGCATCTTTTAATTTCATGGCTGTAGTGACCATCTGCAGTGATTTTCAGTTCAGTTCAGTCACTCAGTCATGTCCGACTTTTTGCGACCCCATGAATCACAGCATGCCAGGCCTCCCTGTCCATCACCAACTCCTGGAGTTTACTCAGACTCATGTCTGTCGAGTCTGTGATGCCATCCAGCCATCTCATCCCCGGTCGTCCCCTTCTCCTCCCGCCCCCAATCCCTCCCAGCATCAGAGTCTTTTCCAATGAATCAACTCTTCTCATGAGGTGGCCAAAGTATTGGAGTTTCAGCTTTAGGATCATTCCTTCCAAAGAAATCCCAAGGCTGATCTCCTTCAGAATTTTGGAGCCCCCCAAAATAAAGTCTCTTACTGTTTCCACTGTTTCCCCATCTATTTGTCATTAAGTGATGGGACTAGATGCCATGATCTTAGTTTTTTGAATGTTGAGTTTTAAGACAACTTTTTCGTTCTCTTCTTTCACTTTCATCAAGAGGCTCTTTAGTTCTTCTTCTTCACTTTCTGCCATAAGGGTGGTGTCATCTACTGTCATCAATATCTGAGATTATTGATATTTCTCCCAGAAATCTTGATTCCAGCTTGTGCTTCATCCAGCCCAGCATTTCCAATGATGTACTCTGCATAGAAGTTAAATATGCAGGGTGACAAGATATAGCCTTGATGTAACTCCTTTTCCTATTTGGAACCAGTCTGTTGTTCCATGTCCAGTTCTAATTGTTGCTTCCTGACCTGCATATAGGTTTCTCAAGAGGCAGGTCAGGTGGTCTGGTGTTCCATCTCTTTCAGAATTTTCCACAGTTTATTGTGATCCACACAGTGAAAGGCTTTGACACAGTCAATGAAGCAGATGCTTTTCTGGAACTCTCTTGCTTTTTTGATGATCCAGCAGATGTTGGCAATTTGATCTCTGGTTCCTCTGCCTTTTCTAAATTCAGCTTGAACATCTGGAAGTTCACAGTTCACGTACTGCTGAAGCCTTGGAGAAGTTTGAGCATACTTTACGTGTGTGTGTGTGTGTGTTGGTGTGTTCAGTTGCTCAGTCATGTCAGACTCTTTTTGACCCCATGGACTGTAGCCCACCAGGCTCCTCTGTCAATGGGATACTCCAGGCAAGAATACTGGAATGGGTTGTCATTTCCTACTCCAGGACTAGCGTGTGAGATGAATGCAGTGTGAGATGAGTGCAATTGTGTGGTAGTTTTCAGCATTCTTTGGCATTTCCTTTCTTTGGGGTTGGAATGAAAACTGACCTTTTCAAGTCCTGTGGCCACTGCTGAGTGTTCCAAATTTGCTGGCATATTGAGTGCAGCACTTTCAAAGCATCACCTTTTAGGATTTGAAATAGCTCAACTGGAATTCCATCACCTCCACTAGCTTTGTTCGTAGTGATGCTTTCTAAGGCCCACTTCACTTCACATTCCAGGATGTCTGGCTCTAGGTGAGTGATCACCTCATTGTGATTATCTGGGTCATGAGGATCTTTTTTGTATAGTTCTTCTGTGTATTCTTGCCAAGTCTTCCTAATATCTTCTGCTTCTGTTAGATTCATACCATTTATGTCCTTTATTGTGACCATCTTTGCCTGAAATATTCCTTTTGTATCTCTAATTTTCTCAAAGAGATCTCTAGTCCTTTGCATTCGATTGTTTTCTTCTATTTCTTTGCACTGATCAGTGAAGAAGGCTTTCTTATCTCTCCTTGGGACTCCGCATTCAAAAGAGTATATCTTTCCTTTCCTCCTTTGCTTTTCACTTCTCTTTTTTTCACAGCTATTTGTAAGGCCCCCTCAGATAGCCATTTTGCTTTTTTGATTAAAATAGCCTCCCTCAGATGCAGGACTCTTGTCCCACCTGAGAGATCCTCAGTCACCTTCATTATCTTCTCTCTTCTTGTCAACCTATAAACAAGAACTGTCTTTTTATTCCAGGTAAATAAATTAAACCTGGATACATATCTTTCCCTACACATGATGCAGGTCTTTCACTTCAATGTGGAGACACACTACATTCTTTATCCTTTTCCTTCCTTTGCCAGTCACTCCATTATCCAATCTATCTCCTGTTCCCTCCTCATCCCACTAAACCTGTCCACACCAAGGTTGCTGATCAGCTTCATCTTGACTCTTTCTTAGGAATACACTATTTGTAATTTAATGCACAACAATCTCTATCCCAAATCCTGATAATTATATTTGTTGCTTATTTTTCTCCAGACCACTTACCACCATCTAACACATGTACGGAATTTAACTGTTTTTGTTTTGTTAATCACCTGCCTGACCCTAGACTACAGCTGCATGGGGCATGGGTTTTATCCACTTTGTTCACTTCTGGACACTGAGCACTTAGAACAATGCACAGTACATGTAGGTTTTCCATACATATTTGTTGAATTATTGAGACATCATGGTGTCTTGAAACTCCTAGAGCCTTTTCTGATGCTACACTCATCTCCTTCATGTCACATCCTGCCTCTGCTCACCCCTGAGATGTTCGTGTTCTCAAGGACACATCATATATCCTTGGCTTTCTCATTCTGTTCATTTTATGCATCATATTAGTTAGTTCAGTCGCTAGTCGTGTCCTGCTCTTTGCAACCCCATGAATCGCAACATGCTAGGCCTCCATGTCCATCACCAACTCCCGGAGTTTACCCAAATTCATGTCCATTGAGCTGCTGATGCCGTCCAGCCATCTCATCCTCTGTCATCCCCTTTTCCTCCTGCCCCCAGTCCTTCCCAGCATCAGGGTCTTTTCAATGAGTCAACTCTTCGCATGAGGTGGCCAAAGTATTGGAGTTTCAGCCTCAACATCAGTCCTTCCAATGAACACCCAGCACTGATCTGCTTTAGGATGGACTGGTTGGATCTCCTTGCAGTCCAAGGGACTCTGAAGAGTCTTCTCCAACACCATAGTTCAAAAGCATCAATTCTTTGGCACTCAGCTTTCTTTATAGTCCAACTCTCACATCCATACATGATTACTGGAAAAACCATAGCCTTGACTAGACTCATCTTTGTTGGCAAAGTAATGTCTCTGCTTTTTAATATGCTATCTAGGTTGGTCATAACTTTCCTTCCAAGGAGTAAGTGTCTTTTAATTTCATTGCTGCAGTCACCATCTGCAGTGATTTTGGAGCCCCCCAAAATAAAGTCTGACACTGTTTCTACTGTTTCCCCATCTATTTCCCATGAAGTGATGGGACCAGATGCCATGATCTTCGTTTTCTGAATGTTGAGCTTTAAGCCAACTTTTTCACTCTCCACTTTCATTTTCATCAAGAGGCTTTTTAGTTCCTTTTCACTATCTGCCATAAGGGTGGTGTCATCCTCATATCTGAGGTTATTGATATTTCTCCTGGCAATCTTGATTCCAGCTTGGGCTTCTTCCAGCCCAGCATTTCTCATGATGTGCTCTGCATATAAGCAGGGTGACAATATACAGTCTTGACGTACTCCTTCTCTTATTTGGAACCAGTCTGTTGTTCCATGTCCAGTTATAACTGTTGCTTCCTGACTTGCATACACATTTCTCAGGAGGTAGTTTAGGTGGTCTGGTATTCCCATCTCTTTCAGAATTTTCCATAGTTTATTGTGATCCACACAGTCAAAAGCTTTGGCATAGTCAATAAAGCAGAAATAGATATTTTTCTGAACTCTCTTGCTTTTTCCATGATCCAGCAGATGTTGGCAATTTGATCTCTGGTTCCTCTGCCTTTTCTAAAACCAGCTTGGACATCTGGAAGTTCACAGTTCAGATACTGCTGAAGCCTGGCTTGGAGAATTTGGAGTATTACTTTACTAGCGTGTGAGATGAGTGCAGTTGTTATAGTTTGAGCATTCTTTGGCATTTCCTTTCTTTGGGATTGGAATGAAAACTGACCTTTTCAAGTCTTGTGGCCACTGATGAGTTTTCCAAATTTGCTGGCATATTGAGCCAGCATCATCTTTTAGGATTTGAAATAGCTCAACTAGAATTCTATCACCTCCACTAGCTTTGTTTGTAGTGATGCTTTCTAAGGCCCACTTGACTTCACATTCCAGGATGTCTGGCTTTAGGTGAGTGATCACACCATCTTCATCTGGGTCATGAAGATCTTTTTGGTACAGTTCTTCTGTGTATTCTTACCACCTCTTCTTAATATCTTCTGCTTCTGTTAGGTCCATACCATTTCTGTCCTTTTTTGAGCCCATCTTTGCATGAAATGTTCCCTTGGTATCTCTAATTTTCTTGAAGAGATCGCTAGTCTTTCCCATTCTGTTGTTTTCCTCTATTTCTTTGCATTATATTGCTGAGGAAGGCTTTCTTCTGTCTCCTTGCTATTCTTTGGAACTCTGCATTCAAATGGAAATATCATTCCTATTCTTCTTTGCTTTTCGCTTCTCTTCTTTTCACAGGGATTTGATTTACATCATACCTGAATGGTGTAGTGGTTTTCCCTGCTTTCTTCAATTTGAGTCTGAATTTGGCAATAAAGAGTTCATGATCTGAGCCACAGTCACCCCCCGGTCTTGTTTTTCCTGACTGTATAGAGCTTCTCCATCTTTGGCTGCAAAGAATATAATCAATCTGATTTCGGTGTTGACCATCTGGTGATGTCCATGTGTAGAGTCTTCTCTTGTGTTGTTAGACGAGAGTGTTTGCTATGACCGGTGTGTTCTCTTGGCAAAACTCTATTAGCCTTTGCCCTGCTTCATTCTGTACTCCAAGGCCAAATTTGCCTGTTACCCCAGGCGTTTCTAGACTTCCTCCTTTTGCATTCCAGTCCCCTATAATGAAAAGGACATGTTTTTTGGGTGTTAGTTCTAAAAGGTCTTGCAAGTCTTCATAGAATGTGGGGTAGCTCCTCTCATGCCTGATATGGACATCATTAAAACATAAATAACTTTGTTGTCTAACAAATCCTACCTACTTCTCTGGGCATTCAAGGTCTCAGTATGGATTCAGAAACTATGTTTCAAGACTCAGTCCTCTCTACTCTGCTACTGGGAATCTTTTTCAGAACTTAACTCAGGTGACAGCTCAATGATGGTATGATCCCTATGGTGATATCTTCTCCGTTTCATTTTCCTCCTCTTCACATGGACAGAAGTAAGAAAAGGAAGTGCTACATGTTCGTGAATAGGAATGTAGAGTTCTCATCTCAGCCTTCTCACAAATTCTGCTTATGAATGCATACTTTTTCTTCTTAGGAGTCTGATAAAAATATATAGGTTAATAGAAGTTGCATCAATTCTATAACATATGGTGTTTAGCTTATAAAGATATGTGGTGAATAACGGACAGAGCATGTTTCTTGAGACAGTATTTTGTATGTATAAAGTTTGGATTGTCTGTTGAAATGAAAGTAATATCTTCCCGTTGGGCTCTTAATTTTTTGCAGGTTTAACCCCTTTAGGTTCTGGGCAACCTGGACTATCTGCTGTCACCTACCATATTTTGTGAACTTCTCTTCTCTTGTTGGTTTCCATCTGGGATCCACAGTGTGGTCTGAATCCAAGGTCATCTAAATGTGTTATGTCCTGTCTTCCTACAAACACTGGTTCTTCTTCTATGCACAGAGCTTGGACAGTGAGGATCATAGGAAAAATTTTGCTCTGGCCTTTTAACTTGCTATCTTAATTCAACTTTTGTGACATGTTCTTGTGAATTGCAAACTCATATGTTGGATAGTGAGGTTAAATTCTCCTGTTGTTCAGTCGCTAAATTGTGTCCTATTCTTTGTGACCCTGTGGACTGCAACACTTCACCTGCTTCCTGTTCTTCACCATCTCCTGGAGTTTTTCTCAAACTCATGTCCATTGAGTCAGTGATGCCATATTATCACTTTTTTTTTGGTCTGAATATGTACTATATTTGTTCATTTAGAGCTTCTTCAAACTGGTTCTTGTATAATGGTGTGATATGCCAGAGTTTAACCACTTTTCTATGTATGGCCATTTAGATTGCTTTCAATATTTTGCAACTACAATGCTGAAATGAACAGACCTACAAACCTTCTTATATTTTTTTCTTTTCTTTTCTTTTTTTTTTTTGCTATTTCTTCAGGGTAGATTACTGGACGTGAGATTGTGGAGTCAAAAGGTAAGAGCATATGGTTTTGTTAAATGTGGACAAAGTCCTCTCCAGAAGGGTATGCTACATTGTATTCTCACCCTCTCCTTTTCTTTTTCTTTTTTTTTTTGCATTTTATTCTCCAAGAAATGAACTTTTTCCTTCGTATCTCATCTCTTGACTTCATCACAAAATTTGCTTGGAAGCTCCACTTCTTCATATGTAGGTCAATGGGTTGAGCAAAACTGAGCTCTCTCAGGTCAGGTGTATAGTATCAATAGTAGGTAGCTTACATCTAGAGAAATGTGTCAAATATGCCTCTGTACTTTGAAATGCAGACACTGTCCTCATCTAGCCTTGGTCCTGATTTCTCCTAAGTCTGTCTCTGAGCAGAGTCTGGGTCAGACGGAGTGATTCAGACTCCCCAGTGGCTTCCTCCTCTTACTGTTCAGTATGGCCCCTGGAGCTGCCAGGGCCCATCTTGTCTTCCATTCACTGGTTCCTAATCTTTGTATCTGCATTTACATGTTTCTCACCAGGCCTGATACCTCAATGTGACTCTTATTCTGTTGGTTTTTTACTCAATTGGGTTTTCAGATTTTGACCTCTCTGTTTTTGAAATTTTATTTTTAGTTTATTCTTTATCACTTCCGTATGTATTAGCTTGCATATTGCTTTAAATTCATTCAGGTAATCAAGCTACCATTATTTCTTCTGAATTCTTCTGAATTCTACTCTACATAGTGTATTTATTTACACATTTTTAGGCATGACCTCTTTAACTAGGCCTGGATGATTTGATAATTTTGTTGAGTTAAAAGCAGCAAAAGCCTTCTGTTAGTAGTCTTTTCTGAGACGTTTTAATTTCAATGTCTCAGTCTTGACAACTTGAGGTGATCATGACTTAACATTTGTTAGCTCTTTGAGATACAAATAAACATAGAGTATAACACCCTCATTTTCAGTCTTATCCTATAATGAAGAATGATTTGCTTCCACTGTAGAGTTGATTGTTTCTGATTTGCTCACACTGAGGGCTTATTTCTAATAGGAGGTGAATCCTGTCCCCTATTTAGTTTACCAATTCTGCAGAGGAAAATAGTAAAACAACAACAACAACAAAAAAAAACGCCCATTTTTTTTCTATAATTAGGACCCATTTCCTCTTACAACAGGCCTGTAAGATTTGTTGGATAGGGTGATAGTCTGTTCAACTTTATAGCATAAGCATAACATGATAAAATGGAAATCAATCAGTGGCTGACTCAGTGAAGGCTAGATAACTTGATGATGAAAGTCCATGTGAAGAGAGAGGTCCCAGTCTTCTGGCCATCCCACTCAGGCCACAGACTTGTGGACGAGGCAGTGCAAGGTCCTCCACCTCCTACAGATTCACACATAGAATACAGCCATGTGACTGAGACCAGGTGAGTCCAGGAAAAGAACTACCCACTCAACTCTCATAATATTTCTCATATTATGAGAAATAAAATAATTTTTGCTTTTATTCAATAGGTTTGTGGTGTTTCTTATGTAGCAACAGACAATAGAATCCACCAGTTGGTAAAGCTCTTTGGCATTATATACTAAAGTTTAACATAAATACCCAAGGACTTGGCCATTTCACTCTTAAATATATTGCTATCAGAAATGTATGCACATGCACACCAAGGAAATACATATAATGATCATATCAGCAATATTTGTAATACTTCAGCAGTGAAAATAGCCAAATTGTTCATAACTGGATAAGTACCTTGTAGTATATTTGCACTGTATAACATAACTTCTAATAATTACTATGAAAAGACTTAAAGCATGAAAATGACAAAATTACAGCTAAATCTAACAACATGGATGAATCTCTTAGTGGTAATGTTGAATGAAAGGAGCCAGACACAGTAGAATCCATATTGTTTGATTCCATCTATGTAAAGTTGACAAGCAAGCAGATCTAATGTCTGGTGTTAAAAGCCAGGTAGTAGCTATTCAGTTCAGTTCAGTTCAGTCACTCAGTCGTGTCCGACTCTTTGCGACCCCATGAATTGCAGCACACCAGGCCTCCCTGTCCATCTCCAACTTCCAGAGTTCACTCAAACTCATGTCCATTGAGTGGTGATGCCATCCATCCATTTCAGCCTCTGTCGGACTCTTCTCCTCCTGCCCCCAATCCCTCCCAGCATCAGAGTCTTTTCCAGTGAGTCAACTCTTTGCATGAGGTGGCCAAAGTACTGGAGTTTCAGCTTTAGCATCATTCCTTCCAAAGAACACCCAGGACTGATCTCCTATCAGGGAAACAGAAATTGATTTTAGGGAAGATGGAAACTTATTGTGAATTGTGTATAATGTAAAGGAAAATATGATGAATTCTTCATATCTTGAAGTAAAGACAGTTTATGCATCTCCTTTTTAGAATGTTTCTTGGGAGATAATTGGGCAAGAGTCAGTTTTTTAAATGTAAGTTTCATGTGTACTGCATTATAATTTGACATTGGTATACACAACAAAGTGATCACAACCACAAGTTTAATTGCCATCGATCACACTGCAGTTGACTCTCTTCACCAATTTTGTCTACCCCTTACTCCCCCTTCCTCTTTGGTAATCACCAGTTGTTTGCTGTATCTATGAGTGTCTTTTGTTCTATTTTGTTTGCTCATCTGCTTTTTTTAAGATTCCACATATGAGTGATATAGTGTGGTATTTGCTTTCCTCCTCTTGAGTTATTTCACTTTGGATAATACCTTCAAGGTCCATCTATGTTGTTGCAAATGGCAGAATTTCATTCTGTTTAATGGCCGAGTAGTATTTATTTTATGTGTAAACCATTCATCTTCTTTATCCATTCATCTGTTGATAGGCACTTGTGTTGTTTCCATATCTTAGCTATTGCACATAATGCTATAAATATAGGTGTCATGTGTGTGTGTATGCTTAGTTGCTTAGTTGTGCCTGACTCTTCTCTACCTCATGGACTATAGCCCACCAGGCTGCTCTATCCATGGATTTCCCAGGCAAGAATACTGGAATGGGTTGCCATTTCCTCTTCCAGGGACTCTTCCTGACCCAGGGATCAAACCCTGGTCTCCTGCATTGCAGGCAAATTCTTTGTCTGCAGCTACTAAGGAAGCCCATGGCTATGCATATATCCTTTCAAATTAGTTTTGTGTTCTTTGGGTAAATACTCAGAATTGGAACAGCTGGGTCATATTGTAGTTCCAGTTTTTTTGGAGGAAACGTTATACTATTTTCCATAGTTGCTGGACCAATCTCTATATTTTCTCTAAAATTTTGAATGCCAATAAAACTTCCCAGGGACTGGCAGCTTTATAACCTTGAGAGGTCTCCAAGTGCTTCAGCTCTGTTCCTTCTGAAATATGAATAGCTAGAAAGTTAGAGCCCCAGGCTCCCTGACACCTTGAGAGTTTAAACTAGGCTCAATCCTGGCTGTAAACATTTCTCTTCAGGGAGATGAGAGAAATTAGAATATTCTTTTAGATGAGGGTAATTAACCAAACAATGAATACCTCAGTTCCCACGTTAGCATAGGTTGAACTCTAAAAGGAAGGTACAGAAGGTTCAGCATATGACAGCAAAATGTGCTGTTCTGTCTACTAATGGGAAAATGGGATACAATTGACTCTGAGAAAATATGTTATATACTAAAAATTGTGCAATGCAAAAAGGTTCAACTGCTTGCATCTATAAGGAACATGATTTTATTCTTTCTAGTCATTTCAGTCTATCTATATGCATGTACTATATGCATGTGCATGCGTGCATGCTAAGTTGCTTCAGTCATGTACGACTCTTTGTGACCCTATGGACTGTAGCCTGCTAGGCTCCTCTGTTCATGGGATTCTCCAGGTAAGAATCCTGGAGTGGGTTGCCATGCCCTTCTCCAGGGGATCTTCCCAACCCAGGGATTGAACTGGAGTCTTCTATATCTCTTGCATTGGCAGGCAGGTTCTTTACCACTAGTGTGACCTGGCAAGCCTATGCATGTAGTATGTACTGCTTATTCAGTAAAATAACAAATTTCCTTTTGTTTTATTGGTTATGGAGACAATTTTATTTGTTAAGACTTTTAATTCACCAATAATATGAAAGAATGAATTTCCTGCCTACACTACATATCCCTTTCCAGATGACCAAAGTTATTGTCTATAGATAAATTTGGGCATGTTGGTTGTGAATATTCATCATAGATACAAAATTCTTTTATTTATGGAAACATTTATAAGCTAATAATAAAAACCTTGATTACTATGTGTGTCATTCTTAGAATTTCTAGTTCATGGTTTGGATTTTAGTTTATTATTTTTATTTTTTCTGTGACTAATGAATTTTTTAAATGACTTTGAATTATTTTACAGTCATGGAAGAACATATACATAATAGTAAAGTAATTATCTTTTGAAAAAACCTTTTATTTTAAGAAAAAAAATTCTGCTAGGTGTTTGGTATTGAAATTCATCTGTCATTTTTTTATATACAAGTATTTAATAATCAATGACATTGTGCAAAGTCAGTCTTATATAGTGTTCAGTGTACACAGATGAATTATCTTAGGTAGGTTACATAGGAAATGTGGTCACCATGAGGGATTTTACTCCTCTTGGTCTGGCTTGAAAGCAGGAGCAACTGGTGAAGTTGCAGGGTGCAGTGAAGGTGTTTATCCTAGTAAGCTCACGTGTGCATGCTTAGTCACTAAGTTGTGTCTGACTCTCTGCGATCCCATGGACTGTATCCCACCAGGCTCCTCTGTCCATGTGTAAGTAGGAGACAAAGATTCAGAACAATAGTAGGCTGGGCTGGAAAAAAATTATTTTTCTCATGTGGTAATTAACATCAAAATATTTCAGAATAATAGTGTGTTGTGTGTGTTTAAATGTAGACTCCAATTTATTCTCATAGGGTGGTTAACAGAATGTGACTTGACAAATCTAGAGTAAAACATTTTAAGATAAGTTGGTTTTGTACAGGAAGTCCTCTGAATTAACAACATGGAGTTTGCTAAGTGGCATCAGTTCAGTTCCGTTCCATGGTCAGTCATACCTGACTCTTCGCGACCCCATGGACTGCAGCAGGCCAGGCTTCCTTGTTCATCACTAACTCCTGGAGCTTGCTCAAACTCATGTCCATCAAGTTGGTGATGCCATCAAACTGATGTCCATTGAGTTGGTGATGGGCTTTCCTGATAGCTCAGGTGGTAAAGAATAGGCCTACATTGCAGGAGGCCCTGGTTCTATTCCTGGGTGGGGAAGATCCCCTGGAGATGTGAAATGGCATAAGAGTCAACAATAATAATGACAATGACATCCGTGTGGCTTAAAACATGTGATAGGTTAGGAGAACTGAGCAAGTCCCAGCCCCCTTTTCTGAACAGGAAGTAAGGTAGGAAACTGTGGCTTCTGCCAGCTTTGTGTGTTCCAAGGTTCGCTCCTGTTGCCCTGCCTCTCCCCACCCCAGGGAGGACCAGGCCCTGAGAGAACTTCAAGTCCAGAGGACCTGCCACATTTGCTCACAGCTGCTCACCATGGACCAGGCTTTTGCTTCATGGAGCAGGACTTTCCCAGGCTGCAGGCTGATTGCTTGAATGTTCTTGCCTGTGTTATACGCAATGTTCACATAACTAGCAGAATTGAACATGAGCCCAAGGAGACCAAAGGAGACCCCTTGACACTGTCTTTTCAGTTCTGCTTCTTTAAAAAGTCATATCTTGTATTCTTGAAGAGAAATCTCTTGTGTTGTTTGCAATTCTAATGAGTTCCTGCAACCCATCTGTAGCACTGAAGAATTGCCTTAATAAATACATCCTGTGAGGACTATGTAATACCCAGTCAACAGATGAGAGACCTTTGTGAGGCAGGCCATATGCAAGTCTGAGGAGAAGAGGTAAGGAATGTAGAAATGTCCAGAGTAGCCCACTTCTTCCCAATGTTGGTAGAACATTGGGAAGCTCACTTCTACCAAATGTTGTGATAAAAGAATGATTATGATGTTGCCTTCCTACAGAATTGCTCAACAAGTACTTGTATAGATCTTTGATTCCATCAGTAATTTAACATATGTTATGAAGTATGGAAGAGGCCTTTCACCTGGAGCTTTGTCTTGAGATATGTATAACTTTACTACAATAGACAACCACTTAGTACTGAACATTAGAGTTGGGCAGATTCCTTTCACTCTGCTGTAACTGTCCAGTCCCTCACTCTTAACCACTTCATTTCTCTAAACCATGATCACTTCCTGGCACAAATGGGTGTGCCCGTTTCTTGTTTGCATTACTTGCTATGTGTGTCGGAGAGACTTGATGGGGAAGCAGAACTCCTCACTGCCCCCCCACCATCCAGACTTCCGGTATTCAGGGCATTCCTCTAGTGACACCAGAGGGTCTTTGGGGAGTGGACCAGCTGTGAAACTTATTCCAGAGACTTTGGTCAGAGAAGTGGCAACTGAAGCTTAACTCACAACCCTTAAGAAAGCAGAGTCATGCTGTAGATGCCACAGTCTGTCAGTCTGTGACTGTCATGTTCAGTGAGAAATGGATCTCCATATCAAAAGCACAGCTTTATTTCAACAGAAGCTCCTTAGGCAACTGACAATTATGGTGACAACCAAAGTATTGCCAATCACAGGCTGTTTCTTCACTATTTTAAACAGTATCATTGTTCTGTGGGCCAAAGGTGGTTACTTCATTGCTGTATAGTTTTCTGACATAGAAACTCAAGGAACCCAGAGGATGTGGGGGTATCCAGTCCCTTCCAGAGAAAAACAGCAGGTTCAAATGGGTGTGCATGTGCTTTCCACCCAAGTCCTCCTCTATATTGGCTAAAAACTGCCATAGAAAGGGCTCATTTGCTTAGATTTATAAATGACATGATTTTATCCTTTCTAGTCATTATAGTCTACCTATACGCATGTACTGTCATGCATGTGTGCTCAGCTGTGTCTGACTCTGCAATCCCATGGACTGTAACCTGCTAGGCTCCTCTGTTTAGGGATTGTCCAGGCAAGAATACTGGAGTGGCTTGCCATTTCCTCCTCCAGGGTATCTTCCTGACCGAGGAATCGAACCTGCGTCTCCTGCATTGCAGGCGGATTCTTTACCTCTGAGCCACCAGGGAAGCCCCATAGGCACGTGCTGCTGCTGCTGCTAAGTTGCTTGTCACGTTCGACTCTGTGCAACCCCATAGACGGCAGCCCACCAGGCTCCGCTGTCCTTGGGATTCTCCAGGCAAGAACATTGGAGTGGGTTGCCATTTCCTTCTCCAGTGCATGAAAGTGAAAAGTGAAAGTGAAGTCGCTCACTCATGTCTGACTCTTTGCGACCCCATGGACTGCAGCCTACCAGGCTCCTCTATCCATGGGATTTTCCAGAAAAGAGTACTGGAGTCGGGTGCCATTGCCTTCTCCAATAGGTACGTGCTAGGTATAGTTTATTCAATAATGTAAAAAATATCCTCTTTATACATCATTAAGAAGAGGAATTTCTTTAAGACTTTTAATTTACCAATAATATGAAGGATTGAATTTTTGCTTACATTTCACACCTCTCTCCAGATGACCAAAGTTACCATCTGTAGATAAATTCGCATATGTTTGTTGTGAATAAATCAATTCATAGTAGGTACATAACTGTTCTCTTTATAAAAGCATTTGTACAGCAATAATAAATACACCAGAGCCTTGAACATTATTTCCACCATAAACACCATTTCCATCTCATTGTTAGGATTGTAGGTTATTACTTTTATACTTTTCTGTGAATAGTGAATTTTTTAAAATGATTTTGAATTCTTTTATAATTATAGAATAACACATGCACAACAGGAAAATACTTTTCCTTTGAAAAAGAGAAAGATTTATTTTCAAGAGAAAATTTCCTGCTAGGTGATGGGTATTGAAATCCATTGTCATACATTTGTTAGGTGAGTATTAAGCAATTAATAACGTTACACAATATCTGTCATACAGAGTGTCTGATGTACACAGATGAATTATCTTAATAGAGTTGCTTACATAGAAATGAGGCTGCAAGAAGAGATTTTACTAGTCCTCTTGGTTTAGACAGAAACCAGCGGTAATTGATTTAGTTTCTGGGTGCCATACAGGTGTTTTATTCTAGCGAGCAAATAGGAAACCAAGATTCAGAAAACTGGCAGGTTGGAACTGGAAAAAGTTATTTTTTCCAAGTGGTAATTAACATTAAAATACTTCAGAATAATAAGTGTGCTCTTTATGTTTAGATGCTGACTCCAATTAATGCCCATAGGGTGATTAATAGAATGTGAATTGACCAAATCTAGAATGAAACATTTCAAGGTGATTTTGTACAGGAGGTCTTCTTATCTGAATTAACAGCAAGGAGTTTGTTAAGTGGCATAAGAATTAGCAATGAAGTCAGTGTGGCTTAAAACATGTGATATGTTCGGAGAACTGAACAGATCTCAACCTCCTTGCACGAACAGGACATAAGGAGGGAGGGGCCATGGCTTTGCTAGCTTGCATGTTCCAAGGTTCACTCCTGTTGCCCCACTTCTCCCCACCCCAGAGGGAGCCCAGGCCCTGAGAGAACTTCAAGCCCAGAGGACTTGCCACAGCTGCTCACCATGGACCAGGCCTTTGCTTCAGAGCAGTACTTCCCCAGACTGCAGATTGGTTGTTTAAATGTTCTTGCCTGTGTTACACTCAATGTTCACACAACTAGCAGAATATAATCTGAACCTCAAGAGATCAAAGGAGCTCACGACACTTTGCTAGTCCTGCTTCCTTAAGAAGCTATTTCCCATATTCTTGAAGAGAAGTCTTTTTTCCAATCTCTGCATTACTGCTTCTGTTTTTAATTTTAATAACTGTGTTTATGTTTCAATAAGTAAGAATTCTTACAAAGTATAAAAGTCACAGAGGAATATGCCATGAAGTTAGTTATCCTCTCATATTATCATATTTATCTCATTGTGCCCACAGATACCAATTTCTTTATTTTCCAAGACAGATGATAATATGCGCATATATTCATTATTTTTTCAATCAGTAGTACAACTATACACACTTTCTGCACCTTGAGATTTTTCCACGTTAGCACAAATAGAGTTTCACTTTTCATTTCAGTGACTGTAGAGTTCTCCTGTGTTTAAGTGTGTCTCAGGATTTATCTCACTAGTGTGTGACAGAGGGACTTTGAAGTTTCCAGTCTTCTGGAATTGCAACAATTTTGTGACAAATAAACTACTATATATGTCATTTGCAACTTGGGTAAAAAATCTGTAAGATAAATGGCTAAACATGGACTTCTGTATCAGCAGTACTTGCATTTAAATCTTTGATACATATTTGTACCAATTTGCACTCTCTCTAGCATTTATCAGAGACCCCCAATTTCCTGGTACCCTTGCCAGCCAGTGTCCTTTCAAACTCTTCTTTCTGGCCCATCAGGGAGGTGACACATGTCCCTCCTAATTTTACCTTGTACATCATTTATAATCAGTAAAGTTACACATATTTATTCTGTTGGTATATTTTTGCCCATTTAAAAATGTGTTGGTTTTTTTCTCATTGATTTATAAGGGCTCATTATAACTTAAAGAATTGATCTCCAAGACTTTATTATAGACTGCGAATGTTCTTCCTCTTCTCATTTGTTTCTTGTTTTTCCTAACACTTATCTATAATTAGTCATTATCTTCCAACTTGTTTCCATTTTTTAAAAAATATAAATTTATTTTAACTGGAGGTTACTTACTTTACAATATTGTATTGGTTTTGCCATACGTCAACATGAATCTGCCACAGGTATACACGTCTTCCCCATCCTGAACCCCCTCCCTCCTCCCTCCCCGTACCATCCATCTGGGTCATCTCCGTGCACCAGCCCCAAGCGTCCAGTATCATGCATTGAACCTGGACTGGTGATTTGTTTCATATATGATATTATACATGTTTCAATGCCATTCTCCCAAATCATCCCACCCTCGCCCTCTCCCACAGAATCCAAAAGACTGTTCACTACATCTGTGTCTCTTTTGCTGTCTCGCATACAGGGTTATCATTACCATCTTTCTAAATTCCATAGATATGCGTTAGTATACTATATTGTCGTTTTTCTTTCTGGCTTACTTCACTCTGGATAATAGGCTCCAGTTTCATCCACCTCATTAGAACTGATTCAAATGTATTCTTTTTAATGGCTGAGTAATCCTCCATTGTGTATATGTACCACAGCTTTCTTATCCATTCATCTGCTGATGGACATCTAGGTTGCTTCCATCTCCTGGCTATTATAAACAGTGATGCGATGAACATTGGGGTACACGTGTCCCTTTCAATTCTGGTTTCCTTGGTGTGTATGCCCAGCAGTGGGATTGCTGGGTCATATAGCAGTTCTATTTCCAGTTTTTTAAGGAATCTCCACACTGTTCTCCATAGTGGCTGTACTAGTTTGCATTCCCACCAACAGTGTAAGAGGGTTCCCTTTTCTCCACACCGTCTCCAGCATTTATTGCTTGTAGACTTTTGGATATCAGCCATTCTGACTGGCGTGAAATGCTACCTCATTGTGGTCTTGATTTGCATTTCTCTGATAATGAGTGATGTTGAGCATCTTTTCATGTGTTTGTTATCCATCTGTATGTCTTCTTTGCAGAAATGTCTGTTTAGTTCTTTGGCCCATTTTTTGATTGGGTCGTTTATTTTTCTGGAATTGAGCTGCAGGAGTTGCTTGTATATTTTTGAGATTAGTTCTTTATCAGTTGCTTCATTTGCTATTATTTTCTCCCTTTCTGAAGGCTGTCTTTTCACCTTGCTTATAGTTTCCTTTGTTGTGCAGAAGATTTTAAGTTTAATTAGGTCTCATTTGTTTATTGTTGCTTTTATTTCCAATATTCTGGGAGGTGGATCATAGAGGATCCTGCTGTGATTTATGTCGGAGAGTGTTTCACCTATGTTCTCCTCTAGGAGTTTTATAATTTCTGATCTTACATTTAGATTTTTAATCCATTTTGAGTTTCTTTTTGTGTACGGTGTTAGAAAGTGATCTAGTTTCATTTTTTTACAGGCGGTTGACCAGTTTTCCCAGCACCACTTGTTAAAGAGATTGTCTTTAATCCATTGTATATTCTTGCTTCCTTTGTCAAAGATAAGGTATCCATAGGTATGTGGATTTATCTCTGGGCTTTCTATTTTGTTCCATTGATCTATATTTCTGTCTTTGTGCCAGAATCATACTGTCTTAATGACTGTGGCTTTGTAGTAGAGCCTGAAGTCAGGCAGCTTGATTCCTCCAGTTCCATTGTTCTTTCTCAAGATTGCTTTGGCTATTTGAGGGTTTTTTTGTATTTCCATACAAATTGTGAAATTATTTGTTCTAGTTCTGTGAAAAATACCATTGATAGCTTGATAGGGATTGCATTGAATCTGTAGATGGCTTTGTGTAGTATTCTCATTTTCACTATTTTGATTCTTCCGGTCTACTTACATGGTATATTTCTCCATGTATTAGTGTCCTCTTTGATTTCTTTCACCAGTGTTTTATAGTTTTCTATATATAGGTCTTTAGTTTCTTTAGGTAGATATATTCCTAAGTATTTTATTCTTTTCATTGCAATGGTGAATGGAATTGTTTCCTTAATTTCTCTTTCTATTTTCTCATTATTAGTGTATAGGAATGCAAGGGATTTCTGTGTATTGATTTTATATCCTGCAACTTTACTGTATTCATCGATTAGCTCTAGTAATTTTCTGGTGGAGTCTTTAGGGTTTTCTAAGTAGAGGATCATGTCATCTGCAAACAGTGAGAGTTTTATTTCTTCTTTTCCAATTTGGATTCCTTTTATTCCTTTTTCTACTCTGATTGCTGTGGCCAAACCTTCTAAAACTATGTTGAATAATAATGGTGTAAGTGGGCACCCTTGTCTTGTTCCTGACTTTAGGGGAAATGCTTTCAACTTTTCACCATTGAGAATAATGTTTACTGTGGGTTTGTCATATATAGCTTTTATTATGTTGAGGTATGTTCTTTCTCTTCCTGCTTTCTGGAGAGTTTTTATCATAAATGGATGTTGAATTTTGTCAAAGGCTTTCCCTGCATCTATTGAGATAATCATATGGCTTTTATTTTTCAATTTGTTAATGTGGTGTATTACATTGATTGATTTGTGGATATTGAAGACTCCTTGCATCCCCGGGATAAAGCCCACTTGGTCACGGTGTATGATCTTTTTGAGTTGTCGGATTCTGATTGCTAGAATTTTCATTCAAAATTGTGTGGGTTATTTAGTTATTTATTTATTTATTTTTTGCATATCAAGCACTGGTAATCACTTTTGTAATAACTTTAGTAATTCTTTGGTAATCAGTTTTTAAGCTCCTCTTGAACAAAACTATCATGACATATATATTTTAAAAATGAACTGTATTGTTACACTACTAAAACATAAGAAGCCTTTCAAAATATACTTAGGAGGGTTTCTCAGCCCCTTTCATACGATCACTGAGAAGTTTCAGTCCCATACCAACTACTTTATAAGGCCCAGGGAGTACTGCAACTAATGCCATGCTCGCCATATCAAGGACATCTGAAATATTGAAGGACTTTTCAGTTGTTCGAATACCTTCTTTTAGTTGATCTATCTCTTTATCTAACGCCTCAGCTTCCTTTTTGAATCCATCTGTGAGTAACTCTTTTTGCATCTGTAAAAAGGAGAGTCCCTTTTTGAAAATACCCCAAATCAGCATTTTGCATCAAACAACTACAGTTGATATGCATGTGTGTCTATGTCTCTAACACTTTAGATTTTTTTAATATTATTCTAATATTTGCAAACATTTGCAATACAGAAGGGAGAGCATCCAGGGTTTAGAGATTCCCATGTTCCTTCAACACCATCTTCTTGGGTACAGAGAAGCTGGGTATAGGTCAGGTCTGAAAACTACCCCAGGGAGAGGTTCCAGCCTTATCAATACACTTTGGGAGAACATGTAGGTGAGTTCTAAATATTTGTCAGTTTCACTGAGGTAGAATGACCAGACACATGTGACCAAAATGGCACTGCTGACTCACTTCAGAACTCTAGCTATCAAACTCCAGGCAGGGACAAAGAATGTATTCATTTTAGGGATATAAAAGGAATCAGGAGACCTGATCAGGAAACAAGTGTAGCAAAGTTTATAGCTTTCAGCATCCAGTATTTTATACCAGGCACAATCTGATATTTTCAGGAGCAGATGGAACTATTCCAGGTCTCTGACGGTTGTATCCCAAATTCTAAGGACTCTAAGACTGAGGTCCTGTTCACTTGGGAACAAATGTGATGCTATAATCACCATGAGCAGCAGTCCAGGAGCCTGGGCCATGTTATTTGTCCCATTGAAACCCTAACACTACAGAAGGTGCTGAGTCTTACAGACATAAACCGATTCACATCTCTGATGTTACAGTGAATCCTATGTTTTTGTATTTCCTTCTGGGATCTGACTTAAGGTCAAATTCCTATCCCTTTATTCCTGAGGAGTTAGGGTCTCCCCATCAGGCCCCACCCAGGCCCATCTAGACTTACCTTCAGCTTGTGCTCCAGCATCGTTTCCTGCTTTCTCAGAAGGTTTTCTCTTTCCCTTTCCATCTTCTCTTGCAGTTGGGCCAGGTTTTCTTTGAAGCTTCTCTCTTGTGCCTCCACTTTTTGTTCTTCTTCATTCTGTTTCTCTCTTAGAAGCTCCTGTTCCCTCTCAGCTGCATCCTTCTTGGCACACTCAGCTGTTTCACAAGAATTTTAAAGAGGGGAGAACATGACTTATGTTGAGCTGTCAGCTCCTTTGCTCAGAGATAAAGTGGCTTTAATATTGTGGAATGGAGTCTGACTGTTCCTGCTACCACATCAGATAACATCTTTCAGCATATGATGTAAAGCACTGATTGGATGTACATATAACCCAAATTCCCCCATTTACTTCCATATATAGCAGAGAGGTTCCATGGAAGAAGAGGAAGCTCTGGTGTCAGGAAATGTTTGCTCCCACACCTGCCAAAAGACAACAGGAGCCACCTTCCCCTCTGAGAGCTCAGTCCTCCCCTGTACCTGCCATGGCCTTGTCCCCAGCAGTGAGGGCCTGGTCTGCCTGCAGGATGGCTTCCTCTACTCCTGCCTGTGACTGCAGGTAGCTCTGGAGAACCTGGTTGGCCTGAGGAATCAAGAAGGAGCAAAGACTTGTCAGGTAGAAAAGATGTAGTGTCTTGCTGTAGAAATTATTGTTCAGTAAACTATAGACTGCATCCTGTAAATTCTCCATCCTTTGAAGGCTCCCCAAATGGTTACAGACCTGAGAATTATGTGCATGTCTACAAACACGCATGGAGCATTTGCTTGGAAGGCCAGCAGAGCTGATTTTCAGGAGTCCCAGAGAGCCTGGGTAAATAAGAGTCTTAGGCCTTACAGTGCTGCTGCTGCTCAGTCGCTTCAGTCGTGTCCGACTCTGTGCAACCCCATAGACAGCAGCCCACCAGGCTCCGCCTGGGATTCTCCAGGCAAGAACACTGGAGTGGGTTGATCTCACGTGTCCCAGGACCCAGAGAATAAATAGTAACTTGATAGGAGCCTGAGTCAGACCTACCTGCTGACCCTGGAGAGTCTCCCAGATTGGCTGGAGGCAACTGGAGCTTCACCTGGGGACATAGACACTGGCAGAAGACATTCTGGGAAGCTCCTTCCGCTACTTGGACACTGGTGCTGGTGAGCGCCGTTTTGGAACCTTTCCTCTATCTTATTAGCCCTAAGACCCAGCCCTGCCCTAATGCAATGGTCTGCAGATGCCAGTCCTGGGATGCCTCAGGCCAAGCAACTGACTAGACATGCATGCAGCCCCATCCACCAGCAGATCTCCTGAGCCCACAGCTGCCTCTGGACATGGCTGTGCCTACCAGAGGGCCAGGGACCCAGTCCCATTCACCAAGGGGACTGAGACCTGAAACTCTCCAGCCAGAGACCCTGCGAGACATCAGGGGAAGATACCGGGTACAAAAGACCTCAGTTTCTTAGTCTGCAGGGCCAGTCCACTCACTAGCAGGCCATGTTATTCCTGGGACCAGCTGGGTTCAAGACCACCTGGACCAATATCAGGCCAACACAATCTTCAAAATCCCTCAGATCTAGGAGCCTAATGGCTCTACCATGGTCAACACATGCTCTGGAACTCCTGGACCCTGCACCCAGACCCCAGGACATGGCTCTCTCCTCTAGTAGGGTGTTACTAGATCTAGGACCTGGCTGACCCACCAGTGAGCAGCCAACAGACCTGGGATCTCCTGGACTCTTACTCAACTCATCAGAAAAACAGCACTAGACTCAGAACCCTCCTGGGGTTCCAAGTCAGCCTCCTCATGACCAGCTGTCTCCGTGCAAATCAGGATCTGGCAACCAAATGAACCAACAAAGACCCTTTGACTCTAATCTGCTGCTCTTTCCCAATCCTATTGCTCCTCACCTTAACTCCTTTCCTGGGAACCAGTGTATAGTCTTGTTCAAACTTGTTCCTTGCTTCTAAATAGAGACTGTGTCCTCCAGGGACAAAGAATGTGCCTCCTGAAATACATTTCACCAAGGATTCTGAAAGCTGCTTAAGCTCAGCCTCACAATATTTGACAGAAGCCTCTTCATTCTGGATCATGAAACTGTCCTTCTTTTTCTCCATGATGTCCTGCCAAGGAAATAAGGGAAAATTTAATAGAAAGAAGTTGTTAGACAGGATGGTCCGGCTGTGCCCCCTTGGAAGAAGCAGTCTGACAGCATCAGGGCACATGAGACTCAGAATAATAGACATGGAGTCAGGCGTCAGTTGTAGTCCCAGTTCTGACCAACTCTTTGTGTGACTTGTATGAAGTCCCCTAAATTCCCTGGGCTCAGTGTCAACATCTGTGCAATGAATGGGTTGGCAGAAGCACAGTACTACTTTAACAGATTAGCATTAATAGTGATCTATCCATCCATCACCAATGAACAACGAAAAGACAATTATGACTGAAAGTAGGGCTTCTTCTGCCAACTTGGATGGTAAGGATAAAACATACATACATAGGAAATCAAGTTCCTACTAATGAATTAACTATACACTGAGCAGGGCTTCCCAGCTGACACAGTGGTAAAGAATCCGCATGCCAGTGCAGGACATGCAACAGATGCTGGTTCAATCCTTGGGTTGGGAAGATCCCCTGTAGGAAATGGCAGCTCACTCCAGTATTCTTGCCTGGAAAATTCTGTGGACAGAGGAGCCTGGGGGGCTATAATCCGTGGGATCTCAGAGTGAGACGTGACTTAGTGAAACAACACCACACCAATTAGAGTTTTCAATTTTTCTTATATTCTCATCTTATTGAGAATTTGAGTGTGTGAAAATACAGGAAAATAAATTTTTTGCTTGTACTTATAAATTCCAATCAGGCTTGCTTTCTCAATACAAAGAAGAGATTTGTGTAACTTATAATGGTCAAGCAAGACTGAAAGTCAGACTTTCAGTGAAGGTGCTAATGGTAAGCAGAATTGTGATCTCCAAGAGTTCTCTTTCCCAGGGTCCACACTCTACCTAATCCCTGGACTTGTGAATATGATGAACAATTATTCTGTGTACAGACTAAATTGCATGGAACATGTTGACTTTACAAAATGGAGATTACCCAGGTGGATATTACCTGGTCACACTTGCACTTTACATGTTATTCTTCTCCAGTTGGTGGCAGAAGTGGTAATCCAAGAGATTAGAAATAGAAGAACAAAACAGTGTACCATTGCTGCGCTGAATATGGAGGGGAGTTCCCCAGAATGTCCATGTGGATACCAAGTCAATGTGAACCTTGATTTTAGCTATGGGACACCAAGCAGAATACCCACAGACGCTGGGTGGGATCTGACCTGAGGAATGATAACCTAATAGATGTGTGTTGTTTCAAGTTGCTAAGAGCAGAGTAATTTGTTTTGCCACAACAGAAAATAAGAAGCCCAATTTTTAGAAAATTGATAATCTGTAGCCTGTAGAGCCCTATCAAACATTAGAATCTAAACTCCTTTCATGACAAGAAGCACAGGAACCATTTTGTCAAAAAGGGGGAGTCTCAGCATCACTCCAAAAGAATGGAAGCATATATTCTAGGACACATTACCACGAGCTTCTTCTGGAACATCAGCTTGTCATCCTTGAAAGAGCGCTCCATGAAGATGGCAATGGCTTCCTTCTCACAGGCTGTGTGCACCTCCAGCAGCTCCTGGAGTGTGTCTGTGGGAAGGTTCAGTCGCTGGGTCATCTGCTCATTGTAGTGATCAGCCGCCTTCTGCACGGCTGCTGAGTTCTCACGCTCAGCCAGAGTTATTACTGCGTTCTCTAAACAGGGAACTCCTCCACTGTTGATGGCATTTACATAGGCCTCCACCAGAGTCCCCAACCCTGAAAGATACATAATATTTATTAAGTGGAGAGAGAATTCTTGCCTGTTTTATAGGTTTAGAGATTAGCACCTTAAAAAAATCACTAAATTTTATGGAAGTGGAAGTTCCCTTTTCCTCTATTTATTCTTCTCCTCATTCTACGTACTCATTCTTGTATCCTTCTCCTGTTTGTTCTATGGATCTACTTCTTTATAATAACATCACTATGTCTACTATTCACTCTATCTTTTATGATTCTCAAATTTATCATATTACAACATTGAACAAATGATCTCAAACAATATGCCCAAGATTCTCCTAGATCACTTTTCCCATTATAATAAAATAAAAAGAACTTATTATAGATATAAGTAAGTTACATAGCTTGTGGGCGTTATTTGTAAATGAAAATGTCTTATTGAAATGTCATCAAGAATTTCAGGACAGTTGAAACAAACATGAAACCAAGCAGGGCTCATCTCAGCATGACTGCCCAGGAGGCATGTCTGTGAAGCCAGCCCTGTACATAAGACTGTATTTACATTTGTTTCTCAGACTCTCAATGAACTTACACAGATTCATAACTACTATTTACTTTCTGATTCATATAAATTCACAAAATATCTTGCCTATTCTCACTCGAAACACTTATCCCTTCAGACATCTCATCACCATGAAGATTTTTATCTTTAATTTATATGATTAATGTAATAGTTTCATGAGATTTGGTACACTGCAACAAGCACTTATATATGCTTCTTTAAATGAAGAAACATGCATTTTCATGAGTGGTGTGAATATCCATTTTCCAAGTCACATGGAGAAGAAAACACAACTGCAGAGAAACCAAGAGAAATCCAGAGTGTAATCACAAGTTTACCACACACTGAAGCACAGAGAGACATGAGGTAGCGAAGGAGACTCACCTCCCCCAGTGACAGTGATTCCTTCTCTTAGGGTCTTGGGCTTTGCATGGGTAAAGATATATGAGCAAAAATCTTTTGATTGCTTCTGGAAATTCACATCCAATTGGTTATCTGATAGTTCCTCAACACGGAGTAATAGCTTTCTGTCATTTGTAGGCCGGTCAAAGACAAAGCACTTTCTTTTCGGAAAAAATTTCCTGATACACTCTCTGGGCATGTTGGAATTTTGGATTTTGGGATCCTTGCCTGCAGAATTGGAAAAAGAGCAATCATGAAAGGAATAGGGGACTGAGGACTTTCAGTTCCAAGGATCTTTGCATCACTATAACTCTTGTGCTCGTATATCTCCTATTATTGAATCGTGCAAATCAATCTTACACTAATCTACCCAGAGCTGGAAAATCCCCTCGCTCCCTTTTTTTGTATATCTCTAAGAGCAAAGGAAATACCTCTGAGGAGGCGGGGGAGGAATCCATTCTTAGTGACAAACTTCTGATTCTTTTCCTTAACTTTCCATGCTGTGCAGTGGATCAACTACTTATTAGATGTTTCTTGAGTAATAGATTAATCCAAGAAATTGTCAGAAATATTTTTCTGATATTACAGTTCCCATGTGAGAAATGACATATGGGCTCTATAGTAATGTGATGGTAGAAATAAAGATTTATTATATATTTATGATATTGCTGGGAAAATAACCTGTGGAAGACAAATGATACTCAGGATGTGAAGAAATGCTTCATAAATCAGAGCAAAAAAGTACACACATTGTAGATAGATTGGCTATTACTTTAGCATACACCATTTCATGTTAGTGTAGCCTAAATGAAACCAATCCCAAAGAAAGGCAATGCCAAAGAATGTTCAAACTACCACACAATTGCACTCATCTCACATGCTACCAAAGTAATAATCAAAATTCTCCAACTCAGGCTTCAACAGTACGTGAACCATGAACTTCCAGATGTTCAAGCTGGATTTAGAAAAGGCAGAGGAACCAGAGATCAAATTGTCAACATCCATTGGATCATCAAAAAGCAACAGAGTTATGGAAAAACATCTACTTCTGCTTTATTGACTATGCTAAAGCCTTTGACTGTATGGATCACCACAAACTGCGGAAAATTCTTCAAGAGATGGGAATACCAGGCCACCTTACCTGCCTTCTGAGAAATCTGTATGCAGGTCATGAACCAACATTTAGAACTGGACATGGAACAACAGACTGCTTCCAAATTGGGAAAGGAGTACGTCAAGGCTGTATATTGTCACCCTGCTTATTTAACTTATATGCAGAGTACATCATGCGAAATGCTGGGCTGGATGAAGCACAAGCTGGAATCAAGATTGCCGGGAGAAATATCAATAACTTCAGATACGCAGATGACACCACCCTTATAGCAGAAAGTGAAGAAGAACTAAAGAGCCTCTTGATGAAAGTGAAAGAGGAGAGTGGGAAAAGTTGGCATAAAACTCAACATTCAAAAAACGAAGATCATGGCATCTGGTCCCATTACTTCATGCAAATAGATGGGGAAACAATGGAAACAGTGGCAGACTTTATTTTGGGGGGCTCTGAAGTCACTGCAGATGGTGACTGAAGTTGTGAAATTAAAAGACGCTTGCTAACTGGAAGGAAAGTTATGACCAACCTAGACAGCATATTAAAAAGCAGAGACATTACTTTGCCAACAAAGGTCCATCTAGTCTAAGCTATGGTTTTTCCAGTAGTCATGTATGAATGTGAGAGTTGGACTATAAAAAAAGCTGAGCACTAAAGAATTGATGCTTTTGAACTGTGGTTTTGGAGAAGACTCTTGAGAATTCTTTGGACTGCAAGGAGATCCAACCTGTCCAACCTAAAGGAAATCAGTCCTGAATATTCATTGGAAAGACTGATGCTGAAACTGAAACTCCAATACTTTGGCCACCTGATGCAAAGAAAGGGCTCATTTGAAAAGTCCCTGATGCTGGGAAAGATCAAAGGCAGGAGGAGAAGGGGACGACAGAGGATGAAATGGTTGGATGGCATCATCAACTCAATGGACATTAGTTTGAGCAACCTCCGGGAGTTGGTAATTGGCAGGGAAGCCTGACGTGCTGCAGTCCATGGGGTCACAAAGAATTGGACATGATTGAGCGACTGAACTGAACTGAACTGAACTGAACTGAAACCAGGAGACCTCATCTCTCCCTTGCATAATTTTACACTGGATGTGATTATTGTATAGAAGGATTCTGGGCATCTACCAGTAGTTCAACAAATACTTATTTACTGAAAGGATAAATAAATTATTGAAAGTGAAACTTAGTCGCTTAGTTATGTCCAACTCTTTGCAACCTCATGGACTGTAGCTTGCCGGGCTCCTCTGTCCATGGAATTCTCCAGGCAAGAATACTGGAGTGGGTAGCCATTTTCTTCTCTGGGATATCTTCCCAACCCAGGGATTGAACACAGGTCTCCAGCATTGCAGGCAGATTCTTTACCAGTTGAGCCACCAGGGAAGTAAATGATTAAGTGAACAAAAATGAATATTGCTTCCAGGTACCACTCTGCTAAAATAATCTGAATAACTAACTTATTATATTAGCTGACATATACTATGTCAGGTTCTAGGATGAAGAGTGTGATATAAAGGATCTGACAGTCTTACTGGAATCACATGGCAATGCTTTTTTCCTGAACTCTGTAGTGTATAAATAGCCTACCTATCAATATGAAGAATGTAGCTACCTATACTGGTAAGATGCATTGTGTTAAAGGTACTTTGAAAATTTGTTCTTTTGTTTACCTTTTGATTCTGGTTCGATGGATTATCTTTCTCAAATAGAAAAGGAGAAGCACTTAGATTTACTATGTAATATAAGTTTATGTGAGCCTTGTTTTTTTCATGGTATTCATTTCTCTAAAATCATTTGGTCTGATATTGGACTCCACATTTCCTCTGTGAGCTTAAGCTCTGGTCACTAGAGTTTTAGTAACAATAATGACTGAAGCCACCATCTGTCATTCACCAGGCACCATTAGCATGGCCTCAACTCAACCTCAAATCAAGACTGACATCAAGTGCTGAATGTCAGAGCTCTGTTGACCCCACCTCCTACCGAACCATCCAACACTCCGACCCTGCTCTGATACCTGGAATCAATGTCAAGGCATTCTCCAGGTACTCATCTTCAGTGATGGGGTAGTCATCTAACTCCAGTTCCAACATGAAATCCCGCACAGTCCAGATGAAGTCTGGAAAGAAACTCACAAACTCAGCTGAGTCCTCTTCTTCATCGGAGCTGGGAGATGATTTGGTTCTGATTAACTCTGTTAGTTCAGTCACATAGCTGTGATTAGCTAAGGAATAAGAAGCACCCTCCAACACGATTTCCAGATTTGGCCCCAAAACACGTTATATCAACCTTCTCTTTTGCCCCATTTTCCCTCTATATCAGCCATGAAAATGGAATCATGGGAAAGAAGAAACAGTATCAGTCGCTAATCCCATAAACTCAAAGAAATGTGCTGGTTCAGTTCCTGGAAGGATACTGCAGCTGCTCCAGGGCCTGGTGGTTGATGGTGCTCATGCTATTGTAGATAAAGGTGCTGCTCAGGAGCACGGCCAGGGCAAAGATCCACGAGTCATTCTTGGAGTCCCCCTAAAAAGTACATTACAGCGTGAGGATGCTACTCTTCATTCTCCCATACGGTTGTTCATTTACTATAACAGTTGTATTGTAACTAAATAGTAAGGCAAGTAACATAAAATTTCAAGACAATGCTAAATGCAAACCTTTTTGGTGTTGACACTGATCCCACTAAGCACTTTGGTGTGGTTAGTTATTAACAGAAGTGAATGACATCATAAATATGCATCAGGCTTCTCTCGTGGCTCAGTGGTAAAGAACCCACCTGCCAATGCAGGAGATGTGGGTTAGATCCCTAAACTGGGAAGATCCCACATGCTGTGGAGGAACAGCCCGTGTACCACAACTATGGAGCCTGTGCTCTAGTGCCCGAGAGCTGCAACTACTGAGCCCATGCACTGGAACTACTGAAGCCCACGCACCCTAGAGCCTGCGCTCTGCAACAAGAGAAGACACAGGAGTGAGAAGCCTAAGCACTGCAGCTAGAGAGTGGCCCCCACTGTCTGCAATGAGAGAAAAGCCCGCACAACAACAAAGACCTAGTGAAGTGAAAAATGAAATAAATAAATTAACAGAATTATTTTTTTTAATGTCAATGTTTAATACAGTGCCTGGAACACATAAGTTATGCAACAATAAATGGGCCATGATTCCTTTGCACTTCTTTTCTTGATCATAGGCTATGTTAGGAACTAGTGTTATTCAATTTAATTCATAAACTATTCATTGCACATTTAGAAAACAGCGGATACAACATCTCCTTATATGGATATAAAGTTTCCTATTATAGTCCCTCCTTAGAGAGATGGAGGGGCAGATTATCTGGCAACATGTAAATACATCCAGGATGCCCGGCATGAAACCCAATACTATACTGTAAAAGACAAAGGGGATGATTTCACATGAAGCCGAAAATGTACTCTGCATTCAGAGCCAGACGTGATTGTGTCTGACAGTGATATGATGGCATTAGGTTAAAAAGAGCTGGGCTTTAAAGAAATGACAGAACATGGACTTGTGCAGTTACAGGGACCATGCACATGGAAGGTCCACAGAAACCAATCACAGTTGTCAGAGAGCGTGATCAGAAAGCCTATTACATGCTTCTTTTATTTGACTGAAGTAGTGGTTACCCATGTGGTCATAGAAGATGAGGCTGAAAATGAGATTCAGGAGAAGTCATGAGTGACTTTGGAACAGAGTATATATTGCCGAGACACACCACAGGTAGGGAGAGCAGCAAGTTCTACTGCTATCAGTGTGCAGTCTGGTGTGCTTTGGTTCCTTGACAAATACAATTAGACAAAAAGAAGAAGGTCATGCAAACTAGAATCTAGCAGGAGTCAGTAGACCATCTTGGGTTGTCACTGAGATGATTATTGAGTACTTTAAATCTGGATTTTTAAACTCAGAATTTCTGAATTCATGCCTTAAATCCTTTTCTGCAGTGATGAAAATCAAAGATTCAATCTTACTACTTTTAATTTAGAAGCAGATTAATATAAATAAGGAGAAAAATTGATTGCAAGTAACACTGTGAAGACAAAATACCTAATATTATCCCATTTACATTCTCCTCATGAGTCTAGCTCAAGTTTTTATAGAATTCATTGAAGAATTCCTCTTCAGAGATCCAAAACATGGTATAAAATGCTCCTGGTATGTTGGAAGCTTTTCTGGAGATTTAAAAAATAGTTTATTTGCTGAATCTACTTTCACGATTCCTACTTCCAACTTGAGTAACCCTACACATCTGAACCTGCAGATCCAGTTGACTGCATGAGTTACAGCTTTCACTACGATTTCTTCCCAAACCTAAAAAACTGGGGCAAGGCCTCACTCTTTGGGTCAAGACTGCTTATTTTTTATCTTCCCAACTCAGCTCTGGCTTATACTTCACTCACTGTTGCACTTAACACAGAGCCTTAGATTTGAACCCAATACATATTTGTTAACTTCCATCTTTCACTCCAGTGTTAAAAATAAGATGTGTCCCTAGTAACCAAAGTATTGATCTTATTAAAGAGAAAATTCAAGGAAAGAGAATTTAACCTCATTATTTATAACTGGATTTGCAGTTTGCAGGAATATGTGGCAAAAGTTGAATTGAGGTGAGAAATTGAATTATAAGTGGAGTGTCGGGAGTAAAGAAGATTCCCTGCCTTACCTTCTCCACATCACCCAGACCCTCAGTGTCCAGAAGGACCAGGATGTGGTTCTCCTTGGAGGGGTGGGGCACGCACCACATCCAGATGCCCTTGGTTTCAGACCGCACTGTGGCGCCCAGACGGAAACCTGCCCAGAAAGAGGAGGAAGCAACGCACATTAAGAGCAGAGAGTCCAGGCTGCCCTCAGGTTACTTTGGGTGAACTTGTGTGCATGTGAGTGCCTGCCTGTGGGGAGGATGCTTTCACTTTAACAAGTACAGAAGATACAACCTCTACACATATTCAGAACCTTCTCAAGAAACACTTTGTGTCCCCTATTCATCTCTTACCATTAATAGCTCAAACCATGTCACATTCTAAAATGTTAGCTCTATTAATCTCTCTACATTTGTCTGACACTGAAGAGCTCCCTTATCCTCCACTTTCTGATGGACTTTTACCAGTGAGAGATAACAGTAGAAGATTAGAAGGCAGTCACCTGTTGCCCTGGCTTCCACCCTGATGAACCATGGTGTCCCGGTGCCTCTGTTCCCACGTTTAGTCACATCTCCTTTTTGGTAAAGAATTGGCCTGCAATGCAGGAGACCCTGTTTGATTCCTGGGCCAGGAAGATCCCCTGACGAAGGGATAGGCTACCTATTCCAGAATGCTTGGGCTTCCCTGGTGGCTCAGATGGTAAAGAATCCATCCACAATGGGGGAGATCTGGGTTCAATCCCTGAGTTGGGAAGATCCCCTGGAGGAGGACATGGCAACCCACTCCAGTATTCTTTCCTGGAGAATCCCCATGGACAGAAGAGTCTGGTGGGTCACAGTCCGTGGGATCGCAAAGAGTCGGACACGCCTGAGCAACTAAGCACAAGACCTTGATCTTTACCACATCTGGAATCCACTCACTGCTTGTCTCTTCATGCTGTAGGAGATATCAAAGCTACTTGACATTGTTCCTGCCACCCTCTGAGTGTTTCTGCATTACATCATGGGTTCCCTTTGCTCAGCTCATGCCCTTGTAATCGTCCCTCCAATAAACATCTTCAGTTACCCTCTAAGTGGATTCTCTGTGTCCTTTCACAACCTGCATTGATACATCAACTTTTGTTAGTTTTATTCCTCTTCTTCCTCCTTGTATTTTCCTCATTTCTTTTCTCCTCTTCAAAAATGATGAATTCTTTGTTTACTGACTCACACGGAGATATAACAGAAGAGAAAGCAAAACAGACCTGTAAGACTTGCTTGCCCTTCTTTCTCAAGGCTTAAGCCCAGAGATGGGAGAGGATGTGAGGTACATGCCTAAGAAGCTGCAGGTAAGATATCTCACCCAACAGTCCAAGATTTTGACCTTGGTCAGATGCCAATGCTCCCTTCAACTGAGAATAGAAATGGATCTGATGAAATACCTGAAGGAACATGGCTCAACATGGCTCAGGCCATTCAGTGCCATATCTTGTGTGTTCTGCTCAAAGTGGGTATAGGACCTGAGATGATCTTCACTCTTCTACATCATGATGGCATTTGACTGTGTGCTGATTAATACAAAGAAATGTGAACTCTCAGTTCCTCCAGGGAGAAAAGACAAGCTATAAGTGGAGGTCATCATGGTCAGTTATGAGATGTCAAGAACAGACAATGGTATTACCACAGGAGAGAAAATATTGACTTGCTTCTGCTAGTCAACCCTGACTGGGTGCTAATTTGTGCTTTCTTCTTCCTGTGGTATGACTCATGTGGTAAGTCACAATTCAGATGTTTTAAAACATGACTGCTTAGTCGCTCAGTTGCGTCTGACTCTGGTCCCATAGGCAGTAGCCCGCCAGGCTTCTCTGTTCATGGGGATTGTCCAGGCAAGAATACTAGAGTGGGTGGCCATGCCCTCCTCCAAGGGATCTTCCCAACCCAGGATCAAAGCCAGGTTTCTCGCATTGCAGGCAGATTCTTTACAAACTGAGACACCAGGGAAGCCCTGAAACATGACTGGGTTAAAGGTTTCCTCAGTAGGAAAATCACCTCTTTATTACCAGATGTTATCTCAAGTAGGAAAAGAAAGAATGTTCCTCAAACTCCTTGCATGTATCTCTTTCTTAGAGTTCTGAAATCTTAAATCTCTCCAAAAATGACCTATTTACTAATTTACGCTGGCAAGCAAAAGTGTCCTCCCCTGATTGGTGATCAATTTCCTTTCAAAGAAAGACAAACATAAAATGTCTTGTTTTAAGTCAGTACGAGATTGCAAAGGAAAAATGAGAGTGGGAGAAAGGAAGAACAAAGAGAGATGGGGGAAGAGAGAGAGACACACACACACAGAGAAACAGAGAATTTGAGTGAGACACTGAGATATTCCTAGGGACCCTTAGAGTTTAGTGAACTGAGGTTGTACTCCCTAATTGTGCTAAGCTGCTGGGCCACAGAGGAAGGCATTAGGAAAGAAATGGTGTGTGGTTTTCTCAGAAATGCCCAACAGGACATGGGTGTATTATCCTAAAAATCAATTAGAAACAAGTCAGGCAACTTGGTAGAAAAAAACCTCTTGAAATAGGTAAGACAAAAGGCAAATATATGAAAAAGTGCTCAAACCTATTAGTAGTGAGGCAAATAACAAGCAACCATACAGACACCAGATCGACAAATTTTAAAATGTTTTTACCGAAATTTTGTGACAATATGGAAAATTTAAATTGCTGCTAATAAGCACATAAACTGAACATAAAGCTAAAAAGACTGTTTGATGTTATCTTGAAAGGCTGAAGACAAACAATTCTTGATTCAGCAATTCCACTTCTAGGTAAAACATAAGGAAGTTAGTATATACACACACCAGGATATAGATGAAGAATAATCATGAGAGAACCATTCATAAAAGATAAAAGTTGAAAATAATGCCAGTGTTCATCAGCAACAAATGGATCAGTAAATTGTGGTATCCTCTGTCAGTTTAAAAGTACAAAATAGTGAAAGTAATTACAGATACCTATGACAAACTCTTGCCTGGAGAATCTCATGGATGGAGGAGCCTCGTGGGCTGCAGTCCATGCGGTCATTAAGAGTCGGACACGACTGAGCAACTTCCCTTTCGCTTTTCACTTTCATGCATTGGAGAAGGAAATGGCAACCCACTCCAGTGTTCTTGCCTGGAGAATCCCAGGGACCAGGGAGCCTGGTGGGCTTCCATCTATGGGGTCGCACAGAGTCGGACACGACTGAAGCGACTTAGGAGCAGCAGCAGCAGCATGACAAACTAGATGAACCTCATAAACTTCTTACTGAGAATATGAATCAAGATCCCAATGAATACCAGAATGTACTTTCCTCTATAAAGTTTAAGCTATTTTTAAGAAATAGTTGCATAGATTGTAAAACAATATTTAAATATAAAGAATGAAAGAAGGCACCATGAAAATCAAAACATCGGTGAGCTCCAGCGAGGGTGTAAGAGGGTGTGATTTGGGCTTTTGGGTGTTGGTGATGTTTTATTTCTTGCTCTGGGCAGTGACTGAACAGTTGATCACTTCATACTTATCAAATTTTTAATGTGTATATATATATATATATTTTATGTATTCTTCCATATGTGTTGTGACATGTGTATGCTCAGTCTTGGCTGACTCTTTGTGACTCCATGGACTATAGTCCACCACGCTCCTCAGTCCATGGAATTTTCCAGGCAAGAATACTGGGGTGGCTTGTCATTTCCTTCTCCACAGAATCTTCCTGACCCAGAGATTAAACCCAAGTCTCCTGCATCTCCTGTGCTGGTGGGTAAATTCTTTACCACTGCACCACAAGGGAAACCTGAAAATGTTAGTTGCTCATTCATGTCTGACTCTTTGCAACCCCAATGACAGTAGCCCATAGCTGCCAGGATCCTCTCTCCATGGAATTCTCCAGGCAAGAATACTGCAGTGGGCTGCCGTTCCCTTCTCCAGGGGATCTTCCTGACCCAGGGATTGAAACCAGGTCTCCTGCATTGCAGGCAGAGTCTTTACCATCTGAGCCCCCAGGGAAGCCCCATCTATGTGCCTTATAGTTCACGTATTAGAAAAGACTAGTTAGAGAAAGAGAATATGTACAGTTATCAAAGTTTTACTGTGAAATTAAACCAAAAGGAATGCATGGTAGTCTCATTGAGGTATAGGATATAGGGATTTTGCTGTCGGTGCTCCCTTCTATTGTCTTCTAAAAATAAGACATATTAAAAAATATTTGTGTGCTGCTTGGAATGACTCTGGTTTAGGACAAATGTGGTGAAGGAGAAAGGAAGGCAGTAATTGTTGAAGATGAGCCCCTGAGAAGACGGCAGAGGATGGAATCAGGACAAACGAGGTAGATGTTCTGATGGGACTGGGAACTCTCGATCACTGGGCAGAAGAGAGAACACTGTGGAGGGATGGGTTTGAAGTTATAAACTCGGTGGTGAGAATTAGGAGTTTTCTTCAGTGACGGGGTGGGGGGGGGGGGCGGGGGGGGGCGGGGGTAGGCTCTTCCTTAACATGACCCTAGAGGAGGAGGATCAGCAGCCTGCGTTACCATGCTTTCAAGCAAATGTCCTGAATGACACTTAACAAAACTCACCGTGGTTCTGTCCTGCCAGGCGGTTCATCAGGTAGGACTTTCCGGTCCGATACAGCCCTGCAATGGCCACCACCACCACAGGCTGAGATATCTGCTCGAGAGTCTTTAATGCTCTAGGATTTACTGTCAGCTGATTGTTCTGGTTTCTTACCAGACAGACGGGGTCCATTATGGTGGATCCAGATGCCATGGGAAGCTGTAACCGAGAGAAACAACTCAGTAGAACACAAGGTCCCCAGAGGGGTGGGATTGGGGGGCAGGAGGGAGGCTCAAGAGGGAGAGGATATATGTATACATATAGCTGACTCATATTGTTGTACAGCAGAAACTAACACAGCATTGTAAAGAAATTATATTTCAATTAAAAAATAATAAAATGTGAAAAAAAAAACCCAAACCACTACAGGGTCCTGAGGTCATCCCTCATGATTACCAAAGTCATATGCACATTAGTCTTCTGCTTGTGGAACTTAGATATCAATTCTCTTTGCTTTGTATATTTCAAAAAGGTAAGTACTTAGCCTAGTGTGCTAAGGCCTGTATAGGTACAGTATGTATGTTATCTTATTGATCCTTAAATGAACCCTAATGCAACCTTGCCCACATGAGGCATACAGTGAACAGACTGAGAACACAAAGCACTGATGATAGAGCTTTGAGAACACCAACATTTTGGGGGTAAGTAGAGACAGATGGGACATGAACGGGATGAGGGGTGACCAGAGATGATTTCTTGAGTTCCAGAATGATTTGATCACTCATTAATTGCACAAATGTTTATTGAGAACCTTCCATGTGCCGGACACTGTTCTAGGAGCTTAGGATCAAACAGTGAACAAGATGGATACAAATTCTTGCTTCATGGATCTCTATTCTAGTAAAGGAGACAAATAATATAGAAAGTGAAAAAAAAATCCACATATATAGATATTAGAGGGTGGGAAATGCTCAGAAGGAAATGAGCAGGGAATGGGATTTGAAATTACATGGAGATTAATCAGGGAAAACCTTGCCAGGAAAGGAAAAATGAATGTAACTGGCGATCAGATGAAGGAATCAGTGGAGTAGGACAGGCTGGAGGAAGAGTGATTGTGAGAGACAGAAGCTGAGACAAAGATGCTGCTCTCTCTTAAAACAGCACAGATCTTTAAGGTACCTAACAAAGTTGCACATGTAATAATTAATTTACTAACAAATTAAAGGTATTTCTTATTATTTAAGCAGCTAGAGAAGAGATGCAAGCAATAGGGTGTTATAAGTTCTGGCTAGATATGCCAGGGTCTCACATCTGGGCCAGGCTCTACTTTAAATGATTTCATCACCATGATTAGATGTTTCATGATCATAGGAGATAGAAGTCAGAAGGCTTTGACTGTTCCTTTATTTTCTCAAAAACAATACTAAGCAAAATCCACGTTTCCATATGTTACTGGCTATGTGACGACTGAGAAGATTAATTTCTTTGTGCCTCAGTTTTTTCTTCTATACAATGGCAGCATTAGACATAAAAATCAATCTGTCATTAGGGTTATTTGGAGGATTAAATATCTCATGATGCTTACAGTAGTCTTAAAATTATGCTGGTAGATAGTAAATTCTATATAAGTATTGCTTTACAACTGAATGTCAGAAGACAGGGACAGTAATTCCTGAAGGAAAGTGGAGGATTGGCTCTGACACTTCCCTCCCTGGTTGCAAGCAAGTGGGAGGACACAGCCCAAGAGGAAGATGAGCAGGCTGGGGAGATCCAGTGGTAATAGCTGAGAGGGAATAGCAGTGATGTAGGAAGAGTCAGGCTGGAGGAGTTCAGAGCTGCCCTGGGATGTCCAAGTACACGTTCTGGAATCGGGCTGCCAGGGTTCAAACCTGAAGGTTCACAGCGCTTATTATCTGTTGATGCCTTGAAAAAGAAACGTTAACTCCATAACCTTCTTTTTCTTAGCATTTTATATGTAAAGCAATAATTCTTGATTCATTACAGTACAGCTGATAACAGATAGGCTCTAAATCATGAAAAAAAAATTTCTTGATTCATGTACTATTTTAATTAGACAGTGTGTTATAATGTGTCAGTGAACTCTGTAAGATGCAAATTGCCAAGAATTATAAGGTATCTTTTTATCAGAAAAAACATTTATTTATTTAACAGATTTCTTCTGAACAATTTCTTTTCTTTTTCTATAGTGGATTTGGAGCAGAAATGGAAGAGTAAAACATGATCTTACTTTTACTGCTGTGTTATGTCAAAATTAATAAAGGAAAACCTGGAGAATTCCCTGACAGTAGTTGGGACTCTGTGCTTTCACTGACAAGGGTGCTGGTTCCATCCCTGGTCTGGAAAGTAAGATCTCACTTGAAGGCCTGTGTCCACCCCCCATCATGTATGTGCTGTGTGCTCCAGGGAAGAATAGTGGAGCCTGTTGCCATTTTCTCTTTCAAGGGATCCTGACCCAGGGATCAAACCCACCTCTCTGGTGTCTCCTGCATATCCAGCACTGGCAGGCGGATTCTGAGCCAACTGGGTTTCGTGTGTCCCCAACCCCAGCCCCCTCTATCGCCGCCCCCCCAGCAAGCCAGAAGGGGGCTTGTTGCAGAACTACAGACTGGAGGTCAGTTACGGAAGAATTGCCAATTACAGACCCCAAGGGAAAAATTTTCAACAGGGAAAGAGTTACCAATGACAACCCTCAAGAGGAAAAGGTGTATACTGCATCTCCTACAAGAATTGACCACCCCAGCAACTCAGTCAGTGAGAACTGGTCATCACTCTTGAGCTCTGACTTTTCTTTCCAAACCAACCTTCCCAGCCCCTTACTTTTCTCTATAATGTTCTTTTTCTTTGTTGGACTTCCTCATGGCTTTTTAAAAGTAGCTTGCTTGTCCCAAATTGCAATAACTCTACTATTCCTAAAAAAATTCACTTTGGCTTGTAAAATAACTTTTATTTTTAAGGTGAATAGCTATAAGCAAGAGAAATTGCGGAGTTTATATCTTAGACCAAATATTGATCAAGCTTTGTGTAAGTCAATGAGTCTACAAAGATTTTGTATTTTAACTCAAAGTATACTGAGGGACCAAAACCAAGAAGCTTTTAACTTCAAAACTAAGCACTTGGAGGGACTTTCCCAGCAGTCCAGTGGTTAAGACTCCTTGTTCCCAATGCAAGAGACAGGGGTTAGATCCCTGGTCCAGGAACTAAGATCCCCACGTGCTGCGTAGCATGGCCTAATAAATATAAGACAACACAAAGCCATAAAAAAGAAACGAAACAAATAGAAAAGAACAGTGCTAACAGAAGGCAGAAGTCAAGAATACCCCACACTGGAGATTTTCAGCAAGTACCAGAAGTTGTTCTGAGGCTGTTAATGTATGTGCCACTCATTAAAAACCATGCATGATCAACAAACATGATTAGATTTTACATTTACTATTAATAGGTTTTTTTTTTTAGTAAGAGTGAGATTGAATTATTCCAAAGAAAACAGTTCTGTATGTATTCAGAGTATCAAATGTTAAGACAAAAATAACCCCGAGTCCATCTTTTAGGATTTAAATTAGCTCTACGTTTAGGACCATCTTTTTTTGTTTGACAACTGCCCAGCGGGGTGCACTCAGGATGTGTCTGAGGAGGTCAAGAGGGGGCTAGAAAAGACGGCACCCATCGCCTCTGCGAAGGGCGGGCTGGGGAGTGAGAGTGAGTTTGGGTCTTCAATCTCAAAAATGACTTGAGCTTCCTTTCCTCAGAAGACGTACCTGCTCTCCTGCTTTTGGCTGCAGCCCTGCTTAGATGCTCCAGGAGCAGCGGAGCATCCGGGCGACAAGCTTGAAAGCAGCCTGGGATCCCAAAGGAGACTCCGAGCTGCCGGAACAATGCGCCCGGCCGGCCGCCACCCACCGGCGCCGCGCCTCCATCTGCTCCTCTCCTCCCCCAGCGTGGGGTCTGCGCTGGGGGATTTATTGTTGTTATTTAACCGAAGTGTGCTTGGAAGGTCAAGTTTAGGAGCAGACTTACCTGGAGCTGCAGCCGGGGGTCAAGTCAGCTCGCCCCTAGGGCTCTTCTTGCTTCTGGCTCCTCTGGAAACCGACTCTTATGCTCACAAGCTGGGGAAAAAAAAAAAAAAAGCATCAGCAGCTGAAAAGCCAGCTGGTTATTAAAAGTGGTGGGGGTTATGGGAAACGAAATCAAAATCGAAAGTGATAATTGTTTGTTTCTTTTTTTAATGGAGGCAGGAATCTGGATGAATTCCAGGAAAGACAGGGAGACAAGTGTTCCTCCAGGCCTGGCTGGGTAAGCACAACTTTGTCCCTCCTCCACAGCTGGTTTGAAGGAGATGCAAGTAATGGTAGGATGAGAGTTCAGCAGTCTGTCTTTCTGGGGTGTTTTGTGAGAGAGGGAGTTTATTAGTTTTTCTTCACTTGAAAAATGTTTCATTTTTTCCCCTTTCTCTTTCCTTTTTAAAAAGTGTTTTAATTCGGTGATCTTTTTCTTCATTAGCTAAATAAATATGTGTGTATAAAATCCTCAATTTTATAGCCCAGACACATTCAATAATTTTTTAAATTGAAGAATAATTGCTTTACACTGTTGTGCTGGTTTCTGCCACGCAATAACACAAATCAGCCATAATTTTATGTATATCCCCTCCCTCTTGAGCTTCACTATTCTTTTGTTAGAGTTTTCCTCTTTTCTTTTACTAGTGTGGAGCCAGATTTGGAGGTTAGGGGTTGATTCAGATTCCTTCCATTCTTTTCTGTATCCTTTAAGGCGTTGTACTAACCTGTAAGTTGAAAGCTTGACTGCTGCTGTTAGGGAACCAGGTTCTTTTGCCCAAGGGGCTGCAAACAAAAACACTGAGAGCAGGAGATTTGCAGCAGAGAGTTTATTTGTGATGCAACCCAGTAAGGCTGAAAGGGCTGTGATGACACTAGGTCCCCTATGTGGCAGGCGGGTCTATTCTCACTCTGATCAGCTATATTGGTTTTCAAACAAGCTCTTCTCTTATCTACTCATTCTGTAAGATGAGCTCAAGAATTTCCCTTACTCTGCAGTTTCTGTTTCAGGTTTTTACCCTATGAAGCTGGGTTTCACTATCCCATTTGTATTTCAGATGGAAGTGAGGGAAAGGAAGGACAGGCAGAATATAATCTCAAAGTTCTATGGCCAAACTTTCCCAAGAGGAAGTGCTTTCACACATATTCCCTATGCAGACTTCTTTAGCTGAAAAAGCAGCTAGAAAAGTATAAAACTCCTTAGCCAGATTGCCGTATGCTTATTTTGTAAAATAGAATGAATGAGACCATATTTGGAGCTGCAAAGCATGTTATAACTCTAAAGGTGTATACTACAATATCAGGGTCAGATTTTTCTAGAATTCTGAGACTTCCCTTGGTAGATTCAAGACTTGAACCCAAACTGGGAAAACTACTGTGGCTCTGTAATCCCTGAGCCACTGAGATGGATTTAGGGGGAAACTGAGCACATAACCTAAAGCCAAATAAAGTTAATCTTTTCTCAGTTACCTGGATCCCAGATATTTCTCTCTTTTCCTCTCTCACTGTTGGTCTTGTTCTGGATCTCTTGATCTATTCTCTTCTGTTTTCATGAACTTTTTGTTTTTGTCAATGTGAGTATAAAGATATATGTTTCAAAATGAAGACCGTAAGGCCACTTAGATATGTTTGCCTCTGAAACATGATATATATTATACATATTATAAACATGATATATATTATTACTTACAAATATATTTGGAGTTTTATTTTCAGTTTCCATGGTTTGTCACTGCTTCAGGAAAAGTCCTTTTAAAATTATATCCCATAGATATAAAAGACAAAAGTATACTATTTTGGAAAAGTAAGAATAATTACTTAAGTAAGTAAGAATGGCATCACCAACTCAATGGACATGAATTTGAGTGAACTTCGGTAGTTGGTGATGGACAGGGAGGTCTGGTGTGCTGCGGTTCATGGGGTCGCCAAGAGTCGGACACAGCTGAACCACTGAACTGAATAATGATTAAAATGTGTTCCTAAATGGAAGACTTTGGCCACCTGATGTTGAGAGAGTCATTTTCTAGGCAGATTGATAAGAAGTCTTGGGGTCCCCAAGGAGAGAGGGGTCTTGAATTCTCAAGGAGGAAGAAAGGACAAACTTCTTTCCTCCTCTACATTCCTTAGGATTATATAATGTATTCTGCCTGAGGACAGTGTCTGGATTAAACCTTCTGGCTAATTCTGTAAATCATGGGAGTAGACCTGCTCTTTACAAGGATTATAACTATAATGTTTTCTGCCTGAGGACAGTCTCTGGATTAAACCTTCTGGCTAATTCTGTAAATTATGGGAGTAGACCTGTTCTTTAAAGGATTATATAACAATAATGTATTCTGCCTGAAGACAGTCTCTGGATTAAACCTTCTGGCTAATTCTATTATCTTAAAATGTAAATTATGGGAGTAGGTCTGGTGAGGTCTTTACAACCTCCAGACATTCTTTGGATTCATTGGAGAGTAAAAGGTCACTTTTCATACCAATCCCAAAGAAAGGCAATGCCAGAGAATGCTCAAACTACCACACAATTGCACTCATCTCACATGCTAATAAAGTAATGCTCAAAATTCTCCAAGCCAGGCTTCAGCAATACGTGAACCATGAACTTCCTGATTTTTAAGCTGGTTTTAGAAAAGGCAGAAGAACCAGAGATCAAATTGTCAACATCTGCTGGATCATGGAAAAAGCAAGAGAGTTCCAGAAAAACATCTATTTCTGCTTTATTGACTATGCCAAAGCCTTTGACTGTGTGGATCACAATCAACTGTGGAAAATTCTGAAAGAGATGGGAATACCAGACCACCTGACCTGCCTCTTGAGAAATCTGTATGCAGGTCAGGAAGCAACAGCTAGAACTGGACATGGAACAACAGACTGGTTCCAAATTGGGAAAGGAGTATGTCAAGGCTGTATATTGTCACCCTGCTTATTTAACTTCTATGCAGAGTACATCATGAGAAATGCTGGACTGGAAGAAACACAAGCTGGAATCAAGATTGCCGGGAGAAATATCAATAACGTCAGATATACAGATGACACCATTCTTATGGCAGAAAGTGAAGAGGAACTAAAAAGCCTCTTGATGAAAGTGAAAGAGGAGAGTGAAAAAGTTGGCTTAAAACTCAACATTCAGAAAACGAAGATCATGGCATCTGGTCCCATCACTTCATGGGAAATAGATGGGTAAACAGTGGAAACAGTGTCAGACTTTATTTTTTTGGGTTCCAAAATCACCGCAGATGGTGACTGCAGCCATGAGATTTAAAGACGCTTACTCCTTAGAAGAAAAGTTATGACCAACCTGGATACCATATTCAAAAGCAGACACATTACTTTGCCGACTAAGGTCTGTCTAGTCAAGGCTATGGTTTTCTCAGTGGTCATGTATGGATGTGAAAGTTGGACTGTGAAGAAAGCTGAGTGCCGAAGAATTGATGCTTTTGACCTGTGGTGTTGGAGAAGACTCTTGAGAGTCCCTTGGACTGCAAGGAGATCCAACCAGTCCATTCTGAAGATCAACCCTGGGATTCCTTTGGAAGGAATGATGCTGAAGCTGAAACTCCAGTACTTTGGCCACCTCATGCAAAGAGTTGACTCATTGGAAAAGACTCTGATGCTGGGAGGGATTGGGGGCAGGAAGAGAAGGGGACGACAGAGGATGAGATGGCTGGATGGCATCACTGACTCGATGGACGCGAGTCTGAGAGAACTCTGGGAGTTGGTGATGGACAGGGAGGCCTGGCCTGCTGCAATTCATGGGGTTGCGAAGAGTCGGAAACGACTGAGTGACTGAACTGAACTGAAGACACCGCCAGGCCTGCACACAGAACAAAGGACTGAACAGAACTAGCCGGCTGCAGACCATCCCCCTCCAGTGACAGGCAGCCAGAGCCGGAATGGGGCAATTGCAGGGCCTGAGAGACATTATCTACCAAACTGCCAGCAGGCTTCTTTGCTAACTAAGACTTCTTTGGGTTCTGGACGGTCAACATCCACCTGAGAAGGTGTGCCAGTTGTACACCCAGAAACCGAGCGGCAGAGACAGGGGAGGTGATAAGTCACAGTGACCATGCTCACCAAACACCTCATCACATAAGCTGCTTGGACCTGGGAAGGGCACAAAATGCAGGCCCAACCGAGTCTGCACCTCTGAGGACTACCCAAGTGCCTGAACCTGAGTGGCTTAGACCTGGGAGGTGCATGCAGCCCAGGGCTGGCCTCCAATGATTCCTGGCAGAGCAACCTAGAGCCTGAGCTGTGTGGGCAGGGAGGGCACTTGCGCCTGGAGCCAGGGCAGGCCTAGAGTGGCTGAGACACTGCGAGCACATGCTAGTGTTATTTGTTTACAGCGTCCCTCCCTCCCCACAGCGTGAATAACTTTTATTTTTAATGTGAATAGCTATAAGCAAGAGAAATTGTGGAGTTTATATCTTAGACCAAATAATGCTTTGTGTAAGTCAATGAGTCTACAAAGATTTTGTATTTTAACCCAAAGTATACTGAGGGACCAAAACCAAGAAGCTTTTAACTTCAAAAGTAAGCACTTGGAGGGACTTTCCCAGCAGTCCAGTGGTTAAGACTCCCTGTTCCCAATGCAAGAGACAGGGGTTCCTTGGTCCAGGAACTAAGATCCCCACGTGCTGCATGGCATGGCCTCATAAATAAATAAATATAAAACAACAGAAAGCCATAAAAATGAAACTAAACAAATAGAAAATAACAGTGCTAATAGAAGGCAGAAGATGACCAACAAGTTTCCAAAGGTGACTGTTCAGAATTATCTGATGCCTATGTCAGAAGCTTTCTCTATCTCCTTTATACTTTAATAAAACTTTATTACACAAAAGCTCTGAACGATCAAGGCTCATCTCTGGCCCCAGATTGAATTCTCATCCTCTGGGGGCCAAGAATCCCCGCATTGTGATTCAACAACCTTTCAGTGTGAAGAGCTGACTCATTTGAAAAGACCCTGATGCTGGGAAAGATTGAGGGCAGGAGGAGAAGGGGACGACAGAGGATGAGAAGGTTGGCTGGCATCACTGACTCAATGGATGTGAGTTTGGGACTCTTGAGAGTCCCATGGACTGCAAGGAGATCCAACCAGTCCATTCTAAAGGAGATCAGTCCAGGGATTTCTTTGGAAGGAATGACGCTGAAGCTGAAACTCTAGTACTTTGGCCATCTCATGTGAAGAGTTGACTCACTGGAAAAGACTCTGATGCTGGAAGGGATTTGGGGCAGGAAGAAAAGGGGACAACAGAGGATGAGATGGCTGGATGGCATCATGGACTCGATGGACGTGAGTCGGAGTGAACTCTGGGAGTTGGTGATGGACAGGGAAGCCTGGCGTGCTGCATTTCATGGGGTCGCAAAGAGTCAGACATGACTGAGTGAATGAACTGAAATGAACTGAATGTCCCTTCACCATGACAAGGCTGTGATCCATGTAGGGTATTGGGGTCATTAGGAGGATTACATATCTCATAATGCTTACCATACTCTTAAACTTATAAAAGCATGTAATCAATCATATATAATTTTACAATTGTGTGTCTCTGAAGACTGAGAGGGTAATTTCTGAATGAAAGGGGAGAGTTGGCTTTGGCCTGAGAAAGTGACACTTCCTTCCCTGGTTGCACCAATGGGAGGACACAGCCCAAGAGGAAGATGAGCAGGCTGGGAGGCCCAAGCAGTAACAACTGAGAGGGAGCACAGCAACGGGGGAAGAGTCGGGCTGGAGGAGCTGAAAGCTGCCCCGAGGTGTCCAAGTACAGGTTCTGGAGTTGGGCTGCCAGGGTTCCAACCTGAGGGTTCAAGTCACTTATTGTCTGTTGAAACCTTGAAGAAGGAACTTACGTGCAAAGCCTCCATTTTCTTACCAGTGTTATAGGAAAAACAGTAATTCCTGCCTGATTCATTACTATACAAATGGTAAGATATAAGTTCTCAGAAAGTTTTTAAAACTTTTCCTGCATTAATGTATGGCTTTAACAGTAAATAAGTTGGACAATATGTTAGAATGTGTTGGTGGATTCTGTAAGTTGCAATTTGCCAAGAAATATAAGTTATCTAAAATCTTTCAGTCAGGAAAAAACATGAATTTGCTCAAAGGAATTCCACTCTAAAATTTCTCCTTCTCTCACTCTCTCTTGCTTTTTTTTTCTACAGTGGATTGGGAGCAGAGATAGAGCAGTAAAATGACCTTTTACTGCTGTGTTATGTGAAAGCTAATAAAAGGAAACCAGTCAAATGGAATCAGCAGGCCAGAAAGAAGAGCTCTCACACAGTACCACTGGAGATCAGTTATGAAAATTGACAATCACAAACCCAAGGAAAAAAATCTTCAACAGGAGATTCTCCAGTGAGAGATCCCAACAGGAAAAAGTATACCTCACATCTCCTAGAAGAACCCAGGAGTACCCCAGCAAATCCAGCCAAGGAAAAAGGGTCATTACCTTAAACTCTCACTTTTCTCCAATGCACTTTCTTTTAAAACAATCCTTCCCAACTTACTACTTTTCTCTATAAAATAAGACAGAGAAACTTCCTCTTTTTCTTGGTTGAATTTGCCACATGTCTTTTGCTACAGCTTGCTAGTCTCAAATGACAATTCCTCTACTATTCCCGAGTAAACCCATTTTTACTTGAAAAATCACTCTTTTTAAGGTGAACAGTTTTAAGCAACAGGAATAGTAGCATTCACTTCTGAGTCAGAATATTGATAAAGCTTTGGTAGGAGTTCATAAGTTTACCATGTATTTTTTTTAATTAAAAATATTCTGAGGTTTCCAAGCAAGAAACCTCAAAACGAAATAACTAGAATGAAATAGTGTTACTAGATGGCAGAAGATGATGAACAGTTTCCAATGGTTACTATTCAGTAGAGTTAGCTGAAGTGATAGTTAAAAGTACCCCACACTCTGTATTTTCAGCAAGCATCAGAAGTTATAAGAGGCAGTATTTGCATGGGCCAGGTATTTTTAAAAAATGCATGGTAAATAAACATGAATAGGCTTACAGTATTTTTTTTATTAAGAATGAGATTAAATTATTTCAAATAATACAGTTTTGTATTATTCAGAATATTGAATGTTAAGAAAAAAAAATCCACTGTTAATGTGTTACGATTTAAATTATCTGTGGACGACCACCAGTGCCCAGCGGGGTGCTGTCACGATGGAGGGGGCTGGAGGAGGAGACTGCACCCAGGGCTTCTGTGAGGGAGCTGGGAGTTTGGGCCCTCAGTCCTAAAATAGACTTCAGCCCCTTTTTCTCAGAAGATGAAGCATACTCTCCTCCTTGTCCCTTGTGGATTTTTTGCTCCAGCCCTGCTTAAGGGGTTCACTTGTACAACAAGGAGATCAAACCAGTCAATCCTAAAGGAATTCAATTCTGAATATTCATTGCTGAAGTTAAAGCTCCAATATTTTGGCTACCTGATGTGAAGAACCAACATAATGGAAAAGACCCTGATGCTGGGAAAAATTGAGGGCAGAAGCAGACAGGGTGACAGAGGATGAAATGGTTGGATGGCATCATGGACTCAATGGACATGAGTTTGAGCAAACTCCAGGAGGTAGTGGAGGCTGGGGTGCTGCAGCCCTTGGGGTCGCAAAGAGTCAGACACCATCTTAGCAGCTGAACAACAGCAACTGCTACATGCTCCAGGAGGAGCAGAGCATCAGGGTGACATGCCTTAAAGCCACCCAACTCTGGGCTGCTTGAGCTAATCTCTGACCCTACGGGGCCATCCTCCCCTCCCCTCCCCCAGGATAGGGCCTGCACTGGGGGATTTTATTGTGGTTATTTAACAGAAGAGTGCTTGGAAGGTCAAGCTTAGGAGCAAACTTACATGGAGCAGACGATGCAGCCGGGAGTCAAGTCAGCTGCTCTGAATCACCCCTAGGGCTCCTCTTGCCTCTGGCTCCTCTGGAAACTGCTCTTATATTCAGAAGCTGAAAAGCCAGTTGGTTATTAAAAGTCATCCGGTATGGGTGGGGTTTATGAGAATCGAAATTGAAAGGACAGGACTTGTATTTTTTTTTTCCTTTCCTGGAAGCAGTAACCTAGATGCCTTCCAGGAAAGCCAGGGAGACAAAGGTTCTTCCCTGCCTGGCTGGGTAAACCCAACTTCATCCCTCCTCCACATGTGACTTAGGCATTCCTGACCCCACAGTGAATGGGACCCAAATAATGGTTGGATGAGAGTTCAACAGCCTGTCTCTCACGGGTGTTTTTGTGAAAGAAGGGGTTTGTTTATTAATTTTTCTTCAGTTGAAAAGTATTTGATTCGTTTGTTTTTCCCTCCTTTCGTTTTTAAAAAAGTATATTCTTTTTAACTCTGTGATTTCTTTCTTCACTGGAGAAGGAAATGGCAACCCACTCCAGTGTTCTTGCCTGGAGAATTCCATGGACAGAGGAACCTGTGTATTTAATCCTTGATTTTATAGCCCAGAAATATTCACTTTTTTCTTTTTTTCTGTTCTTTTACTAAGGTGGATCCACCTTTGGGGTTTGGGGGTTGATTCAGATTTCTTCCATTCTTTTCTGTATCCTAATGTGTTGTACTAACCTGCAAGTGAAAAGTTTGACTGCTGCTGTTAGGGAACCAGGTTCTTTATCCCAAGGAGCTACAAGCCAAAACACTGAGACACCAAGGTTTGCAGCAGAGGCAACCCAGTAAGGAGGCAAGAGAACAAGTCTCAGGTCTGCCTCCCAGGAAGACAGGTGCTTAGAATATTAATAGGAGCAAGAAGCAGAATGGTCTTAGGTCTTAGAGAAAGGTGATTGATGGTAAGGAAAAGTGAGATAATTGATGTTCTGTACATGTTTATCATGGTTACATGCTTCTTCATGGGACACGTGCAAATACAGAGGATTTGGTGTGAAACAGGTTGGTGAATTTGGGGCTGTGATGACAGTGGGTCACCTATGGGACAAGCTGGTCTCTTCTGCACAGATTCTGATGAGCTGTAGTGGTTTGACCTAGTACCAGCCAGTTTTGTTGTGTTACAATAGGAGTTTTCAAACAACCTGTTCCCTTATCTGCTGTTCTGTAAAAGGAACTCAAGAGTTACACTTAGTCACCAGTTTCTGTTACACGCTTTTAACCCTGTGAATCAGGGTTTGGCTATCCCATCTGTATTTCAGATGGCAATGAGGAGAAAGGAAGGACAGGCAGAATGTAGTCTCAAAGCCCTATGGCCAAGACTCCCCAGGAGCAAGTGCTTTGGCACATATTCCCTATGCAGACTTCTCTAGTTGCAAAATCAGCTAGAATAGTATAAAAATCCTTAGTCTGATTGCCATATGCTTATTTTGTAAAATAAAATGATACCATATTTGGAGCTGCAGAGCATGTTGTAACTGTAAAGGTGTATGTTACAATAGATCCAACCAGTCCGTTGTGAAGGAGATCAATGATGCTAAAGTGAAACTCCAGTACTTTGGCCACCTCATGCGAAGATTTGACTCATTGGAAAAGACTCTGAAGCTGGGAGAGATTGGGGGCAGGAGGAGAAGGGGATGACCGAGGATGAGATGGCTGGATGGCGTCACTGACTCGATGGACGTGAGTCTGAGTGAACTCCGGGAGATGGTGATGAACAGGGAGGACTGGCTGCTGCGATTCATGGGGTCCCAAAGAGTCGGACACGACTGAGCGACTGAACTGAACTGAACTGAAAAGGAAAGGAGAAAAGGAAAGATATAAGCATCTGAATGCAGAGTTCCAAAGAATAGCAAGGAGAGATAAGAAAGCCTTCTTCAGTGAGCAATGCAAAGAAATAGAGGAAAACAACAGAATGAGAAAGACTAGAGATCTCTTCAAAAAAATTAGAGATACCAAGGGAACATTTCATGCAAACATGGGCTCTATCAAGGACAGAAATGGTATGGAACTAACAGAAGCAGAAGATATTAAGAAGAGGTGGCAAGAATACACGGAAGAACTGTAAAAGAGATCTTCACGACCCAGATAATCATGAAGATGTGATCACTAATCTAGAGCAAGACATTGTGGAATGTGAAGTCAAGTGGGCCTTAGAAAGCATCACTATGAACAAAGCTAGTGGAGGTGATGGAATTCCAGTTGAGCTGTTTCAGATCCTGAAAGATGATGCTTTGTAAGTGCTGCACTCAATATGCCAGGAAATTTGGAAAACTCAGCAGTGGCACAGGACTGGAAAACATCATTTTCATTCCAATCCCAAAAAAAGGCAATACCAAAGAATGCTCAAACTACCACACAGTTGCACTCATCTCACATGCTAGTAAAGTAATGCTCAAAATTCTCCAAGCCAGGCTTTAGTAATACGTGACCTGTGGACTTCCTGATGTTCAAGCTGGTTTTAGAAAAGGCAGAGGAACCAGAGATCAAATTGCCAACATCTGCTGGATCATGGAAAGAGCAAGAGAGTTCCAGAAAAACATCTATTTCTGCTTTATTGACTATGCCAAAGCCTTTGACTGTGTGGATCACAATAAACTGTGGAAAATTCTGAAAGAGATGGGAATACCAGATCACCTAACCTGCCTCTTGAGAAATCTGTATGCAGGTCAGGAAGCAACAGTTAGAACTGGATGTGGAACAACAGACTTGTTCCAAATAGGAAAAGGAGTATGTCAAGGCTGTATATTGTCACCCAGCTTATTTAACTTATATGCAGAGTACATCATGAGAAGTGCTGGACTGGAAGAAACACAAGCTGGAATCAAGATTGCTGGGAGAAATATCAATAACCTCAGATATGCAGATGAAACCACCCTTATGGCAGAAAGTGAAGAGGAGCTAAAAGGCTCTTGATGAAAGTGAAAGAGGAGAGTGAAAAAGTTGGCTTAAAATTCAACATTCAGAAAATGAAGATCATGGCATCTGGTCCCATCACTTCATGGGAAATAGATGGGGAAACAGTGGAAACAGTGTCAGACTTTATTTTTTTGGGCTCCAAAATCCCTGCAGATGGTGACTGTAGCCATGAAATTAAAAGACACTTACTCCTTGGAAGAGAAGTTATGAGCAACATAGATAGAATATTCAAAAGCAGAGACATTAGTTTGACGACCAAGGTCTGTCTAGTCAAGGCTATGGTTTTTCCTGTGGTCATGTATGGATGTGAGAGTTGGACTGTGAAGAAGGCTGAGTGCTGAAGAATTGATGCGTTTGAACTGTGGTGTTGGAGAAGACCCTTGAGAGTCCCTTGGACTGCAAGGAGATCCAACCAGTCCATTCTGAAGGAGATCAGCCCTGGGATTTCTTTGGAAGGAATGATGCTAAAGGTGAAACTCCAGTACTTTGGCCACCTCATGTGAAGCATTGACTCATTGGAAAAGCCTCTGATTTGGGGAGGGATTGGGGGCAGGAGAAGAAGGGGACAACAGAGGATGAGATGGCTGGATGGCATCACGGACTCGATGGACGTGAGTCTGAGTGAACTCCGGGAGATGGTGATGGACAGGGAGGCCTGGCGTGCTGCGATTCATGGGGTCGCAAAGAGTCGGACACAACTGAGTGACTGAACTGAACTGAATGAAGATGATGGTGACCTCCTTCATGAGGTCGCCTGCAGGCACTGTTGTATTCAGTGTTCATGACTCTACATCAGGCCACTCTCAACCTACCCTTCTGCCAGAGACTCCTGGACACTTACAGGCAAGTCTGGGTCAGTCTCTTGAGTCAGTGCTCCTTTCTCCCAGGTCATGGTGCACACAAGGTTTTGTTTGTGCCCTCCAGGAGTCTGTTTCCCCAGTGTTGTGTAACTGCTGTAATCAAATCCCACTGTAACAGGAGGGAAAGGGGCAGGACACAACTTTTGAAAGAATGACATCACCCAAGGACACAACATACACTGATTAGAATCAAATGGAACCAAATGGCCGACAAAACTAGGTCTTGATCGTGAATCACAAGTGAAATGACACATCCAGAAATGCCATGACAGTTCCAAGGCACTGTTAAAAGATCAAGGAATAGGCAGTGGTCCAAATGCTGGAAATCTCTTCCCCTTTCCCAGAATAGTTAGAATAATCCTCACACTCATTCAGTTCGGTTCAGTTCAGTTGCTCAGTCATGTCCGACTCTTTGCGACCCCATGAATCGCAGCACGCCAGGCCTCCCTGTTCATCACCAACTCCCGGAGTTCTCTCAGACTCAGGCCCATCGAGTCAGTGATGCCATCCAGCCATCTCATCCTCTGTTGTCCCCTTCTCCTCCTGCCCCTAATCCCTCCCAGCAGCAGAGTCTTTTCCAACGAGTCAGCTCTTCACATGAGGTGGACAAAGTACTGGAGTTTCAGCTTTAGCATCATTTCTTCCAAAGAAATCCCAGGGCTGATCTTCTTCAGAATGGACTGGTTGGATCTCCCTGCAGTATAAGGGACTCTCAAGGGTCTTCTCCAACACCACATTTCAAAAGCATCAATTCTTCGGTGCTCAGCCTTTTTCACAGTCCAACTCTCATATCCATACATGACTACTGGAAAAACCATACCCTTAATTAGATGGACCTTTGTTGGAAAGTAATGTCTCTGCTTTTTAATATGCTGTCTAGGTCGGTCATAACTTTTCTTCCAAGGAGTAAGTGTCTTTTAATTTCATGGCTGCAGTCACCATCTGCAGTGATTTTGGAGCCCCAAAAAATAAAGTCTGACACTGTTTCCACTGTTTCCCCACCTATTTCCCATGAAGTGATGGGACCGGATGCCATGATCTTCGTTTTCTGAATGTTGAGCTTTAAGCTAACTTTTTCACTACCCACTTTCACTCTCATCAAGAGCATTTTGAGTTCCTCTTCACTTTCTGCCATAGGGTGGTGTCATCTGCATTAGCATGTTAAATTACCCAGTGTATGAAAACTAATCATGCAACATTTTGTAGTCTCATTCACTCTCTGCAAAGGCCCACACTCTTGTCTGTGGAGAGTGTTTCTCTCTGTATCTGAATAAATCCACTTCTTACTTATCACTTTGTCTCTCACTGAATTCTTTGTCTGATGAGACATCAAGAACCTGAGCTTCACTAGGTCCTACAACCAGGTACTGTGGGTTTTCTCTGGATTTGAGTCCCAGCCATGGGGGTTTAACTCCCAAGCAGGGATTTGGCTGGGTTTGAGTCCCAGCCACCTGGGTTCAAGTCCCAAGCAGGGTTTTGTTCTGTTCAAGTCCCAGCACATGTGTTTCATCCCAATCTGTGGTAAATGGTTTCACCACTGGCCTCCAAAGTCAAATTCCCCGGGGATTCTCAGTCCCTTTGCCAGATCCCCAGGTTTGTATACCATACTAACACTAAACAAAGAAAACTGTGGAAGACAGACAGAGTAGACTTCAGAACAAGAAAATGATCATGGATAAAGAGGGCAATTGCATAGGAATAAAAGGGTTAGATTTCCCAGAAGATATAACATCCCTCAGTGTGTTTGTGCTACTCAAAGTTGTGCATGTAAGAATTAGTTTGTTAGCTGAAATTATGAGACTTTTATTATTACTTAAGCTGATAGGGAAGAGATGCAAGCAACCAGGGTGTTTTAAGGTCTGCCTAGGTATGTCAGAAACTCACATTTGGGCCAGGCTCTACTTAAAATGATTTTGTCACAATGATCAGGTGTTTCATGATCTCAAGAGACCAACAGCACTCAGAGGGTTTTGACAGTCCATTTTTCTCTCCTCACAGACCATGTTAACCAGTATGTACATGTTCCCATACTTAATTAACCATGTGACAACTGAGAAGATTAATTTCCCTGTGCCTCATATTTCTCTGCTATAAACTGGTGATGCTAAAGGTAAAAATCAGTCTGTTGTTAGTGTCATTAGGATAATTAAATACCTCATAATACTTATAATATTCATAACATTATGCTGGTTCACAGTAAATCCTATATAACTATTGCTTTACAATTGAGTCCTCAAGAAGGGGAAGATAATTTTTGAGTGAAAGTGGAGGATTGGCTCTGGCCTGAAACAGTGACACTTTCCTCCTTGGTTGCAAGCAAGTGGGAGGACACAGCCCAAGAGGAAGATGAGCAGGCTGGGGAGATCCAGTGGGAACAGCTGAGAGGGAGGATGGTGATGGTTGAGAGTAGGGCTGGAGAAGCTCAGACCTGCCTGGCCAAGTCCAAGTCCTAGTTCTGGAGTTGGGCTGCCAGGGTTCAAATCAGAGGGTTCATGTGACTTGTTTGCTGTTGAGACCTTATAAAAGAAACTTAACTCTGGAAGCCTCCATTTTCTATCAATGTTGTAGGAGAAAGAATCATTCCTACCTGATTCATTGCTGTACAGCTGATAACATATAGGCTTTCTGAAAATTTTAAGAAAATTTCCTGCATTAATGTACTGTTTTAACGATGAACATGTTAGAAGATGTAATAATCTGTTAACGTTTCCTGTAAGTTGTAAATAATCAAGGTATCTAAAACCTTTAAAAAAAAACAGGAATATTTTCAGCAGAATTCCTCTCTAACATGTGCCTTTCCCCCCCCCCCCCCCCCCCATAGTAGATTGGCACCCCACTCCAGTCCTCTTGCCTGGAAAGTCCCATGGATGGAGGAGCCTGGTGGGCTGCAGTCCATAGGGTTGCTAAGAGTTGGAAAGCACTGAGCGACTTCACTTTCACTTTTCACTTTCATGCATTAGAGAAGGAAATGGCAACCCACTCCAGTGTTCTTGCCTGGAGAATCCCAGGGACGGTGGAGCCTGGTGGGCTGCTGTCTATGGGGCCGCACAGAGTTGAACACGACTGAAGCAATTTAGCAGCAGCATAGTAGATTGGGAGCAGAGATGGGAGAACAAAATGACTTTTTACTTCCATGTTACGTGAAACTTAATAAAGGGAAACGTCACTTAAATGGAGTCAGCATGCCAGAAAGGACAGCTCTCATGCAGTATGACTGAAGGTAAGTTATAAGGAAAACTGTCAATTACAGACCCCAAGGAAAAAATCTTCACCAAGGGAGTCATCAATGACAGTCCCCAACAGGAAAAGATGGACACTGCATCTCCTAGAATAATTGTCTCCCCCAGCAATTCAGCGAACGAGGATGGGTCATCACCCTGACCTCTTATTTTTTTACTAGTGAACTTGTTTTCAAAATCATCTTTCCCAACTCCTTCCTTTTCTCAATAAAATAATGCTCTTTCTTTGTGAGATTTGCCCATGGCTTTCCTGTAGCTTGCTACTCCTGAATTACAATTCCTCTGCTATTCTTGAATAAATCCACTTTTACTTGAAAAATAACTGTTTAATTTTTAAGGTGAGCAGTCATAAGCAAAAGGAATTGTAGGCTTTCTTTCTGAGATTAAATACTGATAAAGTTTTGTGTAAGAGTCCATGAGTTTGCAATGTATTTTTTAAAATTCAAAGTATACTGAGGTACCCAAACCTAGAAACTTTTCACTTTAAAACTAACCAAGTAGAATGAAATCATGTTACTACACAGCAGATGACTAACGTTCTCCAAAGGCTACTGTTCAGGAGACTTATCTGAAGTAATGGTTAAAAGTACTCTAATCCTTCTATTTTCAGGAAATACCAAAAGTGATTCTGAGGCAGTTCTTATATGGGAAAGGTATTAAAAACAGTGCATGATAAATCAACACGATTAGACCTTAAAGCTATCATTTATAGTTGATTAATGAGACTAAGATTGAATTATTCCATATAATACAGTTTCATAGTATGTGGAATATTTAATATTTTTTTAAAACTTTTTATTTTATCTTGGAGTACAGCTGATTAACAATGTTGTAATAGTTTCAGGTGGACAGTGAAGGAATTCTGTCATACATATTCTTCCACAAACTTCCATCCCATCTAGGCTGCCTCGTAATGTTGAGGAGAGTTTCATGTGCTATATAGTAAGACTTCACTGGTTATCCATTTTAAATATTGCATTGAGTACATGTCAGTCCCAAACTCCTTAACTATCCATTCTTCCCATCCTTCCCCCATGGATTGTTAAATATTTTTAACACAAAAATAATCTTGTTTGTCTCTTAGAGTTTACATAATCTGTATAATATGGGACTTCCACTCTCTCTGCTTTTTTCAATGCCCAGAATTGTACAGTCAGGATGCAGTCAGAGTCGGGGAGGTAAGGGCAGGGGAAACAGCCCCAACCAGTGCCTCTGTGAAGAGGTAGGTGTTGGGTCATGCATTCCTAGGAAGGACTTCAGCCCCCTTACCTCAGAAGAGTTAAGATGCACACTTCCTTATTCCATGGTGGGCTCCTTTCTGCACTCTTGGATGGATGCTGGAGGAGGAGCATCCATCCAGGACACGGTGCACAGGCTGCTGCCTCCCAGCTGCCTCAGGTCCAAACCGAGATGCTGAGCCGCAGGAGGAAATCTCCCTGCAGGCTGCTTATCCTTTGTTCCCTCCACACTCTCCTGCCTCCCCTCCCAAAGTGTGGGCACTATTCTGGGTATTTATTGCTCTTTCTAGTCAACCAAAAAGTGTTTTTAAGTAAATTTTAGGAGTGTACTTATTTTGTGTGTATTCTGCAGCCAGGAAACAATTTCTCAGCTGTCCTTGCTTGTTTCCTGAGGCCCTCCTGTGTTTGGTTTTGAGAAAACGCTTCTCTTTTGAAACAGAAAATGGAGCAGGATGTTACACCCATCCTGTTATGGGTTGAGATGATAAAAAGAGAAGAAAGAAAGTGATGTGAAAGTTGCTCAATCATGTCCAACTCTTTGTGATCCCATGGAATATACAGTCCATGGAATTCTCCAGCCAGAATACTGGAGTGGGTAGCCTATCCCTTCTCCAGCAGATCTTTCCAATCCATGAATAGAACAGGGGTCTCCCGCATTGCTAGCAGATTCTTTACCAACTGAACTATCATGGAAGCCCCCAAAGGAGAGGAAATCAAGTCTAAATCACATGACCTTTTCTGGAGAGGTGAGTTGTTAGATTTTCTTTCTTTCCCTTTTATTCTTTGACAGGAAATGAGATGAGATGGGAGTAACGAAATCACTTCCTTTACACTCAAGTTCACAAACCCACCTTCAGTCTTCCTCCCCAGTTGGATTTTGAGGGTCTTTTGTTTACATATGCACTGAAAAATTTTTCTCCTAGATGTGTGAAAAATACTGGTATTTTGATACATGTCTTTTGTCTCCTTCAGTTCAGTCGCTCAGTCATATCTGACTCTTTGCAACCCTATGGACTGCAGCACACTAGGACTCCCTGACCATCACTAACTCCCAGAGTTTACTCAAACTCATGTCCATTGAGTCAGTGATGCCATCCAACCATCTCATCCTCTGTTGTCCCCTTCTCCTTCCGCCTTCAATCTTTCCCAGCATCAGGGTCTTTTCAAAGAGTCAGTTCTTTGCATCAGGTGGCCAAAGTATTGGAGTTTCAGCTTCAGCATCAGTCCCTCCAATGAATATTCAGGTCTCATTTCTTTTAGGATGGACTGGTTGGATCTCCTTGCTGTCCAACGGACTCTCAAGAGTCTTCTCCAACACCACAGTTCAAAAAGCATCAATTCTTCGGTGATCAGCTTTCTTTATAGTTCAACTCTCACATCCATACATGATGACTGGAAAAACCATAACTTTGACTAGACAGACATTTGTTGGCAAAGTAATGTCTCTGCTTTTTAAAATGCTGTCTAGGTTGGTCATAGCTTTTCTTCCAAGGAGCAAGCATCTTTTAATTTCATGGCTGCAGTCACCATCTGCAGTGATTTTGGAGCCCCCCCCCCCCCCCAAATCAAGTCTGTCGCTGTTTCCACTGTTTATCCATCTATTTGCCACGAAGTGATGGGACCAGATGCCATGATCTTAGTTTTCTGAATGTTGAGTTTTAAGCCAACCTTTTTACTCTTCTCTTTTACTTTCATCAAGAGACTCTTCAGTTCTTCTTTGATTTCTGCCATAAGGGTGGTGTCATCTGCATATCTGAGGTTATTGATATTTCTCCTGGCAATCTTGGTTCCAGCTTGTGCTTCATCCAGACCAGCATTTCTCATGATGTACTCTGCATAGAAGTTAAATAAGCAGGGTGACAACATACAGCTTTGACATACTCCTTTCCCGATTTGGAACCAGTCTGCTGTTCCATGTCCAGTTCTAGCTGTTGCTTCCTGACCTGCACACAGATTTCTCAAGAGACAGGTCAGGTGGTCTGGTATTCTCATCTCTTTCAGAATTTTCTGTAGTTTATTGTGATCCACACAGTCGAAGGCTTTGGCATAGTCAATAAAGCAGAAACAGATTTTTTTTGGAACTCTCTTGCTTTTACAATTATCCAGCGGATGTTGGCAATTTGATCTCTGGTTCTTCTGCCTTTTCTAAAACCAGCTTAAACATCTGGAATTTCACCATTCACATATTGCTGAAGCCTGGCTTGGAGAATTTTGAGCATTACTTTGCTAGTGTGTGAGATGAGTGCAATTGTGCGATAGTTTGAGCATTCTTTGGCATTGCCTTTCTTTGGAATTGGAATGAAAACTGGCCTTTTCCAGTCCTGTGGCCACTGCTGAGTTTTCCAAAATTTCTGGCATATTGAATGCAGCACTTTTCTTAGGTAAGATTATTCCTGTGTTGTTTACTGTTTTTGATGGAATGGTAAATGGGATTATTTCCTTAATTTCTCTTTCTGGTGACTCATTTTTAGTGTATTGAGTGCAATAGATTTCTGTTTACTAATTTTGTGTCTCCTTCCCAACTTTAAGATATTTTAGTTCTAGTTCTGTGAAAAATGCCATTGGTAACTTGATAGGGATTGTATTTAATCTGTAGATTGCCTTGTGTAGTACAGTTATCTGACCAATATTGATTCTTCCAACCCTGGAACATGTTTTATCTATTGGTCTTGGTGGAGAGATGAGGACTTCCAGGAGATCTCACACCAATTAATATTCCTTGGGACCTGAAATTCTTTGTTAGTCCAATGGATTGAGCTCAGCCCTCCCACTGCAAGAACTCAAGCGCAATCCCTGGCCTGAGAGCCAAGCCCCTCCCTGCAAGCCATGCTGTGTGGGAAAAAGACAAAAAGCAACAAGCAGTAAGGAGAAGAAAAATAACACAGAATAAAAGCTAAGGTAAAATGAAAAGAATAAAAAGAGACACAGATGTGTAGAACGGACTTTTGGACTCTGAGGGAGAAGGAGAGGGTGGGATGATTTGGGAGAATGGCATTGAAACATGTATACTATCATGTACGAAATGAATCACCAGTCTATGTTCAATACAGGATAGAGGATGCTTGGGGCTGGTGCACGGGGATGATCCAGAGAGATGATATGGGGTGGGAGGTGGGAGGGAGGTTCATGATTGGGAACTTATGTACACCCGTGGCGGATTCATGTCAATGTATGGCAAAACCAATACAGTATTGTAAAGTAAAATAAAGTAAAAGTAAGAATTTATTAAAAAAACAAAAACAAAAACAAAACAAAACAAAAAAACAGACAAACATACTTTAGAAAAAATAACGATGAAAATGAAACAGCAACAAAGAAACGAGAACCACAACAGCAAAAAAAAAAAAAAAAAAACTGAAAAATAAGATTAAAAAACCTATAACAATAATAATAATGTAAAAAATTCCCTGGTGCCTTCTCTCTCAGTGTCCTTACTCCCACAGTGAGCTACAACCAACCCCGGGCCCCTAGGCAGGCCTCCAAGGCTCCTAGGCAGCTCTCTGGCCCTGCTGTGTCAGCCCACCTCTGTGTGTGCTTTTCTCACCAGCGTTTGCTCCTGGAGCTGCTTCTGAGCACAGGTGCCTGTGCAGGCCATCAGGGCTGCAGATTTCCACAGGCACCCCTGCAAGGGCCGGTGCAGCTAGAGTAAGCCTTGGAGGGGGTGGTGCTCAGTCCTCCTGGACCCACACAGCCAGGAGGCCCTGTCAAGGGTGGCACTCGGGCTGCTAGGACCCACATTTCCATAACAGGCCTTGGTGTGGGTGGGGGCCCAGGGAGTGCACTTCAGGCCTGGGGTCCCATGCACCAGGAAAGGCCTTAGAGGGTGGGTGTGGCCCGGAGGGGACCTACATGGCTAGAAGAGGCCTAAGGTGGGGTGCTCTGGCCCAGGATCCATTCACCCAGAAAGGGCCCTGGGGGTTGAAATTTCAAGCCTGGGACCCCATCACGCTGGCCAAGGCCTGAGCAGGCAGGAGAGTCTCTGGCAGCCTTTCCCTCCAATCCCTCAAGGTCACTCTCCATTCCCTCCAGTCCCTTCAGTGTGCCTTCACTCTGAGGGGGCAGAGGAGAGTAGGGGTTCAGGCAGGGTACCCCAACAGACTTGCCCGAGCCTCAGAGGGTGACAGGATATACTGGCAGGGTTCCCTTCCAGTCACTGGATCCAAAGAATTGCCTGTCTGCTCCCACCGATCCCTCTTCAGTGAGTGGGCCCCTATGAGCATCAGAGCCTCTCCACACCCCCAAAACCCACAGGTGTACTGGTCCTACCCTGCCTCCACTTTCCCTCCTCCTCTTTTCCAAGTCTCACCTGGTCACGAGGGGCTTCCTCCTGTCTCCTTAGATGTCTGAGGACCCCCACCAGTGCCTACTTAATGCCCTGTGTGAGGAGACACAAACTACTCCATCATCTTGCTCTGTTACATGTCTAAAATTTACCTTGTATATTGAGGTGCTCCTATGCTGGGGGCATGGGTATTTTTGTTGTTGTTTCATTGTTGAGTCATGCCGACTCATCTTTAACCCCATGGATTGTACCCACAGACCTCTTTGCATGGGATTACCCAGGTAAGAACACTGGAGTGTGTTGCCATTCCCTTCTTGGGAATCTTCAGAACCCAGAGATCAAACCTGGGTTTCCTGTATTGCAGGCAGATGATTGTCTGAGCCAAAGGATAAACATTGTTATAGCTTCTTCTTGGGTTGATCCCTTGATTGATTAGGTAGCGTCTTTCTCTCTTTTGTTTTAGAGTATTTTGTCTAAGTGTTGCTATTCTGACTTTCATTTGACTTCCATTTGCACGAACTCTCTTTTCCATACACTCACTTTCACACTGTGTGTGTCTCTAGATCTGAAGTGAGCCTTTGTAGGCAGCATACACATAGGTTTTGTTTTTGTTTCCATTCAGCAACTCTGTGTCTTTTGGTTGGTGCGTTTTGGATATTTTCACTTAATGATCAATATGTATGTTCTTATGGCCATTTGGTGAATTGTTTTGGAAATGTTTTTGTAGGTCTTTTTTTCTTCTTTCTTCATCTTTTGCTCTCTTCTCTTGTGATTTGATGACTAACTGTAATGTTGTGTTTAGATTCCTTTTTCCTTATGTTGTATGTGTGTCTCTATTATAGATTTTTTGTTTGCAGTTACCAAGAGGTTTCTTTTTTTTTTTTTTAATGAAAAGCTATGTGTATGCATGCATGCTAAGACACGTCAGTCATGTCCAACTACTTGTGACCCTATGGACTGTGGCCCACCAGGCTTCTCAACCCATGGGATTCTCCAGACAGGAATGCTGGAGTGGGTTGCCATTTCCTTCTCCAGGCTATATGTATATGTGATTGTTTTAAGTTGTTGATCTCTCATTTTCAAAACCCTGAATTTGTACTCTCCTCCCTTCAAGATTGCTGTTTTTGATAGCCTGTTTTACATCTAGTTATTTTGTGTCTCTTTTAACTGCTCCTTGTGGTTAGAGACCATTTGACTACTTTGGTCTTGTAACCTCCATACTAGCTTTGTGTGTGGCTGATTTTCTGCCTTGACTGTACGTCTGTCTTTACTGGTGAGCCTTTCATTTCATAACTTTTCTTGTTTCTACTTGTGGCCATTTTTGCCTAGAAGAAATTTCTTTATCATTTGTTGTCATGGTGGTTTGGTGGTATTGAACCCTTTAAGCTTTTGCTTAGCTGTAAAGCTTTTGATTTTTCCATCAAGTCTTCATGATTGCCTTATTGCATAGAGTGAGCTTGGTTTTGGTTTTTCCCTTTTACCACTTTAACTACATCATGCCATTTTTCATCTAGCCTGTGGAGTTTCTGCTGAAAAATTAGCTGATAGCTTATAGGAGTTTTTTTTTGTATGTTACTTGTTTATTTTCCCTGGATTCTTCCAATATTGTCTCTTTATCTTTATTTTTTGTCATTTTAATTACAATGTATCTTGGTGTATTCCTCTTTGAGGTCATCCTATATGGGACACTCTGCACATCCTAGTGACTGTTTTCTTTCCCAGGTTAGGGAGATTTCAGCTATCATGTCTTCAGTTATATTCTCATCCTGTTCCCACTCTCTCTTATCCTTCTGGGACCCCTAAACTACAATGCAAATATGTGTGAGCTTAATGGTATAGGGGGTCTCTTAAATTGTCCTCAGTGTATTGGGTAGGGCAAAATCTTGGCACTAAAGAGTCAATATGGCAGCTGCCGAGAGTGTTCATGTGGTTCAAAGTTCCCCAATTATGGCTGCCACCCCAATGTTGGTTCTAGTGGTAAAGAACCCACCTGCCAATGCAGGAAATGTAAGAGACATGGTTTGATCTGTGGTGGGAAATATCCCCTGGAGGAGGGCATGGCAACCCACTTCAGTATTCTTTGGGCTTCCCTGGTGGCTTAGATGGTAAAGAATCTGCCTGCAATTTGGGAGGGCCAGGCTCAATTCCTTAGTGGGGAAGATCCCCTGTAGAAGGGCAAGGGAAACCGCTCCAGTATTCTTCCCTGGAGAATCCCATGGACAGAGGAGCCTGGTGAGCTACAGTCTATGAGTTTGCAAAGAGTCAGACACAACTAAATGATTAACCTGTTCACTTTCACTTTGCAGTGTCTATGTCCTCAGGATGAGCCACAATCACTACCCCGCCTCTCCAGGAGACTCCAAAATTAGCCAGTGGGTCTGGCCCAGGCTCCTATCAAGTTATTGCTTTTCCCCTGGGTCCTTGTGTGAGTGAAATTTTGTGTGAACCCTTTTAGACTGAAGTTTCTGTTCCCCCGAGTTCTGTGGGGTTCCTGCAACTAAGCCCTTCTGGTCTTCAAAGCCACTTGCTCTGGGGCTCATCTTCCTTGTGCTGGAGCCCTGTGTTCAAGAGCCTGAAGTGGGGCTCAGAACTCTCACTCCTGCAGGAGAACCTCTGCAAGATAGTTATTCTCCAGTTGGAGGTTCACTCACCCAGGGACTGTGGGATCTGATGATATGATTTTGCCTCTTCTACCCATCTCCTTGCCATTTCCTCCTTATGTCTTTAATTGTAGAAGATCTATTCTGGTGTGTTCCTGTCTTTTTTCACCGATGGCTGCTCTGTAGATATTTGTGGTGTGGTGTGCTCATGAGAGGAAGTAAGCTCAGGGTCTTTCCACAATGCCATTTTGGGGGCTCTCAAAAGTTATTTCTTACCTAAGCTTTCAAGGAATTAGTGTCAGGTGCTCAAATGATAAGTCAGTGTGTCCATAGAGGTTCATATTTAACTCTAATTTGAGAAAACCTGGGCAACAATGCATGAATTCTGCCTGTCTCCTCCCTTGCCTTTCCTTTCTTGTTTTGTCTGATTAACATTTTATAAATGGTAAGTTCTAAAATTTATCTTCACCTTTCTTCATGAATGTGAAGAGCATGCTGGTGTCAATTTTAAGACAAAAGTGTGAAATGCAGTCTATGGTTATTAGAAGTGAGATTGCAAATGAAAGTAGGGGCAGGACTGCTTTGAAATAGGACTGATGCCAGGAAAGCAGCTTCTTACTTTGATCAAAAAATCTACTGTTTATGTGGCAAGCAAACCAAAACGTTGATACCAGGGACAAGTGAATATTCTTGTATACTGTGTGCCAGGTAAACGTAAATGATGGTGAATTCTTCATGTTTCTAACCTGAAGAAAGCCCTTTTATCCATCTCCTTTTTAGAAATTTTTTTTGGAGACAACTGGGCAAGGATCCTTTCCCTATTTTTTAACTTCAAAAGTTTCATGTTAAGTATTATAGTTTGATTTCTGTATACACAAAAAGTAATCACCATCACAAGTCTAGTTGTCACCTATCACCATACAGTTGACCCCCTTCACCATTTGTCCACCTCCTCCGCCCTGGTCCCCCTTGCCTCTAGTAACCACTGTATCTATGAGGGCTTTGTTTGTTTGTTTTACCCTGTTTGCTCATTTGCTTTTTTTTTTTTTTTTTTTGGTCTCCTCATGTGAGTGAAGTCATATGGCATTTGTCTTTCTTCACCTGACCTATTTCATTCAGCATTATACTGTCCAGGTCCATCCATGTTGTCACAAATGTCAGAATTAAATTCTATTTATGGCTGAGTATTATATATATCTATATATATATATCTATATATATATATATCTATATATATCTCATATCTTTTCTATCCATTCAGTCATTGACTGGCACTTAGGTTGTTTCCATATCTTGGCTAATATAAATAATGCTACAAAGAAGATCTCAGTGCCTATATCATTTTGAATTACTGTTTTCCTGTACTTTGGGTAATTTCCTGTTCAGTTCAGTTCAGTTTAGTCACTCAGTCATGTCTGACTCCCTGTGATCCCACGGACTGCAGCACACCAGCCCTCCCTGTCCATCACCAACTCCAGGAGTCTACCCTGTACTATTCCACAAACATGGAATAGCTTGGATATGTGGTAGTTGTATCTACAGGCTCCTCGACACCTTGGAATCTTAACATAGGTTCAATCCTGGCTGTAACCATTTCTTCTCAGGGAGATGAAAGACATTAGATTATTCTTTCATGTATCAAAAAAATTGATGATTCAGTTGCCAATTTACCATGAGTTTGACTCTCTGAAGCAAAGTACAGAAAGTTTAGCATGTAATAGTAAATTGTGCCATCCTGTCTGCTTATGGAAAACAAGATATCATTGTTCTTAAGGAAACATGCTCTATACTGGCTAACAACTGCAATGGTAAAGGACTCATTTGCTTAGATATATAATTAACATGAGTTTATTCTTTCTAGTCATTTCAGTCTACTGATACACACATACTGGGTACTGCTTATTCAATAATATAAAGTGTTCTCTTTTTCTGTTGTTATGAAGAGGAATTTCTTTAAGACTTTTAATTTACCTATAATATGAAGGAATGAATTTTTTGCCCATATTCCACACCCTTTTCCAAATAATCAAAGTTATTGTTGTAGACAAATTTGGGCATATTGGCTGTGAATAACTCAATTCATAATAGGTGCAATACTGTTCTGTTAATGAGAACATTTATATATCAATAATAAGTAGATCAGAGGTTTTCCAGGTAGCTTAGTGGTAAAGAATCTGCCTGCCAAGCAGGAGATGTGGGTTGGATCCCTGTGTTGGGAAGGAGAAGGAGATGGCAACCCACTCCAGTATTCTTGCCTGGGAAATCCCACGGACAGAGGAGCCTAGTGGGCTACAGTCCAAGGGGTTGCAGAGTCAGACACAACTTAATGAATAAACAGCAAGAGCAATAATAAATAAATCAGAGCTTTGAATATTTGCATTCCACTATGAACAGCATTTTTAGCTCACTATTGGGATTGCAGTTTATTATTTTTTACTTTTCTGTGAATAAGTGAAAGTGAAAGTCACTCAGTCATGTCTGACTCTTTGCAACTCCATGGAATTCTCTAGGCCAGAATACTGGAGTGAGTAGCCTTTCCCTTCTCCAGTGGATCTTCCCAACTCAGAGATCCAACCCAGGTCTCCCACATTGCAGGCAGATTCTTTATCAGCTCAGCCACAAGGGAAGCCCAAGAAACCTGACATGGGTAGCCTATACCTTCTTCAGGAGATATTCCCGACCCAGGAATCGAATCAGGGTCTCCTGCATTGCATGTGGATTCTTTATCAACTGAGCTAGGAAGGAGCCTTTCTGTGAATAGTAAATCTTTAAAATGATACTAAATTCTCTGATACTCATAGAAGAACATATACCCAACTGGAAAGTGCTTTTCCTCTGGAAAAGAGAAATCACTTATATTAAGAAAAATTTTCTGCTAGGTGATGGGTGTTGAAATCCCTTGTCATACATTTACTTGATGAGTATTAATTAATGAATGACGTTACACAAAATCTGTCATACAGAGTGTTCAATGTCCTCAGATGAGTTATCTTAATAAAGTCTCTTGCATAGGAAATGAGGCAGCAATGAGGCATTTTACTCATCCTCATGGTTTGGACAGAATCCAGAGTCCATTTATGTAGTTGCAAGGTGCAATTAGGGTGTTTTCTCCTAGTGATAAAGTAGGAGACAAACATTCTGAACAATCACAGAGTGGAACTCGACAAGGTTATGTTTTTCCGTGTGGCTGTTGTAAAAAGCAGGAACAAAGGAACCAACAAGCACCTCCTGACTGCAATCTGCTGTCCTTTCCCAATCCCTTTACTCCTCACCTTAACTCCTTTCTGGGGAACCAGGTTATAATCCTGTTCAACATTCTTCTTTTGCTTCTAAGTAGGCATTGTGTCCTCCAGGAACAAAGAAAATTCCTTCTGAAATAATTTTCCTCAAAAGCTCTGAAAGGTACTTAAGCTCAGCCTAACAGTAATTGACAGATGCCTCTTCATTCTGGAACAGGAAAACTTCCTTCTTTTCCTCTGTGAAGTCCTATCAGGGAAAGTGGAGAAATCCAATGGAAAGAAGCTGTTAGAAGGGAAGGTCCAGCTGTGATTCTTATGGAGGAAGTCTGAAAACATAGGGTTGAGACACAGAATAACAGATATGGAGTCAGGAGTCTAGTTTTAGTCCCAGTTCTGATCACCTCTATGTGTGACTTGTGAGAAGTCCCTTAAATCCAGTGGACTCAACCTCAACATCTGCTCAGTGAAGGGGCTGGCAGGCATGAACCCTATGTGGTTCCTATAGTAGCAGTAGGACAAATCATGATCCATCTACCAACAATGAAAAATGAAAAGTTTAATTATGATGAGAAGCAGGGATTCCTCTGCACACTGTGTGCTATGGATAAAAATACATATATAGCAAGTCAACTGCCCATTAATGAGTTAAGTACACACTGATAAGAGTTTTGAACTCTTCACAAATTCTCGATTCCCTGAGAGCTTGAGTGTGTGAAAATATAGAAACAGAATTTTTTGTTTGTACTTATAAATTAAAATCAGGCTTGCTTTCTCAATATGAACTAAGACATTTTTGTAAGTTGTAGTAAGATGGTCAAGGGAGACTGAAAGTCAAACTTTCAGTGAAACTGCCAATGGTAAGTAGAACTGTGATCTCCAAGCATCCTCTCCCCTGGTGTCCACACTCTGCATTGTCCATAAACTTATGAATATGACAAATATAGATGCTGTGTTTAGACTATATTATATGGCACAGGCTAAGTTAAGAAATGGAGATGACCCAAGTGGGTGTTACCTAATCACACAAGCCCTTCACAGGTAGTCTTCTCCAGTTGGTGGCAGAAGAAGTAATCAGAGAGATTAGAAACTGAAGAAAGAAACAGTGCACCATGGCTGTTGAAGAGGTGGTGGTGGTGGGGGGGGGGGGGTCCCCAGAGTCTCCATGTGAGTACCAAGCCCACATGACCTTGTTTTCAGCTATGGTACACCGAGCAGAAACCCATGGACCCTGAGTGGGAATCTGACCTGGGGAACGATAAGCTATTAGATGTGTATTTCAACTTGCTAAGCTCAAAATAATTTGTTTTACTACAACAGAAAATAAAAAAACCCAACTTTTAGAAAATAGATGGACTACATAGCTTGTTGAGCTGTATCACTCACTAGAATCTAGACTCATTTTATGATAAGAAGCACAGGAACCATGGGGTCAAAAGTGGGGTGGGTAGGCATCATTCTGGAAGAAAGGAATCAAGGAGAATATATTCTAGGACACATTACTGCAAGCTTTTTCTGAAACATCTGCTTGTCATCCTTGAAGGAGTCCCTCAAAAAGATGGCAATGGCTTCCCTCTCATAGGCTTCATGAACCTCCAGTAGCTCCTGGAGCATATCTGTGGGGAGGCTCAGTCGCTGGGTCATCTACTCAATGTAGTGATTAGCTGCCTTCTGCATGGCTGCTAAGTTCTCACGCTCAGCCAGAGTAATTACTGCGTTCCTCAAATGGGGGACTCCTCCACTGTTGATGGCATCTATGTAGGCCTCCACCAGCATCCCCAACACTGAAAGATATATGATATTTATGAAATGGGAGAGAATTCTCACCTGCTTTTTAAAAGCAGCTTTACAGATCAGGATTCTAGAAATCATTAAAATTTTTTAAAGTTAAAGATTTCTTTTCTTCTATTTATCCTTCTCCTCATTTTCTTCATTCTTGTATCCTCATCCTTTTTCTTTTATGAATCCACTTTTTTTGAATATCATCACTGTATCTCCTATGCACTCTATCTTTTATGTTTCTCCAATTCGTCACATTACAATATTGAACAAATCATCTCAAACCATATGCTCAAGGGTCTCCCAGAACACTTTTCCCATTGTAATAAAATAAGAAGAACTGATGACACTTGTAAGTGATTTACATTATTTGGGGACTCTGTTTGTAAATTAAAACATCTTGATGAAAATGTCATCAGAATTTCAGGACAGTGACACAAAACATGAAAACAAGAAGGACTCATCTCAGCACAGGACACTGTGCGACTGCCCAAGTGGCATGTTCATGAGGCCAACCCTGTATATAAGACGTATTTATATTTGTTTCTCAGTCTCGGTAAAACTACATGGATTCATGGACTACTATTTATTTTCTTCTCAGTGTAAACTCACAAAATACTTTGCATATCCTCACTCAAGACACCTATTGCATCAGACATCTCATCACCATGAAGATTTCTATCTTTAACTTATATCATTATTGTAATAGTTTCAAGAGATTTGACAGACTGCAAAAAAACCATGTAGATAGGCTTTTTTTAGTGAAGAAATATGCATTTCCCTGTGTGGCATGAGCATCCATTTTCCAAGTTACATGGAGAAGAAAATACAATTACTGAGAATCCCAGAGTGCAATCACAAGTTCATCACACACACTAAGTCACAGACATGTGCGCTAGCGTAAGAGACTCACCTCCCCACCTGACAGTGATTCCTTCTCTTGGGGTCTTGGGTTTTGCATGAGTAAAGATATATGAACAGAAATCATTTGATTTCTTCTGGAAATTCTCATCCAGTTGGTTATCTAGCACTTCCTCAATATGGAGAATTAGTTTTCTGTCACTTGTAAGCCAGTCAAAAGCAAAGCATTTTCTTTTTGGATAATTCCTGATATTCTTTCTGGGCATGTTGGAGTTCTGAATTCTGGGATCCTTGCCAATAGCAGTGAAAAACAAGCAATCGTGGAAGGGACAAATTTCATGTGAGGGGGCTCAAGTGTTTCATTTCTGGGATCTTTGCATTTTGGTATCTCCTGTGTCTGTAAATCTTTACTAATCAAATCATTCAAGTCAATCTTATGCTAATCTACTCAGGAAATGGAAAATCGCGTCCCTATTTTTTTTTTTTTCCTGCACAGAGCTGAGAGTGAAGGAGGGCTTCCCAAGTGGTTCAGTGCTAAAGAATCTGCCTCCCAATGCAAGAGACCAGGTTGTGATCCCTGGGTCTGGAAGATCCCCAGGAGAAGGAAATGGCAAACCACTCCAGTATTCTTGCCTGGGAAATTCCATGAAGAGAGGAACCTGGTGGGCTATAATCCATAGGGTCACAGAAAACTAGGACATGACTGAGTGACTAACAACAACAAGAGTGATCAACATACTTCTGAGGAGGCAGGGGCGGGATCCATTCCAAGTGAGGAAACTTCTGATTATTTTCCTTAACATTCTATGCTGTGTAGTGAATCAACTACTTATTAGATTTTTTTTTTTGAGTAATAGATTTATCCAAGAAATTGTCAGAAATATTTTTCTGATATTACAGTTCCCATGTCAGAAATGACATGTGTGCTCTAAAGTAATGTAATCATAGAAATAAAGATATTTATAATATTGCTGGAAAGATAACCTATGGAGACAAATGATTCTCAGGATTCTCAGGTCCCATTTTTTTTGCTTTTATTTCCAATATTCTGGGAAGTGGGTCAGAGAGGATCCTGCTGTGATGTATGTCAGAGAGTGTTTTGCTTATGTTTTCCTCTAGGAGTTTTATAGTTTCTGGTCTTACGTTTAGATCTTTAATCCATTTTGAGTTTATTTTTGTGTATGGTGTTAGAAAGTATTTTAGTTTTGTTCCTTTACAAGTGGTTGACCAGTTTTCCCAGCAACACTTGTTAGGAGATTGTGTTTACTCCATTGTACATTCTTGCCTCCTTTGTCAAAGATAAGGTGTCCATAGGTGTGTGGCTTTATCTCTGGGCTTTCTATTTTGTTCCATTGATTTACATTTCTGTCTTTGTGCCAGTACCATGCTGTCTTGATGACTGTGGCTTTGTAGTAGGGACTGAAATCAGTCAGGTTGATTCTTCCAGTTCCATTTCTCTTTCTCAAGATTGCTTTGGCTATTCAAGGTTTTTTTGTATTCCCATACAAACTGTGAAATTATTTGTTCTAGTTCTCTGAAAAATACCATTGGTAGCTTGATAGGGATTGCATTGAATCTATAGATTGCTTTGGATAGTATATTCATTTTCACTATATTGATTTCTCCAATCCATGAACACAGTATATTTCTCCATCTATTTGTGTCTTTGATTTCTTTCACCAGTGTTTTATAGTTTTCTATATATAGGTCTTTTGTTTATGTATAGTATAGTATAGTACAGTGAACTCATCCATTTGTGTCCAACTCTTCCAGGCTTCTCTGTCCATGTTTCTTTAAGTAGATATATTCCCAAGTATTTTATTCTTTTCGTTGCAATGGTGAATTGTTTCCTTATTTTTTATTTCTGTTTTCTCATTGTTAGTGTATAGGAATGCAAGGGATTACTCTGTGTTAATTTTATATCCTGCAAATTTGCTATATTCACTGATTAGCTCTAGTAATTTTCTGGTGGAGTCTTTACGGTTTTCTACGTAGAGGATCAAAAATGCAATAGAATCCCAGAAAAACATCTATTTCTTCTTTATTGACTATGCTAAAGGCTTTGATTGTGTGGATCACAATAAACTGTGGAAAATTCTGAGATGGGAATACCAGACCACCTGACCTGCCTCTTGAGAAACCTGTATGCAGGTCAGGAAGCAACAGTTAGAACTGAACATGGAACAACAGACTGGTTCCAAATAGGAAAAGGAGTACTTCAAGGCTGTATATTGTCACCCTGCTTATTTAACTTATATGCAGAGTACATCATGAGAAACGTTGGGCTGGAAGAAGCACAAGCTGGAATCAAGATTGCGAGGAGAAATATCAATAACCTCAGATATGCAGATGACACCACCCTTATGTCAGAAAGTGAAGAGGACCTAAAAAGCTTCTTGATGAAAGTGAAAGAGGAGAGTGAAAAAGTTGGCTTAAAGCTCAACATTCAGAAAACGAGGATCATGACATCTGGTCCCATCACCTCATGGGAAATAGATGAGGAAACCGTGGAAACACTGTCAGACTTTATTTTTGGGGGTTCCTAAATCACTGCAGATGGTGACTGCAGCCATGAAATTAAAAGACGCTTACAACTTGAAAGGAAAGTAATGACCAACCTAGATAGCATATTCAAAAGCAGAGACATAACTTTGCCAACAAAGGTCCATCTAGTCAAGTCTATGGTTTTTCCAGTAGTCATGTATGGATGTGAGAGTTGGACTGTGAAGAAAGCTGAGTGCTAGAAGAATTGATGCTTTTGAGCTGTGGTGTTGGAGAAGACTCTTGAGAGTCCCTTGGACTGCAAGGAGATCCAACCAGTCCATTCTAAAGGAGATCAGCCATGGGTGTTCTTTGGAAGGAATGATGCTAAAGCTGAAACTCCAGTACTTTGGCCACCTCACGTGAAGAGTTGACTGATTGGAAAAGACTCTGATGCTGGGGGGGTATTGGGGGCAGGAGGAGAAGGGGACGACAGAGGATGAGATGGCTGGATGGCATCACTGACTTTATGGGCATGAGTTTGAGTAAACTCCAGGAGTTGGTGATGGACAGGAAGGCCTCAGTTCAGTTCAATTCAGTTCAGTCGCTCAATCGTGTCTGACTCTTTGCGACCACATGAATCACAGTACGTCGGGCCTCCCTGTCCATCACCAACTCCTGGACTTCACTCAGACTCACATCCATCGAGTCAGTGATGCCATCCAGCCATCTCATCCTCTGTCATCGCCTTCTCCTCCTGCCCCCGATACCCCCCCAGCATCAGAGTCTTTTCCAATAAGTCAACACTTCCCACGAGGTGGCCAATGTACTGGAGTTTCAGCCTCACCGTTATTCCCTCCAAAGAAATCCCAGGGCCGATCTCCTTCAGAATGGACTGGTTGGATCTCCTTGCAGTCCAAGGGACTCTAAGAGTCTTCTCCAACACCACAGTTCAACAACATCAATTCTTTGGCGCTCAGCTTTCTTCACAGTCCAACGCTCACATCCATACATGACCACTGGAAAAATCATAGTCTTGACTAGAATCTTTTTTGGCAAATGTCTCTGCTTTTGAATATGCTATCTAAGTTGGTCATAAATTTTCTTCCAAGGAGTAAGCATCTTTTAATTTCATGGTTGCCGTCACCATCTGCAGTGATTTTGGAGCCCCCCAAAATAAAGTCTGACACTGTTTCCACTGTTATATGCAGAGTACATCATGAGAAACGCTGGGCTGGAAGAAGCACAAGCTGAAATCAAGATTGCTGAGAGAAATATCAATAACCTCAGATATGCAGATGACACCACCCTTATGGCAGAAAGTGAAGAGGAACTAAAATGCTTCTTGATGAAAGTGAAAGTGGAGAGTGAAAAAATTGGCTTAAACTCAACATTCAGAAAACTAAGATCAGGGCATCTGGTCCCATCACTTCTTGGGCAATAGATGGGGAAACAGGAAGGCCTGGCGTGCTGCAATTCATGGGGTCGCAAAGAGTCAGACATGACTGAGCGACTGAACTGGACTGATGTAGAGGATCATGTCAACTGCAAACAGTGAGAGTTTTACTTCTTCTTTCCCAATCTGGATTCCTTTTATTTCTTTTTCTGCTGTGATTGCTGTGGCCAAAACTTCCAGAACTATGTGGAATAGAAGTGGTGAGAGTGGGCACCCTTGTCTTGTTCCTTGACTTTAGGCAAATTGATTTCAGTATTTCCTCATTGAGGATAATGTTTGCTGAGAGTTTGTCATATATGGCTCTTGATCCCACTTCCTACTGATCTTTCTACCACCTTGCCCCTTCAAGGTGATACTTGGAATCAACTTCAAGGCATTCTCCAGGTACTCATCTTCAGTGATGGGATTCCCATCTAGTTCCAGCTCCAGCATGCAATCCCGTACAGTCCAGATTCAGTCTGAAAAGAAACTCTCAAATTCAGTTGAGTCCAATACTTTGTCAGAGCTGGGAGGTGATTTGGTTCTGATCAATTCTGTTAATTCAGTCACATAGCTGGGATCTTAGCTAAGGAATAAATAGCACTCTCCAACACAATTTCCAGATCTCAGTCCAAAGTAAGTTTTACGATTATTCCCTTTTGCCCCAGTTTACTATCTCATCTGCCAAGAGAATGGAGTCATGGAAAAGAAGAAACATTGTCAGTTGCTATTCTTATGAAGTCAATGAAATGTACTCGTTCAGTTCTGGAAGGATACTGCAGCTGTTCCAGGGCCTGGTGATTGATGGTGTTCATCCCATTGCAGACAAAGTTGATTCTCAGGAACTTGGCCAGGGCAAAGATACATGTGTCATTCTTGGAGTTCCCCTAGAAACTACATTACAGCATGAGGATGCTACCCCTTATGCTCTCATTCAGTTGTTCATTTACTATAACAGCTGTACTGTAACTCAATAGTGAGACAAATGACAAATTTTCAAGACAATGCCAAATGCAAACCTTTCTGGTGAAGATATTGACCCCTCTAAGCACTTGAGTGTACACTCCAGTGTACACTCCAGAACTTTGGCCACCTCATGAGAAGAGTTGACTCACTGGAAAAGACTCTGATGCTGGGAGGGATTGGGGGCAGGAGGAGAAGGGGACGACCGAGGCTGAGATGGCTGGATGGCATCACGGACTCGATGGACGTGAGTCTGAGTGAACTCCAGGAGATGGTGATAAACAGGGAGGCCTGGCGTGCTGCGATTCATGGGGTCGCAGAGAATCGGACACGACTGAGTGACTGAACTGAACTGAAGCACTTGAGTATGATTAACTACTAACAGAAATGAATGATGCCCCACATGTGCTTAAAATGTTTAGTACAGTGCCTGGAACATAGAAGTTGTGGGACAGTAAGTGGGTGTTGTTTGCCTTTCCAACCTTTTCCTAATATATCATGGTGTATATTAAGAGCACAAGTAATATTCAGTTAAATTAATCAACTACTAAGTGTGCATCTAACTAACAGGAGACACTTATTTGCTTGCTTGGATATAAAATTTCATATTATACTCCTTGCCTTAGAGAGAGGGCTTTGAAAAGGTGCAGGTATACCTGGAAACATAATCTTATTGGAGAAGTTTACATTCATCCAAGATGATAAGCTGCCAGGCATGGAATCAAGTGTTATATTATAAATGGCAAAGGTAAGTAAGTAAATGTTAGTTGCTTAGTCATGTTCGACTCTATGCGACCCCATGGACTGTAGCCTGTGAGGCTTCTCTGTCCATGGAATTCTCCAGGCAAGAGTATTGGAGTGGGTAGCCATTCTCTTCTCCAGGGAATCTTCTGGACCCAGGGATTGAACCTGGGTCTCCTGCATTGCAGGCAGATTCTTTACTGTCTGAGATAACAGGAAAACCCATATGCCCAAACCAGAAAAAATACTCTGTGCATTCAGAGCAGTAGTGCTTATGTCTGACTGTAATATGATGGTATTCAGAAATAAATAGCTGAAATTTAAAGAATTGACAGAAGATGGATTTGTGGAGTTATAGAAATCATGGAGGTGGAAGGACCCACAGAAGCCAATCATAATTGCCAGAACGTGTACTCAGGTAAAAGTATTACATGGTTATTTTATTTGACTGAAGGGCTTCCCTCATAGTGCAGTTGGTAAAGAATCTGCCTGCAGTGCAGGAGACCTGGGTTCGATACCTGGGTCGGGAAGATCCTCTGGAGAATGAAATGGCAACCCACTCCAGTATTCTTGCCTGGAGAATCCCATGGACAGAGGAGCCTGGCAGGCTACAGTCCATGGGGTCACAAGAGTCGGACACGACTTAGTGACTAAACCAAACCACCACCAGTGATTACGTGTGTGGTAGTAGATGATGAGGCTAAAAACAAAATTCAGGGCAAATCAGGAGTGACTTTGGAATAGAATGTGTGTACACACACACACACACACACACACACACAGAGTATCAGGGCTTCCCTCGTAGCTCAGTCTGTAAAGAATTTGCCTGCAATGCAGGAGACTCAGTTTCTTTTCCTGGGTCTGGAAGATCCCCTGGAGGAGGAAATGGCACCCCACTTCATTATTCTTGCTGGGAGAATCCCATGGACAGAGGAGCCTGGAAGGCTACAGTCCATGTGGTTGCAAGAGTTGGACGTGACTTGGTTACTAAATCATTATATATACTATTAAGATTCTTTATACCAATATGAGGAGCAAGTAGTTCTGCTATCAGTGTGCAGTTCAGTGTGCTTTGGTTCTTTGAAAGATGCAGTTAGATAAGAAGAAGAGGGTTGCCGGGGGCCAGCATGAGGAATCCTGTCCGTGACAAGGTCATGCGGAAGGAAGCCTGACAAAACGCAAGGACGTGAGCAGGTTTCAGGAGTTCCCCCTGGAATTTCCTGAGCATCCACGCCCCCCCCCCCCCCACCCCCCAAAAAAGTAAGAATCTGCCTGCTTTTCTACTCTTCAATATTCTCTGGAAATAGTCAAATCAGGGCTTTAGTCTTCGGCATTTGAGAGGGATGTTTCAGCTCAAACCCCTCTGATAGCTCTCTAGCTTGCCTAACAGGTTCCCCCGGACCTCTTACAGCTTGTGAATTGCTTACAGCCCCCAACTGTGAGAGGCATAAAGCTTAAAACATCTTAAAGATACAGAGCCTTTTCTAAAGAGCTAAAAATCATATTGGTGACGGGTTTTTACTGTTGACTCAATGATTGCTGCCAGACCTCCATATTCTTTATCTTTTAGGCACCTGGGAGGATGTTAATCAATGTAAACGGGATATGGAAAAAGATATATAGTAGTTTTGATAATTATCTTCTTTTGTTGTAAATCACTGTACTTCTTTCACTTGTTATAAATTGCTGTATCTTTGCTATGTAAGAATGTAACTTTATTTAGCGCTTTCTGAGAGTGGCACCAGACTTTGGGAAGATCAACACAAATAAGTCTTCTGGTTGACAAAGCCTTATCAGAAAAAAGGCTGTAAAATGTTAATTGGCCTTTTTGGGCAGAAGATGATGTAAATTACCTAAGGCTTGTGTATACAACTAGGTATGCAGAGAGAAAAGCCTGGTTTTGATAAGAGTCTGGGCTGCTAACACTGCATAATTTTGTATTACCCATTGATCTCTATGTACAAGCAAAAAGGTATAAAAGTCCTTTCTAGAGAATAGAGGCTGGGGCCATTCACTGGACTAGTTTTCCCCGTGTCTCCTCCCTAATTTCTGGCTGAATTCCCATCTGGGGCATGGAGGCTCACCATGTCTACTTACTTGTCCTGGCTTTTAAGATCCATGCGAGGGGGAGCCCAAGGCAGGGCACCCCCCGATATTCAAGAGGACGCCGGTGGTCTAACGTAGATGGTGCAAGCTCCTTGTCTGGAACTTTATTGGCTTCCCACATAAACCAAGTTATTCGGCCTTCTTTCTCCACTTAATTTTCCTACTACACTATTTCTCTCTAATCTAATCTTATATTAATAAATAAATAAGTTTTCCTTGCCTACGCCGTCCACGCTTCGAATTTCCCTGGATCCACTGGGGCTGGACCTCGGCAGAGGGTCATGAAAATTACAGTCTGTTACGAATCAGTAGACCAAGTTGGGTTGACACTAATGTGATTATTGACTATATTAAATCTGGATTTTTAAATTTAGAATTTCTGAATTTATGTACCAGCTTTTCTCTACAATGATGAAGGCCAAAGATTCAATGCTACTGCTTTCTTATATAGATGCAGGTTACTATAAATAAGTAGAAAAGTTTGATTACAACTAATACTGTAAAGACAAGGTTTCTAAAATTATCCCATTTACAAAGTTCTTGGTTAAAGTAGCTCATGCTTCTAGATAAGTCAGTGATGAGTTCATCTTCAGAACCTAAAATGTTCCTGGGATAGCTGAAACTTTTCTGGAGATTTGAAAAATACATTATTCAGAGAAATCCTATGTTAGTAGTTCCTACCTACACCATCATCAACTCATCAACTCCACACACATCAACGACTAGATCTCATTGATTGAATGGTTATAGCTTTCATAAGGAAGTTTTCAGGAACCTGAGCAACTGGGGTAGATTCTTACATTCTTTTCCTCTTGGTTCCCTTTACTGATAACACTGAATATTTATCTCCCCAACTTAGCTCTGGGTCTTTAACTCACTGAGATATCTGTTACACTTCATCCCCATGATTCAAATGCCCAATAAATATTTATTAACTTGCATGGGCTTCCCTGATAGCTCAGTTGCTAAAGAATCCACCTGCAATGCAGGAGACCCCAGTTTGATTTTTGCGTCAGAAAGATCCTCTGGAGAAGGGATAGGCTACCCACTCCAGTATTCTTGGGATTGCCATGTGGATCAGCTAGTAAAGAATCTGCCTAAAATGCAGGAGACTTGGGTTGGATCTCTGGGATTGGAAGATACCCTGGAGAAGGGAAAGGCTACCCACTCCAGTATTCTGGCCTGGAGAATTCCATGGACAGTATAGTCCATGCGGTTGCAAAGAGTTGGACAGGACTGAGAGATTTCACTGTATCTTTCATCCCAGTGTTAAAAATAATAAAGTTTATCCCTATCAGTTCAGTTCAGTTCAGTCACTCAGTCGTGTCTGACACTTTGCGACCCCATGAATCGCAGCACGCCAGGCCTCCCTGTCCATCACCAACTCCCGGAGTTCTCTCAGACTCACGTCCGTTGAGTCAGTGATGCCATCCAGCCATCTCATCCTCTGCCATCCCCTTTTCCTCCTGCCCCCAATCCCTCCCAGCATCAGAGTCTTTTCCAATAAGTCAACTCTTCCCATGAGATGGCCAAAGTACTGGACTTTCAGCTTTAGCATCATTCCTTCCAAAGAAATCCCAAGGCTGATCTCTTTCAGAATGGACTGGTTGGATCTCCTTGCAGTCCAAGGGACTCTCAAGAGTCTTCTCCAACACCACAGTTCAAAAGCATCAATTCTTTAGCACTCAGCCTTCTTCACAGTCCAACTCTCACATCCATACATGACCACAGGAAAAACCATAGCCTTGACTGCGTGGACCTTAGTCAGCAAAGTGATGTCTCTGTTTTTGAATATGCTATCTAGGTTGGTCATAACTTTTCTTCCAAGGAGTAAGCATCTTTTAATTTCATGGCTGCAGTCACCATCTGCAGTGATTTTGGAGCCCAAAAAATAAAGTCTGACACTGTTTCCACTGTTTCCCCATCTATTTCCCATGGAGTGATGGGACCTGATGCCATGAACTTCGTTTTCTGAATGTTGAGCTTTAAGCCAACTTTGTCACTCTCCTCTTTTACTTTCATCAAGAGGCTTTTTAGGTTCTCTTCACTTTCTGCCATAAGGGTGGTGTCATCTGCATATCTGAGGTTATTGATATTTCTCCCAGCAATCTTGATTCCAGCTTGTGCTTCTTCCAGCCCAACATTTTTCATGATGTACTCTGCATATAAGTTAAATAAGCAAGGTGACAAGTATAGCCTTGACGTACTCCTTTTCCTATTTAGAGCCAGTCTGTTGTTCCATGTCCAGTTCTAACTGTTGCTTCCTGACAGGCATAAAGATTTCTCAAGAGGCAGGTCAGGTGGTCTGGTATTCCCATCTCTCTCAGAATTTTCCACAGTTTATTGTGATCCACACAGTCAAAGGCTATGGCATAGTCAATAAAGCAGAAATAGATGTTTTTCTGGAACTCTCTTGCTTTTTCCATGATCCAGTGGATGTTGACAATTTGATCTCTTGTTCCTCTGCCTTTTCTAAAACCAGCTGGAACATCAGGAAGTTCAAGGTTCATGTGCTGCTGAAGCCTGACTTGAAGAAATTTGAGCATTACTTTACCAGCATGTGAGATGAGTGCAATTGTGCAGTACTTTGAGCATTCTTTGGCATTGCCTTTCTTTGGGATTGGAATGAAAACTGACCTTTTCCAGTTCTGGGGCCACTGCTGAGTTTTCCAAATTTGCTGGCATATTGAGTGCAGCACTTTCACAGCATCATCTTTCAGGATTTGAAATAGCTCAACTGGAATTCCATCACCTCCACTAACTTTGTTCGTAGTGATGCTTTCTAAGGCCCACTTGACTTCACATTCTAGGATGTCTGGTTCTAAATGAGTGATCACATCATCGTGATTATCCAGGTTGTGAAGATCTTCTTTGTGCAGTTCTTCTGTCTATTCTTGCCACCTCTTCTTAATATCTTCTGCTTCTGTTAGTTCCATACCATTTTTGTCCTTTATTGAACCCAACTTTATCCCTATCAACTGAAGTATATATTTTATCAAAGAATGAATTCAAGGAAAGAGAATTTGGCCTCATCATTCGTAATAAGATTTGCAGTTTATAGGAACATGTCCTAAAAATTGAATTGAGGTGGGAAATTGAAATGTAAGTGGAGTCTCAAGTGTAAAGAAGATTCCCTACCTTACCTTCTCCACATCGCCAGACCCTCAGTGCCCAGAAGGACCAAGGTGTGGTTCTCCTTGGAGGCATGGTGCACACACAGCATCCAAATGCCTTTGGTTTCAAACCGCACTGTGGAGCCCGGAAGTAAACATGTACGGAAAGACAAGAATGCAACACACAGTAAGAGCAATAGTCCAGACTGCCCAGGGGTTGCTTTGGGTGAACTTGTGTGCAGATGAATACCTGCCTGGGAGGAAGATACTTCCATTTTAACAAGGACAGAAAATCCAACCTCTATACATATTCAGAACTTTCTGAAGGAACACTTTCTTTCCCCTATTCACCTTCTGCCATTAATGGCTCTAACTGTGTCACATTCTAGAAATAATGCAAACCGTATTAAACTTTCTATATTTATCTGACACGGAAGATCCCCCATATCCTCCATCCTTTCTGATGGATATTTACCAGTGAGAAGTGCCAGCAGGAGACTGGAAGCCAGGCTCCTGTTCCCCTTGCTTGCATCCTCATCAACCACAGTGCCAGTGTCTCTGTTCCTCTACCTTGGTCACATCTTTCCTTTAGCACCATCCATTGTCTCTGATCTTTGATAATTCTGGAATTCACACATTGCTTGCCTTTTCACTCTACACGAGTTATAAAAGCTACCTGGTCATTGTTCCTGCCACCTTTTGATTGCTCCATATCCTTCACTGAATCCCTCTGCTTGTGCCCTTGAACGTGTCCCCCCACCCCCAACCCCACCCCCACCTTTAAAAGTCTTCAGTTACCCTTTAAGTGGATTATCGGTGTACTTCCAGCACCTGGACTATACATCAGCTTTTGTCAGATATTTTTCCTCCCCTTCTTCTCTATATTGTCCTCATTTCTGTTCTTCTCTTCAAAAACAGATGAATTCTTTGTTCATTGACTGAGGTGGGCATGTAACAGCAGGAAATTCAACAAGACCTATGAGAATCGCTTGTCCTTCTTTCTAAAGGTTTAAACCCCCAGTGGAGAGGATGTGAGGTATATGTTGAAGAAGCTGCAGGCAATGTGTCTTATCCATACTCCAAGATTTTGACTGTCTGCCATACACAATGCTCCCTTCAACTGAGTATAGAAATGGATATGATCAAATACCTAGGGGAGCATGGTTCAGCATGCTCAGGCCAATCAGCTGCCATGTCCTGTTTGTTCTGCTTAGTGTGGGTATAACATGGGAGATGATCTGTACCCCTCTACATCTTGATGGCATTTGACTTCTTGCTGATTAATACAGAGCAACCTGGGCTCCCAGTTTCACCAAGGAGAAAAGGCAAAGTGCTACTAGAGTTCCCCACTGTCAGGTATTTGAGATAAAGAGCAGATAAAGAAGTCATCACAAGGAGACAGAGAGAACAGTGACCTGGTCCTGATTGTCCACCTAACTGGGCATAAGTTTAGTTTGTTTGGCTTTTGTTCTTCCTGTGATATGACTGGGGTTCAGTTCAGTTCGGTTCAGTTAATTTCAGTCACTCAGTCATGTCCAACTCTTTGAGACCCTATCGAGTGCAGCACCCCAGGCCTTCCTGTCCATCTGGAACTTCCCTAGTTTACTCAAACTCATGTCCATTATTCGGTGATGCCATCCTCATCTCATCCCCTTCTCCTCCTGCCTTCAATCTTTCCCAGCATCAGAGTCTTTTCAAAGATTCAGTTCTTCACATCAGGTGGTCAAAATACTGGAGTTTCAGCTTCAGCACCAGTCCTTCCAATGAATATTCAGTCCTTTAGCATGGACTGATTGGATCTCCTTGCTGTCCAAGGGACTCTCAAGAGTCTTCTCCAACACCATAGTTCAAAAGCATCAATATTTCTGTGTTCAGCTTTCTTTATAGTCCACCTCTCACATCCATGCATGACTACTGGAAAGACCATAGCTTTGACTAGACAGAATTTGTTGACAAAGTAATGTCTCTGCTTTTTAAAATGCTCTCTGGGTTGGTCATAACTTTTCTCCCAAGGAGTAAGCGTCTTTCAATTTCATGGCTGCACTCATCATCTGCAGTGATTTCAGAGCCCCCAAAAATCAAGTCTGTCACTGTTTCCACTGTTTCCCCATCTATTTGCCATGAAATGATGGGACTAGATGCCATGATCTTCATTTTCTGAATGTTGAGCTTTAAGCCAACTTTTTCACTCTCCTCTTTCACTTTCATCAAGAGGCTCTTTAGTTCTTTGCTTTTTGCTATAAGGGTGGTGTCATCTGCATATCTGAGGTTATTGGTATTTCTCCCAGCAATCTTGATTCCAGCTTGTGCTTCATCTAGCCCAGTGTTTCTCATGGTGTACTCTGCATATAAGTTAAATAAGCAGGGTGACAATATACAGCCTTGATGTACTCCTTTTCCTATTTGGAACCAGACTGTTATTTCATTTCAAGTCTAACTGTTGCTTCCTGACCGGCAAACAGGTTTCTCAAGAGGCAGGTCAGGTGGTCTGGTATTCTCTTTCAGAATTTTCCAGTTTGTTGTGATCCATAGAGTCAAAGGCTTTGGCATAGTCAATAAAGCAGAAATAGATGCTTTTCTGGCACCCTGTTGCTTTTTCGATAATCCAGTGAATGTTGGCAATTTGATCTCTGGTTCCTCTGCCTTTTCTAAAATCAGCTTGAACATCTGGAAGTTCACATTTCACGTATTGTTGAAGTGTGTTTTGCAGAATTTTGAGCATTAATTTAATAGCATGTGAGATGAGTGTAACTGAGCAGTAGTTTTGAGCATTCTTTGGCATTGCCTTTCTTTGGGATTGGAATGAAAACTGACCTTTTCCAGTCCTGTGGTCACTGCTGAGTTTTCCAAATTACTGGCATATTGAATGCAGCACTTTCACAGCATCATTTTTCAGGATTTGAAATAGCTCAACTGGAATTCCATCACCTCCACTAACTTTGTTCATAGTGATGCTTCCTAAGGCCCACTTGACTTTGCATTCTAGGACGTCTGGTTCTAGGTGAGTGACCACACCATCGTGCTTATTTTTTGTACAGTTCTGTGTATTCTTGCCACCTCTTCTTAATATATTCTGTTTCTGTTAGGTCCATACCATTTCTGTTTTATTGTGCCCATCTTTTCATGAGAAGTTCCCTTGGTATCTAATTTTCTTGAAGCAATCTCTAGTCTTTCCCATTGTATTGTTTTCCTCTATTTCTTTGCATTGATCGCTGAGGAAGGCTTTCTTATGTCTCCTTACTATTCTCTGCATTCAGATGGGTATATCTTTCCTTTTCTCCTTTGCCTTTTCTGTGTTTTCTTTTCTCAGCTATTTGTCCTTTTTGCTGTTTTGCATTTCTTTTTCATGGGGATGGTCCTGATCACTGCCTCCTGTACAATGTCATGAACCTTTGTCCATAGTTCTTCAGGCACTCTTTCTATCAGATCTAGTGCCTTGAATCTATTTGTCAATTCCACTGTTAATTGTAAGAGATTTGATTTAGGTCATACCTGAATGGTGTAGTTGTTTTCCCTACTTTCTTAATTTTAAGTCTGAATTTGCTAATAAGGAGTTCCTGATATGAGCCACAGTCAGCTCCTGGTCTTGTTTTTGCTGACTATATAGAGTTTCTCCATCTTTGGCTGCAAAGAATATAATCCATCTGATTTTGGTGTTGACCATCTGGTGATGTCCATGTGTAGAATCTCCTCTTGTGTTGTTTGAAGAGGGTGTTTGCTATGACCAGTGCATTTTCTTGGCAAAACTCTATTAGCCTTTGCCCTGCTTCATTCTGTACTCCAAGGCCAAATTTGCCTGTTACTCCAGGTATCTCTTGACTTCCTACTTTAGCATTTCAGTCCCCTATAATGAAAAGGACCTTATTCTGGGTGTTAGTTATAGAAGATCTTGTAGGTCTTCATAGAACCATTCAACTTCAACTTCTTCAGCATTACTGGTCAAGGTATAGACTTGGATTACCGTGATATTGAATGATTTGCCTTGGAAATGAACAGAGATCATTCTGTCGTTTTTGAGATTGCATCCAAGTACTGCATTTTGGACTCTTTTCTTGACTAGGAAGGCTACTCCATTTCTTCTAAGGGATTCTTACCCACAGTAGTGGATAATGGTCATCTGAGTTAAATTCACCCATTCCAGTCCATTTTAGTTTCCTGATTCCTAAAATGTTGATGTTCAATCTTGTCATCTCCTGTTTGATGACTTCTTATTTAACCTGATTGATGAACCTAACATTTCAGGTTCCTACGCAATATTGCTCCTTACAGCATTAGACTTTACTGCCATCAACAGTCACATCCACAACTGGGTATTGTTTTTGCTTTGACTCTGTCTCTTCATTCTTTCTGAAGTTATTTCTCCACTGATGTCTATTAGCATATTGGGCACCTATTGACCTGGGGAATTCATCTGTCAGTGTCCCATCTTTTTGCCTTTTCATACTGTTCATGGGGTACTCAAGGCAAGAATACTAAAGTGGTTTGCCATTCCCTTCCCCAGGGGAACAGTTTTTTCAGAACTGTCCACCATGACCTGTCCATCTTAGGTCACCCTACATGGCATGGCTCATAGTTTCACTGAGTTAGATAAGGCTGTGGTCCATGTGATCAGATTGGTTGGTTTTCTGTGATTGTGGCTTTCATTCTGTCTGTCCTCTGATGGAGAAGAACAAGAGGCTTGTGGAAGTTTCCTGATGGGAGAGACTGACTGAGGGGAAAACTGGGTCTTGTTCTGATGGGTGGGGCCATGCTCAGTAAATCTTTAATTCAATGACTGAGGTGGGGGGGGGGGTCACAATTCAGGTGTTTTAAAACTTGACTAAGTTAAGGACTTCCTCTTTAAGGGAACTTTCATTATGTGATATTATCTCATGAAGAGTAAAAAACAATGTTGTCAAAATTCCTTCACTGATAAAGTTTCCTTAGAGTTCTCAAACTTTTATCCCTCCTAAACTGACCTACTAATTAACTAAGCTTGACAAAGGAAATTGTTCTCCCTTGATTGGTAGTTAAGAGTTCTTATAAAAGGAAAACAGAGATTAAATGTTTTGTGTGAAGCCAATGGGGGATTGCAAAGTAAAAATGAGAGAAGAGAAAGGCAGAATAAAGAGAGTGGGAGAGACTTACAGACACAGCAATAAAGCAAGAGTCTATGGAGAGACAGTGATATAATCCTAGGGATCTTTAGAGTTTAGTGGACTGAGGTTCTAGCCCATAATTCTGATGAGCCACTAAGCCACAGAGGAAGATGTTAGGAAAGAAATGGTAAGTGACTTTCTTAGACAGAAATGCTGAAGGAGATATAAGCAGATTGTCCTAAAAGTTAGTAAGAAGAAGAGAAGTATCCTGTTAGGAAAAAATCAACTTATTGAAATAGCAAATGCAAATAGCAAGTAAATATATGATAAGGTACTCAAATACAAGATCCAGAAGTCATTTATCATGGTGCACATCAGCCTTCTGCTTGTAGAAACTGTACATCAATACTCTATTCTTTGTATGTTTCTGAAAAGGTAAGTATTCACCCTAGTATGCTAAGGTCTGTACAGGTAAATTATATACATTACCTCATGGATCCTTAATGAACCCTAAAGCAACCTGTCCATGGGAGGCATGCAGTGAATAGAATGAGAACCCAGAGCACTGATGATGGAGCCTTGAGAACACATACATTTGAGGGATATTAAGGGTAGATGGGACATAAAGGGGATGAGGAGTGACCAGACACCATCTCTGGAGTTCCAGAATGATTTGATCACTCAGTAATTGCACAAATATTTATTGAGAACCTACCTTGTGCTGGACACTGTCCTAGGCACTCAGAAGCAAACAGTGAAACAAAATGGAGACAAATCCCTGCCTTGTGGAGCTCTCTTCTAGTGGAGGAGGCAGATAATATAGAACGTGAAAAAAACTAAATACACATATGTTTACTAGAGAATGATAAATGCTAAGAAAAAGTGAGCAGGGAATGGTGTTTGGTATATTGGGGGTTGAATTTACATAGAGTTTAATCTGGGAAGAACTTGCAGACATAGGAAAAATGAATGTGATCAGTGTTCTCAGTGAGAACAGATGCAGGGAATCAGTGGGAGCAGGAACAGGCTGGAGAAGAAGTGACTGTGAGAGAAAGAAATTGAGATAAAGATAGCCATTCTCTTTCAAACGTAACAGGACCATAGCAGTGTAAAGTACCTAACAAAGTTATACATGTAAAAATTATTTTATCATCTGAAATTATAAGACACTTTTCTCTTTATTATTATTACTTGAACTGAGAGGGAAGAGAGGCAAACAACCTGTATTCTAAGGTCTACCTAGATATGCCAGAGTCTCCCATCTGGGCCAAGCTCTCCTATAAATTTTTTCATCAACATGATTGGGTGTTTCATGATCTCAAAAGACAGACAGCAGTCTGTCAGAGACCTTTAACAGTAATTTTGTTTTCTGAAAGACAATACTAAAGACAAGACCACCACATGTTATCATACTTAAGTAACTGTGTGATGACTGGGAAGATTAATTTCTGCGGACCTCAGGTTCCTCTTCTGTAAAATGGTGACACGAAGAGTAAAGTCCATCGGTCATTAGGGTCATTCAGTTCAGTTCAGTCTCTCAGTCGTGTCTGACTCTTTGCAACCCCATGAATCGCAGCATGCCAGGCCTCCCTGTCCATCACCAACTCCCGGAGTTCACTCAGACTCATGTCCATCGAGTCAGTGATGCCATCCAGCCAGCTCATCCTCTGTCGTCCCCTTCTCTTCCTGCCCCCAATCCCTCCCAGCATCAGAGTCTTTTCCAATGAGTCAACTCTTCGCATGAGGTGGCCAAAGTATTGGACTTTCAGCCTCAGCATCATTCTCTCCAAAGAAATCCCAGGGCTGACCTCCTTCAGAATGGACTGGTTGGATCTCCTTGCAGTCCAAGGGATTCTCAAGAGTCTTCTCCAACACCACAGTTCAAAAGCATCAATTCTTTGGCACTCAGCCTTCTTCACAGTCCAACTCTCACATCCATACGTGACTACTGGAAAAACCATAGTCTTGACTAGATGGACCATTGTTGGCAAAGTAATGTATCTGTTTTTGAATATGCTATCTAGGTTGGTCATAACTTTTCTTCCAAGGAGTAAGTAACTTTTAATTTCATGGCTGCAGTCACCATCTGCAGTGATTTTGGAGCCCCCCCCCCCCCCCCCAAATAAATCTGACACTATTTCCACTGTGTCCTCATCTATTTCCCATGAAATGGTGGGACTAGATGCCAGAATCTTCGTTTTCTGAATGTTGAGCTTTAAGCCAACTTTTTCACTCTCCTCTTTCACTTTCATCAAGAGGATTTTTAGGTTCTCTTCACTTTCTGCCATAAGAGTGTTGTCATCTGCATATCTGAGGTTATTGATATTTCTCCCAGAAATCTTGATTCCAGCTTTTGCTTCTCCCAGCCCAGCGTTTCTCATGATGTACTCTGCATAGAAGTTAAATAAGCAGGGTGACAATATACAGCCTTGACGTACTCCTTTTCCTATTTGAAACCAGTCTGTTTTCCATGTCCAGTTCTAACTGTTAGAATTAAAGTCATTAGACTGGTTAAATATCTCATGATGCTTCAGTTCAGTTCAGTCACTCAGTCGCTTCTGACTCTTTGCGACCCCATGAATTGTATCACGCCAGGCCTCCCTGTCCATCACCAACTCCCGGAGTTTACTCAGACTCATGTCCATCGAGTCCATGATGCCATCCAGCCATCTCATCCTCTGTCGTCCCCTTCTCCTCCTGCCCCCAATACCTCCCCAGCACCAGAGTCTTTTCCAATGAGTCAACTCTTCTCATGAGGTGGCCAAAGTATTGGAGTTTCAGCTTTAACATCAGTCCTTCCAATGAACACCCAGAACTGACGCTTACAATACTCTTTTTTTTTTAAAGCCATTAACAATGTTGTGATAGTGTCAGGTGGACAGTGAAGGGACTCCGCCATACATATACATATATCCATTCTCCCCAAACTCCCCTCCCATCCAGGCCGCCACATAACACTGAGCACAGTTTTGTGTGCTATACAGTAGGTCCTTGTTGGTTATCCATTTTAAATACAGCAGTGAGTATACGTCCTCTGAAGACAGGGAGGGTTACTTCTGAATAAAAGTGGAGGCATGGCCTGAAACCATAACAGTTCCCTCTCTAATTACAAGCAAGTGGGAGGACACAGCCCAAGAGAAAGATGATCAGGCTGGGGAGATCCAGTGGGAACAGCTGAGAGGCAGGACAGTGATGGGGGAGACACAGGCTGGAGGAGCTCAGAGCTGCCCGGTGAAATCCAAGTACAGGTTTTGGAGTTGGACTGCCAGAGTTCAAATCACAGGGCTCATGCCACTTATTTTCTGTTGAGACCCTGAAAATGAACTTAACTTTGTAAGCCACTATTTTCTTATCAATGTTGTAGGGAAAACAGTAATTCCTACCTGATTCATTACTGTAAGTTGATAACATATAGACTCTCAGAAATTTAAAAACCTTTTCATTCATTAAAGTACTGTTTCAACAGAGAACAAGTTAGACAATGTGTTCTAATGTATCAGTGCTTTCTGTAAGCTGCAAATTGCTAAGAATTGTTAGGTATCTAAAAATCCTTTTGTCAGAAAAAAGCGTGAATTTTTTTACAACATAATGCCTCTCTAAAATTTATCTTTTTTTTTTTTTAATCTAGAGTGGATTGGGAGCAGAGTGGGGAGAATAAAATGATCTTTTACTTCTGTGTTATGTGAGAATTAATAAAGGGATGCCACTCATATTGAGTCAGCTGGCCAGAAAGAAGAGCTCTCATGTAATACGTTTGGAGGTCATTTATAGAAGAACTGTCATTACAGACCCAAAGGGAAAAATCTTCAACAAGGGAGTCATCAGTGACAGTTCCCAACAAGAAAAGATGTACATCGCATCTCCTAGAAGAATTGACTCCCCAGCAACTCAGCCAATGAGGATGAGTCACCACCGTGAACTCTTATTTTTTTACCAGTGCACTTGTTTTGAAAATAATCTTTCCCAACTCCTTCTTTTTCTCCGTTAAATAATGTTCTTCTTTGTTAGATTTGCCCATGGCTTTTCTATAGCTTGCTATTCTGGAGTTAGACTTCCTTTGCTATACCTGAATAAACTCATTTTTACTTGAAAAATAACTGCTTAATTTTAAGGTGAGCAGTTATAAACAAGAAGAATTGTAAATTCCCTTTCTGATATTAACTACTGATAAAACTTTGTATAGAAGCTCTAGAGTTTACAATGTAGTTTTTTTCATTCAAAGTACACTGAGGTACCTAAACCAGAAACTTCAAAACTACCCAAGTAGAACAAAATAGTGTTATTAGATGGTAGAAGATGTCCAATGTTTTTCAAAGGTTATTGTTCAGGAAAGTTACCTAAAGTGAGAGTTAAAAGTACAGCAATTGTACTTTCAGCTAATACCACAAGTTATTTTGAGGCACTAACTGAAAGGGCCAGGTATTAAAATGGATAAACCAACACAATTAGACCTTAACATATTATTTATAGTTGATTAATGAGAAGGAAATTGAATCATTCTGTATAATAGAGTTGTGTAGTATTTGAGATGCTAAATATTTTTTAAAGCTTTTTATTTTATATTGGAGTACAGCTGATTAACAATGTTGTGATAGTTTCAGGTGGACAGCAAAGGAACTTTGTCATATATATACATGTATCCATTCTCCCACAAACTTCTCTCCAACCTAGGCTGCCTCATAACATTGAGGAGAGTTCCATGTGCTATATAGTAGGACCTCATTGGCTAGCCATTTTAAATATTGCAGTGAGTACATGTTGGTCCCAAACTTCTTAACTATCCATTCCTCCCATTCTTCCCCGTTTTGTATTTTTAATACAAAAATAATCTTGTCTTCGTTGTAAGATTTAAATGGTCTGTATTTTAAGGGCCTTCTTTTCTCTCTGCTTTTTTCCAGTGCCCAGCAAGGAATAGTCAGGATGCAGTCAGAGTCGGGGGGATAGGGGCAGGGGGAAGCGACCTCAGCCAGTGCCTCTGTGAAGAGGTAGGCGTTGGGTCATGCATTCCTAGCAAGGACTTCAGCCCCCTTTCCTCAGAAGAGTTAGTATGCACATCCCCTTATTCCATGGTGGGCTCCTTTCTGCACTCCTGGATGGATGCCAGAGGAGGAACATCCATCCAGGACACAATGCACAGGCTGTTACCTCCCAGCTGCCTCAGGTCCAAACTGAGATGCTGAGCGGCAGGAGGAAAGCTCCTTGCAGGCTGCTCATCCTTTGCTCCTTCCATTTATTGCTCTTTCTAGTCAACCAAAAAGGGTTCATAAGTAAATTTTAGGAGTGTACTTGCTTTGTGTGTATTCTGCAGCCAGGGAACAATTTCTCAGCTTTCTTTGCTTATTTCTGGAGCCCCTCCTGTATTTGGTTCTGGGAAAAATGCTTCTCTTTAGAAACAGAAAACTGAGCAAGATGTTACACCATCCTGTTATGAGCTGGGTTGATAAAAAGAGATGAAGCCAAGTGTAAACCACATGGCCTTTTTTGGAGAGGTTAGTCCTTAGGTTTCCTTTCTTTCTTCCTTTCTGTTTTCTGCTTTGCGGCACAGATACCAGATGAGGTGCGAACAATGACGTCCCTTCCTTCACACTCAAGTTCACAATCCCTCCCTCAGTCTTCCTCCCCGGTTGGCTTTTGGGGGTCTTTTGTGTTTTCATACAGAAGGAAAACCTTTTTGTTCTAGGTCTGTGAAAAATGCTACTGGTATTTTGATAGGGATTGCACTAACCTGTAGATTGTCTTGGTTATCATGGCCCTTTTTACAATACTGATTCTTCCAATCCACAAACATGGTATATCTTTCCATTTGTTGGTGTCATCTCTCATTTCCTTGATCAATGTCTTACAGTTTTCAGAGTACATATCTTTTGCCTCCTTAGGTAAGATTACTCTTATGCTGTTTACTGTTTTTGATGGAATGGTAAATGGGATTGTTTCCTTCTCTTTCTGATGGGTCATATTTAGTGTATTGAGTGCAATAGATCTCTGTTTACTGATTTTGCATCTCCTTCCCAATTTTAAGATGTTTTAGTTCTATTTCTCTGAAAAATGCCATTGGTAACTTGATAGGGATTGTATTGGATCTGTGTATTGCCTTGAGAAGCACAATCATTTGACCAATATTGTTTCTTACAAGACTTAACATGCTATATCTTTTCGTCTATTGGTCTTGGTGCCAAGATGAAGATGTCCAGGAGACCTCACACCGATTAATATTCTTTGAGACCTGAAATTCTCTGTTAGCCCAGTGGATTGGACTCAGCACTCATACCGCAAGAGCTCAAGCCCAAGACTTAGCCTGAGAGTCCAGGCTGAATGGAAATCAAACAAAAAGCAAAAGACAGCAACAGTAAAGAAAAGAATAATAACAAAGAACAAATGCTAAGCTAAAATTAAAAAAATAAAAACATACATTAGAAAAAAATAGCAATAAAAATGGAACAGCAGTATTCAAAGAAAAGAAATCCACAATAGCAAAAAAAAAAAAAAAAAAGTGAAAGTGAGTGAAAGTCTCTCAGTCATATCCGACTCTTTGTGACCCCAAGGATTGTAGCCTGCCAGACTCCTCTGTCCATGGCATTTTCCAGGCAAGAATACTGGAATGGGAAGCCGTTCCCTTCTCCAGGGAATCTTCCCAAGCCGGGGACTGAACTCAGGTCTCCTGCGTTGCTGGTGGATTCTTTACATCTGAGCCACCAGGAAGGCCCAAGAAACCTGGAGTGGGTAGCCTATATCTTCTTCAGGAGACCTTCCCAACCCAGGGGTCGAACTGGGGCACTTGCATTGCAGGCAGATTCTTTACCAGCTGAGCTACTAGGGAAGCCCACAATGGCAAAATAAATGTAAGTCAGAAAGAAAAACACCAATACAATAATATACTAAAGCATATATATGGAATTTAGAAAGATGGTAATGATGACCCTATATGTGAGACAGCAAAAGAGACACAGATGTATAGAACAGTCTTTTGGACTCTGTGGGAGAGGGCGAGGGTGGGATGATTTGAGAGAATAGCATTGAAACATGTATATTATCATGTGAAATAGATTGCCAGTCCAGGTTTGATGCATGAGACAGGGAGCTCAGGGCTGGTGCACTGGGATGACCCTGAGGGATAGGTTGGGGAGGGAGGTGGGAGGGGGTTCAGGATGGGGAACTCATATATACCCCTGGCTGATTCATGTCAATGTATGGCAAAAACCACTACAATATAGTAAAGTAATTAGCTTCCAATTAAAATAAATAAATTTTTTAAAAGGCAAATAAGGAAAAGGATAAACTAAGACAATGTTAATAATAATATAAATTTTTTTTAAAGTAAAAAATAAAAAAATTCCCTGGTGCCTCCTCTCTCAGGGTCCTTGCCCCCATGGTGAGCTACAACATATCTCTGCCTCCCAGGCAGGCCACCAAGGCTTCTAGGCAGCTCTCTGGCCCTGTTGTGTCAGCCCACCTCTGTGTGTACTCTTCTCACCAGCATTTACTCCTGGAGCTGCTTCTGATCACATGTGCCTATGCAGGCTGTCAGGGATGCAGGTTTCCACAGGTATCCCATAAGGACTGGTGCAGCTGGAGGAAGCCTTGGAAGGTGGTGGTGCTCAGCCTTGGTCAGAGTAGGGGCACAGGAGGTGCAGCTCAGGCCTGGGGAACCCCCGCAGCCAGGAAAGACCCTAATGGTTGGATGTGGCCCAGGGCCAGGGACCTATCTGGCTGGAAGAGGCCTTGAGAAGGGTGGTATTCTAGCTTCCATTTGATTTCTATTAGCATGAAATCTCTTTTTCCATCAGCTCACTTTCAAACTGTATGTATCTATAGATCTGAAGTGAGCCTCTTGTAGGCGGCATATACACAGGTCTTGTTTTTTTTTATTCATTCAGCTACTCTATCTCTCTTGGTCGGAGCATTTTGGATATGTACACTCAAGATAATGATCAATATGTATGTTCTTATGGCCATTTGGCGAAGTGTTTTGGAAAAGTTTTTGTAGTTCTTCTTTTCCTCTTTCTTCATCTTTTGCTCTCTTCTTTTATGATTTGATGACTAACTATAATGTTGTGTTTAGATTCCTTGAGTTATTTGTGTACATCCATTACAGATTTTTGATTTGCAGTTACCGGGAAGTTTCTTTTTTAATTAAAGGCTATGCTGCTGCTAAGTCGCTTCAGTCGTGTCTGACTCTGTGCGACCTCACCAGGCTTCCCCATCCCTGGGATTCTCCAGGCAAGAACACTGGAGTGGGTTGCCATTTCCTTCTCCAATGCATCAAAGTGAAAAGTGAAAGTGAAGTCGCTCAGTCATGTCTGACTCTTAGTGACCCCATGGACTGCAGCCTACCAGGCTCCTCTGTCAATGGGATTTTCCAGGCAAGAGTCCTGGAGTGGGTTGCCATTGCCTTCTCCAATGAAAGGCTATATGTATACGTAATTATTTTAAGTTGTTGATCTCTTATTTTCAAACACATTTTCAAAACCCTGCATTTGTATTCTCCTTCCTTCAAAATTACAAGTTTTGATAGCCTATTTTGCATCTCTTTATTTTGTGTATCCTTTAATTGCTCATTGTGGTTAGAGACCATTTTACTGCTTTTGTCTTGTAATCTCCATACTAGATTTGTGTGCGGCTGATTTCCTGGCTTTACTGTTAAGCCTTTCATTTCATAATTTTCTTGTTTTACTTATGGCCAGCTTTGCCTAGAAGTTCTTTTATCATTTGTTGTCATGGTTGTTTGGTGGCATTGAACTCTTTTATCTTTTGCTTATCTGTAACACCTTTGAATTCTCCATCAAGTCTTAATGATTGCCCTGTTGCACAGAGCAGGCTTAGTTTTGTTTTGCCCTTTTATCACTTTAAATATATGGTGTCTACATATTTCATCTAGCCTGCAGTTTCTGCTGAAAAATTAGTTGATACTTTATGGAAGTTCTTTTGCATATTATTGCTTGTTTTCCCTTGTTTCTTTTAGAATTGTCTCTTTGTCTTGATTTTTTTTAAATTTTCACCAATCTTTTATTTTATTTTAAATTTTTATTGAGTATAGTTGATTTACAATGCTATGTTAGTTTAAGGTGTACAGCAAAATGAATCAGTTATACATATACATATATCCACTGTTTTTTAAAGATTCTTATCCCAAAAAGGCCATTACAGAGTACGGAGTAGAGTTTCCTGTGCTATACAGTAGGTCCTGAGTAGTTATCTACTTTATATATAGCAGTATGTATATGTCAATCACAATCTTCCAATTTATCCCCCCCTCCTATCCCTTGGTAACCATAAGTTTGTTTTCTACATCTGTGACTCTACTTCTGTTTTGTAGATGAGTTCATTTGTAGCCTTTTTGTAGATTCCACAAATAAGAGATATCATATGATATTTGTCTTCCTGTGTCTGACTTCACTTAGTAATGACAATCTCCAGATCCATCCATGTTGCTGCAAATGGTATTAGTTTGCTCTTTTTATGGTTGAGTGACATTCCGTTGTGTATATGTACCACATCTTCTGTATCTGGTCCTCTGTTGAGGGACATTTAGGTTGCTTCCATGTCCTGGCTATAGTAAATAGTGCTGCAATGAAAACTGGGGTGCATGTATCTTTTTGAATTATGGTTTTCTCTGGGTATATGCCTAGGAGTGCAATTGTTGGGTCATATGGTAGTTCTCTTTTTAGTTTTTTAAGGAACATCCATACTGTTCTCCATAGTGGCTATGCTGCACTGTGCTCAGTTGTGTCTGACTCTTTTTCGACCCCATAGACTAGCCCACCAGGATCCTCTGTCCATGGAATTTTCTAGGCATGAATACAGGAGTGGGTTACCATTTCCTTTCCCAGGGGGTCTTCCCCAGCCAGGGATCGAACCCTAGTCTCTTTTGTCTCCTGCACTGGCAGGTGGATTCTTTACCCCTGAGCCACCCAGGAAGCCCCATAGTGGCTGTACTAATTTATATCTATTTTATTTCATTTTGTTTTTTAGTTTATTTATTTTAATTGGAGGCTAATTACTTTACTATATTGTAGTGGTTTTTGCCATACATTGACATGAATCAGCCATGGGTATACATGAGTTCCCCATCCTGAACCCCCTCCCACCTCTCTCCCCATCCCATCCCTCAGGGTCATCCCAGTGCACCAGCCCTGAGCACCCTGTCTCATGCATCGAACCTGGACTGGCAATCTATTTCACATGATAATATACATGTTTCAATGCTATTCTCTCAAATCATCCCACCCTCGCCCTCTCCCACAGAGTCCAAAAGACTGTTCTATACATCTGTGTCTCTTTTGCTGTCTCACATATAGGGTCATCGTTACCATCTTTCTAAATTCCATATATATGCGTTAATATATTGTACTGATGTCTTCTTTCTGACTTCACTCAGTATAATAGGCTCCAGTTTCATCCACTTAATTAGAACTGATTCAAATGCATTCCTTTTAATAGCGGGTAATATTTCACTGTGTATATGTACCACATCTTTCTTATCCATTCATCTGCTGGTGGACACCTAGATTGCTTCCATATCCGAGCTATTGTAAACAATGCTGCAATGAGCATTGGGGTACATGTGTCTCTTTCAATTCTGGTTTCCTCGGTGTGTACGCCCAGAAGTGGGATTGCTGGGTCATATGGCAGTTCTATTTCCAGTTTTTAAGGAATCTCCACACTGTTCTCCATAGTGGCTGACTAGTTTGCACTCCCACCAATAGTGTAAGAGGGTTCCTTTTTCTTCACACCCTCTCCAGCATTTATTGTTTGTAGACTTTTGGATAGCAGCCATTCTGACCGGCATGAGATGGTACCTTATTGTGGTTTTGATTTGCATCTCTCTGATAATAAGTGATGTTGAACATCTTTTCATGTGTTTGTTAGCCATCTGTATGTCTTCTTTGGAGAAATGTCTGTTAGTTATTTGGCCCATTTTTTGATTGGGTTGTTTATTTTTCTGGAATTGAGCTGCATGTGCTGCTTGTATGTTTTTGAGATTAATTCTTTGTCAGTTGCTTCATTTGTTATTATTTTCTCCCATTCTGAAGGCTGTCTTTTCACCTTGCTATAGCTTCTTTCATTGTTCAAAAGCTTTTAAGTTTAATTAGGTCCCATTTGTTTAGTTTTGCTTTTACTTCCATTACTCTGGGAGGTGGGTCATAGAGGATCTTTCTGTGATTTATGTCAGAGAGTGTTTTGCCTATGTTTTCCTCTAGTTTTATAGTTTCTGGTTGTCTTTTTAATTATAATATATCTTGGTGTGTTGCCCTGGATTCATGTTATGTGAAACACTCTCCACTTCCTAGACTCCAGTGTCTGTTTCCTTTTCCAGGTTAGGGAGGTTTTCAGCTATGATGTCTTCAGTTATATTCTCATCCCCCTACCTGTCTCTCTTCTCCTTCTGGGACCCCTATACTACAATGAAAATGTGTCAGCTTAATGGCATAGGGTCTTTTAAATTGTTTTCAGCCTTTTGGGTAGGGACAGATCTTGGCACTAAAGAGTCAATAGGGCAGCTGCCAAGAGTGTTCATGTGGTTCAAAGTTCCTCAGTATGGTTGCCACCCAGAATCTGTGTCTCCAGGGTGATCTACAATCACCACTTCACCTCTCCAGGAGACTCCAAAATTAGCCAGTAGGGCTGGCCCAGGCTCCTTCCAAATTGCTGCTTTTTCTCTGGATCCTCATGTGAGTGAAATTTTATGTGTGCCCTTTTAGACTGAGTCTCTATTTCCCAAAGTTCTGTGGGATTCCTGAAACTATGCCCTATTGGCCTTCAAAGTTAGGTGCTCTGGGGCTCATCTTTCTGGTACTGGAGTCCTGTGTTCAAGAGCCTGAAGTGGGGCTCTCACTCCTGAAGGAGAATCTCTGCAAGATGATTATTCTCTAGTTTGACAGTTCCCTCACTCACGGTGTATGGGATCTGACGATATTGTGATTTTGCCCCTCCTACCAATCTCCTTGTCTTTCTCTCCTTATGTCTTTAATTATAGAAGACCTATTCCGGTATTTTCCCATCTTTTTCATTGATTGTTTCTCTGCAAGTAGTTTTGGTTTGGTGTGCTCATAAGTGGAAGAAAGCTCAGGGTCTTTCTAAAATTCCATCTTGGCTGTTCTCAAAAGTTATTTCTTTTTTTTTGTTCTTTGTTGGAATATATTATTCCCTTCCAATAGTATCTTTCTTTCTTTCTTTTTTTAAATTTATTTTTACTTTATTTTACTTTACAATACTGTATTGGTTTTGCCAAACATTAACAAGAATCTACCACGGGTGTACATGAGTTCCCAATCATGAACCCCCCTCCTACCTCCCTCTCCATATCATCTCTCTGGATCATCCCTGTGCACCAGCCCCAAGCATTCTGTGTCCTGTATCGAACATAGACTGATGATTCGTTTCTTACATGATAGTATACATGTTTCAATGCCATTCTCCCAAATCGTCCCACCCTCTCCCTCTCCCTCAGAGTCCAAAAGTCCGTTCTATACATCTGTGTCTCTTTTGCTGTCTTGCATACAGGGATATCATTACCATCTTTCTAAATTCCATATATATGTGTTAGTATATTATATTGGTGTTTTTCTTTCTGGCTTACTTCTCTCTGTATAATTGGCTCCAGTTTCATCCATCTCATTAGAATTGATTCAAATGTATTCTTTTTAATGGCTGAGTAATACTCCATTGTGTATATGTACCACAGCTTTCTTATCCATTCATCTGCTGATGGACATCTAGGTTGTTTCCATGCCCTGGCTATTGTAAACAGTGCTGTGATGAACATTGGGGTACACGTGTCTCTTTCAATTCTGGTTTCCTCGGTGTGTACGCCCAGCAGTGGGATTGCTGGGTCATAAGGCAGTTCTATTTAAAATTTTTTAAGGAATCTCCACACCGTTCTCCATAGTGGCTGTACTAGTTTGCATTCCCACCAACAGTGTAGGAGGGTTCCCTTTTCTCCACACCCTCTCCAGCATTTATTGCTTGTAGACTTTTGGATCACAGCCATTCTGACTGGTGTGAAATGGTACCTCATTGTGGTCTTGATTTGCATTTCTCTGATAATGTGTGATGTTGAGCATCTTTTCATGTGTTTGTTAGCCATTCATATGTCTTCTTTGGAGAAATGTCTATTTAGTTCTTTGGCCCATTTTTTGATTGGGTCGTTTATTTTTCTGGAGTTGAATTGCATAAGTTGCTTGTATATTTTTGAGATTAGTTGTTTGTCAGTTGCTTCATTTGCTATTATTTTCTCCCATTCAGAAGGCTGTCTTTTCACCTTGCTTATAGTTTCCTTTGTTGTGCAGAAGCTTTTAATTTTAATTAGGTCCCATTTGTTTATTTTTGCTTTTATTTCCAGTATTCTGGGAGGTGGGTCATAGAGGATCCTGCTGTGATTTATGTTGGAGAGTGTTTTGCCTATGTTCTCTTGTAGGAGTTTTATAGTTTCTGGTCTTACATTTAGATCTTTAATCCATTTTGAGTTTATTTTTGTGTATGGTGTTAGAAAGTGATCTAGTTTCATTTTTTACAAGTGGTTGACCAGTTTTCCCAGCACCACTTGTTAAAGACATTGTCTTTACTCCATTGTATATTCTTGCCTCCTTTGTAGAAGATAAGGGGTCCATAGGTGTGTGGCTTTATCTCTAGACTTTCTATTTTGTTCCATTGATCTGTATTTCTGTCTTTGTGCCAGTACCATACCGTCTTGATGACTGTGGCTTTGTAGTAGAGCGTGAAGTCAGGCAACTTGATTCCTCCAGTTCCATTCTTCTTTCTCAAGATTGCTTTGGCTATTTGAGGTTTTTTGTATTTCCATACAAATTGTGAAATTATTTGTTCTAGTTCTGTGAAAAATACCGCTGGTAGCTTGATAGAGATTGCATTGAATCTGTAGATTGCTTTGGGTACTATACTCATTTTCCCTATATTGATTCTTCCGATCCATGAACATGGTATATTTCTCCATCTATTAGTGTCCTCTTTGATTTCTTTCATCAGTGTTTAATAGTTTTCTGTATATAGGTCTTTAGTTTCTTTAGGTAGATATATTCCTAAGTATTTTATTCTTTTGATTGCAATGGTGAATTTAATTGTTTCCTTAATTTCTTTTTCTGCTTTCTCATTATTAGTGTATAGGAATGAAAGGGATTTCTGTGTGTTGATTTTATATCCTGCAACTTTACTATATTCATTGATTAGGTCTAGTAATTTTCTGGTGGAGTCTTAAGGGTTTTCTATGTAGAGGACCATGTTATCTGCAAACAGTGAGAGTTTTATTTCTTCTTTTCCAATTTGGATTCCTTTTATTTCTTTTTCTGCTCTGATTACTGTGGCCAAAACTTCCAGAACTATGTTGAATAGTAGCGGTGAAAGTGGACACCCTTGTCTTGTTCCTGACTTTAAGGGAAATGCTTTCAACTTTTCACCATTGAGGATAATGTTTGCTGTGGGTTTGTCATATATAGCTTTTATTATGTTGAGGTATGTTCCTTCTCTTCCTGCTTTCTGGAGAGTTTTTATCATAAATGGATGTTGAATTTTGTCAAAGGCTTTCTCTGCATCTATTGAGACAATCATATGGCTTTTATTTTTCAATTTGTTAGTGTGGTGAATTACATTGATTGATTTGTGGATACTGAAGACTCCTTGCATCCCTGGGATAAAGCCCACTTGGTCATGGTGTATGATCTTTTTCATGTGTTGTTGGATTCTGATTGCTAGATTTTTGTTGAGGATTTTTGCATCTATGTTCATCAGTGATATTGGCCTGTAGTCTTCTTTTTTTTTGTGACATCTTTGTTGGGTTTTGGTATTAGGGTGATGGTGGCCTCATAGAATGAGCTTGGAAGTTTACCTTCCTCTGCAATTTTCTGGACGAGTTTGAGTAGGATAGGTGTTAACTCTTCTCAAAATTTTTGGTAGAATTCAGCTGTGAAGCCGTCTGGACCTGGGCTTTTGTTTGCTAGAAGATTTCTGATTACAGTTTCAATTTCCATGCTTGTGATTGGTCAGAACTCTCACTGCTGCAGGAGGACCTCTGCAATATGGTTATTCTCTAGTTTGAGGGTTCCCTCACCCACGGTGTATGGGATCTGATGATATTGCGATTTTGCCCCTCCTACCAATCTCCTTGTCATTCCCTCTTTATGTCTTTAATTATAGAAGACCTTTTCTGGTATTTTCCCATCTTTTTCATTGATTGTTTCTCTGCAGGTAGTTTTGGTTTGGTGTGCTCATAAATGGAAGAAAGCTCAGGGTCTTCCTAAAATTCCATCTTGGCTGTTCTCAAAAGTTATTTCTTAACTAAGCTTTCAAGAAATTGGTGTCAGGTTCTCGAATGACATGTCCGTGTGTCCATAGAGTTTAAGGCTGTATTTAAGTCTAATCTGAGAAAATTTGGGCAACAATGCATGAATTCTGCCTGTCTCCTCCCTTGTTTCCTTTCTTGCTTTGTTTGATTAATATTTAGTAAATGATAAGTTCTAAAGTTTCTCTCCACCCTTCTTCATGAATGCAAAGTGCTGGTGTCAATTTTAGGACAAAATGTGGAGTACAGTTTATGGTTAATAGAAGTGAAATTGAAAATGAAAGTAGGGCAGGATTACTTTGGAATAGGTCTAATGCTAGGAATCCAGCTTCTTATTTTGATTAAAAGAAAAAAAATGTACTGTTTACGTGGGAAACAAACCAAAACGTTGATACCAGGGACAATTGAAACTTTTTGTAAATTGCATATTATATCAAGGTAAATGACGGTCAATTCTTTAAGTTTATAACCTGAAGAAAGTTCATTTTCCCATCTCTCTTTTAGAGTGTCTCTTTCGAGATAGTTGGGCAAATGTACTTTCTCTATTTATAAAACTATTTATGTTTCATGTGTACATCACTATAATTTGACCTCTGTATATAGAAATAAATGATCACTACCACAAATACACTTGTCATTCATCACTATACAGTTGATTCTCTTCACCGGTTTTGTCTACCCCCGGCACCCTTTCCTGTTGTAATTGCCAATTGTTCACTGTATCTATGAGTTCATTTTGTTTTGCTTTGTTTGCTTATTTGCTTTTTCTTTTTTGTCTCCTCATACGAGTGAAATAATATGGTATTTGTCTTTGTCCACTTGATCTATTTCATTCAGCATAATAGTGTCAAGGTCCATCAGTGTTGCAAATGTCAGAATTTCATTCTAGTTTATGGCTGAGTAGTATTTATTGTATTTATATATAAAACATCTTTTTTGTCCATTTATTCATTGACAGGCACTTAGGTTGTTTCCATATCTTGACTATTGCAAATACAACTGCAAAGAATATAAGGGTGCCTGTATCTTTTTGAGGTATTCCCTGGTGGCTCAGATGGTAAAGAGTCTGCCTGTAATGTGGGAGGCCTGAGTCAATCCCTGGGTCCAGAAGATGCCCTGGAGAAGGAAATGGCAACCCACTCCAGTATTCTTGCCTGGAAAATCCCATGGATGGAGGAGCCTGACAGGATCATAGAGTGATCACATGACTGAGTGACTATATTTTTATATCCTTTTTGTTACTTTTCCTATTCTTTGGGTAAATAATCAGAAGTGGAATAGCTGGGATATATGGGGTAATGCTTAGGATTCTTCAAGCTAGGATTCAATAGTACATGAACTGAGAACTTCCAGATGTACAGATTTAGAAAAAGCAGAGGAACCAGAGATCAAATTGCCAACATCTGTTGGATTATAGAAAAAGCAAGGGAATTCCAACAAAACATCTACTTTTGCTTCACTGACTATGCTAAAGCCTTTGAGTGTGTGGATCACAACAAATTTTGGAAAAATCTTAAAGTAATGGGAATACCAGACCACCTTATCTGCCTCCTGAGAAACCTGTATGCAGGTAAAGAAGCAACAGTTAGAACCAGACATGGAACAATAGACTGGTTCAAAATTGGGAAAGGAGTACATCAAGGCTGAATATTGTCACCCTGGTTATTTAACATACATGCTGAGTACGTCATATGAAATACTGGATTGGATGACTCACAAGCTGGAATCAAGATTGCTGGGAGAAATATCAATACTCTCTGATATATGAATGACACCACTCTAATGGAAGAAAGCAAAAAGGAACTAAAGAACCTCTTGATGAAGGTAAAAGAGGAGAGTGAAAAAGCTGGCTTAGAACTCAATGTTCAAAAACCGAAGATCATGGCATCCAGTCCCATCTCTTTATGGCAAATAGATCGAAAAAACTTGGAAATACTGACAGGCTTATTTTCTTGGGCTCCAAAATTAGTGTAGACAGTGACTGCAGCCATGAAATTAAAAGATGATTGCTCCTTGGGAGGAAAACTATGACCAAACTAGACAGCATTTTATAGAGACATCACTTTTACATATAGTCAAAGCTATAGTTTTTCCAGTAGTCAACTACAGATGTGAGAGTTGGACCCTAAAGAAGGCTGAGCACCAAAGAATTGATGCTTTCAAATTGTGGTGCTGGAGAAGACTGTCGAGAGTCCCTTGGACAGCATGGAGATCAAATCAGTAAATCCTAAAGGAAATCAATCCTGAACACTCATTGCAAAGACTGATGCTGAAACTGAAGCTCCAATTCTTTGGCCACATGATGTGAAGAGCCAACTCACTCTGGAAAAGACCCTGGGAAAGACTGAAGGAAGGAGGAGAAAGGGGCAACAGAGGATAAGATGGTTCTATGGCACCACAGACTCAGTGGACATGAGTTTGAGCAAACTTTGGGCGATACTGAAGGACAGGGAAGCCTGGCAAGCTGCAGTTCATGGGGTTGTAATGAGTCAGACATGCCTGAGTGACTGAACAACAACAATGGTAGTTTTATTTCCAGGCTCCCTGACATCTCGGTGGTTTAACCTATGTTCAATTCTGGCTGTAATCATTTCTTCTCAGGGAGCTAAGATGTAAAATTATTCTTCCCCATGAGGGCAATTAGCCTAACAACGGATTACTCAGTTTCCATTTTAGCATGAATTGAACACTGTGAAGTAAGGCTCAGAAAGTTCAGCACGTAATAGCAAATTTTTGCAGTTTTCGTCATCTTATGGGAAAACAAGATTCTCCAGAGGACCATCCTGACCCAGAGATCGAATCCATGTCTCCTGTGTTGAGGGCAGGTTCTTTACCATCTGATTACAGTCTACCTATATATATGTTCTAGTGTTACTTGCTTAGTTGTGTCCAACTCCTTGCAACTCCATGGACTATGGCCCGCCAGGCTCCTCAGTCCTTGGGATTCTCCAGGCAAGAATACTGGAGTGGGTTGCCATGCCCTTCTCCAGGGGATCTTCCCGACCCAGGGATTGAACCCAGGTCTCTGTCATTGGAGGCAGATTCTTTACTGTTTGAGCCATGAGGGAACCCCATGCATGTACTAGGCCTGCTTATTCAATGACATAAAAATGTCCTCTTTTTAAACTGTTCTAAAGAGGAATTTCTTTAAGAGTTTTAGTTCATCAGTAATATGAAGGAATGGAATTTCCCCCTACATTTCATACCTCTTTTCAGATGGCCAAGGTTACTCTCTGTAGAGAAATTTTGGCATGTTGATTGTGAATAACTCAATTCATAATAGGTACAAAACTGTTCTTTTATGAAAACATTTATACATCAATAATAAACACCTGAGAATCTTGAAAATTATGTATTCCATTATAACCAGCATTTCTAGCTCACTGTTAGAATTATAGTTTATTATTTTTATACTTTTGTGTCCATAGTGAATATTTTTCAATATTTTTGAATTCCTTTATAATCATAGTAGAATCGTAGAAGAACACACACAACTGGAAAGTAAGTACTTCTCCTTTGAAAAAGAGAAATCATTTATTTCGAAAGAAAATTTTCTGCTAGGTGATGGGTATTGGAATCCATTGTCACATATTTGCTGCTACTGCTGCTAAGTGTCTGTGCTTTCATCCACTGTTAGTCTCATTCTGTGTTGTCCATTGTTCTGAATTTTTAGGATCCACATGTACTTTACCAGGAATGGTTACCTTCTCACTCATTTCCACTACTTTTTAAGAATATTGGAGCCAATAGTCATATCACAATTGTATTATAATGTAATTGTATTTGTATTGTACAATGTAATTGTATTACATATTATAGTTGTATTTATATATAATACATATATGTAACACATATATTCAGAAAACTAAGATCATGGCATCTGGTCCCATTGCTTCATGGGAAATAGATGGGGAAACAGGGGAAACAGTGTCAGACTTTATTTTTGGGGGCTCCAAAATCACTGCAGATGGTGACTGCAGCCATGAAATTAAAAGATGCTTACTCCTTGGAAGAAAAGTTATGACCAACCTAGATAGCATATTGAAAAGCAGAGACATTACATTGCCAACAAAAGCAGAGACATTACATTGCCAACAAAGGTCCATCTAGTCAAGGCTATGGTTTTTCCAGGGGTCATGTATGGATGTGAGAGCTGGACTGTGAAGAAAGCTGAGCACCGAAGAATTGATGCTTTTGAACTGTGGTGTTGGAGAAGACTCTTGAGAGTCCCTTGGACTGCAAGGAAATCCAACCGCTCCATTCTAAAGGAGATCAGCCATGGGTGTTCTTTGGAAGGAATGATGCTAAAGCTGAAACTCCAGTACTTTGGCCACCTCACGTGAAGAGTTGACTCATTGAAAAAGACTCTGATGCTGGGAGGGATTGGGGGCAGGAGGAAAAGGGGATGGCAGAGGATGAGATGGCTGGATGGCATCACTGACTCGATGGACATGAGTCTGAGAGAACTCTGGGAGTTGGTGATGGACAGGGAGTCCTGGCGTGCAGAGTCAGACACAACTGAGTGACTGAACTGAACAAGTCCTAAGGGCATATATGTGCCTTTGCAGACCTTGTTTTCTTGGGAGCAGAATAAAAGCACTGTTGTTGTTGTTGTTATTCAGTCACTAAGTCGTGTCCAGTGCTCTTGCCTGGAGAATCCCATGGACAGAGGAGTGTGGCAGGCTACAGTCCATAGGGTCTCAAAGAGTTGGATTTTCTATTTGCATTTCTAATGAGTTCTGACAATCTATCTGCAACACTAAAGAATTTCCTTAATAAATACATTCTGTGAGGACTGTGTAATACCCAGTCAACAGGGAAGGACCCTCGTGAGCACACCATACACAAGTCTAAGGAGAAGTGGAAAGGAATGTAGTAATGTCCAGAGAAGCTCACTCTTCCTGTACTATGTGAAAAAATGTTTGTCCTGCTGTCTTCCTCCAGAATTGTTCAGCAAGTACTTGTGTAGAAGTTTGATTCTATCAGTAATTTAACAAATATTTATTAATTATAAAGTCGGGAAGAGGCCTGGAGCCTTGTCTTAAGATGTGTATACTTTATTCCAACAGACGACCACTTGGGACTGAACATCAGAGCAGTGCAGGTTCCTTTCTCTCTGCTTGAACAGTCCTTTCCCTCACTCCTGACCCCTTCCTTTCTCTAAGTCACGATCACTTCATGGCACAAATGTGCGTGCCTGTTTCTTGTTTGCATTACTTGTCATGTGTGTCGGGAAGATTTGATGGGGAAACAGAACTTCTCACTGCCCCCTCACCCCCTTTACCAGACCATCCAGACTTCCGGTGTTCAGGATATTCCTCTGATGACACCAGAGGGTCTTTGGGGACTGGACCAGCTGAAGGCTTTTCCAGAGACTTTGGTCAGAGAAGTGGCAATTGAGCATTAACCCTGAACCCTTAATAAAGCAGAATCATCCTATAGACTCCGCAGTTTGTCAGCATATGGGTGGCCTGTTCAGTGAGAAATGGATCCTCCTCACATCGAAAGCACAGTTTTATTTCAATAGACATTCCTTGAACTGGTAACAGTTATGGTGACAACATGAATTTTGCCAATTACTGGCTCTTTTTTTTTTTTTTTTTTCTCTATTTTAAACAATATTATTGTTCTGTGAGCCAAATGTGGTGGCTTCATTGCTGGGCAAGTCTCCTGGGAGAGAAACTGGAGGAACTCAGAGCACATGGGTTGTTCAGTCTCTCCCAGAGAGAAGTGGCAGGTTCAAATGGGTGTGTGTGTACTTTCTGCCTGAATTCTTTCAGTACCAGTTCCTAAAATTGTGCCCTTTATTTTGAGAACCCTAAGCAGCAATTAATGTAGTAAGGAAGTGGTAATTTGGGCCCCTGATGGGTGGAAGCTTATGTATTTATTCGTGTGTATTGTTTGAACACCTGAAGCTTCAGTGGTGGTCTTTGTGGTGGGAGCGAAGTATACAGTGACGATCATCTAGTAGACACGATCATGAGGTGGTAGAGGAGATAAAATGTAAACAGGTCATTTCAATGTCAAAATTATATAAAAATCCTGTGCTCTGAGTGAAACATGGTACAATGGGGGCACAGAGAAGGGACACCATGCCCAGTTAATTTTAAGCACAAGGTCTAGCATTAGACAGCTGAGAAAGATTCTTAAATGTTGTGTTGAAATTGAAGAAAACCTCTTCTTTGAACACACTGTCTTCATAAGGTGTAGCAGGAATTAGGAGGTCATAACATTCCAGCAGATATTATACCTAAAAATAACTTAGGGACTAGAAGTTCAAAACCTTAATGACAACAACAGTATGATACACATCTGGTGCTTTGTGCTTCCTGCTCTAATAAGTAGATTCCTCCTGTGGAGTTGACTTTTTATTTCTCACAGTATTCAACACTTGCATCTTGTCATAAGAACTATTCCATCCCATGTATTATTATTTCTTATTTAATGTTAATAATTCTATTTATGTTTGAATAGCTGATAAATCATACAAAATATAAAACCCACAGAAGAATATGTCATGTTATTTTTGGTCTCAAATATGCAGGTCCATTCCTATTTTGCTCATGGATACCAATTTCTTTCGTATTTCCAGAGATAGAAGATAATATATTCATATATTGATTATGTTTTAAATCAGTAATGCAACTCACACACTTTCGGCATCTTTATTTTTATTTTATTTTTTTACTTATGATACATCTTGGAGATTTTCTCACATTACCACAAATAGAGTTTCCCTTTTCACTTTAGTGATATAGAGCATTCCTGGGTAATTGCATCTCAGGATTTACCTCACTAGCATGTGATAAGGGAACTTTGAAGATGTTTCCAGTCTTTTGGAATTACAATCCTTCAATAAATGTACCACCATACATTCCATATTCAGCTTGGGTTCATAAATGTTTAAGATCAATCCCTAAGTGAGAACTTGCTGAATCAACAGTATTTACATTTAAATTTTGGTATACATCTGTAACAATCTGCACTCTTCCTAGCAAATATCAGGCTGCCAATTTCCTGTAACCCTTGCCAGTGTCCTGTCAAAACTATACTTCTTGGCCCACTGAGAGTGACACAGTTATCTCCTAATTATACTTTGCATATCTTTTATAATCAGCAAAGTCAAACATTTTAATTATCTTCTTATATGTTTACCCATTTAAAAAATGTGGTTGTTGCCCTTTCCTTGCTGATTTATGAGGGCTTGTTAGATCGAGTCTAAAGAAACTCTCTCTGTGTCTATATCGTAGGTGACTGTCCCTTCTATTTATGCTTTGCTTAAAACTTTGCTATGAATCAATCATTATCTTTTAACTCATTTTCCATTTCTTTAAATCTGCCAAGTCAATCAAACTTATGTAGATATTTGGATATCAGGCCCTGATTCTTTGGTAAGAACTTCTTATTTTTAAACTTTTCTTGATTGAAACTACTGTGACATATACTTCAAGGTTTAGCCACCCTTGCATGAAGGTTTTTTTTTTTTTTTTCATGTACTTAACAGGAATTGTCAGCTCATTTAACAACTCACCTGAGATTCATCATATCTATACACGGTTTAAAAATCTAGATCGTGAGGCCACTAATATAAGGCCAATTTGTGCCACCATCCTTAAACTTTCAACGAGCCTATCATCTTTAATTCTTTCGATTTCCTTTTGTAGTTGATGTATCTCTTTATGTAATTCATTGGCTTTCCTTTTAAATCCTTCAGTAAGCATTTCTTCCTGTATCTGTAAAAAGAAGACAGTGTCCTGTTGAAAATATCCAACTATCAGAATTTTATATCTAACAACTACAGGAGCTCAGCACCTGTGTCTATTTCTGTATGGCCTTAGATGCTTTTTGATGAGTTTGTCCAATATTTCTAAATGTTTGGATGTGGGTGGGTAGAAAGAGTATTCAGAATTTATAGCTTCCCAGGATTGACCTATACCAGTGACCCCAACATTTTAGGCACCAGGAACCAATTTTGTGGAAGACAGTTTTTCCACAGACCAGAGTAGGGGGGAATGGTTTCAGGATGATTCAAGCATATTTTATTTATGTGCACGCTATTCTTATTATATTATAAAGCAGAATCAGAGGGAGCCCCAGGCTTGTTTTCCTGCAACTAGATGGTTGCGTCTGAGGGGATGGGAGACAGTGATCCTGAAGTGTGTTGCTTATGTCCAGTCTACTAGGTAATCTCATTTCAGTTGCTGTTACTGCAAAAAACCCTGCTTCATGAAGACAGGATGTTGAAATGGAAGCAGGCTTTTCAGTGCTTTTGTGGCAACCTCGGGATATTTCACATTGACGTTAACCTGGAAAGTATTTGACATTTGAAGCTGTCTCAAACATACTTTTAAGGCCACTGTCGTTTGGGATTTCATGCAAATTCATCCTGTTCTAGCACGGATAAAGTTGATTCATTTGGTTTATTCACAAATGGCTCTCGGATCCTTTCCTTTCCAGTTTAGGGGTCTTTTGTGTTTGGGAAGTGATGTTCAAACTCTTTTGAAAGCTGAGATAGGTGTTCACACACCAGTTGGGAGAAAGAGGCCCTGGCTTAGTCTTTTTCAAAATCTCTGCTAATGTTTGAAACATGTCAAAAATCCCGGTGTTCATTCATCATCTACATACTTACAGTTTGCCTTTGAATGCAGCCATTGTATCTGCTGACTTGAACACAGTTGTCATTCTCCCATGAATTTGACAGATTGAGTTTGTTGAATATGTTACACAAGGAAGCAAGTTTGAGTCACAACCCATTCTGTGTCACTGAAATGTGCTGCCAGTGGTGACTGTCTTTCTGAAAGGAATCTCTGGAGTGGCTCTCTTAACTCAAAAACTCTGGCCAGGGACCTACCTTTAGAAAGCTATCCCACTTTTGTGTATAAGAGGAGATGTGTGTGCTCTGCATCTGTTTCCTCACAGAGCTGGGCAAACAGACATGAGCTAAGGGCAGATACTTTAATGTGGTTGACAATTTTAATCAGATCGTGCAAAATGTTACATTCAGGTGATATTTTTCATCTAGTCAGCATTTCTCTAAGGATAACACAGTGGGTAGACTCACATTCAGAAGTGAGCTCTTTGACCTGAATAGTGAATCAAGAAAGCCATTCAGTCATGGCAGCCACTCCGTCCATGCACGTACCAACACAAATGCCCGATTCAGGTGTCCTGATATGTAATCATTCAAAGACTTGAATAGTTCTGTCGTTGTGGCGTTGGTTGGCAGCACAACTGCACATAACATATCCGCATGCACATCCTCTGAGAAATAGATTCCTCAAAAACAAGATTGTTGCTTTGTTGCCAACATTCATAGACTTGTCAGCCTGGATTGCATACCACCGTGACTCGTTAACCTCTAACAATTGTGCCTCAATGTCCTCTGCTATTTCATCAATTCATCTAGTTATAGTGCTAGCCGGAAGAGGAACACGTGCCACCTTCTGAACTTCAGCCTCTCCTAAAAGTTCCTGACAAATGTCCTTGGCAGTTGGCAACATCAACTCCTCACCAACTCTTCTTAGCTCTAGCATGTGGTTAGCCACTAAGAACGATGCTTCCAGTGCAGACACGTTTGATGAAGTGGTGGCCTTCAATAATTGCTTCTGTTCCTCTTGTTCACATTTTTTTCTTTTGAAAAACTGCAAAAGCGTGTCCTTTAATACAGAGGGCTTGGTTTCTATGTGGTGAATCAGTTTTGAAGGTTTCATGGCTTTGATGTGTAGCTGGTCACCACATATTATGCAAAGTGGGTTGGAGAATATGAACCACCTATTGCAATGGACCTGTAAGTTAAGTAGGACTTTTGGTATTTTCTTTTAAATGCAACTTTCATTTTGTTGGCAGTCTTAGAGTCTTTTGCTGTCTCATCATTGGGTCTTTCCCCCTTTTCAAGGAAGCTCTCCAGTGACCTTTTTTTTTTTTTTTTAAATTTATTTTGGCTAGGCTTAGCTTGTGAGCTCACCAAAACTGTGACTGAGACAAGCGAGCATTGTGGAAAAGAGGCGGGGACAGAAGTGACAATTAAAATAATCAATGGGCCATGTATGGACTAAAATAAGTGTTGGACTCTTACTTGAAACCTGCAACCAGATGTACAATTGAAGTACATCAACTCACTTGCCAGTATAGAACCTGCCACTAGATGCAGCTTAATTGTCACTTGCCACTCACCGATAGGCAATGGAGAAGGCAATGGCAACCCACTCCAGTACTCTTCCCTGGAAAATCCCATGGACGGAGGAGCCTGGTAGGCTGCAATCCATGGGGTCGCTAAGAGTTGGACACGACTGAGCGACTTCACTTTCCTTTCACTTTCACTCACTGATAGGGTTTTGATATGTCTGCCAGCAATTGATTTATGATGGCTCTGTGCAGTCAAACCTCTCTGCTAATGATAATCTGAATTTGCAGTAACTCCCCAGCATCACTGCCTCAGCTCCAGTTCAGATCATCAGGCATTAGATTCTCATGAGGAACATGCAACCTACATCCTTCGCATGCACCGTTCACAGTAGGGTTCAGGCTCTTCTGAGAGTCTAATGCCGCCACTGATCTGACAGGAGGCAGAGTTCAGGCAGTAACGTGAGTGATGGGTAGTGGCTGTAAATACAGATGAGGCTTTGCTCACTTGCTTATCACTCACCTCCTGCTGTGTGGCCCAGTTGCTAATAGGCCACAGACTGGTAGCAGTCTGTGCCTGTGGGCTGCGGACCCAAGCTCTACACCATCTCCCTGGGCAGGGAGGATCTGTGCCTCAGTCAGGCCTTAAAGCTATACCAGTAATGTGTTCCAGCCCTAAAAATGCACTCTGAGAGGGAATGTAGGTGAATTCTGAATATTTCTGAGTTCCCCTGAGATAAAACGACCACACTTATGTCACAAATAATGAGATCTGCTGACCCTCTTTAGGACACTGACTATCAAACTCTAGGTTTGAACCAAGAATATATTTACTCTACGTGTATAAAATGAATCAGACAGATCTGGAAACAAATACAGCAGATTTTAGAGCTTTCAGCATCCCATATATTATACCAGGCACAATCTTCAAGAGCGGATGGAACTATTCCCCGTCTCTGATGGTTGTACCAAAAATTCTAACGACTCTTAAGACCAAAGTCCTATTCATGATGGGGTAAATATGACACTGTAATCACCACAAACAGCAGTTCAGGAGCCTGGGCCATGTTATTTTCCCTTCCAAACCCTAACACTACAGAAGGTGCTGAGTCTTACAGAGATGAGTTTTCAGCATGATCCACATCTCTTTGATGTTTACATGAAACATATGTCTTTGGATTTCTCTCTGGGATCTGACTTAAGGTTGAAGTTCTGTCCCTTTATTACTGAGAAACTAGCATTTTATCCATCCGACTCTCAGTTCAGTTCAGTTCAGTCGCTCAGTCATGTCTGACTCTTTGCAACCCCATGAACTGCAGCATGCCAGGCCTCCCTGTCCATCACCAACTCCCGGAGTCCACCCAAACCCATGTCCATTGAGTCAGTGATGCCATCCAACTATCTCATCCTCTGTCGTCCCCTTCTTCTCCTGCCCTCAATCTTTCCCAGCATCAGGGTCTTTTCAAATGAGTCAGCTGTTCACATCAGGTGGCTAAAGTATTGGAGTTTCAGCTTCAACATCAGTCCTGAAATGAACATCCAGGACTGATTTCCTTTAGGATGGACTGGTTGGATCTCCTTGCAGTCCAAGGGACTCTCAAGAGTCTTCTCCAACAACACAGTTCAAAAGCATCAATTCCTTGGTGCTCAGCTTTCTCCACAGTCCAACTCTCACATCCATACGTGACCACTGAAAAAACCATAGTCTTGACTAGACAGACCTTTGTTGGCAAAGTAATGTCTCTGCTTTTGAATATGCTATCTAGGTTGGTCATAACTTTCCTTCCAAGGAGTAAGTGTCTTTTAATTTCGTGGCTGCAATCACCATCTCCAGTGATTTTGGAGCCCAGAAAAATAAAGTCAGCCACTGTTTCCACTGTTCCACCATCTATTTGCCATGATCTTTGTTTTCTGAATGTTGAGCTTTAAGCCAACTTCTTCATTCTCCTCTTCCACTTTCATTAAGAAGCTCTTTAGTTCTTCTTCACTTTCTGCCATAAGGGTGGTATCATCTGCATATCTGAGGTTATTGATATTTCTGCTGGCAATCTTGATTCCAGCTTGTGCTTCTTCCAGCCCAGCATTTCTCATAATGTACTCTGCATACACGTTAAATAAGCAGGGTGACAGTATACAGCCTTGACGGACTCCTTTTCCTATTTGGAACCAGTGTGTTGTTCCACGTCCAGTTCTAACTGTTGCTTCCTCACCTGCATAAGATTTCTCAAGAGGCAGGTCAGGTGGTCAGACTCTGCCCATGCCCAGTTAGACTTACCTTCAGCTTGTGTGCCAGCACTGCTTCCTGCTCTCTTAGAAGGTTTTCTCTTTCCGTCTTAAACTTCTCTTTCAGTTGGGCCATATTTTCCTGGTGGCTTCTCTCTTGGGCCTCCAGTTTTTGCTTCTTATCTTTCAGTTCCTGTGTTAGCAGATCCTGTTTCATCTCTGCTGCTTGTCTCTTGGTACGTTCCTCTGTTTCACAAAAGTTTTAAAGAAATAACAATTATGCGGAGCTATATCTTCCTGAGCTCAAAGACTAAAATGGCATTAAATTGGTGGGAAGGATTCTGTCTGTTCCTGCTACCACACCCTGCTGCCACATCAGACAACCTGCTTCAGCATATGAGGTAGAAGCCCTGGTTGGATGTACATAAAACCCAAACTCCCCTGGTTATTTCCACATGTGGCAGAGAGGTTCCATAGAAGAAGAGGAAGCTCTGGTTCCAGGAAGTGTTTGTTCCCACACCTTCCAAAGGGCAGCACAGGAGCCACCTTCCCCTCTGAGAGCTCAGTCCTGTCTGTACCTGCCACGGCCTTGTCCGCATCCTTGAGGGCCTGGTCTGCCTGCAGGATGGCTGCCTCTACTTCTGCCTGTGACTGCAGGAAGCTCTGGAGGACCTGGTTTGCCTGAGAAAACAACAAGAAGCAAAGACTCATCAGGCAGCAAAGACGTAGTGTCTTGTTATGGAAATTATTGTTCAGTAAACCTACAGATTGGACCCTATAAGTTCTTCATCCTTCTTGGGGCCCCACAGTGGTTAAAGACCCTGTAATTCTGTGCAGTTGTACAAACACCAATCTTCTACTGCTTTCAACTGTAGTCTCTGCACATTGTTTTTCTTCTAATGCTCATCTACTCTTATTAAGATATCATTCACTGACACTCCAACTTGTGGCCTTTACCTCCTCTTCCAGGAAACATTCTTCAGCTTTATTCTGAGTTCTGAATGGCTTCCAAGAGCATAACAGCTGCCCTGTAAGCACTACTACTTGATAGTTTCGTGAACTTGGGCAACTTAGTACATTCTCCCCATGTCATATTTCTCAACTTTATAATAAAGATGATAATATCTCATTTATATTATTTTGAGGACTAAATTGATAATCCAACCAAATCACCTAAGGTACAGTTGATGTAGCGAGTGCTTAACATACATCAGCCATCATCATCATCGCTACCACCATCACTGTCACTTATCCCTATCAATGTATATAATAACCATTGTCCCACCATATCCATTGACTATTTACATGTCCTTCTCAGGTAAGACCATAAGCTTCTTGAAAATAGCAGCTTTTCTTTAATTTTCCCTATTCTTTGCAGAAAGCCCATTTGAGGGAAATTTCTTTTAAAAATTTTGTTATTTTATTTTCATACAATTTTTAAAGGTTACACTGCATTTAAAGTTACTACAAAATATTGGCCATATTCCCTGTACTTTGCAATACATCTTAGTAGCCTATCTTACACCCAATCATTTGTACCTCACACCCTCCCTCCTGTATTGCACCCACTCCACATTAGTAACCAGTAATTTGTCCTCTGTCTGTGAATCTTCTTTTGTTATGTTTACTAGTTTGTTGTAGCTTTGGACATCAAATATAAGTGATATCATCAGTATTTGTCTTTGCCTGTTTAACTTATTTCTCTTAGTTAAAGTCAATCCATGTTGCCACAAATGGCAAAATTTCATCCTTTTATTTTTTTAATAACTGAGTAAGTAGCATTCATATATACGCACACTCCACATCTTCTTTATCATTCATCTGTTGATGGATATTTAGGTTGCTTCCATATCTTGGCTATTGTAAATAATGCTGCTATGAACCTTAAGATGCGGGTATCTTTTTGAATTAGTGTTGTGCAAAACCTAGTACATTGTTTGAATAAAAGGAATATTCCCTTTCTTCTAGATCCTTGACAATAAGTCCCATCTTTGGGTAGAAATATTTCTGGTTTGTTGAAGAGTAGCTAACAAACTGTAGATATAAAAGCTGAACATGTAAAGATATTGCCATGCTCTCCTTTCTCTACAAAAGTTATGCTATGGTCTTAGAATTTCAAAAGAACCAACAAAAACCCTTGGTCTCCAATCTGTTATTCTTTCCCAATCCCTTTACTCCTCACCTTAACTCCTTTCCTGGGGACCAGTTTATAGTCTTGTTCAAACTTGTTCCTTGCTTCTAAATAGAGACTGTATCCTCCAGGGACAAAGAAAGTTCCCTCTGAAATTCTCGTCGCTAAGGGCTCTGAAAGCTTTCTGAGCTCAGCCTGACAATATCTGACAGATGCTTCTTCATTTTGCAACAAGAAATCGTCTTTCTTTTTCATGATCATGATCTGTTGAAAAAACAAGGAGAAATTCAATAGAAAGGAGCTGTTAGAAGAAAGCATCCAACTGTGATCCTCTTGAAGGAAGCAATGGGACAACATCAGTGCACGTGAGACACAGAATAATAGACACAGAGTCAGGAGACTGGTTCTTTCCCAGGTGTGACCAACACTGTGTGACTTCTAGGAAGTCCCTTACCTTTCTTGTCTCAGTCTCAGCATCTGTGAAATGATGGGTTGGCAGTTGTGAATTTCATTGTTCCTTTAACAGTAGTAGGATTAATAGTGATAAATCCATCAACAATGAAAAATAGCAAGTTCGATTATGATTTGAAGTAGGCTTTCTTAGGCATACTATGTGCTTTAGATAAAATATATACATAGCAAATCAACTGCCTAACATAATGAGTGAAGTATACACTGAACAGAGTTTTGAACTTTTTCTGAATTCTTGTTTCATTGAGGGTTTGATTGTGTGAGAATATAGCAACAGAAATTTCATACTTGTCCTTATAAATTACAGTTGGGCTGGTTTTCCTCTAAGAGATTTTTGTGACTTGTAGGATGGACAAAGGTAGACTGAAAGACAAGGTTTCAGTGATGGTGCAAATGGTATGCAGAATTATGAACTCTGAGAATTCTCTCCCTTGGTGTTCACACTGCATAGTCCCTGGACCTATGAACATGATGAACGTCGATCCTGTGTTTAGATTATGTCATACGGCACAGGCTACTTTAAGAAAGTGAGATTACCCAAGTGGGCATTACATAATCACACAAGCCCTTTCCATGCAGTCTTCTCTAGTTGGTGGCAGAAGAGGTAATTGGAGTGATTGGAAACAAAAGAATACAATGCACCATTGCTGGCTTGGAGATGAAGGGGGGTTCCGCAGAGCCCATATGAGTTCTGATAAAGATATATGCACATATTTACATATGGGGAGGACACTCTGGCTTATACATGATTTAAATTAAACTTTATGCTAACTACAATAACCTGCTTTGTGGCCTATCAAACATGCACATCTGCTCTAACCATTAAAAAAGAATGCACTTAAAAATCACAGTGGAGAGGGACGGGATAAAAATGGCGGAGGAATAGGACGGGAAGACCACTTTCTCCCTCACAAATTCCTCAAAAGAACATTTCAACGCCGAGCAAACTCCACAAAACAACTTCTGTAGGCTGGCAGAGGTCATCAGGCAACCAGAAAAGTAGACCATTGTCTTCAAAAACAGGTAGGAAAAAATATAAAAGACGAAAAAGGAGACAAAGGAGGTGGGGAGGGAGCTCCGTCCCGGGAAGGGAAGCCCGTCCCGGGAAGGGAATTTTAAGAAGAGAGGTTTCCAAACACCAGGAAGCACTCTCCCTGCCGAGTCTGTGGCGAGTCTTGGAAACACAGAGGGCAACATAACAGGAAGGAAAAATAAAGAAATAATTAAAACCAAGAGATTACAAGCCCAACAGTAACTCCCCCAGCGGAAAAGCGGCACAGACGCCTGCATCCGCCATTGGGAAGTGGGGGCAGGGCAGGGACGCGCGGGAGGTGCGGGCTGCAGTGCTTTGTAAGAATCGGGCAGGAACGCCCCACGCGCAACCAGAACGATCTAACTTGCGCTAGCAAACCAGACTGTGGGATAGCTACCGCACGAAAAGCTCGAACATAAGACACCGCCAGGACCGAGCACAGAACAAAGGACGGAACGGAAAAAGCCGGCTGCAGACCATCCCCCGCCGGGGACAGGCAGCCAGAGCCGTAAGGACTGGAAAGGGGCAATTGCAGACCCGGAGAGACTTTACTTACCTAACTGCAAGCAGGCCTCTTTGCTAAGACTTCTGGGGGTGCTGGACACTCACAATCTGCCTCACGGGGGACGCCAGCGGTCCACCCAGAAAGCTGAGCAGCAGCGGCAGAAAAGGTGACACGCCGCGGCGATCGCGCTCGCCAAACTCCTGAGCTACTCGGACCTGGGAAGGGCACAAAACGCAGTCCCAGCCGAATCTGTGCCTCTGAGGGCGGCCTGAGCGCCTAACCTGAGCGGCTTGGACCGGGGAAGTGCACGCAGCCTAGGGCCGGCCCCAGATGGTTCCCGGCTGAGCATCGTAGAGCCAGAGCGGTTTGTGCGCCGCCAGAAGGGACAGGTCAGGCGGGGCTGAGACACTGTGCACACGACAGTGCTATTTGTTTGCAGCATCCCCCCTCCCCACAGCGTGACTGAACTAGTGAGCCTAAAAAACCAGCAAACAGAAGAAGTTAAACAGAGGGAACCACCTTGGAAGTGATCCCACACGGCCCAAAACATCAGAGAAGGGCCAGATATATTTTTAATAATTTTAAAATCATTCCCTTTTTTTTTCTAACTTTTTTTTAATTGTTAAGTCTTCTATTTCTCCTCTAATTTTTATTTCTATAACCTACTATTATAGGTTATAGAAAAAAGTCTTTTTTTTTTTTTTTAAGTCAAACACCATATATAGCCTTTGGATGGTTGTTGGTGGTTTTTTGGTTTTTTTTTTGTTGTTGTTGTTGTTGTTTGTTTGTTTTTTAAATAATTCTTGTTTTTTTTTCTTTCTTCCTTTTTCCTTCTGCTTCTTTTCTTTAATATTGTATTTTTTAAAATCCAACCTCTACTCTAGATTTTTAATCTTTGCTCTTAGGTTTCTGTTGTCAATTTTGTACTTTTAAAAACCCAAACTTCACTACCCAAGTTTACCTGAGAGCAAGATTACTGGCTTGACCACTCTCTCCTCCTTTGGACTCTCCTTTTTCTCCACCAGGTGGCCTCTGTCTCTTTTCTCCCCCATCTCTTCTCTATCCAACTCTGTGAATCTCTGTGTGTTCCAGATGGTGGAGAACACCTAAGGAACTGGTTACTGGCAGGATTTGTCTCTCTCCTTCTCATCCCTCTCTCTTATCCTCCTGGTCACCTCTGTCTACTTCCTCCCTCTCCTCTTCCCCGTATAACTCCGTAAATACCTCTGAGTGGTCCAGACTATAGAGCACACATAAGGAAGTGACTACTGGCTAGCTTGCTCTCTCCTCTTTTGATCTCACCGCATCTAATTCCAGTTACCTCTAACTACCCCCTCCATCTTCTCTTCTCCTTGTAACTCAGTGAACCTCTCTGAGTGTCCCTCAATGTGGAAAACTTTTCATCTTTAACCTAGATGTTTTATCATCGGTGATGTATAGATGGAGAAGTCTAGAGGCTACTGTAAAAATAAAACTGAAAACCAGAAGCAGGAGGCTTAAATCCAAAGCCTGAAAACATTAGAGAACTCTTGAATTCAGGGAACATTAAGCAATAGGAGCTCATCAAATGTCTTCATACCTACACTGAAACCAAGCTCCACCCAAGGGCCAACAAGTTCCAAAACAAGACATACCACTCAAATTCTCCAGCAACACAGGAACACTCCCCTGAGCTTCAATATACAGGCAGCTCAAAATTATTCCAAAACCCTTGATGTCTCATAACCCATTACTGGTCACTCCACTGCACTCCAGAGAGAAGAAACCCAGCTCCACCCACCAGAACTCCAACACAAGCCTCCCTAACCAGGAAACCTTGACAAGCCACTGATAGAACCCCACCCACAGTGAGGAAGCTCCATAATAAAGAGAACTCCACAAACTACCAGAATATAAAAAGGCCACCCCAAACGCAGCAATATAACCAAGATGAAGAGACAGAGGAATACTCAGCAGGTAAAGGAACAGGAGAGTTGCCCACCAAACCAAACAAAAGAGGAAGAAGTAGGGAATCTACCTGAGAAGGAATTCCGAATATTGATAGTGAAAATGATCCAAAATCTTGAAATCAAAATAGAATCACAGATAAATAGTCTAGAGACAAGGATTGAGAAGATGCAAGAAAGGTTTAACAAGGACCTAGAAGAAATAAAAAAGAGTCAAAATATAATGAATAATGCAATAAATGAGATCAGAAACACTCTGGAGGCAACAAATAGTAGAATAACGGAGGCAGAAGATAGGATTAGTGAAATAGAAGATAGAATGGTAGAAATAAATGAATCAGAGAGGAAACAAGAAAAACGAATTAAAAGAAATGAGGACAACCTCAGAGAACTCCAGGACAATATGAAATGCTCCAACATTCAAATTACAGGAGTCCCAGAAGAAGAAGACAGAAAGAAAGATCATGAGAAAATCCTTGAGGAGATAATAGTTGAAAACTTCCCTAAAATGGGGAAGGAAATAATCACCCAAGTCCAAGAAACCCAGAGAGTTCCAAATAGGATAAACCCAAGGCGAAACACCCCAAGACACATATTAATCAAATTAACAAAGATCAAACACAAGAACAAATATTAAAAGCAGCAAGGGAAAAACAACAAATAACACACAAGGGGATTCCCATAAGGATAACAGCTGATCTTTCAATAGAAACTCTTCAGGCCAGGAGGGAATGGCAAGACATACTTAAAGTGATGAAAGAAAATAACCTACATCCCAGATTACTGTACCCAGCAAGGATCTCATTCAAATACGAAGGAGAAATCAAAAGCTTTCCAGACAAGCAAAAGCTGAGAGAATTCAGCACCACCAAACCAGCTCTCCAACAAATTCTAAAGGATATTCTCTAGACAGGAAACACGGAAAGGGTGTATAAACCCGAACCCAAAACAATAAAGTAAATGATAACGGGATCATACTTATCAATAATTACCTTAAACATAAATGGGTTGAACGCCCCAACCAAAAGGCAAAGACTGGCCGAATGGATACAAAAACAAGACCCCTCTATATGCTGCTTACAAGAGACCCACCTCAAAACAAGGGACACATACAGACTGAAAGTGAAGGGCTGGAAAAAGATATACCACGCAAATAGAGACCAAAAGAAAGCAGGAGTGGCAATACTCATATCCGATAAAATAGACTTTAAAACAAAGGCTGTGAAAAGAGACAAAGAAGGCCACTACATAATGATCAAAGGATCAATCCAAGAAGAAGATATAACAATCATAAATATATATGCACCCAACATAGGAGCACCGCAATATGTAAGACAAATGCTAACAAGTATGAAAGGGGAAATCAACAATAACACAATAATAGTGGGAGACTTTAATACCCCACTCACACCTATGGACAGATCAACTAAACAGAAAATTAACAAAGAAACGCAAACTTTAAATGATACATTAGATCAATTAGACCTAATTGATATCTATAGGACATTTCACCCCAAAACAATGAATTTCACCTTTTTTTCAAGTGCTCATGGAACCTTCTCCAGGATAAATCACATCCTGGGCCATAAATCTAAACTTGATAAATTCAAAAAAATTGAAATCATTCCAAGCATCTTTTCTGACCATAATGCATTAAGATTAGATCTCAATTACAGGAGAAAAACTACTAAAAATTCCAACATATGGAGGTTGAACAACACACTTCTGAATAACAAACAAATCACAGAAGAAATCAAAAAAGAAATCAAAATATGCATAGAAACTAATGAAAATGAAAACACAACAACCCAAAACCTGTGGGACACTATAAAAGCAGTGCTAAGAGGAAAGTTCATAGCAATACAGGCATACCTCAAGAAACAAGAAAAAAGTCAAATAAATAACCTAACTCTACAACTAAAGCAACTAGAAAAGGAAGAAATGGAGAACCTCAGGGTTAGCAGAAGGAAAGAAATCTTAAAAATTAGGGCAGAAATAAATGCAAAAGAAACAGAAGAGACCATAGCAAAAATCAACAAAGCCAAAAGCTGGTTCTTTGAAAGGATAAATAAAATTGACAAACCATTAGCCAGACTCATCAAGAAGCAAAGAGAGAAAAATCAAATCAATAAAATTAGAAATGAAAATGGAGAGATCACAACAGACAACACAGAAATACAAAGAATCATAAGAGACTACTATCAGCAGTTGTATGCCAATAAAATGGACAACGTGGAAGAAATGGACAAATTCTTAGAAAAGTACAATATTCCAAAACTGAACCAGGAAGAAATAGAAAATCTTAACAGACCCATCACAAGCACGGAAATTGAAACTGTAATCAGAAATCTTCCAGGAAACAAAAGCCCAGGTCCAGACGGCTTCACAGCTGAATTCTACCAAAAATTCTGAGAAGAGGTAACACCTATCCTACTCAAACTCTTCCAGAAAATTGCAGAGGAAGGTAAACTTCCAAACTCATTCTATGAGGCCACCATCACCATAGTACCAAAACCTGACAAAGATGTCACAAAAAAAGAAAACTACAGGCCAATATCACTGATGAACATAGATGCAAAAATCCTCAACAAAATTCTAGCAATCAGAATCCAACAACACATGAAAAAGATCATACACCATGACCAAGTGGGCTTTATCCCAGGGATGCAAGGAGTCTTCAATATCCGCAAATCAATCAATGTAATTCACCACATTAACAAATTGAAAAATAAAAACCATATGATTATCTCAATAGATGCAGAGAAAGCCTTTGACAAAATTCAACATCCGTTTATGATAATAACTCTCCAGAATGCAGGAATAGAAGGAACATACCTCAACATAATAAAAGCTATATATGACAAACCCACAGCAAACATTATCCTCAATGGTGAAAAATTGAAAGCATTTCCCCTAAAGTCAGGAACAAGACAAGGGTGTCCACTTTCACCGCTACTATTCAACATAGTTCTGGAAGTTTTGGCCACAGCAATCAGAGCAGAAAAAGAAATAAAAGGAATCCAAATTGGAAAAGAAGAAGTAAAACTCTCACTGTTTGCAGATGACATGATCCTCTACATGGAAAACCCTAAAGACTCCACCAGGAAATTACTAGAGCTCATCAATGAATATAGTAAAGTTGCAGGATATAAAATCAACACACAGAAATCCCTTGCATTCCTATACACCAATAATGAGAAAGCAGAAAAAGAAATTAAGGAAACAATTCCATTCACCATTGCAACGAAAAGAATAAAATACTTAGGAATATATCTACCCAAAGAAACTAAAGACCTATATATAGAAAACTATAAAACACTGATGAAAGAAATCAAAGAGGACACTAATAGATGGAGAAATATACCATGTTCATGGATCGGAAGAATCAATATAGTGAAAATGAGTATACTACCCAAAGCAATTTACAAATTCAATGCAATCCCTATCAAGCTACCAGCCATATTTTTCACAGAACTAGAACAAATAATTTCAAGATTTGTATGGAAATACAAAAAACCTCGAATTGCCAAAGCAATCTTGAGAAAGAAGAATGGAACTGGAGGAATCAACTTGCCTGACTTCAGGCTCTACTACAAAGCCACAGTCATCAAAACAGTATGGTACTGGCACAAAGACAGACATATAGATCAATGGAACAAAATAGAAAGCCCAGAGATAAATCCACACACATATGGACACCTTATCTTTGACAAAGGAGGCAAGAATATACAATGGAGTAAAGACAATCTCTTTAACAAGTGGTGCTGGGAAAACTGGTCAACCACTTGTAAAAGAATGAAACTAGATCACTCTCTAACACCATACACAAAAATAAACTCAAAATGGATTAAAGATCTAAATGTAAGACCAGAAACTATAAAACTCCTAGAGGAGAACATAGGCAAAACACTCTCAGACATAAATCACAGCAGGATCCTCTATGATCCACCTCCCAGAATTCTGGAAATAAAAGCAAAAATAAACAAATGGGATCTAATTAAAATTAAAAGCTTCTGCACAACAAAGGAAAATATCAGCAAGGTGAAAAGACAGCCTTCTGAATGGGAGAAAATAATAGCAAATGAAGCAACTGACAAACAACTAATCTCAAAAATATACAAGCAACTTATGCAATTCAACTCCAGAAAAATAAACGACCCAATCAAAAAATGGGCCAAAGAACTAAATAGACATTTTTCCAAAGAAGACATACGGATGGCTAACAAACACATGAAAAGATGCTCAACATCACTCATTATCAGAGAAATGCAAATCAAAACCACAATGAGGTACCACTTCACACCAGTCAGAATGGCTGCGATCCAAAAATCTGCAAGCAATAAATGCTGGAGAGGGTGTGGAGAAAAGGGAACCCTCCTACACTGTTGGTGGGAATGCAAACTAGTACAGCCACTATGGAGAACAGTGTGGAGATTCCTTAAAAAACTGCAAATAGAACTGCCTTATGACCCAGCAATCCCACTGCTGGTCATACACACCGAGGAAACCAGAATTGAAAGAGACACATGTACCCCAATGTTCATTGCAGCACTGTTTATAATAGGCAGGACGTGGAAACAACCTAAATGTCCATCAGCAGATGAATGGATAAGAAAGCTGTGGTACATATACACAATGGAGTATTACTCAGCCATTAAAAAGAATTCATTTGAATCAGTTCTGATGAGATGGATGAAACTGGAGCCGATTATACAGAGTGAAGTAAGCCAGAAAGAAAAACACCAATACAGTATACTAACACATATATATGGAATTTAGAAAGATGGCAATGACGACCCTGTATGCAAGACAGGAAAAAAGACACAGCTGTGTATAACGGACTTTTGGACTAAGAGGGAGAGGGAGAGGGTGGGATGATATGGGAGAATGGCATTCTATCATGTATAATATCATGTAAGAATTGAATCGCTAGTCTATGTCTGACGCAGGATACAGCATGCTTGGGGCTGGTGCATGGGGATGACCCACAGAGATGCTATGGGGAGGGAGGTGGGAGGGGGGTTCATGTTTGGGAACACATGTAAGAATTAAAGATTTTAAAATTAAAAAAAAATAAATAAAAAATAAATTGGAGATTAAAAAAAAAAAAATCACAGTGGAGTAACCGTTGGGCAGAAATTAAAACTTGAGCTTGGTGGCCATTGTGGATGTAGTTTCAGAACATGTTTTGGCCTCCCTGAGAACTTGAATCTTCTGAACTGTATCAAATCCAAGGATGCCACCATCCATTCTCAGAAGAGTGTCTGCTAGTAACTGGGAGCTGCAAACTTAGGAACTCAAAGTGTACCATTGTAAATATGTGATAGTTTCAGACCCCAAACAATCCTTCTTTAACAAGCACTCTTATTCCTTTCCAGCTACAATCTTAATTCTTGACAAATAATACAGGTAATTTTGTAGGTTTTGCCTATAGTAAGGGTTCCCCCCATCCTGCATTTTGTCACGCAACAGAACAGAATTCAAGTTCTTCTTCAAACTGTATCTTCTGGGCTCTAGTCCTCATTTGGCTCAAATAAAACTTTTTTCTTATCCTGAGAAAAGTTGTTTACGATTATTCTTGTTGGTATTGCTAAACCCATCTGAACCTTGCTTTTGTTTTCAGCTTGCTGTACTCCAAGCACATCACCCATACACACCCTGCACTGGCATGTGACCTGAAAAAGTGTGAGCTAAAAACTGTGTGTTGTTTTAAGCACCAAAGTAAAGGGTAGTTTGTCTACAGTAGAAAATAAAGCAGCCAGTTTTTAGGAAAAAAGCAGGAAAGTAGCCTGTAGAGTCCTGTCATTCACAACAATCCAAACTCCTTTTACAATGAGAAGCATATGAATCATAGGTGAATAGAGGGATCCTAAGAACATTTCTTATCCTCTGCAGAGGATGAGATGGTTGGATGGCATCCCCCACTCAGTGGACATGAATTTGAGCAAACTCCAGGACATAGCGGAGGACAGAGGAGCCTCGTGTGTTGCAGTCCATGGGATCAGAGAGTCGGGCATGACTGAGCTACTACTGAACAACAGCAACAACAAAGCACATTTCTAGAACCACAGGAATCAGGAAGGAAGGATATATTTTAGGCCACATTACCGCAAGCTTCATCTGGAAATCCTGATTTTCATCCTTGAAAGAGCGCTCCATGAAGACTGCAATGGCTTCCCTCTCACAGGCTGCGTGCACCTCCAGCAGCTCCTGGAGCGTGTCTGTGGGGAGGCTCAGTCGCTGGGCCATCTGCTCACTGTAGTGGTCAGCTGCCTTCTGCATGGCTGCTGAGTTCTCCAGCTGGGCCAGAGTTGTTACTGCGTTCTCCAAACAAGGAACTGATCCACTGTTGATGGCATTTACATAGGCCTCCACCAGAGGCCCAAGCCCTGAATAATATATTATATTGTGTTGTCCAAAATTTCATTTAGATTTTCCTATAAGATGCTACAGAAAAATCCAAACAAACTTTTTGGCCAATTCAATATTTTGAAAATAGAATGTTTTCATTCATTTTATGAACCTTAGATCATTATCTTAAAAATCGCTAAAATTTTATTGAGTTTGAAATTTTCTTTCCTTCTCTTTCTTCTCCTCATCTTCATATCCTTCTCCTTTTCCTCTATAATTTTCTTATAATAACATCAGTGTCTCCTATTCACTCTCTTTTATGGTTCTCAATTCATCACAATACAATATTAACTGAATGACCTCAACAATATGTTCAAAGATCTCCTGGAACACTTTCCCCATTGTAGCAAAATACGGAGAACTTACATATGTAAATAAATTGTGTATTTTGTGGGTACTATTTCCAAATGAAAATGCAGTGCCCTATGCAAAAATGTCATCAAGAATTTCCAGACAGTGACAAACACATTAAAACAGACAGGGCATATCTCAGCACAGGGCACTGTGAGACTGCTCAGGTAGCCTGTGCATGAAGCCAGCTCTGTTTATAAGACTGTATTTACATTTGTTTCTCAGATTTTCAATGAGTTTACATGGATTCCTGGTGTACTACTTATTTCCTGATTCATGTGAACTCACAAAATAACTTCTATATCCTTACTAGAAACACTTATCCACCGGATGGCTCATCATAATGAATATTTGTATCCTTAACATACCTTCAGTGTAATATTGGGTTGGCCAAAAAGTTCGTTTGGGTTTTTTCATAACATCTTACTGAAAAACTTGAAAGAACATTTTGGCCAGCCCTACAGTTTCGTGAGATATGACAGTCATCCAAAAACCCTCATGTAGGGAAATTTTAATGAAGTAACATGCACTTCTATGTGGGACATAAATATGGTTTTCCAAATTATATAGAGAAGACACAATTACTGAAAAAAAGAAAACACAATTATCGGCAATCCCAGAGATTATTCACAATTTCCACTCCACCACACATTCCTCACCCACACTGAATCACAGAGAGACATCCTGTAACAAAGGAGGCTCACTTTTCCCGGTGACAGTGATTCCTTCTTTTAAGGTCTTGGTCTTTGCATGGGCATAGATATATGAACAGAAATATTTTGATTGCTTCTGGAAATTCTCATCCAGTTGATTATCTGGCATTTCCTCAAGATGGAGTAATTGTTTTTTGTTGCTTGCAGGACGGTCAAAGACAAAACACTTCCGTTTGGGAAAAAACTTCCTGATACACTCTCTGGGCAAGTTGAAATTTTGCATTTGGGGACCTTCATCTGCAAAAGTGGAAAAAGAACAATCACAGAAGCGACAGACTTCAGATAAGGGGGCTGAGGACTTTCATTTCCAGGGATTTTTGTATCACTCTAATTCCTGTGCCTGTAAATCGTTTTTAGTCTTATGGTAATCTACCATGGAAACTGTTTTTGTACTGAGCCAAGAGTTAAGAAAGTACTCCTGGGGAGGAAGAAGAAGCATCCATCCCAACTGAAGAAACCTGTGGTTGTTTTCCTCAGCCATTGCATAGTATGCCATGGATTAATTATTTATTAAATGAAAACCTCATACAGCTTATGGCAGAAACCCTGTTGGGGATTTATACAGATCTGCCAATGAACTTCCCTTGTGGCTCAGATGGTAAAGTGTCTGCTTACAATGCAGGAGACCCAGGTTCAATCCCTGGGTCAGGAAGATCTCCTGGAGAAGGAAATGGCAACCCACTCCGGTATTCTCACCTGGAAAATCCCATGGATGGAGAAGCCTGGTAGGCTACAGTCTATGGGGTCCTAAAGAGTTGGACACGACTGAGCAACTTCACTTTCTTGAAAGATAAACTGGAAGGGTGGTCCTAAGATGGCAGAGGAATAGGATGGGGAGACCACTTTCTCCCCCACAAATTCATCAAAAGAACATTTCAACGCTGAGTAAATTCCACAAAACAACTTCTGAATGCCGGCAGAGGACATCAGGCAACCAGAAAAGCAGCTCATTGTCTTCAAAAACAAGTAGGAAAAAAATATAAAAGACAAAAAAGGAGACAAAAGAGGTAGGGAGGGAGATTAGTCCCAGGAAGGGAGTCTTAAAAATAGAGAAGTCTCCAAACACCAGGAAACACTCTCACTGCCGAGTCTGTGGCGAGCCTTGGAAGCACAGAGGGCAACATAACAGGGAGGAAAAATAAATAAATAATTAAAACCCACAGATTACGAGCCCAACGGTAACTCCCCCAGTGGAGAAGCAGCTCAGACACCTGCATCCACCACTATCAAGTCGGGGCTGGGCAGGGAGGCGAAGGCTGCATTGCTTTACAAGGATTGGGCCCAAATGCCCCAAGTGTAACCAGAGCAAGCTAAATTGGGCTAGCAAACCAGGCTGTGGGATAGCTACCATGTGAAAAGCTCTAACATAAGACACTGCCAGGACTGCACACAGAACAAAGGACGGAACAGAATTAGCCAGCTGCAGACCATCCCCCTCAGGTGACAGGCAGCCAGAGCTGGAAGGGCAGGAAGGGGGCAATCAGCCCCAGAGAGACATTAACTCCCAAACTGCAAACAGGCTTCTTTGCTAACTAAGACTTCTTGGGGTTCTGGACAGTCATCATCTGCCTCAGAATATATGCCAGCTGTACACCCAGAAAACTAAGCAGCAGGGACGGCAGAAGCAATAAGTTGCAGCGACCACACTTGCCAAACACCTGAGCTACTCGGACCTGGGAAGGGCACAAAATGCAGGCTCAACCAGTCTGTGCCTCTGAGGACTACCCGAGTGCCTGAGCCTGAGCGGCTTAGACCTGAGAGGTGCATGCAGCCCAGGGCCAGCCTCAGACGGTTCCCAGAAGAGCAACCTAGAGCCTGAACTGTGTGTGCCATGAGCGGGGGCAGGCCCAGCGTGGCTGGGACACTGTGAGCACTCGCCAGTGTTATTTGTTTGCAGCATCCCTCCCTCCCCACAGCACGACTGAACAAGTGAACCTAAAAAAAACTGTCCACCACCGCCCCCCTTGTGTCAGGGCGGAAGTCAGACACTGAAGAGACCAGCAAATAGAAGAAGCTAAAACAGAGGGAACCGCCTTGTAAGTGACAGGTGCAATAGATTAAAGTCCTGTCGTTAGTACCCACTACATAGGAAGGGGCCTATAGATCTTGAGAAACATAAGCTGGACCAAGGAACTATCCAAAAAAGAACCGATCCCACACTGCCCACAACAACATCAGAGAAAGTCCTAAATATATCTTTACCATTTTTACGATCATTCTGTTTTTTGATGTTTGTTTTTTCTTCTTCTTTTTTTAACACTTTTTAATTCTTAAGTCCTCTATTTCTCCTTCAGTTTTCATTTTTATAACCTACTATTACTCCCCCCCCCAAAAAGACCCTATTTTAAAAGCAAACTTCATATATATATCAACTTTATTTATTATTATTATTATTTTTTAATAATTCTTGTGACTTTTTTTTCTTTTTTCTTCTTCTATTTTTTAATATTGTATTGTTGAAAATCCAACATCTACTCTAGATTTTTAATCTTTGCTTTTTGGTATTTGTTATCAATTTTGTACCTTCAAAAACCCCTCCAGTACCCATTTTTACTTGAGAGTGAGATTACTGGCCTGACTGCTCTCTCCTCCTTTGGACTCTCCTTTTTCTCCACTAGATCACCCCTGTCTCCTCCCTCCCCCTTCTCTTCTCTACCCAACTCTGTAAATCTCTGTGTGTTCCAGACGGTGGAGAACTCTTAGGAAACTGATTACTGGCTGGATCTGTCTCTCTCCTTTTCATTCCCCTCTTTTATACTCCTGACCACCTTTGTCTCCTTCCTCCCTCTCCTCCTCTCTGTATAATTCCATGAACATCTCTGAGCGGTCCAGACTGTGGAGCACTCATAAGGAAGTGATTACTGGCTGGCTCACTCTCTCCTCTTTTGATTCCACCTCATCTCATTCAGGTCACCTCCAACTCCCCTGGTCCCACTTCTCTTCTCCATGTAACTCTGTGAACCTCCCTGGGTGTCCCTCAATGTGGAGAAACTTTTCATCTTTAACCTAGATGTTTTATCAATGGTGTGGTATAGAAGGAGAAGTCTTGAGACACATGTAAAAATAAAACTGAAAACCAGAAGCAGGAGGCTTAAGTCCAAATCCTGAGAACATCAGAGAACTCCTGACTCCAAGGAACATTAATCGATAGGAGCTCATCAAATGCCTCCACACCTACACTGAAACCAAGCATCACCCAAGGGCCAACAAGTTCCAGAACAAGACATGCCACACAAATTCTCCAGCAACTCAGGAACACAGCCCTGAGCTTCAATATACAGGCAACTCAAAGTTACTCCAAAACCACTGACATCTCATAACTCATTACTGGACACATCATTGCACTCCAGAGAGGAGAAATCCAGCTCCACCCACCAGAACATTGACACAAGCTTCCCTAACCAAGAAATCTTGACAAGCCACTGATACAACCCCACCCACAGTGAGGAAACTCCACAATGAAGAGAACTCCACAAACTGCCAGAATACAGAAAAGCCACCCCAAACGCAGCAATATAAACAGGATGAAGAGACAGAGGAATACCCAGCAGGTAAAGGAACAGGATAAATGCCCACCAAACCAAACAAAAGAGGAAGAGATAGGGAATCTACCAGACAAAGAATTCCAAATAATGATAGTGAAAATGATCCAAAATCTTGAAATCAAAATGGAATCACAGATAAATAGCCTGGAAACAAGGATTGAGAAGATGCAAGAAAGGTTTAAGAAGGACCTAGAAGAAATAAAAAATAGTCAGTATATAATGAACAATGCAATAAATGAGATCAGAAACACTCTAGAGGCAACAAATAGTAGAATAATGGAGGCAGAAGATAGGATTAGTGAAATGGAAGATAGAATGCTAGAAATAAATGAAGCAGAGAGAAAAAAAATGAATTAAAAGAAATGAGGACAATCTCAAAGACCTCCAGGACAATCTCAGAGACCTCCAGGACAATATGAAATGCTCCAACATTCGAATTATAGGAGTCCCAGAAGAAAAAGACCAAAAGAAAGACCATGAGAAAATACTTGAGGAGATAATAGCTGAAAACATCCCTAAAATGGGGAAGGAAATAATCACCCAAGTCCAAGAAACCCAGAGAGTCCCAAACAGGATGAACCCAAGGCAAAACACCCCAAGACACATATTAATCAAATTAACAAAGATCAAACACAAAGAACAAATATTAAAAGCAGCAAGGAAAAAACAACAAATAACACACAAGGGGATTCCCATAAGGATAACAGCTGATCTTTCAATAGAAACTCTTCAGGCCAGGAGGGAATGGCAAGACATACTTAAAGTGATGAAAGAAAATAACCTACATCCCAGATTACTGTACCCAGCAAGGATCTCATTCAAATATGAAGGAGAAATCAAAAGCTTTCCAGACAAGCAAAAGCTGAGAGAATTCAGCACCACCAAACCAGCTCTCCAACAAATTCTAAAAGATATTCTCTAGACAGGAAACACAAAAAGGGGGTATAAACCCGAACCCAAAACAATAAAGTAAATGGCAACGGGACCATACTTATCAATAATTACCTTAAACGTAAATGGATTGAATGCCCCAACCAAAAGACAAAGACTGGCTGAATGGATAAAAAAACAAGATCCCTATATATGTTGTCTACAAGAGACCCACCTCAAAACAAGGGACACATACAGACTGAAAGTGAAGGGCTGGAAAAAGATTCCACGCAAATAGAGACCAAAAGAAAGCAGGAGTAGCAATACTCATATCAGATGAAATAGGCTTTAAAACTAAGGCTGTGAAAAAGACAAAGAAGGACACTACATAATGATCAAAGGATCAATCCAAGAAGAAGATATAACAATTATAAATATATATGCACCCAACATAGGAGCACTGCAATATGTAAGATAAATGCTAACAAGTATGAAAGGGGAAATTAACAATAATACAATACTAGTGGGAGATTTTAATACCCCACTCACATCTATGGATAGATTAACTAAACAGAAAATTAACAAAGAAACACTAACTTTAAATGATACAATAGACCAGTTAGATTTGTTGATATCTACAGGATATTTCACCCTAAAACAATGAATGTCACCTTTTTCTCAAGTGCTCACGGAACCTTCTCCAGAATAGATCACATCCTGGGCCATAAATCTAGCCTTGATAAATTGAAAAAAATTGAAATCATTCCAAGCATCTTTTCTGACCATAATGCAGAAAGATTAGATCTCAATTACAGGAGAAAAACTACTAAAAATTCCAACATATGGAGGCTGAGAAACACGCTTCTGAATAACTAACAAATCACAGAAGAAATCAAAAGAGAAATCAAAATATGTATAGAAATGAATGAAAATGAAAACACAACAACCCAAAACCTGTGGGACACTATAAAAGGAGTGCTAAGGGGAAAGTTCATAGCATTACAGGCATACCTCAAGAAACAAGGAAAAAGTCAAATAAATAACCTCACTCTACACCTAAAGCAACTAGAAAAGGAAGAAATGGAGAACCTCAGGGTTAGCAGAAGGAAAGAAATCTTAAAAATTAGGGCAGAAATAAATGCAAAAGAAACAGAAGAGACCATAGCAAAAATCAACAAAGCCAAAAGCTGGTTCTTTGAAAGGATAAATAAAATCGACAAACCATTAGGCAGACTCATCAAGAAGCAAAGAGAGAAAAATCAAATCGATAAAATTAGAAATGAAAACGGAGAGATCACAACAGACAACACAGAAATACAAAGGATCATAAGAGACTACTATCAGCAATTATATGCCAATAAAATGGACAATGTGGAAGAAATGGACAAATCTTAGAGAAGTACAAGTTCCAAAATTGAACCAGGAAGAAATAGAAAATCTTAACAGACCCATCACAAGCACAGAAATTGAAACTGTAATCAGAAATCTTCCAGGAAACAAAAGCCCAGGTCCAGACGGCTTCACAGCTGAATTCTACCAAAAATTCTGAGAAGAGCTAACACCTATCCTACTCAAACTCTTCCAGAAAATTGCAGAGGAAGGTAAACTTCCAAACTCATTCTATGAGGCCACCATCACCCTAATACCAAAACCTGACAAAGATGCCACAAAAAAAGAAAACTACAGGTGAATATCACTGATGAACATAGATGCAAAAATCCTCAACAAAATTCTAGCAATCAGAATCCAACAACACATGAAAAAGATCATACACCATGACCAAGTGGGCTTTATCCCAGGGATGCAAGGAGTCTTCAATATCCGCAAATCAATCAATGTAATTCACCACATTAACAAATTGAAAAATAAAAGCTATATGATTGTCTCAATAGATGCAGAGAAAGCCTTTGACAAAATTCAACATCCGTTTATGATAATAACTCTCCAGAAAGCAGGAAGAGAAGGAACATACCTCAACATAATAAAAGCTATATATGACAAACCGACAGCAAACATTATCCTCAATGGTGAAAACTTGAAAGCATTTCCCTTAAAGGCAGGAACAAGACAAGGGTGTCCACTTTCACCACTACTATTCAACATAGTTCTGGAAGTTTTGGCCACAGCAATCAGAGCAGAAAAAGAAATAAAAAGAATCCAAATTGGAAAAGAAGAAGTAAAACTCTCACTGTTTGCAGATGACATGATCCTCTACACAGAAAACCCTAAAGACTCCGCCAGAAAATTACTAGAGCTAATCAATGAATATAGTAAAGTTGCAGGATATAAAATCAACACACAGAAATCCCTTGCATTCCTATACACTAATAATGAGAAAGCAGAAAAAGAAATTAAGGAAACAATTCCATTCACCATTGCAACGAAAAGAATAAAATACTTAGGAATATATCTACCTAAAGAAACTAAAGACCTGTATATAGAAAACTACAAAACACTGATGAAAGAAATCAAAGAAGACACTAATAGATGGAGAAATATACCATGTTCATGGATCGGAAGAATCAATATAGGGAAAATGAGTATAGTACCCAAAGCAATCTACAGATTCAATGCAATCCCTATCAAGCTACCAGCGGTATTTTTCACAGAACTAGAACAAATAATTTCACAATTTGTATGGAAATACAAAAAACCTCGAATAGCCAAAGCAATCTTGAGAAAGAAGAATGGAACTAGAGAAATCAACTTGCCTGACTTCAGGCTCTACTACAAAGCCACAGTCATCAAGACGGTATGGTACTGGCACAAAGACAGAAATACAGATCAATGGAACAAAATAGAAAGTCTAGAGATAAAGCCACACACCTATGGACCACTTATCTTCTACAAAGGAGGCAAGAATATACAATGGAGTAAAGACAATCTCTTTAACAAGTGGTGCTGGGAAAACTGGTCAACCACTTGTAAAAGAATGAAACTAGATCACTTTCTAACACTGTACACAAAAATAAACTCAAAATGGATTAGAGATCTAAACATAAGACCAGAAACTATAAAACTCCTAGAGGAGAACATAGGCAAAACACTCTCTGACACACATCACAGCAGGATTCTCTATAACCCACCTCCCAGAATATTGGAAATAAAAGCAAAAATAAACAAATGGGACCTAATTAAAATTAAAAGCTTCTGCACAACAAAGGAAACTATAAGCAAGGTGAAAAGACAGCCTTCTGAATGGGAGAAAATAATAGCAAATGAAGCAACTGACAAAACAGCTAATCTCAAAAATATACAAGCAACTTATGCAGCTCAATTTCAGAAAAATATATGACCCAATCAAAAAATGGGCCAAAGAACTAAATAGACATTTCTCCAAAGAAGACACACAGATGGCTAACAAACACATGAAAGGATGCTCAACATCACTCATTATTAGAGAAATGCAAATCAAGACAACAATGAGGTACCATTTCACACCAGTCAGAATGGCTGCAATCCAAAAGTCTACAAGCAAAAAATGCTGGAGAGGGTGTGGAGAAAAGGGAACCCTCTTACACTGTTGGTGGGAATGCAACCTAGTACAGCCACTATGGAGAACGGTGTGGAGATTCCTTAAAAACCTGGAAATAGAACTGCCTTATGACCCGGCAATCCCACTGCTGGGCATACACACCGAGGAAGCCAGAATTGAAAGAGACACATGTACCCCAATGGTCATTGCAGCACTGTTTATAATTGCCAGGACATGAAAGCAACCTAGATGTCCATCAGTAGATGAATGGATAAGAAAGCTGTGGTACATATACACAATGGAGTATTACTCAGTCATCAAAAAGAATACATTTGAATCAGTTCTAATGAGATGGATGAAACTGGAGCCGATTATACAGAGTGAAGTAAGCCAGAAAGAAAAACACGAATACAGTATACTAACACATATACATGGAATTTAGAAAGATGGTAACAATAACCCTGTATGCGAGATAGCAAAAGAGACGCAGATGTATAGAACAGAGTTTTTGACTCTGTGGGAGAGGGAGAGGGTGGGATGATTTGGGAGAATGGCATTGAAACATGTATAATATCATATAAGAAATGAATCGCCAGTCTAGGTTCGATGCAGGATACAGGATGCTTGGAGCTGGTGCACTGGGATAACTCAGAGGGATGGTATGGGGAGGGAGGTGGGAGGGGGATTCAGGAGTGGGAACTTATGTACACCTGTGGCAGATTCATGTTGATGTATGGCAAAACCAGTACAGTATTGTAAAGTTAAAAAAAAAAAAGAGAGAGAGACTACTGGTTTATGTGAAGAAAATAAAAAATAAAAAAAGAAAGATAAACTAATACAAATAATTGTCAGAAATACTTTTCTGATCTTACAGTTTCCATTTCAGATATGAAATGTGGGCTCAAAAGTAAAGAAATCATAGAAATTAGGATATTCACAGTATTTCTGGGAAAGAAACCACACGGGAGACAAATGATATGCAAGGCAGTAAAGTTTTACAAAATCAGAGTAAAAAAATGCACATCTTATAAATATGTTTTGAGATTACTTGAGCATACGAAATCTCATCGTAAGATTGGCCTAAATGAAACTAGGACACCTCATTAGCCTTTTGCATCATTTTCTGTTGGAAGTGACAGTACCATCCAGAGAGATTCTGGGCATATATCTGCAGTTCAATAAATATTTATTGAAAGGGTAAATAAATGATTAAACAAACAAAATGAATATTTCTTCTAAGTACCACTCATTATTCTCTCTGCTAATTATAATCTGTTATAACTAGTTATATAATATGACATACCATGTAAGGCTCTAGAATAAAGAGTGTGAGGTTAGGCAAAAGCATTTGAAGACCTTTCACAGTCTCAGTGAAAGGACATAGCAATGCTTTTCTTTGGAACTAATTAAGGTATAAACATTCTGTCTGTGAAGAATGTATCTATATAAGATAGTAAAATACACCGTGTGAAATGTATTTAAAAATTAATTATTTTGCTTACCTTATGATTCTGTATTTACTAATTTCAATTTGATGGGTAATATTTCTCAAACAGAAGAGAAGAAACACTTAATATGACACACAGTATATGAGCCTTTCTTTTTCATGGTATTAATTTTTCTAAAGTCATTCAGTAGAATACTGGATTCTAAATTTCCTCTGTGAGCTTAAGTTCTGGTTGCTGGGGTTTTCCCAGTAACAATAATGACTGAAGCCACCTCCCAGTCATTCACCAAGTACCATTAGCATGACCTCAAATCCGACTTCAAATCAAGTTCTGACATCAAGGGCTCTGTTGACCCCACCTCCTACTGAGCTTCCTACCACCCCGGCCTTGCTCTGATACCTGGACTCAACTTCAAGGCATTCTCCAGGTACTCATCTTCAGTGATGGAGTTCCCGTCTAACTCCAGCTCCAGCGTGAAATCCCGCACAGTCCAAATAAAGTCTGGAAAGAAACTCACAAATTGGGCTGAATCCTCTACTTCGTCAGAGCTGGGAGATGATTTGGTTCTGATCAGCTCTGTTAATTCAGTCACATAGCTGGAATCTTAGCTAAGGAAAAAGAAGTACTCTCCAACACAGTTTCCAGATCTCACCTCAAAACAAGTTTTATCATCATTCCCTTTTGCCCCATTTTCCATCTTCAACTATAAGAATGAAGTCATGGGCTAGAAAAAACAGTGTCAGTTGCTATTCCCATAAACTCAATGAAACATGGTGGTTCAGTTCTTGAAAGGATACTGCAGCTGCTGCAAGGCCTGATGGTTGATGCTGTTCATGCTGTTGTAGATAAAGGTGCTGCTCAGGAGCACAGCCAGGGCAAAGATCCACAAGTCATTCTTGGAGTCCTCCTAGAATGTATGTTAGAGTGAGGACACTACTCCTCATGCTCTCATTCAGGTGTTCATTCACTGTAACAGCTGTACTGTAACTCAGTTGTAAGTAAATAAATTTTCAAGACAATGATAAATTCAAACTTTCTGGTATTGACATTTTCCCCTTCAAGTGCTTCAATGTGATTCGCTATTAACAGACGTGAATGACATCTTATATGTGATTAAAATGTTTAATAGAATGCCTGGAACATAGAAGTTGTACAATAGTAAGTGGGCAGTGATTGCTTTGCAAGTTTTTCTGGATCACAATGTATATTAGAGACAGAAATACTATTTAATTAAATTCATCAACTGCTGACTACATCTAGATAGCACAGGATACTTATTTGCTTACGAGGATATAAAGTTCCACATGATAACACCCACCCTAGAGAGATGGCTTTCTTGAGGGGCAGATATACATGGGAACATACACATCTATCCACAATGATAAACAGCCTGGCATGGAACCAAATGTTGTATTGTAAAAGACAAAGTGGCAACTCCCAAAAGACAGAAAAAAATACTCTGTGCATTCAGAGCCAGAATTAATTATGTCTGATAGTAACATGATGGCATCAGGTTGAAAGGAACTGGGCTTTCAAAAAATGGACAGAATGTGGATTTGTGGAGTTACAGGGACTCTGCAGGAAGAAGGGCTCACAGAAGCTGATCACAATTGCCAGAAAATGTGGTCGTATAGAGAAATCACAATGTTATTTTGTTTGACTGAAGTAGTTTTACCCATGTAGTAGTAGATGTTGAGGCTAAAAATGAGATTTGGAAGGTCATGAGTGACTTTGGAATTGATTTTATATATATATATATATATATATATATATATATATATATATATATATATGCACATGCACTACAGAAATGGGCTCCCTGCCTGCCAATGCAGGGGACATGTGTTTTATCCCTGAGTCAGGAAGATCCCCTGGAGAAGGAAATGGCAACCCAGTCAAGTATTCTTACCTTGAAAATCCCATGAACACAGGAGCCTGGCAGGCTACAGTCCATGGGGTTGCAGAGTTGGACACGACTTAGTGACTGAGTACACGTGCATACTACAGAGATACATGACAAACAGTGAGGCAGCAAGGAGTTCTGCTGTGCAGACACAATGTATTCCAAGTGATGAAAGGTGAGAACCAACAAACAAGAATACTCTACCCACCAAGACTCTCATTAAGATATGATGGAGAAATAAAATGCTTTCCTGACAAGCCAACAATTAAGAGAATTCAGCATCACCAACCCAGCTTTGTCAGCAACAGCAACAGTTGCTCAGTAGTGTCCAACTCTGCAAACCCCATGGACTGCAGCATGCCAGACTTCCCTATCCTTCAGTGTCTCCCAGAGTTTTCTCAAACTCGTGTCCATTGAATCGGTGATGCCATCCAACCATCTCATCCTCTGTCACCCCCTTCTCCTCCTTCATTCAATCCTTCCCCTCATCAGGGTTTCTTCCAATGAGTCAGCTCTTTCTATCAGGTGGCCAAAATATTCAAGCTTCAACTTGAGCATTAGTCCTTCCAAAGAATGTTCAGGGTTGATTTCCTTTAGGATTGACTGACTTGACTATCCTTGCTATCCAAGGGACTCTCAAGAGTCTTCTCCAGCACCACAGGTCAATAGTATCAGTTCTTCGGTGCTCAGCCTTCTTTATGGTCCAACTCTCACATCCATACATGACTACTGGAAAAACTATAGCTTTTACTAGATGGAGACTTTGTCAGCAGAGTGATATCTGTGTTCTTTAATACAACTATCTAGGTTTGTCACAGATTTTCTTCCAGGAACAAACATTTTTTTAACTTCGTGGCTGAAGTCACCATCTGTAATGATTTTGGAGCCCAAGAAAATAAAGTCTGTCACTGTTTCTATTGTTCCCCCTTCTATTTGCCATGAAGTGATGGGACCAGATGTCATGATCTTCATTTTTTGAATGTTGAGGTTTAAGCCAGCTTTTTCACTCTCCTCTTTTATCAAGGGGCTGTTTAGTTCCTCTTTGCTTTCTGCCATAAAGGTGGTATCTCAGCATATGTGAGGTTATTGATATTTCTCCCAGCAATCTTGATTCCAGCTTGTGCTTCATCCAGCCTAACATTTCTCATGATGTACTCTACATATAAGTTAAGTAAGCAGGGTGACAATATGCAGCCTTGACATACTTCTTCCAAGTTGAACCAGTCTGTTGTTCCATGTCCAGTAAGAATTGTTGCTTCTTGTCCTGCATACAGGTTTCTCAGGAGGCAAGTAAGGTGATCTGGTATTCTCATCTCTTGAAGATATTTCCACAGTTTGTTGTGATCCACACAGTCAAAGGCTTTAGCATAGCCAAATGAAACAAAAGTCGATGCTTTTCTGGGATTCCCTTGCTTTTTCTAACAGATGTTGACATTTGATCCCTGGTTCCTCTGCCTTTTCTAAATCCAGCTTGTACATCTAGAAGTTCACGGTTCATGCACTGTTGAAGCCTAGCTTGAAGGATTTTGAGCATTACCTTGCTAGCATGTGAAATGAGTACAATTGTGTGGTTGCTTGAACATTCTTTCACATTGCCCTTCTTTGGGACTGGAATGAAAGCTGACCTTTTCCAGCCCTGTGGCCACTGCTGAGTCTCCCGAATTTGCTGATATATTGAGCACAGTACTTTAATAGCATCGTCTTTTAAGATTTGAAATGGCTCAGCTGGAATTCCATCACCTCCACTAGCTTTGTTTGTCGTTATGCTTCCTAAAGTCCACTTGACTTCACACTCCAGAATGTCTGGCTCTAGGTGAGTGACCACACAATCATGGTTGTCTGGGTCATTAAGACCTTTTTTGTGTATTTCTTCTGTGTATTCTTGCCACCTCTTCTTAATCTCTTCTGCTTCTGTTATGTCCATACTGTTTCTGTCCTTTATTGTGCCCGTCATTGCATGAAATGTTCCCTTGTATCTCTAATTTTCTAGAAGAGATCTCTAGTCTTTCCCATTCTATTGCTTTCCTCTATATCTTTGTATTGTTCACTTAAGTGAAAGGCAAAGGAGAAAAGGAAATATATACTGATCTGAATGCAGAGTTCCAAAGAATAGCAAGGAAGGATAAGAAAGGTTTCTTTTCTTTTCTTTATGTTTTTAATTGAAGGATAATTACTTTACAGAATTTCGTTGTTTTCTGTCAAACCTCAACATAAAGGAAAGGCCTCTTAAGTGAACAATGCAAAGAAATAGAGGAAAACAAGAGAGTATGAAAGACTAGAGATTTCTTCAAGAAAATTAGAGGAACCAAGGGAAAATTTTATGCAAAGATGGGCACAATCCAGGTTTACAAATATTAAAGGAACTTCTCTAGGCAGGAAACACAAGAGAAGAAAAGGACCTACAAAAATAAACCCAGTAGAAGTAAGAAAATGGCAACAGAATTATATATATCAATAATTACTGTAAATGTAAATGGATTAAATGCACCAACTAAAAGGCATAAACTGGCTGGGCTGATGAAAACATGTGCATGTATGCACTTCCACTTACCACATCACTCTACTTAAGCCCCCAAATTGTATGTAATTATTTTATATTGTTAGGTTAATCATGTTTTATTCTGGCTTGCAATTGTAATTATCTTTTATTTTTTGTCTGGCTATCTTTTATCATTTATTTTTTGCCCCATAGATGGCAGCCCATCAGGCTTCCCCATCCCTGGGATTCTCCAGGCAAGAACACCAGAGTGGGTTGCCATTTCCTTCTCCAGTGAATGAAGGTGAAACGGGAAAGTGAAGTCACTCAGTTGTGTCTGACTCTTCATGACCCCATGGACTGCAGCCTACCAGGCTCCTCCATCCATGGGATTTTCCTGGCAAGGATGTTGGAGTGGGTTGCCATTGTCTTCTCCATATTGTATCATGATTAGTCAACAACAACAACAAAAAACCAGAATTATATATCAGTACAATTACCATTTAATAGAAAACCTGTAATCACTTTTTACAGGAGAAAAACTATTAAAAATTCCAACATATGGAGGCTGAGAAACACGCTTCTGAATAACTAACAAATCACAGAGGAAATCAAAAGAGAAATCAAAATATGCATAGAAATGAATGAAAATGAAAACACAACAACCCAAAACCTGTGGGACACTATAAAAGGAGTGCTAAGGGGAAAGTTCATAGCATTACAGGCATACCTCAAGAAACAAGGAAAAAGTCAAATAAATAACCTCACTCTACACCTAAAGCAACTAGAAAAGGAAGAAATGGAGAACCTCAGGGTTAGCAGAAGGAAAGAAATCTTAAAAATTAGGGCAGAAATAAATGCAAAAGAAACAGAAGAGACCATAGCAAAAATCAACAAAGCCAAAAGCTGGTTCTTTGAAAGGATAAATAAAATCGACAAACCATTAGGCAGACTCATCAAGAAACAAAGAGAGAAAAATCAAATCGATAAAATTAGAAATGAAAACGGAGAGATCACAACAGACAACACAGAAATACAAAGGATCATAAGAGACTACTATCAGCAATTATATGCCAATAAAATGGACAATGTGGAAGAAATGGACAAATCTTAGAGAAGTACAAGTTCCAAAATTGAACCAGGAAGAAATAGAAAATCTTAACAGACCCATCACAAGCATGGAAATTGAAACTGTAATCAGAAATCTTCCAGGAAACAAAAGCCCAGGTCCAGACGGCTTCACAGCTGAATTCTACCAAAAATTCTGAGAAGAGCTAACACCTATCCTACTCAAACTCTTCCAGAAAATTGCAGAGGAAGGTAAACTTCCAAGCTCATTCTATGAGGCCACCATCACCCTAATACCAAAACCTGACAAAGATGCCACAAAAAAAGAAAACTACAGGTGAATATCACTGATGAACATAGATGCAAAAATCCTCAACAAAAATCTAGCAATCAGAATCCAACAACACATGAAAAAGATCATACACCATGACCAAGTGGGCTTTATCCCAGGGATGCAAGGAGTCTTCAATATCCGCAAATCAATCAATGTAATTCACCACATTAACAAATTGAAAAATAAAAGCTATATGATTGTCTCAATAGATGCAGAGAAAGCCTTTGACAAAATTCAACATCCGTTTATGATAATAACTCTCCAGAAAGCAGGAAGAGAAGGAACATACCTCAACATAATAAAAGCTATATATGACAAACCGACAGCAAACATTATCCTCAATGGTGAAAACTTGAAAGCATTTCCCTTAAAGTCAGGAACAAGACAAGGGTGTCCACTTTCACCACTACTATTCAACATAGTTCTGGAAGTTTTGGCCACAGCAATCAGAGCAGAAAAAGAAATAAAAAGAATCCAAATTGGAAAAGAAGAAGTAAAACTCTCACTGTTTGCAGATGACATGATCCTCTACACAGAAAACCCTAAGGACTCCGCCAGAAAATTACTAGAGCTAATCAATGAATATAGTAAAGTTGCAGGATATAAAATCAACACACAGAAATCCCTTGCATTCCTATACACTAATAATGAGAAAGCAGAAAAAGAAATTAAGGAAACAATTCCATTCACCATTGCAACGAAAAGAATAAATACTTAGGAATATATCTACCTAAAGAAATTAAAGACCTGTATATAGAAAACTACAAAACACTGATGAAAGAAATCAAAGAAGACACTAATAGATGGAGAAATATACCATGTTCATGGATCGGAAGAATCAATATAGGGAAAATGAGTATAGTACCCAAAGCAATCTACAGATTCAATGCAATCCCTATCAAGCTACCAGCGGTATTTTTCACAGAACTAGAACAAATAATTTCAGAATTTGTTGGAAATACAAAAAACCTCGAATAGCCAAAGCAATCTTGAGAAAGAAGAATGGAACTGAAGGTATCAAGCTGCCTGACTTCAGGCTCTACTACAAAGCCACAGTCATCAAGACAGTATGGTACTGGCACAAAGACAGAAATACAGATCAATGGAACAAAATAGAAAGCCCAGAGATAAATCCACACACCTATGGACCCCTTATCTTTGACAAAGGAGGCAAGAATATACAATGGATTAAAGACAATCTCTTTAACAAGTGGTGCTGGGAAAACTGGTCAACCACTTGTAAAAGAATGAAACTAGATCACTTTCTAACACCATACACAAAAATAAACTCAAAATGGATTAAAGATCTAAATGTAAGACCAGAAACTATAAAACTCCTAGAGGAGAACATAGGCAAAACACTCTCTGACATAATTCACAGCAGGTTCCTCTATGATCCACCTCCCAGAATACTGGAAATAAAAGCAAAAATAAGCAAATGGGATCAATTAAAATTAAAAGCTTCTGCACAACAAAGGAAACTATAAGCAAGGTGAAAAGACAGCCTTCTGAATGGGAGAAAATAATAGCAAATGAAGCAACTGATAAAGAATTAATCTCAAAAATATGCAAGCAACTCCTGCAGCTCAATTCCAGAAAAATAAACGACCCAATCAAAAAATGGGCCAAAGAACTAAATAGACATTTCTCCAAAGAAGACATACGGATGGGTAACAAACACATGAAAAGATGCTCAACATCACTCATTATTAGAGAAATGAAAATCAAGACCACAATAATGTACCATTTCACACCAGTCAGAATGGCTGCAATCCAAAAGTCTACAAGCAAAAAATGCTGGAGAGGGTGTGGAGAAAAGGGAACCCTCCTACACTGTTGGTGGGAATGCAACCTAGTACAGCCACTATGGAGAACAGTGTGGAGATTCCTTAAAAAATTATAAATAGAACTGCCTTATGACCCGGCAGTCACACTGCTGGGCATACACACCGAGGAAACCAGAATTGAAAGGGACACGTGTACCCCAATGTTCATCACATCACTGTATATAATAGCCAGGAGATGGAAACAACCTAGATGTCCATCAGCAGATGAATGGATAAGAAAGCTGTGGTACATATATACAATGGAGTATTACTCAGCCATTAGAAAGAATACGTTTGAATCAATTCTAATGAGATGGATAAAACTGGAGCCGATTATACAGAGTGAAGTAAGCCAGAAAGAAAAACCCCAATACAGTATACTAATACATATATATGGCATTTAGAAAGATGATAATGATATCCTTGTATGCAAGACAGCAGAAGAGACACAGATGTGTAGAGCGGACCCTTGGACTCTGAGGGAGAGCGTGGGATGATTTGGGAGTATGGCATTGAAACATGTATACTATCATGTAAGAAATGAATCACCAGTCTATGTTCGATGCAGGATACAGGATGCTTGGGGCTGGTGCATGTGGATGATATAGAGAGATGATATGGGGTGGGAGGTGGGGGGGGGGGGGGGGGGGTTCATGTTTGGGAGCTCATGTACACCCATGGTGGATTCATGTCAATGTATGGCAAAATCAATACAATATTGTAAAGTAAAATCAAGTAAAAATAAAAATTATTTAAAAAAGAGAAAGATTGAAAAAATAAATAAAATAAAAGCTGGAGTATAAAAAAATAAAATAAAATAAAATCCAGATGCATATCAGAATTATCTTCGAATTTTTTGAAAAATACAAATGCCCTGATATTGCTTTTTTTCTCCAAAGCTTTAGATGTGTTTCTAATGAACAGTCACATTTAATAACAACTGGACTTATGATGATATTTTACTTTTCTCTAGTTTGTTTTACTTTTTCTATTTCATATTCAGTGCTCCCATTTGGTTTAGTTTATGCTTCCCAATTTCTCTGTCTTTTTTTTTTTTTTTATGTTTCTTCTAAAGTCCTTATCAAGAACAGTAGAAAAGATTTTCTATATATATGTATATATACATATTATACATAATGTGTATTATATATATGCATGTTTTAGAAAACATAAATTTTTGTGTGGCTAAAAATTATGACATTTTGATTCCATTTGTTTGACTTAGTATGAATAGAGTCCTAGATTTCTAATTTATAGTCACTCAACACTGATATATTTCCATGTATTTTGGCATCTAGTAATACTGCTAAAAGTCTTGTGTGCTTATTTGCTCAGTCATGTCCTACTCTTTGCTACTTTATGCCTTCCAGGTTACTCTGTCCATGAAATTCTCCAGGCCAGAATACTGGAGTGGGTAGCCATTCCCTTCTCCAGGGTATTTTTCAGATACAGGGATTGACCCAGGTCTCCTGCATTATAGGCAGATTCTTTACTGTCTGAGTCACCAGAAAAGTTTATTATCTTAGTTATTTTTTTAAAAAGAAGTTTTTTGAATGAGGCTTGAAACTTCTAATCCAATCCTGAGAATATAAAGAAATACTATGTTGTAAAACAAAATAGCAATTTAACATGTAATATAGTATTATTAACTAACATTCAGATTTGGTTCAAATTTTACAGAACTTTATGCTGTGCCCCTTGTTTTCATATCTTATTCAAAATTCTACATTGTATTTAACTGCATTGAGCAGCTTCAGCTGCATGTAACAAACTCTGGTAAATTCTCTTTTCATTTTTATTCTATTACAAATATTTTCTAGTTTTCCTTGTAATGGCCTTTTGGATATACCCATTATTTAAAAGTGGACATTTAATTTCTAAACCCATGGAATTTTTAAAGTATCTTTGATATTAATTTCTCATTTTGATATTAATTTCTCATTTTGATATATATTTCTCATTTTGATATATATTTCTCATTTTGATATATATTTCTCATTTAAATGCTTTCTGCTCTTCAATTACCCTCTGTGTTGTCTTCAGTCTCCTAACTTTCTTGGACAGCAAGGAGATCCAATCAGTCCATTCTGAAGGAGATCAGCCCTGGGGTTTCTTTGGAGGGAATGATGCTAAAGCTGAAACTCCAGTACTTTGGCCACCTCATGCAGAGCTGACTCATTGGAAAAGACTTTGATGCTGGGAGGGATTGGGGGCAGGAGGAGAAGGGGATGACAGAGGATGAGATTGCTGGATGGCATCACTGGCTCGATGGACGTGAGTCTGAGTGAACTCCGGGAGTTGGTGATGGACAGGGAGGCCTGACCTGCTGCAATTCATGGGGTCGCAAAGAGTCGGACATGACTGAGCGACTGAACTGAACTGAACTGAACTTTATTGAGGATCTCAATGGCTAAGTCAAATATCTCTCTTGGTAAATGTCACAGTGCACTTATAAGTATGTGGGTTATTTTAACATATCTTTTGATATTGGTCTCTAACATAATTCCACAATGATAAAAGAACAGACTCTATGAGTTCAATACCTTTAAACCATGACTCTTTCGCACCTGATCTTATGTCCCTGGATAAGTTTCAGTGTCTCCTGGTTTATAATCTATGGGAACTTGGATAGAATTTGTATTCTACTGTTGTGTGAAATAACACACACAACAGTGTGTATAAATTGCATAATTGTGTGTATAAATCTTAGTTATGTTGAACTGGTTCATAGTGCTTTTCAGGTCAACTATATCCTTCTCCTTCTCTGTATATTCATTCCATTATTTTTTGAGAGTTTGATATTGAAACTCCAACTAAAATCCTATCTACATAAAATTAATTATAATATATAGTCGTACTAGATGTAGCTTTCTTCTGTATTTTCCAGGTCTCCTGCAAGTGTGTTATCATATTTTCACAATTTAAAACATAAAAAAGAAAGAGGAAAAAGAGTAAAGAAGATTCCTTGCCTTACCTTCTCCACATTGCCCAGGCCCTCAGTGTCCAGAAGGACCAGGGTGTGGTTCTCCTTGGAGGGATGGGGCACACACCACATCCAGATGCCTTTGGTTTCCGACCGCACTGTGGAGCCCAGACGGAAACCTGCGCAAAAGGAAGAATGCACCACACAATAAGAGCACATAGTCCAGGCTGACCATGGATTACTTTGGGTGAACTTGTTGAAATGTGAGTGCATGGCTGGGGGAAATGTCCTTCATTTCAGCAAGGACTGTCAGTTCCAATGTTTACACATGCTCAGGACCTACCCAAGAAATATTTCTTGTCCCCTATTCACCTCATAACGTTAATGGCTCATACTGTGTCACATTCCAGAATTAATGTGAACTCTATTAACCTTTCTATTTTTATCAGTTCTATATACTCCACTTTCTGATAGAGTCCCAACAGTGGGAGGTACCAACAAGAGAGCGGAAGTCAGGTGCCTGTTCCCTTGGCTTTCACCCTGGTGAGCCGTGGTGTCCTAGTACCTCTGTTCCTCTGCCTTCGTCACATCTCCTTTCATTTAGCTCCATCCAGTTGTTCTGGTCTCTGTCACATTCTGGAATCCACTAATTGCCTCTTCACCCTACAGGAATTATAAAGGCTCCCTGGCCATTGTTTCTGCCACCCTCTGAGTGCTTCTGCTTCCTTCAGAAAAATGGAGTGGTTCCTTTTGCTCTGCTTGCTGCTGCTAAGTCGCCTCAGTCATGTCCGATTCTGTGCGACCCCAGAGACGTCAGCCCACCAGGCTCCCCCGTCCCTGGGGTTCTCCAGGCAAGAACACTGAGTGGGTTGCCATTTCCTTCTCCAATGCGTGAAAGTGAAAAGTGAAAGTGAAGTCGCTCAGTCATGTCGACTCTTAGCGACCCCATGGACTGCAGCCTACCAGGCACCTCCGTCCACGGGATTTTCCAGGCGAGAGTACTGGAGTGGGGTGCCATTGCCTTCTCCGTTTGCTCTGCTTGGGCCCTTGTAATTGTCACTCCATTAATGGTTACCTGTTAAGTGGATCCTCTGTTTCCTTCCAGGTTCTGAAGTAATACACTAGCTTTTGTTAAATTGATTTTTCCCTCCTCATTTTCCCTGTATCTTCCTCATTTTTGTTCTCTTCAAAAAAGGATGAAATCTTTGTTCATTGACTTGGGTGGGGATAAAATAGCAGGGGATTAGAAAAGACCTGTGAGAATTGTTTGCCCTTCTTTCTAAGGCTTAAACCAACAGAAAGTGATTATGTGAGGTAATGGGCTTCCCTGTTAGCTCAGACGGTAAAGAATCTGCCTGCAATGCAGGAGACCTGGGTTAGATCCCTGGGTTGGGAAGATCCCTTGGAGAATGGAATGACAACTCACTCCAGTGTCCTTGCTTGGAGAATTCCATGGACAGAGGAATCTGATGGGCTACAGTCCATGGATCACAGAGTTAGACAGGACTGAGCAACTAACACACATATGTGTAAGAAAGCAAAACAAGTCTTATCTATAGTCCAAGATTTTGACTGTCTGCCAGATGCCAATGCTCCCTTAAGTTGAGAATAGAAATGGATATGATGAAATGCCTAGGAGAGCATGGCTTAGACCATTCAATTGCCATGTTCTCTGTATTCTGCTCTAGCAGGTATAAGACCTGAGATGATCAGCACTCTTCTACATCATGATGGCATTTGATCGCTTTCTGATTAATACAGAGCAGTCTGAACTCCCAGTTCCCCCAGGGAGAAAGGCAGGGTATAACTGAAGTTCTTTACAGTCAGTTATGTGAGGTAAAGGAGAGACAAAGAATCATAAGAAGGTGACAGTAGTGAGCTGCTTCTGTTAGTGAACTTTCACTGGTCACCAATTTTGCTTGTTTGTTTGTTTTTGTTCTTCCTGTCATTTAATTGGGATAGCAGTGCCACAATTCAGGTTCTTTAAAACATAACCAGGTGAAGGATTTCCTTAGTAATGGAAATCACCTCCTTATTACCTGATGTTATCTTGAATAAAATAAAAAGAAATATTGTTGAAACACCTTGACTGTTGAAACATCTTGACTGATATTGTTTCTTAGAGTTCTCAAATCTTTAATCACCAAAAAAATGACCTATTAATTATTTTAGCCTGGCAAAGAAAAAGTGCTCTCCCCTGACTAGTTGTCAAGAATTCTTTAAAAGAAAGACAAATATAAAAAGTTTTATCTGAGGCCAGTGGGAGACTGCAAGCAAAAAGAAAGATGAAGACAGGAAGAAGTCTATCTACAAGTACTATTTACCTGCAGTGAGGCAAATAATGTGCAACTGTACAGACACCAGGTCAGCCAAAGCTAAAAAAAATTATTACCGAATTTTTATGATGATGTGGAGAATTCCAGTTACTGCTAATATGCACATAAATTGCACATAAAACTTGAAACACTGTTTGATATTATCTTGAAAGCCTGAAAACATATGGACTGCATGACCCAGCAATGGCACTTCTGAGTATATCAAACAAGGTTAGCTAGTGTACACATGCACCAGGATATAGATACAAGAATATTCACAACAGTGAACCCATAAAAGTTGGAGCTACACATAATACCAATGTTCATCATCAATGAGTGAATAAATAAAAATTCCTATCCTCCATCAATAGCATACTATACAGTGGTGAATATACATGAATTATAGATGTGTATGACAAAGTAGATGACCCTCATAAACTTCCTGTTGAGCTAAAGAAGCAAGATCCCCATGACTGTCATAATGTAACTCCCTTTATATTAAGTTTGAGCAACGCTTAACAAATGCAGAAACATAATATAAAGCCATTTTTAAAAAAGGAAGAATGAAAGAATGCACCATGGAAGTCAAAACATTGGTAAGATCTAGTGAAGGTATGAGAAGGCATGATTTGGGCTTTTGGGTGTTGAAGTATCTCTTGATCTGTGTAGTGATTACACAGGTGATCACTTTAAGTTTACCAACTTTATTGTGTGCATATATATACATATATATATATATATATATATGTCTTATGTACTGTTCTATATGTATTATAGTTCAGATAATAGAAAAGACTAAGTAAAGAAACAGGGGTACAATTTACCAAAGCTTGGAAATAAAGAAATTAAATGAAGCAAAAAAAAATAATGGATGGTAGACTCATTGAGATATGAGAGTTTTAGGAATTCATCTGTGTGTATTTCTTTACATCTCTTCTAAAAAACAGAGCATGTTGAACAACATTTGTGTGCTATTTGAAATAACCCTGTGGTTTAGGGCAAAAGTGATGAAGGAGAAAGGAAGGGAGTAATTTTTGAAGATGACCCTTGAGAAGATGGCAGTGGATGGGATTGGGACAAATAAGACGGATATTTTGATGGGCCTGTGAACTCTCCAGGGATAAAAGAGGGAACATTGTGGAGAGACAGGTTTGGAGTTACAAATTCAGTGGTGAGAATTAAGAAGTTGTTTTCAGTGGGGTGAGTTAGGCTCTTACTTAACAGGGCACTAGAGGAGGATGATCAGCAGCCTGTGTTATCACTGCTTCCCAGCAAATGGTCCTGAACAATACTCACCGTGGTTCTGTCCTGCCAGGCGGTTCATCAGGTAGGACTTTCCTGTCCGATACAGCCCTACAACGGCCACCACCACCAGACGCTGAGATATCTGCTCAAGAATCTTCAGTGCTTTAGCATTTACTGACAGTTGATTTTTCCGGTTTTCCACCAAACAGATGGGGTCCATTTTGGTAGATCCAGATGCCATGGGAACCTGTAACCCAGAGGAAGAACTCAGTAGACTATACAATCTGGAAGTCTTCTCTCACAGTGCACATCAGCCTTCTGCCTGTGGAACTTATATATCAATTCTCCATGCTTTGCATGTTTCTAAAAGGTAAGTATTTAGCCAACCTGTGTCAAGGCCTGTACAGGTAAATTATGGAAATTATTTTATTGATCTTTAAACGAACTCTAAAACAACCTTGCCCGCATGAGCCCTCCAGTGAACAGAATGAGAAAACAAAGTATTGATGATGGAACCTTGAAAACACTAACATTTGGGGGGTAAGTAGAGGCAGATGGGACATGAAGGAGATGAGGAGTGATCAGAGATGATTTTTGGAGTGTCAGAATGATTTGGTCACTCATTAATTGCACAAATATTCACTGAGAACCTACCATATGCTGAACACTGCTTTAGGGGCTCAGTATCAAACTGAAGAAAATGGATAGAAATCTCTGCCTCACGGTACTCTATTCCAGTGGAGGAAACAGATAATATAGAAAGTAAAACCAAAATACATATATGTAAGGCTTGCACATGCTCAGCCATATCCAACTCTTTGCCACCCCATGGACTGTAGCTTGCTAGGATTCTCTGTCCTTGGGATTTTCCAGGCAAAAATACTGGAGTGGATTGCCACTTACTACTCCAGGAGATCTTCCCAGCTCAGGGAGCAAACCCATGTCTCCTGCATTGGTAGGCAGATTCTTTAACACTGAGCCACCTGGGAAGCCCTATATGTACATGAGAGGGTAGTAAAGTATCAGAAGGAAATGAACAAGCAACGGCCTATGGAACACTGGGGGCTGAATTTATGCAGAGAGTATCCAGGGAAGACCTTGACAATAAAGGAAAGATGAAGGTGATCAGTGTCCTCATCCTTTGATGAGAACAGACAGATGCAGGGAAGCAGTGGGAGCAGGAAGAGGCTGGAAGAGGAATGACTGTGACAGAAAGAAATTTAGATAAAGAATGCAGCTTCCTCTCAAACAAACACAACAGAATTTAAGGTACCTACACAATGCTGTGCATGTAAGAATTAATTTATTAACAGAAATTATAGGACATTTCTTAAGCAGATAGAGAAGAGAAGTAAGCAACCAGGGTGTTGTCAGATCTGCCTAGATATGTCAGAGTGTCATATCTGGGCTAGCTTCTACTTTAAATAATTTCATTACAATGAGAGGGAGTTTCATGATCTCAAGAGACAGACTGCAGTAGCAGTCAGAGAGCTTGGATTGTCCCTTTATTTTCTCAAAGACAATACTAAGCAACATCCAGATGTTGCCATACTTTACAAACTGTGTGATGACTGGGAAGATTAATTTCTCTGTGCCTCAAGTTTCTCTTCTGTAAAGTGATGACATGAAAAGTAAGGATAAATCTGTCATTAAGATCGTTGTTGTTCAGTTGCTAAGTTGTGTCCAACTACAGCATGCTAGGCTTCCTTGTCCTTCACTATCACCTGGAGTTTGTTCAAAATCATGTCTATTGAGTCCGTGATGCCATCTAAACATTTCATCCTCTATCATTCCTTCTCCTCCTGCCCTCAATCTTTCCCAGGATCAGGGTCTTTTCTAGGCGGCATTTTGCATCAGGTGGCCAAAGTATTGGAGCTTCAGCTTCAGCATCAGTCCTTCCAATGAATATTCAGGGTTGATTTCTTTTATTGACTGGTTTGATCTCCTTGCAGTACAAGGGACTCTCAAGAGTCTTCTCCAGCACCACAATTTGAAAGCAAAAATTTTTTGGCACTCAGTCTTCTTTATGGTCCAACTCTCACATCCATGCATGACTACTGGAAAAACCATAGCTTTGACTATACACACCTTTGTTGGCAAAGCGATGTCTCTGCTTTTTAATATGTTGTCTAGGTTGTCATAGCTTCCTTCTAAGGAGCAAGTGTTTTTGTAATTTCATGACTGTAGTCACTACCTGCAGTGATTTTAGAGCCCATGAAAATAAAATCTGTCACTGCTTCGACTGGATGCCATGGTCTTAGTTTTCTGAATGTTGAGTTTTAAGTCAGCTTTTTCACTCTCCTCTTTCATCCTCATGAAGAGACTCTTTAGTTCCTCTTCAATTTCTGCCATTAGAGTGGTATCATCTGCTTATCTGAGGCTGTTGATATTTTTCCTGGCAATCTTGATTCCAGCTTGTGATTCATTCAAGCCAGCATTTTGCATGGTGTACTCTGCTTATACATTATTAATAAATAAGCAGGGTGTCAATATAAAGCCTTGTCATTATCCTTTCCCAATTTTGAACCAGCCCATTGTTCCATGTCCGGTTCTAACTGTTGCTTCTTGCCTTGCATATAGGTTTCTCAGGAGGCATTTAAGGTGGTCTGATATTCATGTCTCTTGAAGAATTTTCCATGGTTTTTTATGATGCACATAGTCAAAGGCTTTATCATAGTCAATGAAGCAGAAGTAGATTTTTTTTTGGAATTCCCATGCTTTTTCTATGATCCAACAGATGTTGGCAATTTGATCCCTGGTTCCTCTCCCTTTTCTAAATCCAGTTTGTACATCTGGAAGTTCTCATTTCATGTACGGTTGAAGCCAAGCTTGGAGGATTTTGAGCATTACCTTGCTAGCATGTGAAATGAGAGCGACTGGACTGTAGTTTGAACATTCTTTGGCATTGCCCTTCTTTTGGATTGGAATGAAAACTGACCTTTTCCAGTCCTGGGGCCACTGCTGGGTTTCCAAATTTGCTGATATATTGAGTGCAGCACTTTAATAGCACCATCCTTTAGGATTTGAAATAGCTCAGCTGGAATTCCATCACCTCCATTAGCTTTGTTCATAATAATGCTTCCTAAGGCACACTTGACTTCACACTCCAGGATATCTGACTCTAGGTGAGTGATCACTCCATCGTGGTTATCTAGGACACTAAGTTTTTTTTGTGTGTAGGTCTTCTGTGTATTCTTGCCACCTCTTCTTAATCTATTCTGCTTCTTTTATGTCCTTACTGCTTCTATCATTAATTGTGCCCATCTTTGCATAAAATGGTTCTCTCGATTTCTCAATTTTCTTGAAGAGGTTTCTAGTCTTTGCCATTCTATTATTTTCCTCTATTTCTTTGCATTGTTCACTTAAAAAGGCCTTTTTATTTCTCCTTGTTATTCTCTGAAACTGCATTCAGTTGGATTTATCTTTTCCTTTCTCCCTTGCCTTTCACATCTTTTCTTTTCTCAGCTGATTGTAAGGCCTCCTCAGGCAACCATTATGCTTTCTTGCATTTCCTTTTTTTTGAGGGGGAGGGATTATTTTTGTCATTGCCTCCTATACCGTGTTATGAATCTCTGTCAAAAGATCTTCAGGTATTCTATCAGATCTAATCCTTTGAATCTATTTATCACCTCCAGTGTATAATCAAGGGCTTCCCTCATAGTGCAGTCAGTAAATAATCTGCCTGCAATGCAGGAGATCTGCATTCAATTTCTGGGTTGGAAAGATCCCCTGGAGAAGGAATTGGCAACCCACTCTAGTATTCTTGCCTGGAGAATAATCCCATGCACAGAGGAGCCTGGCAGGCTACAGTCCATAGGGTCACAAACCAAACCAGTGTATAATCATAAGGAATTTTATCTAGATCATATCTAATGGGTGAGCAGTTTTGGTACTTTCTTCAATTTAAGCCTTATATTTTTCAATAAAGAGCTCATGATCTGAGCCACAGTCAGCTCTAGGTCTTGTTTTTGCAGACTGTATAGAGCTCTTCCAATATGGGCTGCAAAGAATATAATAGGTCTGATTTTGATATTGATTATCTCGATTAAGGACAGAAATGGTATGGACCTAACAGAAGCAGAAGATATTAAGAAGAGGTGGTAAAAATACACAGAAGTGTACAAAAAAGTGTACACAAAAGTGTACATGAGCCGGATAATCACGATGCTGTGATCATTCATCTAGAGCCAGACATCCTGGAATGTGAAGTCAAGTGGGCTTTATAAAGCATTACTGCAAAGCTAGTGGAGGCGATGGAATTCTAGTGGAGCTACTTCAAATCCTGAAAGATATGCTGTGAAAGTGCTGCACTCAATATGCCAGCAAATTTGGAAAACTCAGCAGTGGCCAAAGGACTGGAAAAGGTCAGTTTTCATTCCAATCCCAAAGAAAGGCAATGCCAAAGAATGCTCAAACTACTGCACAATTGCATTCACTCACATGCTAGTAAAGTAATACTCAAAATTCTCCAAGCCAGGCTTCAGCAATACATGAACCATGAACTTCCAGATATTCAAGCTGGTTTTAGAAAAGGCAGAGGAACCAGAGATCAAATTGCCAACATCCACTGGATCATCTAAAAAGCAACAGAGTTTCAGAAAAACATCTATTTCTGCTTTATTGACTATGCCGAAGCCTTCGACTGTGTGGATCACAATAAACTGTGGAAAATTCTGAAAGAGATGGGAATACCAGACCACCTAACCTGCCTCTTGAAAAACCTATATGCAGGTCAGGAAGCAACAGTTAGAACTGGACATGGAACAACAGACTAGTTCCAAATAGGAAAAGGAGTATGTCAAGGCTGTATACTGTCACCCTGCTTATTTAACTTCTCTGCAGAGTACATCATGAGAAATGCTGGGCTGGAAGAAGCATAAGCTGGCATCAAGATTGCTGGGAGAAATATCAATAACGTCAGGTATGCAGATGACACCCCCCTTATGGCAGAAAGTGAAGAGGAACTAAAAAGCCTCTTGATGAAAGTGAAAGAGGAGAGTGAAAAAGCTGGCTTAAAGCTCAACATTCAGAAAATGAAGATCGTGGCATCTGGTCCCATCAGGTCATGGGAAATCAATGGGGAAACAGTGGAAACAGTGTCAGACTTTATCTTTTGGGGCTCTAAAATCACTGCAGATGGTGATCGCAGCCATGAAATTAAAAGACGCTTATTCCTTGGAAGGAAAGTTATGACCAACCTAGATAGCATATTGAAAAGCAGAGACATTACTTTGCCAACAAAGGTCCGTCTAGTCAAGGCTATGGTTTTTCCAGTTGTCATGTATGGATGTGAGAATTGGAATGTGAAGAAAGCTGAGCACCGAAGAATTGATGCTTTTGAACTGTGGTGTTGGAGAAGACTCTTGAGAGTGCCTTGGACTGCAAGGAGATCCAACCAGTCCATTCTAAAGGAGATCAGTCTTGGGTGTTCGTTGGAAGGAATGATGCTAAAGGTGAAACTCCAGTACTTTGGCCACCTCATGCGAAGAGGTGACTCACTGGAAAAGACTCTGATGCTGGGAGGGATTTGGGGCAGGAGGAAAAGGGGACAACAGAGGATGAGTTGGCTGGATGGCATCACAGGCTCAACGGATGTGAGTTTGAGTGAACTCCGGGAGTTCGTGATGGACAGGGAGGCCTGATGTGCTGCAATTCATGGGGTCACAAAGAGTCGGACATGACTGAGTGAATGAACTGAACTTAATTGAATGTCCCTTCACCATGACAAGGCTGGATTCCATGTAGGGTATTGGGGTCATTAGGAGGATTGCATATCTCATAAAGCTTACCATACTCTTAAAGTTATAGAAGCACATAGTCAATTCTATATAATTTTACAATTATGTGTCTCTGAAGACTGGGAGGGTAATTTCTGAATGAAAGGGGAGAGTTGGCTTTGGCCTGAGAAAGTGACACTTCCTTCCCTGGTGGCACTCTGGGAAGACACAGCCCAAGAGGAAGATGAGCAGGCTGGGAGGCCCAAGCAGTAACAACTGAGAGGGAACTTAGCAACGGGGGAAGAGTCAGCCTGGAGGAGCTGAAAGCTGCCCCGAGGTGTCCACGTACAGGTTCTGGAGTTGGGCTGCCAGGGATCCAACCTGAGGGTTCAAGTCACTTATTGTCTGTTGAAACCTTGAAAAAGAAATTTACGTGCAAAGCCTCCATTTTCTTACTAGTGTTATAGGAAAAACAGTAATTCCTGCCTGATTCATTACTATACAAATGGTAAGATATAAGTTCTCAGGAAGTTTTTAAAACTTTTCCTGCATTAATGTATGGCTTTAACAGTAAATAAGTTGGACAATATTTTATAATGTGTTGGTGGATTCTGTAAGTTGCAATTTGCCAAGAAATATAAGTTATCTAGAATCTTTCAGTCAGGAAAAAACATGAATTTGCTCAAAGGAATTCCACTCTAAAATTTCTCCTTCTCTTGCACTCTCTTGTTCTTTTTTTTTCTACAGTGGATTGGGAGCAGAGATAGAGCAGTAAAATGACCTTTTACTGCTGTGTTAGGTGAAAATTAATAAAAGGAAACTTCAGTCAAATGGAATCAGCAGGCCAGAAAGAAGAGCTCTCACACAGTACCACTGGAGATCAGTTATGAGAGTTGACAATCACAAACCCCAAGGAAAAAAATCTTCAACAGGAGATTCTCCAGTGAGAGTCCCAATAGGAAAAAGTATACCTCACATCTCCTAGAAGAACCCAGGAGTACCCCAGCAACCCAGCCAAGGAAAAGGGTCATTACCTTGAACTCTCACTTTTCTCCAATGCACTTTATTTTAAAACAATCCTTCCCAACTTACTACTTTTCTCTATAAAATAGACAGAGAAACTGCCTCTTTTTCTTGGTTGAATTTGCCCCATGTCTTTTGCTACAGCCTGCTTGTCCCAAATGACAATTACCTTGCTCTTTCTGAGTAAAAACCCTATTTTACTTGAAAAATCACTATTTTTAAGGTGAACAGTTTTAAGCAACAGGAGTAGTAGCATTCACTTCTGAGTCAGAATACTGATGAAGCTTTGGTAGGAGTTCATAAGTTTACCGTGTATTTTTTTAAATTAAAAATATTCTGAGGTTTTCCAACCGAGAAACTTCAAAACGAAATAACTAGAATGAAATAGTGTTACTAGATGGCAGAGGATGATGAACAGTTTCCAATGGTTACTATTCAGTGGAGTTATCTGAAGTGATAGTTAAAAGTACCCCACACTCTGTATTTTCAGCAAGCATCAGAAGTTATAAGAGGCAGTATTTGCATCGGCCAGGTATTAAAAAAAAATGCATGGTAAATAAACAAGAATAGGCTTACAGTAAGTATTTTTCAAATTAAGAATGAGATTAAATTATTTCAAATAATAGTTTTGTATTATTCAGAATATTGAATGTTAAGAAAAAAAAATCCACTGTTAATCTGTTAGGATTTAAATTGTCTGTGGACTACCACCAGTGCCCAGTGGGGTGTAGTCATGATGGAGGGGCTGAAGGAGGAGACTGCACCAAGAGCTTCTGCGAGGGGGCTGGGAGTTTGGACCCTCAGTCCTAAGAAGGACTTCAGCCCCTTTTTCTCAAAAGATGAAGCATACTCTCCTCCTTGTCCCATGCCAGACTTTTTGCTCCAGCCCTGCTTAGGGGGTTCCCTTGTACAACAAGGAGATCAAACCAGTCAATCCTAAAGGAATCCAATTCTGAATATTCATTGCTGAAGTTAAAGCTCCAATATTTTGGCTACCTGATGTGAAGAGCCAACATATTGGAAAAGACCGTGATGCTGGGAAAGATTGATGGCAGAAGCAGAAAGGGTGACAGAGGATGAAATGGTTGGATGGCATCATGGACTCAATGGACATGCGTTTGAGCAAACGCCAGGAGATAGAGGAGGCTAGGGTGCTGCAGCCCATGGGGTCACAAAGAGTCGGACACCATCTCAGCAGCTGAACAACAGCAACTGCTACATGCTCCAGGAGGAGCAGAGCATCAGGGTGACATGCCTCAAAGCCAACCAACTCTGAGCTGCTTGAGCTATGCTCTGACCCTACGGGGCCATCCTCACCTCCCCTCCCCCAGGATAGGGCCTGCACTGGGGAATTTTATTGTCCTTATTTAACAGAAGAGTGCTTGGAAGGTCAAGCTTAGGAGCAAACTTACATGGAGCAGATGCTGCAGCCGGGAGTCAAGTCAGCTGCTCTGGATCGTCCCTAGGGCTCCTCTTGACTCTGGCTCCTCTGGAAACTGCTCTTATATTCAGAAGCTGAAAAGCCAGTAACTAAAAGTCATCCAGTTATGGGTGGGGTTTATGAGAATCGAAATTGAAAGGACACAAGGACTTGTTTTTTTTTCTTTTTTTCCTTTCCTGGAGACAGTAACCTAGATGCCTTCCAGGAAAGCCAGGGAGACAAAGGTTCCTCCCTGCCTGGCTGGGTAAACCCAACTTCATCCCTCCTCCACATGTGACTCAGGCATTCCTGACTCCACAGTGAATGGGACCCAAATAATGGTTGGATGAGACTTCAACAGCCTGTCTCTCAGGGGTGTTTTTGTGAAAGAAGGGGTTTGTTTATTAATTTTTCTTCAGTTGAAAAGTCATTTATTCGTTTGTTTTTCCCTCCTTTCGTTTTTAAAAAAGTATATTCTTTTTAACTCTGTGATTTCTTTCTTCACTGGAGAAGGAAATGGCAACCCACTCCAGTGTTCTTGCCTGGCGAATTCCATGGACAGAGGAACCTGTGTATTTAATCCTTGATTTTATAGCCCAGAAATATTCACCTGTTTTTTTTTTTTTTTTTCTGTTCTTTTTCTAAGGTGGATCCACCTTTTGGGTTTGGGTGTTGATTGAGATTCTTCCATTCTTTTCTGTATCCTAAGGTGTTGTACTAATGTAAAAGTTAAAAGTTTAACTGCTGTTGTTAGGGAACCAGGTTCTTTAGCCCAGGGAGCTACAAGCCAAAACACTGAGACACCAAGGTTTGCAGCAGAGGCAACCCAGTAAGGAGGCAAGAGAACAAGTCTCAGGTCTGCTTCCCAGGAAGAAAGGTGCTTAGAATATTAACAGGAGCAAGAAGCAGAATGGTCATAGGTCTTGGATAAAGGTGATTGATGGTAAGGAAAAGTGAGATAATTGGTGTTCTGTGCAAGTTTATCTTGGTTACATGCTTCTTCATGTCAGTTAAGCTCAGTTCAGTTGCTTAGTCACGTGTAACTCTTAGCAACCCCATGAATCACAGCATGCCAGGACTCCCTGTCCATCACCAACTCCCAGAGTTCACACAGATTCACGTCCATCAGGTCAGTGATGCCATCCAGCCATCTCATCCTCTGTCGTCCCCTTCTCCTCCTGCCCCCAATCCCAGCCAGCATCAGAGTCTTTTCCAATGAGTCAACTCTTCGCATGAGGTGGCTAAAGTACTGGAGTTTCAGCTTTACCATCATTCCCTCCAAAGAAATCCCAGGGCTGATCTCCTTCACAATGGACTGGTTGGATCTCCTTGCAGTCCAAGGGACTCTCAAGAGTCTTCTCCAACACCACAGTTCAAAAGCATCAATTCTTTGGCACTCAGCCTTCTTCACATTCCAATTCTCACATCCATACATGACTACTGGAAAAACCATAGTCTTGACTAGACGGACGTTAGTTGGCAAAGTAATGTCTCTGCTTTTGAATATGCTATGCAGGTTGACCATAGCTTTCCTTCCAAGGAGTAAGCATCTTTTAATTTCATGGCTGCAGTCACCATCTGCAGTGATTTTGGAGCCCCCCCAAAATAAAGTCTGACACTGTTTCTACTCTTTCCCCATCTATTTCTCATGAAGTGATGGGACCGGATGCCATGATCTTCGTTTTCTGAACGTTGAGCTTTAAGCCAACTTTGTCACTCTCCTCTTTCACTTTCATTAAGAGGCTTTTTAGTTCCTCTTCACTTTCTGCCATAAGGGGGGTGTCATCTGCATACCTGATGTTATTGATATTTCTCCCAGCAATCTTGATGCCAGCTTGTTTCCTCCAGCCCAGCGTTTCTCATGATGTACTCTGCATAGAAGTTAAATAAGCAGGGTGACAATATACAGCCTTGACATACTCCTTTTCCTATTTGGAACTAGTCTGTTGTTCCATGTCCAGTTCTAACTGTTGCTTCGTGACCTGCATATAGGTTTTTCAAGAGGCAGGTCAGGTGGTCTGGTATTCACATCTCTTTCAGAATTTTCCACAGTTTATTGTGATCCACACAGTCGAAGGCTTTGGCATAGTCAAGAAAGCAGAAATAGATGCTTTTCTGGAACTCTCTTGCTTCTTCCATGATCCAGCGGATGTTGGCAATTTGATCTCTGGTTCCTCTGCCCTTTCAAAAATCAGCTTGAACATCAGGAAGTTCACGGTTCATGTATCGCTGAAGCCTAGCTTGGAGAATTTTGAGCATTACTTTACTAGCATGTGAGATGAGTGCAATTGTGCAGTACTTTGAGCATTCTTTGGCATTGCCTTTCTTTGGGATTGGAATGAAAACTGACCTTTTCCAGTCCTTTGGCCACTGCTGAGTTTTCCAAATTTGCTGGCATATTGAGTGCAGCACTTTCACAGCATCATCTTTCAGGATTTGAAATAGCTCAACTGGAATGCCATCACCTCCACTAGGTTTGTTCGTAGTGATGCTTTCTAAGGCCCACTTGACTTCACATTCCAGGATGTCTGGCTCTAGATGAGTGATCAAACCATCGTGATTATCCAGCTCATGAAGATCTATTTTGTATAGTTCTTCTGTGTATTCTTGCCACCTTTTCTTAATATCTTCTGCTTCTCTTAGGTCCATACCATTTCTGTCCTTTATCAAGCCCATCTTTGCATGAAACGTTCCTTTGGTATCTCTAATTTTCTTGAAGAGATCTATAGTCTTTCCCATTCTGTTGTTTTCCTCTATTTCTTTGCATTGATAGCTGAAGAAGGCTTTCTTATCTCTTCTTGCTATTCTTTGGAATTCTGCATTCAGATGCTTATATCTTTCCTTTTCTCTTTCGCTTTTTGCCTCTCTTCTTTTCACAGCTATTTGTAAGGCCTCCCCAGACAGCCATTTTGCTTTTTTGTATTTCTTTTGCATGGGGATGGTCTTGATCCCTGTCTCCTGTACAATGTCATGAATGTCCGTCCATAGTTCATCAGGTACTCACTCTATCTATCAGATCTAGGCCCTTAAATCTATTTCTCACTTAAATGGCAACCCACTCCAGTATTCTTGCCTGGAGAATCCCATGGATGGAGGAGCCTGGTGGGCTACAGTCCATGGGGTCACAAAGAGTCGGACACGACTGAGCGACTTAACTAACTAACTAACTGGTGTATAATCATAAGGGATATGATTTAGGTCATACCTGAATGGTCTAGCGGTTTTCCTTACTTTCTTCAATTTAAGTCTGAATTTGGTGATAAGGAGTTCATGATCTGAGCCACAGTCAGCTCCTGGTCTTGTTTTTGTTGACTGTATAGAGCTTCTCCATCTTTGGCTGCAAAGAATATAATCAATCTGATTTTGGTGTTGACCATCTGGTGATGTCCATGTGTAGAGTCATCTCTTGTATTGTTGGAAGAGGGTGTTTGCTATGACCAGTGCATTTTCTTGGCAAAACTCTATTAGTCTTTGCCCTGCTTCATTCTGCATTCCAAGGCCAAATTTGCCTGTTTCTCCAGGTGTTTCTTGACTTCCTACTTTTGCATTCCAGTCCCCTACAATGAAAAGGACATCTTTTTTGGGTGTTAGTTCTAAAAGGTCTTGTAGGTCTTCATAGAACTGTTCAACTTCAGCTTCTTCAGTGTTACTGGTTGTGGCATAGACTTGGATTTCTGTGATATTGAATGGTTTGCCTTGGAAACGAACAGAGATCATTCTGTCGTTTTTGAGACTGCATCCAAGTACTGCATTTCGGACTCTTTTGTTGACCGTGATGGCTACTCCATTTCTTCTGAGGGATTCCTGCCTGCAGTAGTAGATATAATGGTCATCTGAGTTAAATTCACCCATTCTAGTCCATTTTAGTTCGCTGATTCCTAGAATGTTGACGTTCACTCTTGCCATCTCTTGTTTTGACCACTTCCAATTTGCCTTGATTCATGGACCTGACATTCCAGGTTCCTATGCAATATTGCTCTTTACAGCATCAGACCTTGCTTCTATCACCAGTCACATCCACAGCTGGATATCATTTTTTTTTAGCTCCATCCCTTCATTCTTTCTGGAGTTATTTCTCCACTGATCTCTAGTAGCATATTGGGCACCTACTGACCTGGGGAGTTCCTCTTTCAGTATCTTATCATTTTGCCTTTTCGTACTGTTCATGGGGTTCTCAAGGCAAGAATACTGAAGTGATTTGCCATTCCCTTCTCCAGTGGACCACATTCTGTCAGACCTCTCCACCATGACCCACCCATCTGGGGTTGCCCTGTGGGCATGGCTTAGTTTCATTGAGTTAGACAAGGCTGTGGTCCTAGTGTAATTAGATTGACTAGTTTTCTGTGAGTACGGTTTCAGTGTCTGCCCTCTAATGCCCTCCTGCAACACCTACCATCTTACTTGGGTTTCTCTTACCTCGCTGCTGCTGCTGCTGCTAAGTCGCTTCAGTCGTGTCTGACCCTGTGCGACCCCAGAGATGGCAGCCCACCAGGCTCCACCATCCCTGGGATTCTCCAGGCAAGAACACTGGAGTGGGTTGTCATTTCCTTCTCCAATGCATGAAAGTGAAACTTGAAAGAAGTCGCTCAGTCATGTCCGACTCTTAGTCACCCCATGGACTGCAGCCTATCAGGCTTTTCCGTCCATGGGATTTTCCTGGCAAGAGTACTGAAGTGGGGTGCCATTGCCTTTTTGGGTGTGGGGTATCTCTTCACGGCTGCTCCAGCAAAGCACAGCCGCTGCTCTTTACTTGCATGAAGGGTATCTCCTCACTGCCGCCCTTCCTGACCTTCAACGTGGGATGGCTCCTTTAGGCCCTCTTGCGCCCGCAGCTGTGGCTGGCGCACTAAGCTCTGGCAGCTGTGGCCTGTGCACTAAGTGTGGCCAGGAGGAGCTACCCCATGTCCGAGGTCAGGGGCGATGGCTGAGAGGAGCTATCCCGCATCCGAGGTCAGGGGCGACAGCCGGGAGGAGCAACTCCACGTCCAAGGAGCTTCTTCATGGGACACGTGCAAATACAGAGGATTATGTGTGAAACAGGTTGGTGAATCTTGGGCTGTGATGACAGTGGGTCGCCTATGGGACAAGCAGGTCTCTTCTGCACAGATTCTGATGAGCTGTATTGGTTTTACCTGGTATCAGCCAGTTTGGTTATGTTGCAATAGGAGTTTTCAACCTGTTCCCTTATCTGCTGTTCTGTAAAAGGAGCTCAAGAATTTCACTTAGTCACCAGTTTCTGTTACAGGTTTTTAACCCTGTGAATCAGGGTTTGGCTTTCCCATCTGTATTTCAGATGGCAATGAGAAGATAGGAAGGACAGGCAGAATGTAGTCTCAAAGCCCTATGGCCAAGACTCCCCAGGAGCAAGTGCTTTGGCACATATTCCCTATGCAGACTTCTCTAGTTGCAAAATCAGCTAGAACAGTATAAAAATCCTTAGTCCGATTGCCATATGCTTATTTTGTAAAATAAAATGATACCATATTTGGAGCTGCAGAGCGTGTTGTAACTGTAAAGGTGCATGTGACAATATCAGGGACAGATTTTTCTAGAATCCTGAGACTACACTGAGTAGATTCAAGGCTTGAACCCAAGTGGGGAAAATTACTGTGGCCCTGTAATTTCTGAGCCACCAAGACTGATTTAGGGGGAGGTTAGGCATATGACCTAAAACCGATAAAGCTAATCATTTCTCAGTTACTTGGATCCAAGAAATTTTTTTTTTTCTCTCTCTTGCTCTTGGTCTTGTTCTGTCTCTCTGGATCTCCTCTCTTGTTTTCATCAACTTTTTGTTGTTGTCAGTGAGGGTATAAAGATTTGTGTTTCTAGATGAAGACTCTAAGGCCACTTAGATATGTTTGGCTCTGGAACATGATATATACTATTACCAAAGTGTCTACAAGTGTTACATGAAAACAGATTACAGTGTGTGTGAGTAATACATACAGCAGCATATAAAAATAGATTTTAAGAGCAAAAATGCCTGTCTATAGGCATGCAGAAAATTGAAGAAAATTTCAGCTTTATAGAAGACATATTATTGTTGTATTTGTATATACCTTGTGGCTCAGCTGGTAAAGAATCCACCTGCAATGTGAGAGACCTGGGTTCAATCCCTGGGTTGGGAAGATCCTCTGGAGAAGGGAAAAGCTACCCACTCCAGTATTCTGGCCTGGAGAATTCCATGGACTATACAGTCCATGGGGTCACAAAGAGTCAGACATGACTGAATGACTTTCACTTTATAATATTGCATCCAATAATTGAGAAATGGCAGAACTGAAAGAATAGGGAAAGTCACAATTTTAAGGACACACTTATCCCACTTCAGAGATTAATTAATAGAACCAACACACAAAATCAGTAATGGTGTTGAAGACTTGAGGTGAAGTGAAGTGTTAGTTGCTCAGTCGTGTCTGACTCTTTGCAACTCCATGGACTGTAACTCATCAGGCTCCTCTGTCCATGGAATTCTCCAGGCAAGAATACTGGTGTGGGTTGACACTTTCTTCTCCAGGGGAATCTTCCTGACCCAGAGGTCAAACCCATATCTCCTGCATTGTAGGCAAATTCTTTAACATCTGAGCCACCAGAGAAGCCCAAAGATTTGAAGAGGATAATTAGCAAATTGAACAAATAGATATTTAATATGTTGATAATTGTGATCAAACACTGTAGAAAACATATTTTTTCAGGTTAACAAATTAGTCAAGCAGAGTATACCAATTTACCATAATACTATGTTAAAAAAAAATTTCCTGGTGGCTCAGATGGTAAAGAATCTGCCTGAAATGCAGGAGACCCAGGTCAATCCTTGGGCTAGGAAGAGCCCCTGGAGAAGGGAATGGCTGCCCATTCCACTATTATTGCCTGGAGAATCTCATGGACAAAGGAGCCTGGCAGGCTATATAGTACATGAGTTTGCAAAGAGCTGGACACAACTGAGCAACTAACACTTTCACTTTTCAATGTTATAAAACAGTGACAAAAAGACAACTGAAGTTTCTTATATTTTTATATTATAATTCTAAATACTATATAGGTCACAAAGAATTTTATTTTGAAAAATATAAAATATGTTTAAATGAGCAATACTTATAATACTATATTTCAGACTTCAAGATGCAGTTTAATCACTAATTTCAGTGAAATTCATATCCTCAAGCCATAAACTAGTAGAGAATTAAAGTAGAAAACAAACTAAATATCAATCTCTTCAAGTGATCCAAATGAGGAAAAAGTAGAAGAAACCAAAATAAAAGCAAAACAGACTTAATGAAGTAGAAAGCCAGTATATAATGGCAGAGTCAAAGCAACCAAACTGGTTGTAAAATTGGTAGTTTATGAAATTGGTATAGATATAGTGACTAATCAAGAGAAATGAGATCCATGTTTCAAACTACTAAGAATCCAAAATGACTCAAGAGAACATTGCTTCAATCTGAAAAGAAAAAAAGGTCCAATAATATATAAAATCATACTTTTAAAAACCCATCCCAAGTGAGGTCACAAAGAGAGAAAGTAAAATTTCAAAGAGTTGCCATCTCTTTTGAGAAGATGAGCCACATAAACAAGTTATCTTTTATCTGATTATAGATATTAGAATAACAAAAATTTTAATAAACTTCCTGCATGTTGCACAATGGCCAGAATCCCCAATAAACCTTGCCATCAGAGAAATTCACACATACTCATATAAAATCTTCCATTGGCCTCCATCAAGTATCATAAGAAATAGTAGATGCAGGGCAGGAGATATGCAATAACCTTTGTTAGGCAGACTGACTGAGCTTTTCAATATTTGAGGTGCAACAAATTTACCTGGAAAACCTAAGAGTATGCAGGCATTCAACAAAGCCTTGCAGTGAGTAAATGAAAACAAGAAACAAAAACAGCAGTCTACCACTGGAATAGGTCAAGGGCACAGAGACTGCCCACAAGACAAGTATGCAGGGTCTGCTAAAGGTTGAGGATGGAACAGGAAAACTAAAAGCATCTTCTGGTGCTTCAGGTCTTCCACTACAAATAGTAGAATTCCGTTGGAGGAATGTGAAGCTTGTGGTGGACTTGATGTAGTGTAGCAACAGCAAAACTCAGCACAGGTGAATTACTACACGTAATAAGTGCCCCCACAATCATCCTAACCAAAAGAGAGGTTGTGCTATTTTTCAAATATTAATCTTATTATCTCAATATCCACTTTTTTTTTTACAGTGGTAAGCATACAATAAAAATGGAATCAAGCAAAAACAAGAAACAAACAAAAACAAACAAACAAACAAAAAACAAGTTAAAACTATGCATCATAATGAGACAAGACAACAGAAATAATATCAGAAATAAACCTAATGTGGAACAATCAGGGCCTTTGAAATCACTATTACTATGCTGAAAGATCTACTGGAAAGGTGAATAACACACATGAACACATTAAAATTTTTTAAAGACTGCATGCTATTAATAGAGTTAAGTGGAAATCCTATAAAAGTAAAGCACAATATCAGTGACTAAGAATTCTTTTAAAGGAATTAACAGAAAATATGTGAACAAATTGGTGGAAAGAGCTATACAATCTGAGATAGATCAATAGTCATTAACCACCATGGAAACACAGAAATAGAGAGAAAAAAATATTCTGAGCCTTCAATAGTTTAGGATATCCCCCAGTACAATGACAAAATGTTTCTTGTGCACATAACTGGAAAAATTAAAATAGAAGAAGTAAAGAGAGAGGCGGGAAAAATACTTGAAGAGAAAATTTCCCAAAATTAATAAAAGAGACAAATGACCAATCAAAGGTTCACAGAACCCCAAACAAAACAAATATAAGATAAATATGGCCTTGCACCCCACAGACTAGTAATAAAAGCCAATTATGAACAGAAAATCTTAAAGACAAGCAGTAAAAAAAGAAACATTACATACAGAAGAACAAAAACTAGGCTTGGAAAGAAACATTGCTAAGAAGTATATAAGCTAAGAAAAAGCGGAATAATATCTCTATTAAAGTGTTGGATGAAAAATGTCAACCAGAATTATCTACAGATTAACAATGCCTTTAAAGTGAATGCAAAAGATTTTTAAAATGTAGCATTTGTATGTACCCTATTGGTGGGAATGTAAATTGATGGAGCCGCTATGAAAAAGAGTATGAAAGTTCCCTCAAAAGACTAAAAGTATAACTACCATAGCAAGGGTATGGTATGAGCATGGCAAACGGTATGAGTTTATGTAAGCATTACACTCATTCATGATTGTTCTGTGCTCATGAACTAATTGCTTCCTAAAGGCCCCACCACTAAAACCAGCACATTGGGCATAAGTTTTTCAACATATGATATTTGGGGAGACACAGATTTAGATGGTGGTAGAAAAATTCTCTAGGGAAGGCAGGGGTCCCCAACACCCCCCCCCCCCCACCCCCTGCTGCTGACTGATACTAGTCCATGGCCTGTTAGGAACTTGGCTGCACAGCAGGAGGTGAGCTGCAGGGCAAGAAAGGGAAGCCTCATGTGCCACTCCCCATCACTAGTATCACCACTTGAGCTATCCTCTACCTCCACTCCCATTGTCTTCCATAAGACCAGTCCCTGGTTCCAAAAAGTTTGGGGGCCACTCTTCTAGGGAAACCAAAAGATAGCAGAGAGACAAAAACATTAACAGTAAGGAAATGTTATTTCCTGACACAGCAGCCAAAACAAGTGGTAAACACAGTCTAACCTGTAGACAGTTAACATAAAACTTCACACTATAGACATATTTACCTCAGGTCCTTCAAAATATTAAACTATGCCAGTTTTCAACAAAAAATTACTATACATGCTAAAAGGCACAAAAGCAGTCTGAAGCATCAAATCCAGTATGAGAACCAGACTCAGACATGGGAGAAATTAGCAAATTATCAGACAGCTAAATTTAAAATTACTGTGATTAATATGCTAAGAAATCTAATGGAGAAAAAGGAAAACATGAACGAACAAGTGAGTAATGTAGGGAGAGAAATGGCAACTCCCACACTTGTAAGGAGATACAAGAAACCAAAACCATGCTGACAGAATGAAGACTGTCTTTGGTGGGTTCATCAGTAGACTGAACCTGATTGGGATGGACTCAGTGAATTTGGAGGTGTGTCAACAGAAACTTCTCAAATTGAAAAGCACACCATATTCAACTGCAGGAAATCAAAGGCAAAGAGAAACTCTTGAAATAAACCAAAGAGATTTTATTTTACTCATAGAAGCACTAGGGTAAGAATTATATCAGACCTCTCCTTTGAAAGCATACAAGCAAGAAAAGAGTGGAGTGAAATAATTAAAATCTTGAGAGAAATAGCAACACCAAATTAGAATTCTGTATCTACTGAAATTATTCTTCTGAGTGAAAGAGAAATAAGTACTTCCTCAGACAAGCAAAAATTGAGGGAATCTGTCACCAGGAACCCTGATTTGTAAGAAATGTTTAAAGTTCTTCAGAGGAGGAAAATGATATATCAGAAATTTGGATCTACATAAAGACTGGGAGAGCACTGAAGGAGGAATAAATGGCAAGAAAATAAAAATATATTTCTCTTGTTCTAAGTTGATCTAACATACAACAATTTATTAAAACAATAATAGCACTAATGTATTTGAAGATTGAAGAGTATGTATGAGTGAAATGAATTATAGCAATGATACAAAAGACCAGAGAGAAGAATTAGGAATATTTTGTTATTTTAAGGTGCTTGTGCTAGTGGTGATGTGGTATAGTGTTATTTGACACTGAACATGGATTGGTTAGAAATGTATATTGCAATCTCTAGGGCAAACAATTTAAAAAAATTTTTAAAGAGATATAATTGCTATGCTAAGCAAGGATAGAAAATAGGATCATATGAAATGCATAATTAAAACCAAAAGTTAGAAAAGGAGTGAAAGATAAAATATTAACAAAGACATGGGCAATGAATAGCGAAAAGTATAAAGTAAGGTAGATATTAATCCCACTATATCAGTAATCAATTTCAATATCAATGGTTTAAATACACCAATTAAAAGACAGAGACTGTCAGAGTGGATTAAAAACACAAAACTCAATTATCTGTTGTGTACAAGAAAACCACTTTAAATATGAGGACAAGGTAGACTAAAGGGATGGAGATTATGGCATATCATATAGGGTATATATAGATTATAGTATATGTCATATATAGTATATATAGATGATGGTAGATAACATCAATTTAGTTCAGTTCAGTCCCTCAGTCATGTCCAACTCTTTGCAACACCATGGACTGCAGCATGCCAGGCTTCCCTGTCCATCACCAACTCCTGGAGCTTGCTCAAACTCATATCCATCGACTGGGTGATGCCATCCAACCATCTCAATCTTCTCCTCCTGCCCTCAATCTTTTCCAGCATCAGGGTCTTTTCCAATGAGTCAGTTCTTCACATCAGGTGGCCAAAGTATTGGAGTTTCAACTTCAGCGTCAGTTTTTCCAATGAATATCCAGGACTGATTTCCTTTCAGATTGACTGGTTTGATCTCCTCACAGTCCAAGGGATTCTCAAGAGTATCCTCTAACACCACAGTTCAAAAACATCAATTCTTAGGCACTCAGCTTTCTTTAGAGTCTAACTCTCACATCCATACATGACTAATGGAAAAGCCATAGCTTTGACTAGATGGAGTTTTGCTGGCAAAGTAATATCTCTGCTTTTTAATGTGCTGTCTAGGTTGATCACAGCTTTTCTTCCAAAGAGCAAGTGTCTTTTAATTTCATGGCTGCAATCACCATCTGCAGTGAGTTTGGAACCCCTCCAAAAATAAAGTCTGTCACTGGTTGCATTGTTTCCCCATCTATTTGCCAGAAGTGATTGGACAGCATGCCATGATCTTAGTTTTCTGAATGTTGAGTTTTAAGCCAACTTTTTCACCATCTTCTTTCACTTTCATCAAGAGGCTCTTTAATTCCTCTTCACTTTCTGTCATAAGGGTGGTATCATCTGCATATCTCAGGTTATTGATGTGTCCTCCAGCAGTCTTCATTTCAGCTTGTGTTTCATCCAGCACACCATTTTTGCATGATGTACTCTGCATACAAGTTAAAGAAGCAGGGTTACAACATACAGCCTTGATTTACTCCTTTCCAGATTTGGAACCAGTCTGTTGTTCCATGTCCAGTTCTAACTGCTGCTTCCTGACCTGCAAACATATTTTGCAAGAGGCAGGTCAGGTGGCTGGTATTCACATCTCTTGAAGAATTTTCCACAGTTTGTGGTGATGCATACAGTCAAAGGCTTTAGCATAGTCAATAAAGCAGAAGTCGATGTTTTTCTGGAACTCTATTGTTTTCTTGATGATCCAATGGATGTTGGCAACTTGATCTCCAGTTCCTCTGCCTTTTCTAAAACCAGCTGGAATATCTGGAAGTTTATAAAGCAGAAGTCTATGTTTTTCTGGAACTCTATTGCTTTCTTGATGATCCAATGGATGTTGGCAACTTGATCTCCAGTTCCTCCGCCTTTTCTAAAACCAGCTGGAATATCTGGAAGTTCACGGTTCATGTAGTCTTGAAGCCTGGCTTGGAGAGTTTTGAGCATTACTATGCTAGCGTATGAGATTGTGCTGTAGTTTGAGCATTCTATGGCATTGCCTTTCTTTGGGATTGGAATGAAAACTGACCTTTTCCAGGCCTGTGGCCACTGCTGAGTTTTCCAAATTTGCTGGTATATTGAGTGCAGCAATTTCACAGCATCATCTTTTAGGATTTGAAATTACTCTACTGGAATTCCATCACTTCCACTAGCTTTGTTTGTAGTGATGCTTCTTAAGGCCCACTTGACTTCAGACTTCAGGATGTCTTGCTCTAGGTGAGTGATCACAATATCATGGTTATCTGTGTATGAATATCTTTTTTTTTTTTTTTTTGCATAGTTCTTCTGTGTATTCTTATCACCTTTTCTTAATATCTTCAGCTTCTGTTAAGTCCATACAATTTCTGTTCTTTATTCTGCCTATCTTTGCTTTAAATATTCCCTTAGTAGCTCTAATTTTCTTGAAGAGATATCTAGTCTTTCCCATTATTTTGTTTTCCTCTATTTCTTTGCTTTGATCACCAAGGAAGGCTTTCTTATTTTTCCTTGCTGTTCCTTGGAACTCTGCATTCAAATGGGTATATCTTTCCTTTTCTCATTTGCCTTTCACTTCTTTTCTCAGATATTTGTAAGACCTCTTCTGAGAACCATTTTGCCTTTTTGCATTTCTTTTTCCTGGGATGGTCTTGATCACTGCCTCCTGTGCAATGTTATGAACCTCTGTCCATAGTTCTTCAGGCACTTTGTCTATCAGATATAGACCCTTGAATCTATGTGTCACTTCCACTGTATAATCGTGAGAGATTTGATTTAGGTCATACCTGAAGAGTCTATTGGTTTTCCCTACTTTCTTCAATTTAAGTCTGAATTTGGCAATAAGCAGTTCATGATCTGAGCCACAGTCAGCTCCCAGTCTTGTTTTTGCTGACTGTATAGAGCTTCTCCGTCTTTGACTGCAAAGAATATAATCAATCTGATTTCAGTGTTGACCATCTGATGATGTAGAGTCGTCTCTTGTGTTGGAAGAAGGTGTTATTATGACCAGTGCCTTCTCTTGGCAAAACTCTGTTTGCCAGGGTCCAGCCCCAGTGGATCCAGGGTAATTTGAAGCGGGGATGGAGTCGACGTCCTAAGAAAGAACTATTTAATTAGAAAAGAGAGGTTAGGAAGACATAGTGTAGTAGGAAAATTTAGTGGAGAAAAGAGGCTGAATTACTTGGTTTACACCAAGAACAAATAAAACTCTGAGACAAGGTGTTTGCACCACCTACGTAGGCCACCGGCGCCCACTTGAATAGCAGAGGGTGCCCCGCCTTGGGCTCCCTCTAGCATGGGTCTTAGAAGCCAGGGCAAAATTAGTAGGCTTGGCAAGCCTCCACGCTCCAGATGGGAATTCAGACAGAAAAGAGGAGAACGAGAAAAGACCTCACGGGGAAACCAGTCTTTCCAGGAATTGGTCCCGTTTCTTTATTTTTCAGGTCCACTTTAATACTTTTAGTTATACATTTAGGGATAAATGTAAGACACAGAGTCACACAGGGTCAGCTGCTCTGACCCATATCTAAAGACAGTGTTCTCTGCGTATCTTTATTCTTACAAGGGTCTCACATTTGTTTATAATATCTTCTGGTCTGGAGACCAATCAACATTTTATGGCCCCACCTTACTTTCTATTGATAAAGGTTAGTCAATCAGAAAACTTGTTTCCCCTTAAGATCTACTTAATCTTAAGATAGTGATAAACTTACATTCTTACATAGCAAGGACACAATGATTTATAACAAAGAAAGAGAAGTACAGTGATCTATAACAAAGAGAAAATTCATTAACTCAAAAGTCTAGTATTGCTAACATCAAAACTACTATATTTTCCTTTTCTACATGCCAATCACATTGATTAACATACTCCCAGGTGCCTGAGGATATGGAGGTCTGGCAGCAATCATTAACTCAGCAATGAAAACCCTTCACCAACATAATTTCTAACTAACTCACTAGTACTATACTAATAATTTTCTAACTTCTCAGAAGAATCTGTTTTGAGAAAGTTTAAAGTATCTTATGCCTCTCATGGTTGGGAGGCTGTAAACTATAACATGTGGCCGAATAATCCTGTTAGGCAGGCTAGAGAGCCATCAGAGGAGTTTTTGGACTGAAACACGCCCAGGAGATTTATTAACTGGAGTCCTAAGTTAACTCCTTTACAGAGAGAGGTCGTGGGGGATAGCCCCCTGTAATGTCAGAAGTATAGGTAAAAGGCATAATGCAGCCAGGCAGGCAAACTCTGGTTTTTGGGGCAGATGCACGAGCAGATTCAGTGACGCTCCCTTAAGGCTCGACTCGCCTTTGCCTGTCGGGCCCCTTAACCTCATGACCTTTGCCATGGGTGGGACTACTCGTGCTGGCTCCCGGCATCTGTTAGCCTGTCTCCTGCTTCATTTTGTATTCTAAGGACAAATTTGCCTGTTACTCCAGGTATCTCTTCACTTCCTACTTTTGGATTCTATTCCCCTATGATGAAAAGTACATCTTTGTGGGTGTTAGTCCTAGAAGGCCTTGTAGGTCTTTATAGAACCATTCAACTTCAGCTTTTTCAGCACTAGTGGTGGGCATAGACTTGGATTACTGTGATATTGAATGGTTTGCCTTGGAAATGAACAGAGATGATTCTGTTGTTTATGAGATTATACTCAAGTACTGCATTTCAGACTCTTGTTGACTATGATGGCTACTCCATTTCTTCTAAGGGATTCTTGCCCATAGTAGTAGATACAATGGCCATCTGAATTAAATTCTCCCATTCCAGTCCATTTTAGTTCACTAAATCCTGAGATGTCGATGTTCACTCTTGCCATCTCCTGTTTGATCACTTCCAATTGCCTTCATTCATGGACCTAACTTTCCAGGTTCCTATGCTATACTGTTCTTTGCAGCATTGGCCTTTACTTCCATCACCAGTCACATCCACAACTGGGTGTTGTTTTCGCTTTGGCTCCATCTCCTCATTCTTTCTGGAGCTTCTTCTCCAGAAGCATCTTGGGCATCTACTGACCTGGGGAATTTATCCTTTGGTGTCATATATTTTTTCCCTTTCATACTGTTCATGGGGTTCTCAAGGCAAGAATACTGAAGTGGTTTGCCATTCCATTCTGCAGGGGACTGCATTTTGTCAGAACTCTCCACTATGACCCAATCCATTTGGGGTGGCCCATGTGATCAGTTTAATTAGTTTTCTGTGTCTATGGTTTCATTCTGTCTGCCCTCTGGCTGATAAGGATAAGAGGCTTATGGAGGCTTCTTGGTGGGAGAGACTAACTGAAGGGGAAACTGGGTCTTGTTCTGATGGATGGGATCAGTTCAGTTCAGTCGCTCAGTTGTGTCTGACTCTTTGCGACCTCATGAATTGCAGCACGCCAGGCCTCCCTGTCCATCACCACCTCCCAGAGTTCACTCAGACTCACGCCCATTGAGTCCGTGATGCCATCCAGCCATCTCATCCTCTGTTGTCCCCTTCTCCTCCTGTCCCCAATCCCTCCCAGTATCAGGGTCTTTTCAAATGAGTCAACTCTTCACATGAGGTGGCCAAAGTACTGGAGTTTCAGCTTTAGCATCATTCCTTCCAAAGAAATCCCAGAGCTGATCTCCTTCAGAATGGACTGGTTGGATCTCCTTGCAATCCAAGGGACTCTCAAGAGTCTTCTCCAACACCACAGTTCAAAACCATCAATTCTTCAGTGCTCAGCCTTCTTCACATTCCAACTCACATCCATACATGACTACTGGAAAAACCATAGCCTTGACTAGACAGACCTTAGTCAGCAAAGTAATGTCTCTGCTTTTGAATATGCTATCTAGGTTGGTCATAACTTTCCTTCCAAGGAGTAAGCATCTTTTAATTTCATGGCTGCAGTCACCATCTGCAGTGATTTGATGGGTGGGGTCATGCTCAGTAAATCTTTAATCCAATTTTCTGTTGATGGGTTCCCTCCCTCTTATTTGACCAGAGACCAAACTATGGTGGGGGTAATGAAGATAATGATGACCTCCTTCGAAAGGTCCCCTGCAGGCACTGTTTATTCAGTGTCTATGACTCTCCAACAGGCCACTCTCAACCTACCCTTCTGCCAAAGACCCCTGGACACTTACAGGCAAGTCTGGGTCAGTCTCTTGTAGGGTCAGTGCTCCTTTTTCCTGGGTCATGGTGCACACAAGGTTTTGTTTGTGCCCTCCAAGAGTCTGTTTCCCCAGTGTTGTGTAAGTGCTATAATCAAATCCCACTGTAACAGGAGGGAAAGGGGCAGGGCACAACTTTTGAAAGAATGACATCACCCAGGGACACAACATAAACTGATTAGAATCAAATGGGACCACGATGGCAGACAAAACTAGGTCTTGATCCTCAATCACTGGTGAAATGACACATCCAGAAGTGGCATGACAGTTCCAAGGCACTGTTAGAAGATCAAGGAATGGACAGTGGCCCAAATCCTGGAAATGTCTTCCCCTTCCCAAAAATAGTTCGAATAATCCTCAGACTCACTAGCATGTTAAATTACCCGGCCTATAAAAACTAATCGTGCAACATTTTGTGGTCTCATTCACCGTCTGCAAAGGCCCACACTCTTGTCTGTGGAGTGTGTTTCTCTCTGTATCTGAATAAATCCACTTCTTACTTATCACTTTGTCTCTCACTGAATTCTTTGTGTGATGAGACATCAAGAACCTGAGCTTCACCAGGTCCTAAAACCAGGTACTGTGGGTTTTGGCTGGGTTTGAGTCCCAGCCATGGGGATTCAAGTCCCAAGCAGGTTTTTGCTGGGTTCAAGTCCCAGCACATGGGTTTCAGTCCCAATCTGTGGAAAAATGGTTTCACCACTGGCCTCCAAAGTCAAATTCCCTGGGGATTCTCAGTCCCTTTGCCAGATCCCCAGGTTCGTATACCATACTAACACTAAACAAAAGAAAACTGTGGAAGACAGACAGTCTGAGTAGACTTCAGAACAAGAAAATGATCATGGATAAAGAGGGCAGTTGCATAGGAGTAAAAGGGTTAAATTTCCCAGAAGATATAACATCCCTCAGTGTGTTTGTGCCTAACCACAGAGTGCCAAAATATGTGTCCCATAAACTGACACAACAGGGAGGAGAAACAGAGGAATGCATTGACGGCTTGAAGGTTTCAACACCTCTCTGTTAGAAATGGACCTGTATAGTAGGTGGAAAATCATTAATGAAGTATCTGACTCTTTGCAACCCCATGAACTGTACCCACCAGGTTCCCCTGTCCATGGGATTATCCTGGCAAGAATACTGGAGGGTGTTGCCATTTCCTTCTCCTGGGGATCTTCCCAACCTAAGGATCAAATCTGCATCTCCTGTGGCTCCTGCATTCTCTCATGGATTCTTTACCACTGAGCCGCCTGGGAAGCCACACAATGTAGACCTTAAGAGATCTCAAATCAGCTGTAAGCAGTTCACATTTATAGACTACTCTATCCTACATCAGCAGAATATACATTCTTTCCAAGCTCATATGGGACAAGATAGATCACATTCTCGGTCATAAACTACACCTCAACAAATTAAAAGAATAGAAGTAATACAATGTTTCCTGTCAGATCACAATTGAATAAACTGGAAATCTGTAAGAAAAAGCTGGAAAATTCCTGAATATGTGGAGATTGAGTAGCACACTTCTTAATAACACATTGTTTAAAGGAGGAATCTCAAGAGAAATTTTAAAATAGTTGAGGTAAATAAAAATGAAAATACTACTTCCCTAAATTTGTAGAATTTTGTGAAAGCAGAGCTTAAAGATACATTTATAACATTGAGTGCACATATTAAAAAAAGAAGAAAAATTTAAAATAAAAAGCCCAACCTTCCACAATAGGAAACTAGAAAGAGAAAAGCAATTTCAACTCAAAGCAGAAAAAAAGTAAAAATTAAAATTAAAGTAGAAATTCCTAAATATGAAAAACAAGAGATCAATTAAAAATCAACAAATACAAAAAAGTCAAAATCATTAAGCCTATGGCCAGGCTAACAAGGAAAAAAGAGAGATGATGTAAATTACTCTTACCAGAAATTAAGGATGGACAATGTACAGATATCATGGACATTAAAAGGATAATCAAGAAATAGTATGAACAACTTTGCATCCACGAAATTGATACCCTAAATGAAATGGACCAATTCCTTGAAAGACACTTTCTGACAAAACTCATTTAAGAAGAAACAGACAATCTAATTAGACATAAATTTATCAAATAATTTAGATCAATACTTAATAATCTCTCAAAGCAAAAAGCACCATGCTCAGATGAGTTCAATGGTGAATTCTACCCAACACTTAAAGAAGAAATCATGTGAATTGTACACAGTCCCCTTCAGAAAAAAGAAGCAGAGAAATATTCCTGGCTCATTCTGTCAGATCAACATTACCCTAATACCAAAGCCATGCAAAGGCATTACAAGAAAAGAAAATCACACAAACATTTCTCAGGAATAAAGATGCAAAATTTCTCAACAAAATATTAGCAAATTGAATACAGTAATGTCTACAAAGAATAATATATATAATACAATCAAGTGGGATTCGTATGTGAAATATAAGGCATTATGTACAAAACAACAGAGGAAAAGTTAAAAAGAATATTGAGATCATGGTAAAGAAAAAAAATTTTTAATCACATTGTATGCGATGTACATGATAATACTATTGGGTTATTATCACTATTTCTAACATAAGGTTTATCTCCAGAAATCTACCTAGAAGAATCAGTTGACACTAATGTGGGTGGAAATGGCTCTCATTATGAGACTGTAATTTCCAAAGTGGAAGATAGACAACTCTCATTTCCAGATCTCCAATGGGGAGGCATGTGATTTGTATTCTGCCAGGAAGATACGCTTTTGTGAGATTGAGATGGAGACATGAAGTGAAGCGAAGTCACTCAGTCATGTTCAACTCTTTGTCACCCCATGAACTGTAGACTGCCAGGCTCCTCCGTCCTTAGGATTTTCCAGGCAAGAATACTGGAGTGAGTTGCCATATCCTTGACCCCAAGGACTGTATAGGATTTTTCAGGCAAGAATACTGGAGTGAGTTGCCATATCCTTGACCCCAAGGACTGTATAGGATTTTCCAGGCAAGAATACTGGAGTGGGCAGACATTCCCTTCTTCAAGGGACCTTCCCAACCTAGGGATTGAACCCAGGTGTCCTGCATTGCAGCTGAATTCTTTACCAGCTGAGTCACTAGGGAAGCCCAAGATGGAGACATAGCAACCCTCAATGCAACTTTTCTTGGGGGGTTTATTTACTTCAGATATAAAGGTGGAAGCATCCAATACTTAGAGCTGACATTGATAGAGCATCTGACATGTGATCTGGAGATCACTGTACCAGATGATAATGGATGTGCTGTTTTCTCTTGAGATGCCTTCCCATGTGGTTGGTATTATTCTTGGTGAAAGATCAGTAGAGTTTGATTCCCTTAACATCTTGGAGAATCTGTCTGGTACCTACTGGGCTTAAAAATCATTTTCCTTTTAAGTTACTGAGAAGATACTGTTTGTTGCAGTGAGAACCTTAAGTGATACATGTCCTTAGACATGTATTTTTTTGTATTAATGAATTATTTTGTATTAATGAATTATTTTTTGTATTAATATTTTTTTTGTATTAATGAATTATTTTTCTTTTTCTTGTTTCTTGTCCTTCCACACTAGACATTTGCCTTGAGTGGCTCCCAGGCTGTGATGTCATAGCAAACAGGAAGAAAGAAAAATGGAGTTAGGTAAAGTTTTGAAGAATTATGGTTATTATTCTCAAAGGAATAGAAAGGAATTTTGGGCTAAAGTTTCCTTTTTGTTATTGTAGAAGTTCTCGGAACTGTGAGTGAGGGGAACTAAAAAAAAAAAAAAAAAAAAGAGTAAAATAGACGTTGTATGGCCTAGAAATGGGGCAGTAATTATCTAGAGGGATTCTCTAGACAAAGAACGTTGAACATCCACTCATATATCCATTTCACACAGGTCCTAGTAATTCCCCTACCAGTGTTCAGGAATCCCACCAGTGACCACAGCAATGCAGCCTCCACCCAATGGAGAACTGAACACTGTCTGCACCCTGAAGTTAATTGTTCCAGGTCTCTCTTATTGGAAGCTGTCATGTGACTAGTGACTGCTTAGCAGGAGTAATGCTTAACTGTACTCCATGACTTTGAACACTCTCATCAGACTTTTCCTGTGTACACAACCCTCCACCTCCATCCCTGTACCAAAGTAAATCCTTGAGTAAGACCATGGGGCTGAGGATATTTAGAGGGGTGGTTTATGTGTGGGGAAACAGTCTACACTGAATAGAACACCTCTGATATCTCCAAATTGGATGTAAATGTATCCCAATTACACAATTAAAAGTCTCTCTAGAGTCAATATGCATGATTTCAAACACAGGTTCTAGTAAGGTATCATACTAGTCATTTATATTATATTTAATCATAAATTCAATTCTTCTATGGTTAAATACTACCTTCACATTTCATTTCATCTTTGCAAACTTTAAGCCTCAATGAAAATGCATCTTATGACATCAAGTTTAGTGGCAATTATTTGACATCTTGAAGTTGCTCATTCACTCGTTCTTAACAGATAGAAACTGGTTAGGAAATTATGGTCCTTAGAGAATATTACATGGTAGTGGTTCTTCCTGTTTCTTCTTGAGGTATAGAATCTCAACATGAAGTTTCATGCTCTCCTTTTGGAATCCCTCCTGGAGAAGTCGTTCCTGTTCCTAAAAGGGAAAGTGGAGACTGAACACACACAACTTAAAACATTTCCCACATTTACTAAATTATACCTATATTAATCCCTCATGGGTTATGAAACTTCTTGTTGAAATCTTTTCCTCCTTTAATTTTCATTATATCCCTCTTTCTTGAGTCTACTATCAAAATTTTTCTGGGATTTATTTAGCTTCAGAAATATTCTTCTCTTATGGTTTCTAAAATATTAGTGACACCTAGAATTAAATTTTTACCTCCTTCAACCTGAAACAACAGTCTTTAAAGAAAAACTGTCCTTTTCTATCTCAGCTCTATATCACATGAACTCCCAAATATATATCTAAGAAGGCAAGGAAGATGAAGGGACACCATAGGAAGGTTACTACAAAATTCAGAATCACAAGAGGTGTTTGATCAGGGAATTTAGTACGAGTCGCCAAATTTTGGAGCAGAGATAACAGAAATAAGTTGAGAGAAAGCCTACACTGGTCCATGCTCTGTTACAGGGTAGACATCCCTACTCAGCATAGAGTTGGAGAACAGCCCAGAGATCAGGAAGAAACTAGCAGCCTGGGTATGTGGTTCATGGTACGACATGGAATCTCCTGGTGGCTCAGATGGTAGAGAATCTGCCTGAAATGCAGGAGACCTGAGTTGGGAAGATACCCTGGAGAAGGAAACGGCAACCACTCCAGTATTTTTGTCTGGAAAATCCCATGGACAGAGGATTCTGGTAGGCTACAGTCCATGGGGTCACAAAGGGGTCGGGCACCACTTAACAACTAAACAACAAGATAGACTTCAATTATCAGAGATGGTTAGGAGTAGAAGCAGTAAGGAAATGAAATGTCTACTAGTGTTTGGGCTAGAACAGTCCTTAAACAGATATAATGCTCTAACTTCTCAGAACTTTTGATTCAGCACAGTGGAAGATAGAATGGAGATGCTACAATTGAATACCTGAAGTTTAAGGGCTAAAACCCTCTCGTGGTCTGCTATTAACTGGGGCCTCTCCTTTTCCATCTTCTCAGTCAGTTGCTTCACATGTTCCTGATAACTCGCTTCTTTTTCTTGCATCATCTGTTCATTCTTCTTTTGCATTTCCTCTAACATTTTGTTTGCAGCTTCGGCAGCTTCAGACTTCATGCGTTCCACTTAAGAAGAAAAATAAGCAGAGAAATATGAGAATCTTAATTTATTTTTATAGCTTTATTTCTGCTTTCACCCTTTTCACTTGTTTGCTTATCTCATGAGGAAAGCCTCTTGTGTTTATTTTTGCACTGAACAATCAGAATCTGACTGCCAAAGCAGGAGATGTGAGTTTGAAACCTTGGTGGAAATCCCCTGGAGGAGGACGTGGCAACCCACTCTAGTGTTCTTGCCTGGAAAATCCCATGGGCAGAGGAGGCTGGCAGGCTACAGTCCACAGGGTTGCAAGAGAGTTGGACACAAATTAGCAACTAAACAACAAGAATAAATCAGAAGACAGATTAACATAAATATTGGTTAAGTAAAGAATCCTTTAAAAATATGAAATATACTTGCTATTTTTTGCACTGTAGTAATATTTCAGGTGGACCAATGTGGCTAACATTAACATTTCTGGGGCTTTCTAACTATCTAGAGTGTTTTCACGGAGAAGGCAATGGCACCTCACTCCAGTACTCTTACCTGGAAAATCCCGTGGACAGAGGAGCCTGGTAGGCTGCAGTCCATGGGGTCTCAAAAAGTCAGACACGACTGAGCGACTTCACTTTCACATTTCACTTTCATACATTGGAGAAGGACATGGCAACCAACTCCAGTGTTCTTGCCTGGAGAATCCCAGGTACTGGGGAGCCTGGTGGGCTGCTGTCTATGGGTTGCACAAGTAGGACACGACTGAAGCGACTTAGCAGCAGCAGAGTGTTTTCAGCTATTCTTACCTTCAATCTCTTTTTCCTTTTCTGTCAGCGACTGATCAGTCTGTAGAAGTGCATCAGCCACACCCTCTTTGGAATCCAAATATTTCCTCAGTGTCTCTCCTGCCTATTGATGCAGACCAAGTTAGAATTAGGAAATAGAGCTTATGGGTTAAAGGAAAACCTAGCAGTACATGTTTCAATTCAATTTCATTTTACCCACTTTAGAATTTATTAATGAATACTATTTCAAACTGGCTTAAAACCCAACTCTAGATCCACCCTCAAACTTGCTTCATTCTCAGTCACCCCAGTGTTAGAAATGTAATCAGTAAAGCTGATCTTCTAATTGTATGGATTACAAACCTTATGGCTGTTCTTTACATCAGCTAATGGTATTTACTTTGGATTCAAACTAAAACCAGCAACAGCCCATCAGTTGTAACCTATTTCTCCCAAACACACTGGTCCAGGATAGTATCTCTTCTTGCCTGGACCATGGTATTTGCTTCATAATTGGTCTCCCTACTGCCTTCTACTCTTGCTCCCCTACAGTCTGATTTCCTGAGAGCAGCTAGCATCGTATCACTTTAAGAAAGATCACTTCACTCTGATGCGCCAAATCCTCTGCTGATTTTCCAGCTCTTCTCAAGTAAAACTGAAACTACTCTCAGGGCCCTCCAGGATACTACCTGGTTAGCCTCTGGCCTTGAGCATCTCTCTGACCTCACCTCCTGCCACCTCTTTCGTTGCTTATTGCTCTCTTGCCACATTTGTTGGACATAAACCATTTCATCCTTCTAGGATTTTCTGTTGTTTGAAGTTATCTTCTTCTAGATGTTCACTTGGCTTACTTCCTGACTTCCCTGAAGACTGTTGAAACAGCACCTCACCAGAGAGGCCCTCTCTAAAATCCTACATATAAAATAGGACCATGTTCCCTTCCTCTCCTAGGCCTGCACCCTACTTTATTTTTCTTCAGGGCTATTTTTGTTGCTGGGATAGCAGCTTCTAGAGTCACACTAATATGTTTCTCCCCTTTGTTCTTAGTAATAGAACCTATTTTTTTTCCCCATCAGGGCACATCATGGGCCATGATAAAACACTGCATTTTTTTAGTCAATCTCCCTGGTAGCTGGAGGTGGCCATATGATTAAAATTTGGCTAATACCACGTATGCAATGGTGTTATATTGGGCTTTTTGCAGATCACCTTAAAGAGAGTTGACCCAGAGACCTTTCACTCTTCTGTTTCCCTCCTTTCTTCCTATCCGTAATACAGAAGGAATGGGTGAAACTCCAACAGCCATCTTACACCATGAATTGACCTTGAAGATGGAGGATGGATGCTAAGGTGATGGAGCACAACAGGAGAGTCTGGAAACAGCATGATTGTGGAATTGTCATAGCAGCCTGGACCCCTCTGCCTTACTTCTTGTATATAAGAGAGAAAGAAACTTTTGTGTTTTTAAGACACTCTTGTTTTGTTTTTCAATAATATGTGCCCAAACCTAATTCTAACTGATATAACCTGAGTATACTGGCACAGAAGCATACTTATGAGCCCAGAGTTTCCTATTAGTGTGTCCATTTCAGCTGTACCGCTTACTACCTGTACATCTTGGGTGAGTTATTTTACTTCCCTCAGTTTTCTTATTTATAAAATGAGGACATTGATATCATGTACTTCACAGTGTTCTAGTGAGGATAGCATGAGTTAAGCCCATTTGTTTCCTAACACAAAATAAGGTGTATATGTGAACTGTTATTATTATTAGATTTGCTGTAAGCTATACTTTGTTGATTGCTGATGAATACTTTGAAAGAACTTGCTTGTTTTTAAACTGCACTAATCCCAGTTACCAGAGAAGGCAATGGCACCCCACTCCAGTACTCTTGCCTGGAAAATCCCATTGACAGAGGAGCCTGATAGGCTGCAGTTCATGGGGTCGCAAACAGTCGGACACAATTGAGTGACTTCACTTTCACTTTTCACTTTCATGCACTGGAGAAGGAAATGGCAACCCACTCCAGTGTTCTTGCCTGGAGAATCCCAGGGACGGGGGAGCCTGGTGGACTGCTTTCTATGGGGTCGCACAGAGTCGGACACGACTGAAGTGACTTAGCAGCAGCAGCAGCAGCAGCAATCCCAGTTATAAACATATTGTTAGGCCTGAGTAGAATTGTTGGATGATAGAATGACTAAATTATTAAATAAATTCTGCAAAAGTTTTTGAGGGCTCCCATCTGTGCTTCCAAGAAGCACTACCATGGGATGAATCTGGTATTCATCTCATGATAGTTGGTCCTATTGAATAAACCAGTGAATTGTCGATGAAAGCCACAGGCACCATTGACCCATTGCATTTTTGTTGTTCCCACTGTAGTTTGAAAGAGTCATTTCAGCGAGGCCCCAGAAAAGGTGATGAGTATGTAGTTTACCTGTACCCCCTTTCTGGGGACCTGGTGGTACTTATCCTTCAGCTCATTCATCTTCTTAATAAATATATAATAACATCCTGGTTTAGAAACTGTTCCCTGCTTCACATCTTCATATAGAGGATGAAAACTGTCCTGAATTAAAGCCATGCAGTAATCTGAGGACGCTTTCATGTTCTGTTTACAAAAGTCATCTAGCTTTGCTTGTAGCTTGTCCTGTGAGGTGAAAAAGAGCACAAATGGCACCGTGAGCCAGGATGAGGATGTGAACCAATGTGGATTACTGGGAAATGATTCTCCTGCAGAGAATGTGGCACATAAATATAACACAACCCTCACCATGCTGGGAGATTCCGGAAAACTCTTAAATAGAATGCTGGTTTAAAAAATGCATCTACTTCTCTTTGTGTTTATCTGAAGCTTTTTTCCCTATAGTTTTTTAGCTTCAGAGAATGATTCTCAAAGCATAAACACTGCTCCATTTGAAACTTCTCTTTTTAAGTTCCTAATAGTTTACCACACAATTGTCCTTATGACAGGCCTGCAAGAAGTTCCTGGTTCCACCAATTTGTGACTTAGTGACCCTCAACCTTCATGAAATGAGATTTCTTTGTTGGTAAAACACAGAAAAGTGTATCTATCTCATAGATTCCCTGTCAGGATTATATGCAGCGGTACAAAGTGTTAAGCCCAGTGACTTCTCTGTAAGTGCTCAAAAGGGTCAATGATTAGTGGTATGTTCTTTAAAGTAATAGTACTTTTGCATATTTTCTCAATAAAAGGCTAATGAAGGTAATGGAGATTGTACTGCAGTTAATGTCTGCATGGAGAAAGCCTACAGAACAGCATTTTTACCTACATTCACTTATAGAAGAGAATTTGCATGTTTCTTTCAACTAGAAAGACATCCATAGCCTGCTGACTTTCACTATTTAGTTTCATCAGAACCTTTGAAAGCAGGAAGGTATGATTTGTAAAAGTCTGCCCTACAAGTTGGGGAAGGAATTGTCATCTGTCAAATGATAATTTGTCATACAACAATCCTTCCTTAATTTGGAAGAACTCAGACTTGAGTCCTCAAATAGCATGCTAATGATTGATTTCTCTTTCTTGTCGTTCTGAATATTTATTGTTGCTTTACATTAAACACAATAAGTTTTTAGGGTTTTCACAAAGAAGCAAATTCTCCTATATTATTAGCAGGGAATATGAAACCACTGTGTCTTTGACTAACTTCAAATAAAAAAATAAATTTAAATAATCTTATGTAAATACAGTGTTACAGTTTACTTGTTTGATTAAAATATGGCATCTATAGGGTAGAAATTAATAGATGAGGATATTTTTAATAACCATAGTTGGTCATAGTACCATAGTCTCCAGGACTAAGGCTAAGAACAGTCTGTTCTTTTAGTAAAGAGTGCAAATGAGTACATATAACTGAGAGCTGCTATCCTCTGGAAGGACTGCTTATAGCAAGAGAGGCGTATTCACATTGTTGTATGGAAGAAACCAATACAATATTGTAAAGCAATTATCTTCCAATTAAAAACAAAAAAGAAAAATGCTCAGATTTTTCTTCCTCTCATTAACCAAAATAGCAAACATACCCCTAATTTTTTCTGAAACACTTGGTCCACATCCTTGAAAGAGTTCTTCATGAAGACTTCAATGGCCTCTTTCTCAGTGGCCGAGTGCAGGTCTAGCAGTTCCTGGAGGGTTTCCGTGGGCAACTTCAGCTTCTGGCCCATCTGCTCGTCATAGTGGGCAATGGCCTTTTGCACCGCAGCCAAGTTCTCGATCTCAGCCAAGGCCAGGACTGCACTCTCCATGCAGGGCAGATCCCCACTGCTGATGGAATTGACATAGGTCTGCACCAGGCTCTGTAGACCTATGAAAGGGAATTTAAAAAGCAATGACTAAGAGTTGGTGAGACAGAGGAACAAGCTGTGTTAGTTTATTCCTGAGCATGCAAATTTAATCCTTCTGAGTCAACTGATCGTGCACTTTTTATGCTTTTCAAGTGTTACAAACAGTAGTTTTAAGAAATTTTAAGAAGAATTGTGATGGGATATTTTGTTACCCTCTAGGTTCAAAATAGTTTAAAGCTTCCCTTTCCTCCTTCTTCCTTCACCCAAACGAAAGCTATTGGAATAAATGGGTTAGAGTAAGGATATTTTGCAGACAAGATGGTAAGTCTTAATCTTTTCTTAGCCTTCCTGAATCTCTCTTTCTTTTTCTTAATGAGTTCCCCTTTCTTTCTCTATTCTAAGTCATATAAAGGTCAAGGAGAGATTTTAATGTGCACAAGCACATGTGTGTGTAAAGGTAAGTGTATATGTGATGCATCTCACTAGTTCTGGGTCTAGCCTAAATAAGAGAGTCTTCCTAGATATTCTTTCATCAGAGCTCCATGCAGTGTGATCAATTCATCCAAGTCTGCCAGGGAATTCTTGTTTTAACTCTGAAAGCCTTACATACTAAGAAATCCCAGCCTTGGGAAACTGGAATGGTTTGTGGCCCTACAACTACCAGTTTTTGGCTACACTAAGCTATCACCCCATACTGGTCAGATGCCATTGTTCAAAGGTCTACAAATAGCAAATCCTGGAGAGGGTGTGAAGAAAAGGGGACCCTTGTACATTGTTGGTGGGAATGTAATTTGATGCAGTCACTATGGAGAACATTATGGAGGTCTCCAAAAAAATGAAAAATAGAGTCCTCTTATGACCCTGAAATCCTAATCTTGGGCATATATACAGAGAAAACGACTATATGAAAAGATGTGTGCACACCAATAATAATAGCAGCACTATTTATAATGATCAGGACATGCATGTATGCTCAGTCACTTTAGTCATGTCTGACTCTGTGACTGTATGGATCGTAGCCCACAAGACCCCTCTGTCCATGGGATTCTCCAGACATGGAATACTGGAGTGGGTTGCCGTACCCTCCTCCAGGGCAATCTTCCTGATCCAGGGATCAAACCTAGGTCTCCCACATTGCAGGTGGATTCTTTACCACTGAGCCACCAGGGAAGCCCCACACAAGACATAGAAGCAACAAAATGTCCATCAACAGTGAATGGATAAAGAAGATATGGTACATATATACAATGGGATGTTACCCAGCCATAGAAATGAGATAATGTGATTTGCAGCAACATAAATGGGCCTAGAGATTAACATACTAAATGAAATAATCAAACAGTGAAAGACAAATATCATATGATATCACTTATATGAACATGTGCTAAGTCACTTTAGTCATGTCTGACTTTTTGTGACCCTATGGACTGTAGCCTGCCAGAGTCCTCTGTCCATGGGATTCTCTAGGCAAGAATAGTGGTGTGGGTTGCCATTTCCTCCACCAGGGGATCTTCCCAACCCAGTGGTTGAACTCAGGTCTCTTAGGTCTCCTGCATTGGCAGGAAGGAAAATCACTAGTAAATAATCCAGATCTAAACAACTTCATCCATTCTGGAAAACTATTCCTCCTCCAGATATTTCTTTTAGTAAATAACATCTGTTCAAGTAGTCGCTTAAGCTCAGAATCCTGGAGTCAGTCTTAACACTGCCATATCATTTCTTCCACATACCCACATGCCTTCCATCATCTAAACTTATGGATTTGGTATTCAAAATATGTGAGGATTCTGCTAATTTTGACAGTCTCTATTGCCACTATCTTAGCCTACATAGTCACCATTTATTATAAAATATTGCAGTACCATTCATCTTCTTGTTGCTTCATGTACATCCCTCTAGCACATTATCTAAAACATTCTGAAGGACTGTATGAAACATAAATTACATATCTTTACCTCTTTGCCTGTCATTCCTCAAGATCTTTTCACTGGGCTCAGACTTTAACCTCCTTGAAGTCACCTGCAGGTCCTTTCAGGTATGGTTCTCTGTATTTATCTGTGTTTAATCCTTAGGGTTACATAAATTGCTTAAGTACCTTTTGTTCCCATCATGTTGGAATGAGGATTATGCCCAGTGGTTGGTACTTGGCAGGCACTCCTAATCAGAGTGCCTAATCACGCATTTTTGCATTGATTAACAAGAGAATTGTGTTAAGGTGAGAAGCATAGCCTCACATACATGGAATATTTGCCTTTTCCTGACTTTGTCAATAATACACCTCTCCTGGAAGGAATTTCATAAAAATGGAGTTGAGAAGTTGGTGGAGAAGGTTACTACACCAGGGTTAGATTCTAGTTCTTTATCTTTATTCATCTGACTCATGTGAGTATTAGATAATACCAGAAATAGTTTTAGTTCATATGTAAAATTCACAATGTGACCCTTGTGGTGTGTTTTCCTTGGCATCATTAGACTCTGTATTTGTCAGAAGTAATCCTCATGCCTCCCACTTCTGTTGTCTATAATGGGCAGTAGGAAAGTCCAGGTAAGGAAAGTGAATAAGAGGGACTCACGAGGCCCATTGACTGTGATTCCGCCTGAGAGAGTCTTGGCCTTGGAATGGCTGAGGATGTAGAAGCAGAAGTCTGCAACTTGTTCTCTGAATTCAGGGTTCAAATCTTCCTCTTGTAGGTGCTCCAGGTGGCTGAGGCACCTCCTATGAGCAGGGGGATCAAAGATGAAGCACTTTTTCTCTGGGAAGAACTTTCGGATACATAACCGAGGTTCATTAAAGTTTTTAGTTTTTTTATCATTTCCTAGAGGAAAGAAAATCAGAGGTTTTACAACTTCAGGCTACTTCAAATATATACCCTTCAACTTTGTAATTTTCACAAATCCTATATAAAGAGGTAAAAATTAACTAATCATGGATCAGACCCAATAATTAAAGGGGTAGAGAAATGAAATTTCTTTCCTTCTCCAAGAAGGAAGTAACTTAAAATTAGATTGCACTGATTTATCTAAGAAACGTTTCATCTCCTCTAATAAAACAGCCAGGATAACAAAGTTATAAAATTATAATTTTCAGCATCTGCATTGAATTGGTTATTCTGATACTGTTTTCTCTTTTTCTGTTTGCCAACCATGAGTCCCAGTAACCTTGCTTTAGCTTCAGTGAATACTCCAGGTACTCGTCAGCAGTGATGGGTTGTCCATCTAGTTTCAGCTCCAGGGAGAAATCTCTCAGAGTCCACACAAAGTCTGGAAAAAAGCTCACAAAGTTGGCTGAGTCTTGGACCTCATGCTTATCAGGTGAGGATTTTGCCCTGATTTGACGTGTCAGCTCTGTCACATAGCTGGGATGCTAACATAGGAAAACTGCAGAAAAGGAGTAGCACCTTTTATGCTATACTGTTCCCCAACGCTTATCTAAACTAATTTTTCTTAATTAGCTCATTCATTCATTCCACAAACACTTACTGAGCAATTACTATAAACCAGGAATTGTCCTAGGGACAAATAACATTGTGATGAGTGAGAAAATGCTACCATCTCCATTCTAGTGAGGGCTTCCCTGGTGGCTCAGAAGGTAAAGAATCTGCCTGCATTGCAGGAGACCCAGGTATGATTCCTGGGTTAGGAAGATTCCCTGGAGAATGGAATGGCAACCCACTCCAGTATTCTTGCCTGGAGAATTCCATGGCCAGAGGAGCCTGGCTGGCTACAGTCTATGGGGTCATAAAGAGTCGGACATGACTGAGTGACTAACACACACGCATTCTGCAGAGGGGGACAGATGAAAAACAAGCAAACAAAAATATAATAAAACTGAGATATTGATAATAGTTGCCTTGAAGAAAAATGAACCTCAGCTAAACTTTAGAGAATAACTGTGTGTATCTGTGCATGGTGCTGGTTTAAGTGGTGGTTCAGGTAAATTCCTTCTGAGGTGATCATTGTGCAGAAATCTAAATGAACTGAGAGAGGCTGCCATGTACTAATGCACCGGTGAGGAAATAGCTCCTGCAAAACCTCAGAGGGGAAATCATTGAGGGTGTCTAACATACAGCAGGGAAGCCAGCGTGGCTAGGGCAGAAGTCCTGGAATAGCTAAGGTCCAGACTATGTAGGCACTGTAGGCCATAGAAAGTGTTTGAATTTTAATCTAAATTTAATGGGAAGCCACTGAGAAGCTTTAAATTGAGAGGGGAATATGACCTGATGTTTGTTTTTAAAACAAAAACTGGCAGGTGCTGTACATATGAGAGGCAAGAGAGAAGAGAAAGAGAAGGTTAGGCAGTTAAGAAGATAACCCGGAGGCAAGAAGATGGAAGCTTAAACTGAATATACCATTGAAGAAGTGGTGGGAATTAGCCAGCCTGGGCAAATACCTATGACAGGGGAGCTGACCAGACTGTGTGCAATAGTTTGTAAGAAATAAAGAAAGGAATTGTCTAGGATGAATACTAAGCTTTTGATCCAATAATCTCTATGAGTGCTATGGAAATTTACTGTGATGTTGAAGGGGTGTTTTTGGTCAAAAATTTAAGACGTTTCCAGAGATAATTCCACACATGTATGGACACCTTGTCTTTGACAAAGGAAGCAAAAATATACAATGGAGAAAAAAGTCTCTTCAAGTGCTGGGAAAACTGTTCAACTACATGTAAAAAAATGAAACTAGAACACTTTCTAACACCATACACAAAAATAAACTTGAAATGGAAAAAGATATAAGTGTAAGAACAGAAACTATAAAACTCTGTAGAGGAAACTATAAACTATAAACTCATGGAGGAAAATATAGGAAGAACACTCAATGACATAAATCATAGCAAGATCCTCTATGACTCACCTTCCAGAGTAATGGAAATAAAACCAAAAATCAACAAATGGGACTTATTTAAACTTAAAAGCTTTTGCACAACGAAGGAAACTATAAGCAAGGTGAAAAGACAGCCTTCAGAATGGGAGAAAATAATAGCAAATGAAACAACTGACAAAGATTTAATCTCCAAAATATTCAAGAAGCTCATGCAGCTCAATACCAAAAAAGCAAACAATCCAGTCAAAAAGTAGGCAAAAGAATTGAACAGAGGTTTCTCCAAAGAAGACATACAGATGGTTAAGAAACACATGAAAAGATGCTCAACATCACTCATTATTAGACAAATGCAAATCAAAACCACAATGAGGTATCATCTCATGCCAGTTAGAATGGCCTTCATCAAAATGCCCACAACAAATAAGAGGGTGTGGAGAAAAGGGAACCATATTACACTGTTGGTGGGAATGCAAACTGGGACAGCCACTATGGAGAGCAGTGTGGAGTTTCCTTAAAAAACTGGAAATAGAAGTGCCATACGACCCAGCGATCTCACTGCTGGGCATACACCCCAAAGAAACCCAGATTGAAAGAGAAACATGTACCCCAATGTTCATTGCAGCTCTATTTACAATAACTAGGATACGGAAGCAACCTAGATGTTCATTGGCAGATGAATGGATAAGAAGTTGTGGTACATATACTCAATGGAATATTACTCAGCTATAAAAAGAAACACATTTGAGTCAGTTCTAATTAGGTGAATAAAACAAGAGCCTATTATACAGAGTGAAGTAGTCAGAAAGAGAAACACAAATACTGTATATTAATGCATATATATGGAATGTAGAAAGATGGTAATGATGATCCTATATGGAGGGCAGCAAAAGAGAAACAGATGTAAAGAACAGACTTTTGGAGTGTGTGGGAGAAGGCCAGGGTGGGATGATTTGAGAGAATAGCATTGAAACATGTATATTGCCATAGGTAAAATAGATGGCCAGTGCAATTTGATGCATGAAGCAGGACAACCAAATCCGGTGCTCTGGGATAACCCAAGGGGTGGGGTGGGGAGGGAAGAGGGAAGGGAGGTTCAGGATAGGGGGACACATGTGTAACCATGGCTGATTAATGTCAATGTATGGCAAAAACCGTCACAACATTGTAAAGTAATTATCCTCCAATTAAAATATATTAATTTTTAAAAAAAGATCCCCCATATATTTCTACTTTAATAGTGTCAGAAGCATGATAATATTCAATTCATTACAGTCACTTAAATATTTAAGACTTTTGTGTTGTTTTTGCATGTCAAGTTTGAGATGTTTCTTACACATCTAAATGGAGACTTGTAATCAACTAGATACACAGTTTTGTACCTGAGAGTGGTGGTCATGATTGCTTATACAAATGTTATGGTAACTGACATAAAGGTGCTAGTGAAAGTCCAAGGGTGGATGAGATTCCCTAGGGACTAAAACAAGAATAGAAGCTCAAGAATCAAAGAACTACCACACTTAAAGGCCAAGAAGAAGCTGAATGAGAACATGAATTTTAGAGGATACTGAGGGTTTGGCAATGGATATTTGTAAGGGGAGGTGATCAAATATGACTGCAGTTTTGTCCCCTGAGGTGGACCCAGGCAACTGAAGTATGCTCACCCTCTTCTCTGTCTTTGGAATGTGCACTGCACTTGCCTTCTCCATGCTGGAAGCTGCACGAGGCCACAGCCTCCTTGAGATAGTAATGTGGTGCTAGGACCATCTGGACTGTGTACCCACCAGGTTCAATTTAGGCATCTATGCTGCTGCTGCTGCTAAGTCACTTCAGTCATGTCCAACTCCATGCAACCCCATAGAAGGCAGCCCACCAGGCTCCCCCGTCCCTGGGATTCGCTACGCAAGAACACTGGAGTGGGTTGCCATTTCCTTCTCCAGTGCATGAAAGTGAATCCCGTTAGGCATCTATAGAGACCTTTAAAATTTGGCAGGTGGGTGTGGAAATCTGTTAGTCGTCCAGTCACCTAAGAAAGCATACCTAAGTAAATTCCCTTGCTTATTAAACCTGCCACCTGCCAATCTCAAGTGATCTGCCATCCTCTTTTGTCTCTCCTTACTGTCTGGGTGAGCTTCCCAGGTGCTACCAGTGGTAAAGAACCCTCCTGATAATGCAGAAGTCTTAAGAGATATGGGTTTGATCCCTGGGCTAGTAAAATCCTCGGGAGAAGGGCATGGCAATCCACTCCAGAATTATTGCCTGGAGAATCCCTTCGACCAACGAGCCTGGTGGACTACAGTCCATAGGGTCACAGACAATCAGACACGACTGAATCAACTTAGCACACCCACGCATACATGCTATCTAGGGACTGGGGTCAGCTTCAGATTACACACAGAAAGCTCCTGAGGAGATTGTGACCCAAAAATATTAACTCGGATGAAAGGCACACAGAACCTTGTGCAGCTAAGTGTCTGAGGATGATGTGTGAAAAGAAAGGCTTGGGCTTCGCGTGGTGATTGAGGTAAACAGGGATGGTGAGCATAAGCATAATGGGATTCATTAAGAAGGGGACTCCTGAATTCTTCTGCAGTGGACCACCACTGTAACTGGTGATAAAATGAAGCTGTTCTTTTCTAGATTTCATGTTGTCTAGTCCACAAAAAGGATACTGAAGTTGGTCCATGGCCTGTTGATTGATGATTCCCATGCTGTTGTATACAAAGGTGCTGCTCAGGAGAACCACCAGGGCAAAGATCCAGGAGTCATTCTGGTTGTCTCCCTAGAAGTCATTGGAGAAGCCACGCCAAGTAACTAAGAGCACATGAGTCCAGTTCAGATGGACAGACTCTGACCCAGCTGTCTCTATTTGGAAACACATTAACCATTTCCCTATGCAAAGTTTTATCCATCTGTACATAATTTTAAAAACATAAAATCAATGGTGTAGTGAAAGTTAAATAAGACTTTATCTAACTGCACATGAGAGTGTAAAGCAAATAAGCACTTGATCAGGTAATAGAATTGAAACCTCTCTCCTGAACTGAGATTATGATCTTCTATTCCCATGACATGTCCTGATGAAGCACCTTTTAAACAGTAGTTAAAATGTACCCCTTTGACAAGAGTTTCCTAAGACTTCTAAGAGTAGTAATGTATGATCCTTTATGGACAAAGCTGTTGTTATCAGGTCTTATACTGTGCTTTTCTCACTAATTGTATAGCTGTGGATAATACTATTTCCACCATCTTTCTGGATTCCCACTCTGACAAGTCAGACATGTTTATAAATTTTCTACTTAGATTTAGATGTACCTTCAGTAGCTTTATTAGAATGTTTTTCCACAATATGAAAGGAAAATGACTTAACAAATCATTAGTCATTATTTTATGGGTCACAAAAATATCAGTGGGCCTTACTGACCACTCTCAATGCTTATATGTGTGGCCAAGATATGCAACAATTCACATAAAGCTCACTTTGGATTGCTTCAAATTGCATTTGAGGTCAAATCTTGAGCACAAACAAGTAAATAAATTAATTAATTAAAGAAAATAAAAGAGGAATATAATACATTAATAGTATATATTTGAAGCACAATTCAAAGGGTGGGAAGTGATAGTGCAAGAAGGGCTACTGATTTGACATAAACAGGATTAGAAGATTTATTTCTTTACCTTCTCCACATCCCCCAGGCCCTCGGTATCAAGCAGAACCAGAGTATGGTCTGGCTTCTTGGGATGAGGCACACACCACATCCAGATGCCCTTCGTGTGAGACTGCACCGTGGAGCCCAGAGAGAAGCCTGCAAGGGAGCATGGGGAAAAGAGAGGGTGGATTTTTAATAGCAGGTGGATTGGATCTGGAAATTGAGACATTAGGTAATAAAGTCAAGATTTAAAGAAATAAATGAAAGTATAATCAATATTGATCTTAATTATGAGAAAAAGAGAATTTAGAACATTCAGTACAAACTGAAATTTTTGTATTACCTTAGAGATCACTATAAGCTTGATGTTAATCCACATACGTTTTAGTAAATGTTTTATTGTTTATTATTATCTAGTTTTATTTATAATTACTGTACTCCTTTCAGAAAGACACGTTTATACTTTAAAGAGGAAGTTAAGGCAAAGTGGGAAGAAAGAGTCGACTCTTATCCTCCAGCACAGAATGAATGTTAGAAGCCCATCACTAAAATGAAAATTAGCTTTCAATATCCCTCCCAGGCCTCTCACTTCCTCTCCTCACATCACCATGCTGCACGCTGGGAGTGTGGGTGGACAGAAGGGACTTGGCTGGACTCTGCCCATGTCACTCACCCTTTTTCTTCCCGGCCAGCTTGTTCATCAGGTAGGACTTGCCTGTGCGGTAGGGGCCCACGATAGCCACCACCACAACAGGCTGCCTGATGGCAGACAGGATCTTCAAAGCTTCTGGATTAGCCAGCAGTTGCCCATTGGTGTTCTCAATGAGGCACTTTGGGGCTGGCATGTGGATCTCTGAGGCCATGTCCAGGGTGTTCCCTGATCTTCAAGGGAAAAGATGGCATGGAAACGAACATTTCGTCAGTGAGCTGAGTGAGAACTTTACAGTTAGAACCAAAATTTGGTTTTCTCCTTGAGCTTTTTTCCTTGTGTTTGAAAAAGCCCAATGGTCCCTTTAAGCTTGTCCTATAGACTAGCCCACAGGTTCCCTTTAAAAATAACTTTATGAAGGGAGCTTACCCTTACACAAAATCATACATTGGACACAGAGAACTTCCATATGCCATTTCCCCAGCTACCCTATTATTAATATCTTATGTAACCACAGACAGTGATTGAAACAGGACTTTTATATTGAAACAATACTATTAACTAAGCTACACACTTATCCCCATGTCACCAGTTTTCCTTTTGCCTGGTTGTTTTTGTCCTAGCTTTCCTTTAGCTCCTAGTTGTTTTTGTCCTAGCTTTCCTTTTGCTCCTAGTGTCCGTTTCTGATCCAGGATGCAATTCAGGATCCTTTGTCGCCTTCACTCACTACCTTTGCTTAGACTTCTCTCATCATTGGCAGTTCTTCATTTTCATTTTGTCTTTCATGACATTGTCATTTTAGAAGAGGGCTGCCCCGTCATTTTGCAAAATATCCCTCTGTTTGGGTTTTTCTTATGGTTCCTCATAATTAGATTGAGGTTATGTTTTTCCATTTTTTTGGCAAGAATGCCGTGGTTGTGATGTTCTGCCAGTCTCTGTGTATCCTGTCAAAGGTTTCATAATGTCTGTAGAACACACTCTGGTGCTGGGATGGTAACTCTGCTCACTTGGTTTAGGGGTTGTCTGCCAGATTTCTCCACTGTAGTTACAGTTACCTCCTTGTGATTAAAAAAGTTAACATGGGGGGAGATATTTTTGAGACTGCAGATATAGTCTCCTCAAAGTTTCATATCATTTCTTCAGTGCTGATTTTAACATCCACTAATAACGATTCTTGCTTGTAACAGTTATTACCATGGTGCTTGACTGTAGGTCATTCGTACTTCACCATTCCTTCAGCATTAGCTGAGGTTCTACTTCAAACAAGCTATCCCGTCTTCTCTATTTTATTTCCTCATTTAATTATTTAGTTGTATCAGTATCGACTCATAGACATTTATTTTATTTTATTCTGTGGGGTTTAGTACTTTACTCTCATTCCCTTGTGGCTCAGAAGTAAAGAATCCGCCTGCCAAGAAGGAAAGGCAGGTTTAAACCCTGGGTCGGAAAGATCCGGGAGAAGGAAATGGTAACCTACTCCAGTATTCTTGCCTGGAAAATCCCATGGACAGAGGAACCTGGTGGGCTATAGTCCACGGGGTCACAAAAGGTCAGACACAACGGAGTGACTAAACAACAACAAACAAATTATTATTTACTTATTGCTTAATTTGCCCCAGATTTGTTCTTTGAGAGCTTCTTCAACCTGGCTCCTGGGTCATTTGGCCATGCTTCCGTCATATTCTAAGCACTTTTTTACTTTGTGGCACCACAAGGTATTCCTGGTCCTTCTTGTACTTTGCCTGAGTCAGCTCTAGATTTGGCCATTTCTCCAGAAACCCTGATTCCCTTATTTGGATAACAGAAGTTTGATGCCAGGATGTAACACTAGATGTGACCTTATTTCTAGGTCCCTTCATGGGCCAAATTCAGAAATACATGTATGAATACTAGCACATGCAGATACATCTATATTTATTTCTGCCTTTCTGTATACCGCCTTAATTTCCTGCTGATGTTTTAAACTGGAGGATAATTGCTTTACAATGTTGTGTTGGTTTCTGCTATATAACAGCATGAATCATTCATAAGCATATATATATCCCCTCCCTCTTGACCCTTGCTCTCACCCCACCATCCCACCCCTCTAGGTTGTCACAGAGTGCCAGGCTGGACTCCCTATGTTATATACTGCTCATGTTTCCTATTGCAGTTCAACACAACAGGAATTACTCAAGCTTAACCTTTCAACTCCATTCTGACTATGAAAGCCACAGCTCTTATTATCATAAATTTGCTTATGTGCTCAGTCCTAGTATATGTATAGTTTCAAAGTTGCTAATCCATATCTTAGTGATAAATAGATTTACTAATTAAAGTGCATTATTAAGACACAGTTGTTTTGTCTTTAACCCAATATATATAGTCAAAACACTGTATTCTGAAATTCTTAGGTTAGTTCTTTCCTTACTTATCCTCTTGAGCTATTAGTTTATTCATTTGTAACACAGTCAGTCTCATTTGTTACTATTTGAGCTTCATTTAGGACTCCCCCACATCTTGGTTGGGCTTCTGTGGTCGCTCAGAATCGGCCTGCCATGCGGGAGACCTGGGTTCAGTCCCTGGGTTGGGAAGATCCCCCAGAGAAAGAAATGGCTACCCACTCCAGTATTCTTGCTTGGAGAATTCCATGGACAGAGGAGTCTGGCAAGCTACAGTCCATAAGGTTGCAAAGAGTCGGACATGACTGAGTGACTAACATTTTCACTTAGTTAACATCTTGGTTAATTTTAGTATGGGATTATTTTTTGAGTATGTGAAACATTTTGTAGTTGTGAGAGTCAGAGCTATCCAAAAAGGTATACTCAGAGAAATGTCACTTTTTCTTCATCTGACCACTCCATTCCTGTTCCACCCTTCTATTCTTGAAAGCTCAGTAGTGTCCGACTCTGTGCAACCCCATGTAGCCCACAGGTTCCTCTGTCCATGGGATTTCTATTCTTACTACCTCATAATCACCCATTCTCTGAGAGTAAACCAATCTAATTAGTTTCTGGTTGATACTTCCTAGATATTCTTTCCATAAATCAGATATATTTTCTCATTCACATTTTTAATAAGAAAGATCACATTTTACAAATATATGGAAATCACTCTATTTCACTTCATAGAAAGCTTGCTCATTCTTTTGGATGGGTGTCTACTCCATTAAATGTATATACCGTAGTTTACTTAACCACTCCTATGTGTGGGCACTTAGATTGCTTCTAGTGTTTTTCAATTACAGTGCTGCAGTGAATAACCCTGCTTTCAGATTGTTGCAGCTGTTTCTTCAGAATAGATGCTGGGGAATGAGGTTGCTCTGTCAAAAGGCAAGAGTGTATACTTTTGTTGCTTATTGCCAAATTCTTTTCCAGAAGAAGGGTATGCCAGACTGCATTTCCACTGGCTCAGCTTGTATCCCATTTCCATAACATGGAGATTTTTTTTCCTTGTGTCTCACATCTTCTGACTTCATTACAAAATTCCTTTCAAAGCTTTTCACCTTCAAATTTTGATCTTTGGACAGGACACCCTGAGCTGTCTCACCTCAGGCATACGTAACAGGCAGCTTGCATCTGGGGAATATTGTGTCAAACATTTATAGAATGTGAAAGACATGCCATCCTAACCCAGTCTTGGACCTGGTTTCTCCCAAGTCTGTTCCTGGGCAAGTTCTGGATCAGACTGAGACTCAGTGTGCCCAGCGGCTTCCTCCTCACAAGGACAGGCACTCCTGAGAGGCCACAGTCCACCCTGTCTATTGACTCACTGCTTCTTAACTGTTGATCTGCATCTGAATTCATGTGTTTTCGCCCAAGACTGATACCTCTAATCTGAATTTCACTCTTCATGACAAATTGAAATTACAATGGAGTAATCCTAGTTCAGACATACAAAACTAGAGTTGAGTGCCATTAAGAATTTAGTCTAAGGCATATCCTAGCACCATGAAAAGCTTGAATTTTCTCTGACCTGTATCACACCTAAGGACACCATCAGCTGTATTTGGGACAACATCTGCTACCTGCAACTTTATGTTTCAGGGTTCCCTCGTGCCCCCACCCTGTGGAACTTTAAAACCATTTCAGTGATTTAAACCAATTTAAACTCAATTCAGCAACCAATTCAGGTCCTTACTTTTTGCCTTAATTATAATCCGTAACACATAATTGTAAGTAACTGGTCTTAGTTTTGACCTTTATAAACTTTTTCTATTTTGTAGTCAAGAGGAACACAAGTTTTTAAGTGCTTCTTGAACTTGTCTCCCAGGCTGCAGTCCTAATAAACCTTGAATAAAACACTTTTTCCCTGGTGGCTCAGAGGTTAAATCGTTTGCCTGCAATGCAGGAGACCTGTGTTCGAACCCTGGGTCGGAAAGATCCCCTGGAGAAGGAAATGGCAACCCACTCCAGTATTCTTGCCTGGAGAATCCTATGGACGGAGGAGCCTGGTGGGCTACATTCCACGGGGTCACAAAGAGACGGACACGACTGAGTGACTTGACTTTCATTTTAATCAGGTCATAGTTTCTGAAATTTTTGTTAACACTCTATATTTCACTCAATTATGTTACCAAATTTTGACCTCCTTGTGTTTGAAGATTGATTCTTTATTATCTCCATATATATCAACTGGCATATTGCTTTCAATTACCTCAGGTAATGAAGCTACTCTTATGAAACATGATCTTATAAATGATCATGTTTCCTCTCTGAACTCTGTTCTCTATAAAGTATTTATTCGCATGATTTTAGTCATGACCTCTTTAACCAGGACTTGATGATTTGATAATTTTATAGCATTAAGAGAAGTTGAAGTTTTCTTTTAGTAATGCCCTACTTACCTTGTTAACTTCAATGTCTCGATCCCTGTAACTGGAAGTGATCACGATAAAACTTTTATTAACTTTTTGAGATATCAACAAAGACAGACTAAGGGATGCTGGTTTTTATTCTTATCCTACAAGAAAGCATGATTGCTTCTATTATAGTTGCCTACTTCTGACTTTTGGCTGAAGACTGGAATCTTACACGATGCCAGTATTGCCACCTATCTGGCTTCCCATTTAGGGATGGCTAAAATAAAAAGCTTTTCTTTTTTTTCCCTATGATAGTACTGCACTCATTTCCTCTTACGACAGTGGCCCACAAGGACTGCTGGCAAGAAGATTGTCTGGTTTTAACATGAGACATAGCACTTTTATAAAATGAGGATCAATCAGTTACTGACCAGAAAAAGCGGCTGCACAAAGATTTTATAAGCTCCCAAATAACAATAACCTGTAGCCTTTTTTTGTAGACAAGTGTTCTAGCACTTGGAAAGTTTTCAATAAAGACAGAAGTGAACTCCGAGCTTTAGTTAGTGGGTTTTGTCAAAAATAAAAACACTTTCATAAAGTATCAGGAAAGAATCTTGAAGCATTCCTGGCTCTCAGTTTAGACTCTGCCTCTGCTGGAACCTAACTCAACACAGAGCTCAGCAGTGGGCACCTAGAGGACACCCTGCTGCCCAACATCAGACTTTCATCTGAACTCATGACAGATCAGGCTCTGCACAGCCTGTCTTAGTACGATTGCTTTAGAAAAAGTGTGCTGCCTCCCATAAATCTCTTCCCACCCAGCCTCAGTCTTACCCGGTGGAGAGATTCTGTAGAGATGAGCAGAAAGCTGCCTCAACTGGAAGGTTAGAAGAGCTTGTCCTCTTCGTGTTTCTTCTGAGTTTGGTTTCACTTTTCTCTCTCACTGGCAATTTGGGCTTTGCTTTATCTCTCCAATCTCCTGGGGCTTCTCAGATTTCCCTCAGACAGCCAATAACAAGAAAGCAAAACTGTCAGGCAATGTCTGCAAAGAAATAGCACTGAAACTGAAAGTAGAATCTAAGGCTATTGTGGAAAATTCTGAAGGAGATGGGAATACCAGACCACCTGACCTGCCTCTTGAGAAATCTGTACACATGTCAGGAAGCAACAGTTAGAACTGGACATGGAACAACAGACTGGTTCCAAATAGGAAAAGGAGTACGTCAAGGCTGGATATTGTCACCCTGCTTATTTAACTTATATGCAGAGTACATCATGAGAAACGCTGGACTGGAAGAAACACAAGCTAGAATCAAGATTGCCAGGAGAAATATCAATAACCTTAGATATGCAGATGACACCACCCTTATGGCAGAAAGTGAAGAGGAACTAAAAAGCCTCTTGATGAAAGTGAAAGAGGAGAGTGAAAAAGTTGGCCTAAAGCTCAACATTCAGAAAACGAAGATCTTGGCATCCAGTCCCATCACTTCATGGGAAATAGATGGGGAAACAGTGGAAACAGTGTCAGACTTTATTTTGGGGGGCTCCAAAATCACTGCAGATGGTGATTGCAGCCATGAAATTAAAAGACGCTTACTCCTTGGAAGGAAAGTTATGACCAACCTAGATAGTATATTCAAAAGCAGAGAGATTTCTTTGCCGACTAAGGTCTGTCTAGTCAAGGCTATGGTTTTTCCTGTGGTCATGTATGGACGTGAGAGTTGGACTGTGAAGAAAGCTGAGCACCGAAGAACTGATGCTTTTGAACTGTGGTGTTGGAGAACACTCTTGAGAGTCTCTTGGACTGCAAGGAGATCCAACCCATCCATTCTGAATGAGATCAGTCCCGGGTGTCTTTTGGAAGGAATGATGCTAAAGCTGAAACTCCAGTACTTTGGCCACCTCATGCGAAGAGTTGACTCATTGGAAAAGACTTTGATGCTGGGAGGGATTGGGGACAGGAGGAGAAGGGGATGACAGAGGATGAGATGGCTGGATGGCATCACGGACTCGATGGACATGAGTCTGAGTGAACTCCAGGAGTTGGTGATGGACAGGGAGGCCTGGCGTGCTGCGATTCATGGGGTTGCAAAGAGTCGGACATAACTGAGTGACTTAACTGAACTGAAGGCTACAAAAGAATTGCAAGATCTATGCTAGTGAGAGAACATGACATGACTTCTCAGCTGGAACCTTTAAATTTTATAATTAGAAAACATCTTAGAGATTGCTAAAAAGAAAAATGAGAGAAAGATCCATTGGATCAATTAAAATAATGCTGTTTTTTTCTTGTTTGGAGACAGTTTGAAAAGTATTAGGATGAGAAAACCTAATACAATGATTTTCTAGGTCCAATTAGATTCAGTCACAATGTAGCTGATTACTCATGTTTAGTTAGTGAGAACTGTAAGTTCTCCAGGGGAATGACTGTGTCATACATTTTTTAAATTCTCCATACTTAATCCTAGTACTGGCACTTAGTGCTTAATAAATAATAAAAAATGAGGTTATATTCATCTTTTGCACACTTGATTCATACCCAGTGACAACTTCTATACATACATTATCCCTTCTTAGTCTTATACCACAATATTTTTACCACAATATTATTTACTTTTACCACGATATTAGAGAGATTTAATAATGTGCTAAAATCACAAGTTAGTATGACTGAACCCCAAAAGACTTTCTCCAGAACCCATGCTATCAACCACCTCACTTAATACCTCTGTTGTTGCCAAGTGAACAACAATAATAATAATGTTTCTTATTTATCGATTGCTTCCTAGGCCAAACTCTTCACATGTTATTACCTATTACATATAATAATTAGGCAGCTTGAGTTTGTAGTCCCTGGGCTCTTTGGGGCTTCCCTTGTGGCTCAGCTGGTAAAGAATCTGCCTGCAATGCAGCAGACCTGGGACTGATCCCTGGGTTGGGAAGATCCCCGAGAGAAGGGAAAGGTGACCCACTCCAGTATTCTGGCCTGGAGAATTCCATGGACAGTATAGTCCATGGGGTCCTAAGGAGTCAGACACAACTGAGTGACTTTCACTTTCACTTTCTTTCACTCGGGCTCTTTTGATTGAGGACTTTCTTGGGACTTTGGCTTATTCTTTTCATGGCCTTCTAGCTGTTTAAAGGCCTCTGTGCTCTACATCAGGAGGGCTAAGACAGGATTCCCCAAAGGTCATTCTACTGAACAGTGAGCTCTGCAATGTTTCTTGATAAAAATATTTCATGTCCAAATAAGTTGGAGAAATATCTTGTTCCTGTTAGAGCTTTACCAGTAATAGAAAAGAGCAGAGGGAGGGAGAGAGGGAGGGAGAGAGGGAGGGAGAGAGGGAGGGAGAGAGGGAGGGAGAGAGGGAGGGAGAGAGGGAGGGATGAAGGGTTCTATAACTTATTTCTCACGTAATCCTTTTTCTGCTTCAAGCAACTGATGTTTCTGTATACTGCTCTGTGTTGATTCATATAATCTTGCCTCAATGTTCAATCCATTTTCTGAGTTTAATTGTTTGAGTGGTTTCATTACTCTTTTCACACTACCGAGGTCTCGCTTATTAATCTGATTGTAGGCACCTGGGAAGAGCAATTTTTCTTCTGTCTTTGAAAGTACCTAGAAAAGTTCTCAGCACATAGATGATGCACAAACACTTTTGATATAACAACAGATGACTGAAAAACAGTGGCACCTAAATGTAATCAAATCCGTACTATGCACCAAACTTTGTTCCATGCATTTGGTATTGGTATTAGCAAGAGGAAATGTAGAAATATAAGCAAAGTACTAGATCTGTCCCCATTTTACAGATGATAAAACCTGAGGCTCTCAGAGACTGTGAATTGTCAGAAGTCCTATTCTGCTGCTGCTAAGTCGCTTCAGTCGTGTCCGACTCTGTGCTACCCCATAGACGGCAGCCCACCAGGCTCCCGCATTCCTGGGATTCTCCAGGCAAGAACACTGGAGTGGGTTGCCATTTCCTTCTCCAACGCATGAGGGTGAAAAGTGAAAGTAAACGTGAATTTGGACCTGAATTTGAAGCCATCTAGCTCTGACTTTGAAGCCAATGCTCTTTCTATTGATGTATAGTTTAAGGCTCATAACAATACTTTAGATATGGAGTACTTATTATCCCCATATTTAATGAGGAAAAAGAGTCAGAGGGTAAGAAATATGTCAGCCTAAATATTCTTGTGTACTTTAAAATATACCCTTCACATGCTGGGTAGAGTGTTCTATGGATATTCAATAGATATTCAACAGAACTTAACAGAATTCATTGGAATTCCTTTCTTTGCTCTTCATTCCATTCTGTGTCTCCAAATTTCCATCTAGCAATATATACAAATAAATAGTAATATAATATAAATATGAATAAAACTTATCTTCACCTGAAAAATTACCTTCTATTTAGTTGAAGAGAGAGTTAAATAATAAACTACTAAATGGCAAAGATTAGAATCAGTGGGAATAGGAAGAGCAAGTGTGGACAGAACAAACTGTAATGCTAACATTCTGGTGGATGCTCATTTAAAATCTTATCTCAGACTCTTGCCTCAACTGAGAGCTTGAGGACCAGCCAGTAATCATTTAAATTTTTATTTTTACTTTATTTTACTTTACAATACTGTATTGGTTTTGCCATACATTGACATGAATCCATCACATGTGTAATGCGTTCCCAATCATGAACCCCCCTCCCACCTCCCTCCCCATAACATCTCTCTGGGTCATCACCATGCACCAAACCCAAGCATGCTGTTTCCTGCGTCAGACATAGACTGGCGATTCGTTTCTTACATGATAGTATACATGTTACAATGCCATTCTCCCAAATCATCCCACCCTCTCCCTCTCCCTCTGAGTCCGAAAGTCCGTTATACACATCTGTGTCTTTTTGCTGTCTCGCATACAGGGTCATCATTGCCATCTTTCTAAATTCCATATATATGTGTCAGTATACTGTATTGGTGTTTTTCTTTCTGGCTTACTTCACTCTGTATAATCGGCTCCAGTTTCATCCAACTCATCAGAACTGATTCAAATGTATTCTTTTTAACGGCTGAGTAATACTCCATTGTGTATATGTACCACAGCTTTCTTATCCATTCATCTGCTCCAGTAATCATTTAAAACTGGCAGAAATGATGATTTTTAAATGAATGGTCCTAGGCCAATGAATATCCACAAGGAAAAGTGCGAAAATGACTTCCATGTCATACCATACAGAAAAAGTTATTCCAGAAAGATCGTACAATTCAATATAAAAGGGAAAATAGTATGAAAGAATAGTTTCAATTATTTGAGGATAGGAAAGGTATTTTTAGGGCATAAAATGTGTGAAACAGTTATAAAGATTAACAAATTTGACTATATAAAAATTAAGATATATTGTTTATCAAAAGACACCCTTAATAAAAGGAAAAAGTAAACTGCATATGAGAAGACATAAATAAGTGATGAATGACCATATATAAACATATAAATAACTTCTAGAAAGATACTCAATAGAAAATTGAAAATAATAAATCAGCTCTTCAAAAAGAAGGCATCCAAATGATCATAACATTTGAAAAAGATCTAACAGCATAAATCATAAGATAAATCAAGTTAACACCACTAGCATATTGTAGCACACACCTATTACAATGGCCTAAATGTGGCTCAGACAGTAAAGCATCTGCCTACAATGTGGGAGACCAGGGTTCGAACCCTGTGTCGGGAAGATCTGGAGAAGGAAACAGCAACCCACTCCAGTATTCTTGCTTGGAAAATCCCATGGACGGAGGAGCCTGGTAGGCTACAGTCCATGGGGTCGCAAAGAGTCAGACATGACTGAGCGACTTCACTTCACTTCAAATGGACAATACTGACAAATGGAAAGGTAGACTAAGACAGGGAGCTACTAGAATTCTCAGAGTCCCTGAGTAAATCTAGTGCAACCACTCAGGTAGGCTTGGTATTGACATTGGTGGCACCAGAAGTCTCCTAGTACTTATGCCCTGTGTAGTCCCCTCCAGATTAAGTTCATGTTTAGCCATGTGACTTGACAATGATATGTCAGCAAACATGACCCAGGGGTGAGAAGTATTCCTGCAACTTTCACTTCCTATTAATATAAGTGAAATTGAATGTGAAAGTAGGACAGGGCTGAAATAGGATTAATGCTGAGAAATCACCTGTTGCTTCTCCAGACCAGTGAAATCTGTCACTTATATCAGGCACCAAGAACTAATTCCAGAAACAGTTTAGTCTTCCTGTGAATTATATGTAATGAGAGAGTGTGCTTATAAACTGGAAAAAGTTCATTTCCCTATCCCCTTTTCAGAGGTTCTCTTTTCTTCAGAAACTAACAGATAGTTTCTTTTCTCTAAACTTCTAAATGTAGATAAAAGTCTAGGGTCAAAATAAAATCACTGGCAGCTTTACCACTCAGAGAAGTCTCCAAGTGTCTAGGCTTCACCCCTATTGAAAAATGACCACCCAGAAAGCTAAAGCTTCAGGCTCCCTAACACTTTGGGAGTTTAACCTAGGTTCAGTCTTAGCTAAAGCTATTTCTACTTATGGAGATAAGAAAAGTTTTATATTATTCTTTCAGATGAGAGAAATTAACTGGTTGCTACCTCAATTGTCCAGCGAGATTAGAGTGAACTCTGTAAAGGAAGGCATGGGAAGTTCTGGATGTCATCGCAAATGGTGCTGCCCCGTACTCACTGGAAAACGGGATACTGTTGACCCAGGGAAACATGTCACATACCAACTAAAACAGTGCAAAAGAATCTTACCTGTTCGGCTGTAGGAAAAGTGTAACATTTCATGCTACTTACTAGTCACTTTCAGTCTACTTATATGCATGTACTTAATTCTTTTTACCCTAAAATGAGACAGTCTTCTTTCCTTTGTCCCATTTCCGTAGTGTAGTGGTTATCAGGTTCACCTCACTTTCATAAATTTTTAAATGTGAATCCAAACAGAAGATTTCAATGGTAAATTAAGTGGAAGATTTTGTTCATGAGGGTGATTGTATGTTGATAAGTCACTGTCATATCAATATTTTTAATGAGCCTCTTTGATAACACTTCTCCAATTTTCAAAAGGAAACAGATTTTATCTCATATATCTCACTGTTGACATAAATGGCCAGGGTTTTTTGTGACTGGCCAAAAAATCACCAGATGCATTAGGATCATCTTTCTCTTTGCTGATGTTAACTGTGTTAACTAGGCACACAGTTACATTGTGGGGATTTTGACATTCCTCCTTCTGAACTCAAAATAACCTGATGAAAACTCTTCATCTGTTTAGACTGGAAATTCTAATTCATCCCATCTCTTCCCTTGCAGGCAAGGCGACATGGCCTCAGAGGCCCACATGTCAGGCCCAGAGTGCCTAATTGAGAACATTGATGGGTGACTGCTGGTTAATCCAGAAGCTCTGAAGATCCTGTCTGCCATCAGGCAGCCTGTTGTGGTGGTGGCTATCGTGGGCCTCTACCACACAGGCAAGTCCTACCTGATGAACAAGCTGACTGGGAAGAAAAAGGGTGAGTGACATGGGCAGAGCCCAGCCAAGTACCTTCTGTCCACCCACACTCCCAGCGTGAAGCACAGTGATGTGAGGAGAGGATGTGAGAGACCTGGGAGGGATATTGAAAGCTACCTTTCAGTCCACAGCTATGTTCTTATCGTCACTACGACCTGTATCAGATCACAGCTCTTTGCACTTTGTCTTAGTTTCTTTTTCAAAATCACAATTTTTTCCTTTCCTAGAAAGACAGATGTGATAATAAAAAATAAGTAATGTATGTAATAATAAACCACAAGACATTTACAAAAATATTCATGTAGTGGGAGCATTTCTATTGATCTTTAAGATTTAAAACATTTTAAATCTGTATCGGTGATTCTTATTTCTTTTCTTATTTTTAACTGTTGTTAAGTTATACATGGGCTTCCCCAATGGCTCAGCAGGTAAAGAATCCGCCTGCAATGCAGAGATGCCGGAGACCCAGGTCTGATCCCTGGGTAGGGAAGACGCCTGGAGGAGGGCATGGTAACCCATTCCAGTATCCTTGCTGGGAAAATCTCATGGTCAGGGGAACCTGGTGGGTTATGGTCCATGGAGTTGCAAAGAGTCAGACACAGCCGAAACGACTGCGCATGCCCTCATGCAGGATACACATACATAAAATTTACCACAAAATTTACCATTGTAACATTTTTAAAAATTCTGTGGTATTAAGTAAATTCACACTGTTGTGTAAACATCACTAACATCCATCTCCATAAATTTCCCCCAACAGGAATTCTATACTCTAATAAACAAAATGCCCCAGGCTTTGACAACCACAATTCTATATTATCTATAAATTTGACCAGTCTTGGAATCTCATGTAAAGAAGCATATATTATTTGTCCTTTAGTGATAGGTTTATTTCGCTGAGTGTGATGTCTTCAAGGTCCAACAATGTTGTACCATGTATCAAATTCTCTTCCTTTTTAAGGCTGAGTAATTGTATGTGATACCTGTTTGCTTATCCAGTCATCCAGTTTATGGACATTTGGACTGTTTTCTCATTTTGGCTACTGTGAATAATGTTACTAAGAGCATGGGTGTTCAAATATCTGTTCTATCCCTGCTTTCACTTCTTTTGGGTATACACCAAGAAGTGGAATTGCTGGATCATATGATAATTCTATGCTAAGCTCTTTAAAGAAATCACCATATTATTTTCCACAGAAACTCTACCATTTTACATTCCCACCAGAAACACACAGTGGTTCTAATTTCTGCACTTTTTTGCCAACATTTGCTATAGTTTTTTTGATAATGGCCATCCTAATTGGTATGAAGTAGTATCTCATTGTGGTTTTTTAAAGTAAAATAGTTTTTAATATTATCAAATTCATTCAGTGTCAAATTTTCCAACTTCATTATAAATATCAATTAATTTTCAGGATTCACATAAGCTGTATGCTATGTTTTGTTGCCCTTCTTTTGAAGCACAGTTGATTTACAATATTGTGTTAGTTTTAAGCATACAGCAACGTGATTCGGCTATATACACATATATATTTTTTCAGGTTATTTCCATTGCAGGTTGTTTTAATACATTGCGGTTTTGCTTAGTACTTCCCTAATGACTAGTAATGTTGAGGATCTTTTCATGTGTTCATTGGTCTTTTGAACAATTTCTCAGGAGAAATGTCTATCAAGTCATTTGCTCATTTTTTAATTGGGTTAACCTTTAATTTATTTGTGTTAAATTGTAAGACATTTATATATTCTGCATATGAATCTTTTATCAGATTTATGACTAGCAAATATTTCCTCCCAATTTGTGTGTTATCTATTGAACTCTCAATAGTGTCCTTTGATCGGAGAAGGCAATGGCACCCCACTCCAGTACTCTTGCCTGGAAAATCCCATGGGCGGAGGAGCCTGGCGGACTGCAATCCATGGGGTCGCTAAGAGTCGAACACGACTGAGCGACTTCACTTTCACTTGTCACTTTCATGCATTGGAGAAGAAAATGGCAACCCACTCCAGTGCTCTTGCCTGGAGAATCCCAAGGATGGGGGAGCCTGGTGGGCTGCCATCTATGAGGTCGCACAGAGTCGAACACGACTGAAGCGACTTAGCAGCAGCAGCAGCAGCAGCAATGTCCTTTGATACATAAGTGTTTTAATTTGGATGAAGTCCAACTTATATATTTTTATTGTTATTTATATTTTTGGTATTATTTCCAAGAAATCTTTGCTAAATGCAATATTGTGAAGTTTTTCTTCTGTATTTTCTTCTACAACCTTCATAGATTTATTAATAGCTCTTAAGGTCTTTGATCCATTTGGGTTAAATTTTGTAGAAGGAAAGCTTTCTCTCCTTCATTGTTGAATATTATGTTGGCTGTGTTTTTTTTATATGACTACTATTATGTTGAGATTCCCCTTAAATTTCTAGCTTGTTGATTGTTTTCCTCATGAAAAGGTTTTGCATCTTTTTAAGTATTTGATATTCTAATTTCCCTGTTTCTCTGACTGTACGTAAGATTAATACTTGTTGTGGTTTCAGTTCTCCTAAACTTGATTTTGTTAACTTGCATCCCAACTTCCAGAACCACCTGATATTAGAATTCCACCCTCTCTTTTCCCCATGCCCCCTTGCAGGCTTCTCTCTGGGCTCCACACTGCATTCTCACATGAAGGGCATCTGGATGTGGTATGTGCCTCATCCCAAGAAGCCAGACCGTACTCTAGTTCTGCTTGATACCAAGGGCCTGGGGGATGTGGAGAAGGTAAGGAATGAGGTTCCAGTTTGGACTAAGCCCTCATGTCTGAATGTCCTCTACACTTTTAATTTTCCTTTAAATAAGACCTTTGTTTAACCATGTTTTTTCATTTCTGTTTATATGCTATGAAATCAAGTTAGGAACCAGGGGTTAGGAAAATATTCATAAGGCAGAATCCTAGAGGAAGAGCATAGTGGTCAGTAGACAGTGTCTTAATTAATAAAAAGCTATAAACTAAGCCAGTTAACACAGATGCATAAAGGGAGTACAGATAAACTCTAAGTGATGAATTTTATCCTGCAAAGAACTTTAGTTAAGGATTTAGGTTCCAAAGCCCCATATCCTTAGCTTTAAGTTTAAAGTCTGTCAGTAACTCAGTGACTTTTGTAAATTATTTGACCTTTTTAACCTCACCTTTCTGATCCATAAAACAGGTGTATTAGATCTACATTTGCCTCATAGTATTGTCTGGAATATTTATAAGATAAGAAGTGGGAAGTGTTAGGTGAACAACAATATCCAACTGAGATAGAAACAAGTATTAGTACCCTAATATTAAGACAATTTTTCTGTAAAAATAAAGAGAAAAATTAAATTTAAATTACATTTAAGACCTTTGACTGTCCACCCACAATGACTATTTGCTTTCCAATTATCTACCAATGATCATAAGAGGGTCTAGTGAGAATCAGGGTGAAACAAAACACATCAGAAAACAATTCAGTCAATTTTGCTTGGATTTGGTTTTCTTTGTCACCAGTCTTGAAAGAAAGAAAAAAAAAAAAAACTCTAGTTAAATGAGCATCCTTTTACTACTGCTGATCAGGAAAGTGCCATAAGAATGAAACAATCCTGGTAAAATATGTTCTGATTTCCAGGGTGACAACCAGAATGACTCCTGGATCTTCGCCCTAGCAATACTCTTGAGCAGCACTTTCGTGTACAATAGTATGGGAACTATCAACCAGCAGGCCATGGACCAACTGCAGTATCCTTTTGGGATCCAAACCACATCAAAGTCAGAGGGGAGACCAAACTTTAAAAAACAGCTGACTACCTATGAATCCTGGTGAAACAAACACAAGAAATATAAAAAAGAATTCAATGGCAAGGGGAAAATCCTATAACCTACTGAAGAACTGATACTTGGGATCCTTGGGTTAAGAACAAAGGAGAAACAAAAGTTTTGTATGTGGAACTAATATAGGATTGGGGAGGGGTTACTGTTCATTCATGCCAGTTTTCCTTATTTTGCTACTCAGCTATGTGACGGAGCTGACAGATAGAATCAGGGCAAGATCCTCACCTGATGTGGATGGGGTTGAGGATTCAGCTGACTTTGTGAGCTTCTTTCCAGACTTTGTATGGACACTGAGGGATTTCTCCCTAGACTTGAAGGCAGATGGACAGTCCATCACAGCAGACGAGTACCTGGAGAATTCACTCAAGCTTAGGAAAGGTAAAGGGGACTTAGAATTGGTAAACAGATGACAAAACACTAAGAACTATTGTTCCTTAGTTTTCTGTCAACAGTCGTCTTCTACTTATAGTTTGTATTTCTTCTCAAGGGGTGATTACTAAGAAGTAATGCTTGTTTCAGTTCAGCTCAGTCGCTAGGTCCGTCCAACTCTTTGCGACCCCATGAATCACAGCACGCCAGGACTCCCTGTCCATCATCAACTCCCGGAGTTCACCCAGACTCACGTCCATCGAGTCAGTGATGCCATCCAGCCATCTCATCCTTGGTCATCCCTTTCTCCTCCTGCCCCTAATCCCTCCCAGCATCAAAGTCTTTTCCAATGAGTCAACTCTTCGCATGAGGTGGCCAAAGTACTGGAGCTTCAGCTTTAGCATCATTCCTTCCAAAGAAATCCGAGGGCTGACCTCCTTCAGAGTGGACTGGTTGTCTTCTCCAACACCACAGTCCAAAAGCATCAATTCTCCGGCACTCAACCTTCTTCACAATCCAACTCTCACATCCATACATGACTACTGGAAAAACCATAGCTTTGACTAGACAGACCTTAGCTGGCAAAGTAATGTCTCTGCTTTTGAATATGCTATCTATCTGAATAATAGATTTGGCTTTAGATTATTTTTCTCCCTCTTCTATGAATACATTTCTTTTTCTTTCACCTTTCCCTGTGCTGTGATTAGATTGATATCTCCATGCTTAGGGCTTGTGGTGCTGTAATTAGCCAAAGAGTAGGAGTAGAATGGTCATTTATTTGAAGAAAAGAAATTCAAGCATGATCCATGCACAGTTCAGGGCTGGTAAAGAATTGCCACAGGCAAATATTGTCCAATCTAGCCTGCCAGTTGGTTTTGTAAATATGATTTTATTGAAACAATGTCACACCCAATCATGTATAGTTTCTCTATGACGGTTTTAGGCTACAATAGGAGACTTAAGTACTCAGAAAAGAGACCATCTGGCTTGCAAAGTCTAAAATATTTACTGTTTGACCATTTACAGGAAATGTTTGCAAGACCCTACATTGGGCAAATTCCTTTTTTCTTCCTCCAGGTACCAGCCCAAAAGATAAAACTTTTAATCTGCCTCGACTCTGTATCTGAAAGTTCTTCCCAAAGAAGAAATGCTTCATCTTTGATCGGCCCACTGATAGGAAGAAATTGGGCCAGCTTGAGGAACTGTGTGACGATGAGCTGGACTCTGAATTTGTGCAACAAGCTGCAGTCCTCTGTTCCTACATCTTTAGCAATTCCAAAACTAAAACTCTCTCAGGAGGCATCAAGGTGGATGGCCCTCGTGAGTCCTCTTCCCAGTCTTCACTCTCACTGTTAAGACTAGAGGATGGTGTGATAACATCCATGTAGCTTCAACTTTGAAAAGTGCACATCTACTGCTATTACTGTGATAAATTCTAGGTGGCACCAACACTTCTGATGGGTTTTATTAGCCAGACTTCATAGTTGAGAAAAGACACAAAAGGCAACGAATAAAAGCTTTAAGAGCTGACAATTGTCCTAGTAAACTGGACCTGCCCTGTCCAACATGGCTGTCCCTAGACAGGTATGCGTATCCAAATTTAAATGTAGCTAATAAAAAATATAGAAATTTAACATTCTGATCACAGAGCTATGTCTTAAGGGCGCATACCTACATGAGGCTAGTGGCTGTCACCCTGGACAGCACACACAGCATACTTCCAACATCACAGAAATTTCTCCTGTAATGCTCTGCTAGAATAAGCAAAATGGAGGACTCATGTTGATTTGCTCCACAAATATTAATCAAATGTTTTCCATGGGTTTACCAGGGTTGATAATACAGACATAAATTAGAGAGAGATGGTTTCTGACCTAACAGTACCTGCAGATGAAGTAAATCTACTCAATAAACACAAAAGTTTCTCAACCATTGATGTATATATACCACCTGAGGATCTTGCCAAAGAGGAGGGTCCTAAGTCAGTCAAACTGGGGCAGAGGCTGACAGTCTGCATTTTTAGTAAGTTTTCAGGTGATGCTGTAAAATAAATGGTTGGTTATAAACAACATTAGAATTAGACAGAATAGAAAGTTTCCTCACTCTGCCTGCTGTAAACATGATCATTGTTCTCTGTCGTAGGTTTAGAGACCCTGGTGCAAACCTATGTCAATGCCATCAACAGTGGGGATCTGCCCTGCATGGAGAATGCAGTCCTGGCCTTGGCTGAAATAGAGAACTCAGCCGCAGTACAAAAGGCCATTCTAGGGCCAGCAGATGAGCCAGAAGCTCCAGCTGCCCTCGGAAACCCTCCAGGAACTTCTGGACCTGCACAGGGCCAGTGAGAAAGAGGCCATTGAAGTCTTCATGAAGAATTCCTTCAAAGACATAGACCAATTAGTTCAAAAAGAATTAGCAGTAATTTTTTTCTCAAGTTTATACATGTTAGGCTCTTGGAAAGTAAAGTATTACTAGAAAATGAAATAGGTGTTTATTTTGTGAAAAGCAATTTTTCTAGACCAACATTATTTGTTATCATAAGAGGAACCAATTTTATTTATGATATACTTTATTATGAGGCATTGAAACTTTTTTCTTTCATGAATAAACTAAAAATCTTCCCTATAATTTCATTACATGCATACAGGTAATAATCAGAGCTTCTAATCAAATCACAGACTCATTTTTATCAGACTGATTGGATATTTTGGCCAAAAGCAAAGAATATTTTATTCTTAGTTATCATGAGCAGGTTTATATTGAGCTACATTTATTTCACATGTAATCATTTGTCTAGTTGGAAAATTAGGAGTTTTCTCTAAAGGTGAAGCATGTAGCTAGTAATCTCTGCTCCAAAGTTTACCCTCATGGAGAAAGAGGCCTCTGTAGAAAGTCAGGATCAGGAGGAAGGATATGATTTTGGTGCATTTCTGTGAGTTCTTCTATTGGTCACAGACATTTTTTACTTTGATTTTTTTGAGAAGGTTTTCCAGAAATTTGGAGGTCAAGATAGCCTCTTTTAATTCTTCTGTTTATTAATACTTACATTTTACATTAAAGGCCCAGCTAGATAAAAAGCGAGATGACTTTTGTAACCAGAATCTTAAAGCATCAGAAGATCATTGCTCTGCTTTACTGAAGGATATTTTCAGTCCTCTAGAAGAGGATATGAAACAGGGGATTTATTTGAAGCCAAGTGGCTATCGCCTCTTCATTGAGAAGATGCAAGAGCTGAAGAAGAAGTATTTTCAGGAGCCCAGAAAGGGTATACAGGTAACCAAGTTTGATTCTGGGAAGCTCCTTGAGGTGACAGTGTGATGACGTGTGTTGTACACAGATGGGCAATTACAGGACCAACGTCATTCAGGCTCTCATTCTATAAACACGTACAGGGAGCCTGTTACACCAGGTATAACCAATGTGCTCATCCAAGAGCATACCCTAAGTTAACAATTGAGTTATCAACTGGATTACCAGATGTATCCAAAATTTCAAATAATGTCATCATGTATCTCTCCGCCTGTGGCTGCCCCCAGCCCTACACTTCCCTACCTCCCATTCTCCCTCTACCCACTTTATTCAGATCTACTTTCTCGATGATGCCTTCATTCTCCAACAAGCTCACCCCATAAGGGACCACAGCACCAACAGCTCCAAAATCAGAGCCCTCAGTTTACAAGCACAGAGAATCACTGTTTACATGTATGTCAACCTCTTAAAAAGGATTCTGCTCAGGAGGGCGCCTTGCTTGGCCAGTCTGGAGCATGTGCTCAGTCCAGTGACAGGGAGTCTGATCACCAGGCACACCAGGGCCAAGAGGAGCAGTTCCTAGAGGGAAAGGTGGAAAACATGAATAAGTGTTTATAGTCATTTCCTGCTACTGACCCCATTTTGTCTTGGTCCTAGGCTGAGAAGATTCTTCAGGAATACTTGAAGTCCAAGGAGTCTGTGACTGATGTAATTCTACAGACAGACCAGACACTCTCAGAGAAGGAAAAGTCGATTGAAGGTGAGGAGCAAGTCAAGAGACTAGACAGCCTCGAAAGCTCTTTAAAGTTCTAACTAATTCAGCTAGGTGAACCGAGGAGCCTTAAACTATAGCAACATGAGAAAAGATGTCTCTTATTTGCTAATATCTTTTCTGAGTATGGCGTATGCAGCAGGTAGCAACAGTGATAGGGAATTGTACATGGAAGAAAGAAGCAACTTGGTCTCCACATACATTTTTCTTTTTCCTCTTCCTCCTGACAGTGTAACGTGTGAAAGCTGAATCTGCACGGGCTGCAGCAACAATGCTGGAGGAAATGCAAATGAAGAACCAGCAGATGATGGAAGAGAAAGAAAAGAGCCATCAGGAACTTATGAAACAACTGACTGAGAAGATGGAGAGGGAGAGGGCCCAGTTACTGGGAGAGCAGGAGAGAGCTCTTGCTCTCAAACTGCAGGTATTTAAGTGCAACACCGTGAGGTTCCTGTTATTCTGTTTTCCTGCCACACTCCCTGGTCACAAATGTGGCCCTGCAGTGAGAACATGAAGCCCAGAAGAAGGACCTTGAATGCTTACTTGTCCTTTTCAATCCCTGTTTGTCTGCCTGAACTGGTCCCTGCAGTGTCCTGTTACTAAAAGACTTTACTTGCAGTTATGTCGCACCTAGTCTTTTATCACTGTATCTGTGAATCATGGTAGCTGTTATCTGCTAGGCATTGAAAAAAAGGGTCTTATCCATATCAAAGCAAGAGCAGTCATGTCCCTAATATAGGATATGAAAGAGAGTTTCACACAAGACTAAATAACTTTTATAGTGTCACAATGCTTGGGAAGATATCTGAACTGTCTTCACCACTTAGAGGGATCCATGATTTCTTTTTTTTTTTTTTTAATGTCACAACTGGTATGACCTTTAGCTATAAGAAATCCTTCATAAGCAGAAGGACTCCTTAACTCACACCACTGTGTCTATCTGTTACTCCTACTGGTTTCCTATGCCTTGCTCCTAGTATGTGTTGAACTGTGCAGAAATCCAGTATGGTCAAGTCTGGGACCCTGATTCCCTCACCTATATTTTGGTCTTCCTGACACCAAGTTGTGGAAGCTTAGACCAAATTTCCTGATCTAAGATTCAGACAATATATCATTTTGGAAATCCTTCTATTTCTGTGTTATGTGTATATGCATGTGTATTAAAAAACTAAAAATACGTAGATAAGACTCAAAGCCGAACATTTCATTAGCTTGTCCACAAAGGTTGTATACAAATAATGGGAGAAAAAATTAAGACTGCTAATCAAGATTTATCAATATATCAGGATGAGCTTATGTCAGGAGATATAAGTCAAAAATCTTTCTTAACTCAAGGAGACTCAAGAAAAGCAATCACAGAAATAGAAGACTTAAGAGAAAGTATAATGAAAATTAATGATAGAGAAAATTTCAAGAAGAAATTAAATATTTTTAAGTAACATGGAAACTTACATTACCATATTTAAAATAGATAGCCAAAGGGAATTTTCTGTATGGCTCAGGAAACTCAAACGGGGGCTCTGTATCAACCTAGAGGGGTGAGACAGGGAGGGAGATGGAAGGGAGTTTCAAAAGGGAGGGGATGCTGAAAATTCTCCAAGCCAGGCTTCAGCAATACATGAACTGTGAACTTCCTGATGTTCAAGCTGGGTTTAGAAAAGGCAGAGGAACCAGAGATCAAATTGCCAACATCCGCTGGATCATGGAAAAAGCAACAGAGTTCCAGAAAAACATTTATTTCTGCTTTATTGACTATGCCAAAGCCTTTGACTGTGTGGATCACAATAAACTGTGGAAAATTCTGAAAGAGATGGAAACACCAGACCACCTAACCTGCCTCTTGGGAAATCTGTATGCAGGTCAGGAAGCAACAGTTAGAACTGGACATGGAACAACAGACTGGTTCCAAATAGGAGAAGGAGTATGTCATGGCTGTATATTGTCACCCTGCTTATTTAACTTCTATGCAGAGTACATCATGAGAAGTGCTGGACTGGAAGAAACACAAGCTGAAATCAAGATAAATACAAGCTGGAATCAAGATTGCGGGGAGAAATATCAATTACCTCAGATATGCAGATGACATCACTCTTAAGGTAGAAAGTGAAGAGGACTAAAAAGCCTCTTGATGAAAGTGAAAATGGAGAGTGAAAAAGTTGTCTTAAAGCTCAACATTCAGAAAACGAAGATCATGGCATCTGGTCCCATCACTTCATGGTAAATAGATGAGGAAACAGTGGAAACAGTGTCAGACTTTATTTTTTTGGGCTCCAAAATCACTGCAGATGGTGATTGCAGCCATGAAATTAAAAGATGCTTACTCCTCGGAAGAAAAGTTATGACCAACCTAGATAATATATTCAAAAGCAGAGACATTATTTTGCCGACTAAGGTACATCTAGTCAAGGCTATGGTTTTTCCTGTGGTCATGTATGGATGTGAGAGTTGGACTGTGAAGAAGGCTGAGCACTGAAGAACGGATGCTTTTGAACTGTGGTGCTGACGAAGACTCTTGAGAGTCCCTTGGACTGCAAGGAGATCCAACCAGTCCATTCTGAAGGAGATCAACCCTGGGATTTCTTTGGAAGGAATGATGCTAAAGCTGAAACTCCAGTACTTTGGCCACCTCATGTGAAGAGTTGATTCATTGGAAAAGACTTTGACGCTGGGAGGGATTGGGGGCAGGAGGAGAAGGGGACAACAGAGGATGAGATGGCTGGATGGCATCACAGACTCAATGGACGTGAGTCTGAGTGAACTCCAGGAGATGGTGATGGACAGGGAGGCCTGGCATGCTGTGATTCATGGGGTTGCAAAAAGTCAGATACGACTGAGCAACTGAAGTGAACTGATGGCTGATTCATGTTGAGATTGGACAGAAAATGGCAAAATTCTGTAAAGCAATTATCCTCAATAAAAAATAAATAAATGAAAAGTAAAAAAAAAAAAAACTCCTTGAATGTGGAAACTAGATAGTAGAGATTTACTTAATGATATACACTATTCAATTTCCATTTGTATTTTTTTTAGAAACAGTCCTGACTACTACAGGAAGGATTCCAAGAAGAGAACAGATGACTTCATAATGAAATACAGAATCTCCAGAAGAAGATGAATAAACCAAAGAAGGAATGCGTCCTGGGCTAAAGAATTAAAGAGTAGAACTTTCCCGGTCAGTCTTATCCAAGGCATTACTCAAGAAGTTTAAAACTAAGAAAAGCATCACCATACTTTATAATATTTAGGTTTCACATTTTTACTACACTAAAATTTGCAAAGACATGCAATTCTATAATTGAAGTCATGTGCATCTTCCTCACGATATTGTAAACTGTGTAGCAAGACGCACTTTACCACTCTGTCAGCACAGGAAGTATCGTAAGCTGGTACCACCCAGGAACTTCTTCTTCCAGATGACCACTAGTTAGACAAGTGGATACTGAGCAAAGTCTTAGGTCAAGGTCTTGGGACATAGTTGGTCATGAGTTTGACCAAATGCACAAGAGGTTGGGAAGAACCATTCTAGCTTCTAGTAAAGGCAGTATATGGTGTCCCATTGTTTCAAGACTGCACCGTCTGTGAGTAGTGATGTGACTCCTGGATACCTGGAATGGGCGGTGCTTACTGGTGAATCCCAAGCTGAGGCAAATCACCTTGTATAGTGATCTAGAAGGTCTACAGGATTTCCACAGGAAGATGGAAGGAACCATTAGCATGATTATAACCTGGATCATGAATAAAGGGGCTAAAAAAGGAAACTTCCCTTCTTGTTCATTTCGCCCAGATTTTAATTTTAATTACTTTAATTAATAACTTTAATGGGACACTTTAGAACTTTAAGTGACACTAGACTAAACATAGTGACAGGATGACAATTATACATTGTCTTTGTAGCCATTTAAAACTTGCAAAGATGAGCTTGAAATGATGACAGATAATGTGTTAGAAAACTGAGCTAAATTAATTATTAAATTGTTCATTACCCTGAAGTTTAGGCTACTGTTTCCCAATTCTTGAGTCACATCCCCCAAGAGAATATGGGTTGTTTTTGACTTTTTTTGATCAGTAAAATAATACTCTTGGTATTATTTAGGACTTTATCACAACTGTCTAAAGCCCTAGGTAAGTGCTTAAAACTTCTTAGTCAGTTCAGTTCAGTCGCTCAGTTGTGTCTGACTCTTTGCGACCCCATGAATCGCAGCACACCAGACCTCCCTGTCCATCACCAACTCCGGGAGTTCACTCAGACTCGCGTCTATCGAGTCAGTGATGCCATCCAGCCATCTCATCCTTGGTCGTCCCCTTCTCCTGACCCCAATCCCTCCCAGCATCAAAGTCTTTTCCAACGAGTCAACTCTTTGCATGAGGTGGCCAAAGTACTGGAGTTTCAGCTTTAGCATCATTCCTTCAAAATAAATCCCAGGGTTGATCTCTTTCAGAATGGACTGGATGGATATTATTTCAGTTTGGAAGTAAAACTATAAAATGTTGAACTTTACGTTTCTGATTTTTTTATAGTTTTTCACCAAAAAAGTATAATGTTTTAGTTTATATAGCCATGATTGGCTAATGTTTTTCAAAATCTGGGATAGTAACTATTCATGAGTATGTCCTCAACTCTGCCATAAAGCAACCACAGATGATACACAAATGAATGGTATGCCTGTTTTCCAAGAAACCATTGTTTTAAAATACAGCTGGCAACCAGAAGCCATAATTTGCAGACTCTTGCTTTATATAATAGAAACATTCATCCAAGTTTTTCACATCTGCTTTATGTTCCTTGCATTTGTAAGGAATATAGGGATTACATCGCATATGTTAGTATTGTGAAAAAGATTATACAGTGTTTCAAAATATTACATGATGAGAGAAAAGCAGGGAAGCAGCTAATGCCACTGAATCTACATTAATAAACCTGCTTGTTCTGGTTGCCTTGGGACCCTTTTTTCCATAGACTCTTTCCTTCGTTTCCCATCTGCATGGAGAATGCCTCCTTTCACAGTTAGGCAAGTGCTGATAAGTAGTAGTTTTTTACTCAAACTGCAGTTTCATAAGGGACCACGTGAGACTCAAGCATATTAAGTGGAGTATTTATGTAAATTCACTCTGTAGTTCCCATACTGCACTGCAACAAAGGAGTAAACCAAATACATTTTTATTAGTTAAACTTCATTGTAGAAAAGAGTAGCTCTGCATTCAAAACCTAGTAGTGGTTTCTTTGTTAATCATTTAAAAATAAGAAAATTAAAGCTAAACAAAAGTAACTCCCTTTCTAGTTTTGTAACATGAGTTTCTATACCAGATTATAAGCTATACCATTAAATAAACTAAACTCCATAATTGCAGAATTAATGTAACCTTTATTAACCTATGGGCTTCCCTGGTGGCTCAGAGGTTAAAGCGTCTGCCTGGAATGAGGGAGAACCAGGTTCGATCCCTGGGTTGGGAAGATCCCCTGGAGAAGGAAATGGCAATCCACTCCAGTACTCTTGCTTGGAAAATCCCATGGAAGGAGGAGCCTGGTAGGATACAGTCCATGGGGTCACAAAGAGTCAGACACGACTGAGCGACTTCACTTCACTTCACTTCTATTAACCTATACATTTTTATCTGCCTCTAGAAGATCAAGCAGGCATTCACAAGCAGAATTTATGAGAAGGCTGAGATGAGAATTCTATGTTCCTATTTGCCATCATGCAGCACTTCCTTTTCCTTATTTGTGTCCATGTTAAGAGATGGCCAATGAAATGGAGAAGCTGGCACCATAGGATGGTGAACACTGAGTCATCACCTGAGTCCAGTTCTGAAACAGCTTTCCAGTAGCATAGCAGTGAAGACTGTCTTGAAACCTCGTTTCAGAAACCATAATGAGGCCATGAATGCCCAGACAAATAGGCAGGATTTGTTAGACAAAAGAACTGTTTCTGTTTTAGTGATGTCACTGTGATGCATAAGGGCTTCCTACGTGGTAAACAACCTGATTCCCTAATGAAGGAGACAAGAGCTCCATCCCTGGCTCAGAAAGATCCCCTGGAGAGGGGCATGGCAACCCATTCCAGTATTCTTGCTGGAAGAATCTCATGGACAGAGGAGCCCGGCGGGCTACACAGTCTACAGGGTCACACAGAGTCGGACACAACTGAAGCGACTTAGAATGCACGCACACACACATGATGCATCAAATGAAAGACTGAGAAAGCAAAGGACATACGGTGGAGGCTTGAGAACACTAACATGTTGGGGGTGAGCAGAGAAACCATATAGGTTTCTCAAGAGGCAGGTCAGGTGGTCTAGTATTCCCATCTCTCAGTGAAATTAGATGAACAGTGTTTTCTTTTTTAAAAAAAACTTTACAACATGTATGAAGTAAACATAATTTTCTATTTCAACATTGCCATTATTTCATCTTTTGACATTAGTCCACTCAGAGTCTGAAAGGACTTTGGGAATTCTGTTAGTTTTCTTTAGCTGCAGTTTATTTATCTCTAAATTGATTTAGCTAATCTCTAGTATTTGTTTGTACTTTTCCAATTTATGATATTAAAATCAATGCAGATTTTCAATCACTTAGCTCTAATTTGGCAATAAAAATATTTACTCAATATGTACCTCAAAGGGTTGCTACATATATAAGCTATTATAATGAATCTTCCAAGCAATAACTGACATTAAACTGAAAGCTGTATTTCTTTTTTTAAAAACTATTTTAACACTTGGTATATGGTTTTTCCAGTAGTCATGTATGGATGTGAGAGTTGGACTGTGAAGAAGGCTGAGCGCCGAAGAATTGATGCTTTTGAACTGTGGTGTTGGAGAAGACTCTTGAGAGTGCCTTGGACTGCAAGGAGATCCAACCAGTCCATTCTGAAGGAGATCAGCCCCGGGATTTCTTTGGAAGGAATGATGCTAAAGCTGAAACTCCAGTACTTTGGCCACCTCATGCGAAGAGTTGACTCATTGGAAAAGACTCTGATGCTGGGAGGGATTGGGGGCAGGAGGAGAAGGGGACAACTGAGGATGAGATGGCTGGATGGCATCACTGACTTGATGGACGTGAGTCTGAGTGAACTCCAGGAGTTGGTAATGGACATAGAGGCCTGGCATGCTGCGATTCATGGGGTCGCAAAGAGTCAGACACGACTGAGTGACTGAACTGAACTGAACTGAACTGATGTACCCACAAAGATGGACTCTTTAATCTTTTAGTCAGTTTTTAAAAATCAGTACAAGTAAATGAGTAACAAATGTGATTGATTCTATATTGATTCAGTTCAATTTGACAGACATTTAATTGTGTAATTATTATATGCTTATCCCTGCAATAGGTATAGACTGTGACATGGTCCCAGATATTGAAGTGTTTACAATCTTGAAAGGTGAGAGTTTTATAAGAAAAACATGCAAAGGAAATCTGGTGGTGGTTTAGTTGCTAAGTCATGTCCGATACTAATTCAAATAATAATTCGTATATGAATATGTATATGTTAACAAGAATGTATACACATGAATGAGTATATGCATATAAAATTTCAGGTGAAAATTAAGAATGGTAACAAGTATATGGGTAATGGCCATAGGAGGTAGTTATTCTAGCTGTGTTAGTCAGAAAAGGATTCTCTGAGGAGGTAACATATACAAAAGTTGTAAATAAAGGGAGGGGGTAAGCCGTTTGAAGAGGTAGTGGAATAGTGTTGCAGGCAGGAGATTGGCAGGTCGCTGAGGTGAGAACAAGCTTGGTGTGCTCAGGAAACCATGAGATGGCCTGTGTGGCTGCCACGCTGATTAGTGTTTTCAATTGTCTTTATTTGGAATTATTAAAATTGAGCAATGCTATCTTTTGCCAGCAACACCTAAACTCTCATTTTACTGGTACATGTAACCCTGTGAGACACTCATTGTCACTGGATATTTAAAGCAAATTTCTCACTCTTGGCAAACCTATACCTTGAAGGGGGCACATAGTATAAAATATGGTAGAAAGATAGCAGTGCTAACATAATGTTACAAATGTAATATTTGAGTCTGTTTCAGAGCAATAGTTATATTTGGAAAGGTTATAGATGGTTTGAAAAGGAGATGTACTTTCTTCTGGATCTTGAAGGGTGACTCAGATTTCATCAAACAGAGATTAGAGGAAATGTGTTTTAAAGGAAGAGAATGAGCAAATATACAATGGCAATGAATAAGGGCTACACGTTAGCCAGAGTCCAGTGGAGCCAAAAGGCTCATTGAAGATGAACTTGAAACATCAGTTGTGGCCTAGATCATAGACTTTCTTCCAAGGACAGGTAGTCTTTGTAGATTATCAAGCATGCTCAGAATTGTGCTTGCTACATCACTCTGATGGCAGGAAAGCAGGGAGAAAGAACTCACTTGGAGAAAGAACTCATTTAGGCGGCAGTTGCTACAGCTTAGAAGACATGTTATAGTCCCTTCACTGTTGGCTTGAGTGGGAATTTTGCTCCATGAGATCATTCAGGGATGCAGCTCCCTTGCATACTGTTGTTCTCTGCCTATCAAGTCGTTGTATTCATCTGCAAGATCAAAGCTTGACTGCTGCCACATCTGTGACCCAGGAAGTAGGAAGGAAAAAAAGGATTCACGGAGTCCAAGTTCAGAGTTCTCTCGCCCAAACGCAGTAGTGATATACATATGTAACGTAACGTAATGTAATGTGTGTGTGCTCAGTTGTGTCCGACTCTTCGCAGTCCTATGAACTGTAGCCTGCCAGGCTCCTCTGTACATGGAATTTTCAGGCAAGAATACTGGAGTGGGTTGCCATTTCCTTCTCAGGGGATCTTCACGACACAGGTATTGAACCCACATCTCTTGCATCTCTTGAGTCTCTTGCATCGGCATGTGAATTCATTACCACTGCACCACCTGGGAAACGCTGACATACATCTACTTTTGTTTATATGTCATGTGACGCTTAATCACTTGTCCATACCAAGCTGCAAGCGTAGCTAGAAAAATATAGTCTTAGTTGGATTGCATGAACTCATCTTGTGAAATACAATCATACAACATTAAGGGGTGAAAATTTTGTTACAACACTAAAAATATATGCAACAATATATCAGAGACAAATTTCTTTAATGAATCCTGAAACAGTCTTGGCCATTTTGAGAGCTGAACCCAAGCTGGGCTAAGTATAGTGGCCCTGTACTTCCTGAGACACAGATTAATGTAGAAGGAGGGTGGGCACATGACTCAGACCTGAATAATAACAATCCTTTATCTCCTCACTGGATCCAGGAAGTCCTCCTTTCTCTCTTACGTTTTTGGCTTTATTTTTAATATGGCTTATTGAGACTATAAAGATGGGTCTCTAGAGAAGAATAGTCTAAGGAGAGGTAGTTTTTTTTTTTTTTTAATGTAAACAAGATATTTTTAACATTTAATAATGGAGGCAAAAATAAATTCGGATTATTTCTTCCAGATTCCATGATTTTTAAATGTTCCAAAGAATATTTTTTCAAATTACACTTAAAAATTCAGTTATAAGAGTATAATACTGGTAAACGAAATTTTATTAAAATGGCTTATTAAACTGGTAGAATTTAATGGGGCTGCATTTAAGTGATATGAAATTTTTCATATTCTATTAGTGAATTCCAGAAAAAATGGTCTAGCATCTTGTTTTAGAAATTGTGGGGTTCTTTGAAACCTAGGGTACTCAACTATTGGGCCTAATGAAAATATTCAGATAGGAACAATCTCATTATTTAACATCCTGCTACACAAAGTTTGAGAAAAATGAAGAAGCTGACCTCCATCAGGTGCTCACAGAAAATACTAAGTGTAGGGCAGGAGGCATGAGGGAGCTGCCTTGGTGGGGCAGGCAGGCTGGACATTTCATGGTTTGAGGTTACACATCTGTACCTAGAGAAGAGAAATGACTGATATTGTCACCAGGAGACTTGAGCTGAATTTCAGGTAGTTGCAGCCCACCATTGGGATAGAAATAAGATCATAAAGAAATAAAAGACCCATATGAGGCAGGTGTTCAGAGTCTGCTAAAACTGGGAGTGGAACAGCGATACTGAGAAAAACCTTTTGGCATTCCAGGTTTTACATAAAGAACCACATAATTGCAAAACTCCACTGGAGAAATTTGAGGCTTTATTCACTTAAATTAGCTACAGAACAAATAAAACCCGTGTCCACCTGAACTACAACTATACTGAATCATCTTAACAGAAAAGAGATGTACCCATTTCTAAGCATAAATACTATTTCATTCCCAACTACTTTTTACACAGTCACCAGCATTCAGTAAAAAATTATGAGACACAGAAAAAAAAAAATGAAGTAAAAGCTATCCATTGTGAAGACATAAAGCAAGCAGCAGAAACAGAGATAGACCAAGTGCTGGAACCATCAGACAGCCCTTTTAAAATCACTATAATTATTATGTTAAAGGATCTAGTGGGAAGATAAACACAGTAGACAGATGTGAATTTTCAGTGGAGAACTGGAAACTATTAGTGGAGTCAGATAGAAATACTGTAAGTGACAATTAAGGTGTCCTTTATAGCCTTGTGGGCTATAGTCCAGGGGGTCACAAAGAATCAGACACGACTGAGCAACTAACACACACTTTAATGGGTTTAGCAGATGACCAAATGAGTACACAGTGGAGGAAAGAATCAGAGAACTTTAGATAGGTCAATAGAATTTAAACTGAACTGTGAAGTTACTCAAGGAATGAAAGAAATGACTGAGCATCCAGTAGCTCAGTTATCATAAAACAATATCAAAAGATTTGCTATACATGTAATATTAAAAAATCAAAAGGAAAGAGAACCTTCCAAAATTACTGAAATACAGCACACCACAGGTTCAGAAGTTCAGAGGTACCCAAGGATAAATACAAAGAAAAACACAACATAGGCAGAGTAATGAGAGCTAAACAAAAAGATCTTGAAAGCTATCAGAAAAACAGATGCTACATACAGGGAAACAAGGGTAAGAATATGAACAACTTCTTTCTGGAAACTCTGCAAGTTAGGGAGAGTGGAAAAACATTTCTAAAGTACTGAATAAAACAATATTAATTCAGATTTCTTTACTCAGTAAAAAAGTCTCTAATGGATATAAAAATACAGAGATTTCATAGCAAAGCTGATAGAAATATATTTTAATGGACTCAGTGTAACTCCAATGAAAATTTATACTATTGTTGGTAGAATAAGAAAGTGAAGTCACTCAGTCGTGTCCAACTCTTTCTGACGCTATGGACTGTAGCCTACCAGGCTCCTCAGTCCATGGAATTTTCCAGGCAAGAGTACTGGAGTGGGTAGCCTTTCCCTTCTCCAGGGGATCTTCCCAACCCAGGGATGGAACCCGGGTCTCCCGCACTGCAAGCAGATGCTTTACCATCTGAGCCACCAGGGAAGCCCTGGTGGAATAAAGGTGACTTTAAAATTTATATGAAGATTTCTTATTTGTAGGATAGATACAAGAAAGTATCCTTCTAAATATGGCATCACATATTTGTGAATGTGAAAAGGACAAAAGGCTCTCTTCTATCACTCCTTGAGAGGCACTGATGTTCCTTCTGTCCCTTTTCCTTTAACACGGGTTCAGCTGTTCTTTTCTAAGGCTAACTGAGTATATTTCCTTTAAGCCACATCGTCGATGGTGACCGTAAGCACTACTGCAGATACAGCCCTGGAGTCTTGACTGTTCCTCATTTGCCCTAACACCATTCCACAGGAACAGATTTGGTGCCTCTCAATTGAGGCCAATTGGAAATAGTATCTTCACCTCTTGGTCTTAAGATCCAATCTGTGAAATTAAAATAACAGTTATATAATTTGACATCCTTTGTTACTTGTGACATCTATTTCCAAAGGTGAAGATGTATATGAGAAGATTATCATAAATGTGAAAGTGTCCATTATACATTTCTAATGCATTTCAAGGCTACTTCATTTCAGGTTAAGAAATTTTCAAATTTGTGACTTGGGCCTCATGTCAATCAAACTTCACTGTCAAAAGCAATTGATTTGCATCTTGCCTATATGTCATTATTATAGTTCCAGTGCCATCAAAACTAGCATTTGTATTGATAAACAGAGTTAATAGACACAGCATAGTCTATTGCTGTGTCTCACTTAAGAGCAGTAAGTATACTGGAAATCTGACAGTTTGTAATATGCTCTACGTTAGCAGTACCAAGCTTGTAACTTTCGATAAGTGACTTTATTTTACCCAGCCTCATCTTTAAAAAATCTCTATAAGAGAAGTAATAATGAAATCAGTATTGATTTTGAAGATACTGTTCTTTTCAACCAAGACAGTTCCTTGGATATGAAATTGTACATTATCATTTTCCTTTATGAATTGTACAGCTTGCAAAGGCAGTTATAAAGTATTATTAGTAAGTGCTCCAGCAAAATAGGCTGCGGTCTTTGGTACCTTTGAAAGTTCAGTTCAAGTCTGGAAGTAAGCTGAACAGTAAGAACAAGACCCTATCTGATTATGGGAAATTCAGCATAATAAAACTCTGCAAAGAACAGGTAAAAAGACAGATGTTAAAATATTTGCTTTTTTCCTTTAATAATAAATCATATTTTGAGCAACTAAAAAATTTCAAACTCCTATAATGTAACCCAATTGGATAATTCATATAAAACCCCACCAGGGCTTCCCTGGTGGCTCAGAGGCAAAGAATCTGCTTGCAATGCAGGGGACACTGGTTCAACCCCCGAGTCAGAAAGATCACCTGGAGAAGGGAATGACAACCCACTTCGGTATTCTTGCATGGAGAATTCCATGGACAGAGGAGCCTGGTGGGCTACAGTCTGTGGGATTGCAAAGAGTCTGGACACACTGAGCTACTAAGTTTCACTTTTTGTGTAATGCTTCTATAGGCTTCCCAGGTGGTGCTAGTGGTAAAGAACCTGCCTGCCAATACAGTAGACATAAGAAATGCAGGTTCCATCCCTGCGCAGGGAAGATCCCCTGGAACAGGGCACAGCACCCCACTCCAGTATTCTTGCCTGGGAAATCTGTGGACTGAGAAGTCTGGTGGACTACAGTCCAAAGGGTTGCAGAGTCAGATATGACTGAAGTGACTTAGCACGCACGCACCATAATATTTCTATCATTTTTAAGACCTGTTTTGCTGGAACTCCTTTTTCCATGAAATTCTTATTACAAAATTCAGACTTAAATTTAAGAAAGTAGGGAAAACCACCAGACAATTCAGGTATGACCTAAATGAAATACCATACCTTACAATTATACAGTGTAAGTGACAAATAGATTCAAGGGATTAGATCTGATAGACAGAGTGCCTGAAGAACTATGGACCGAGGTTTGTGACATTGTACAGGAGGCAGTGATCAAGATCATCCCCAAGAAAAAGAAATGCAAAAAGGCAAAATGGTTGTCTGAGGAGGGCTTACAGAGCTGAGAAGAGAAGCAAAAAATACAGGAGAAAAGGAAAGATATATCCATTTGAATGCAGAGTTCCAAAGAATAGCACACAGAGATAAGAAAGACTTCCTCAGTGATCAATGCAAAGAAATAGAGGAAAACAATACAATGGGAATGATTAGAGATCTCTTCAAGAAAATTAGAGATACCAGGGGAAATTTTCATGCAAAGATGGGCACAATAGAAGACAGAAATGGTATGGACCTAACAGAAGCAGAAGATACTAAGAAGAGATGGCAAGAATACACAGAAGAACTATACAAAAAAAAAAGATCTTCATGACCCAGATAATCACGATGGTGTGATCACTCACCTAGAGTCAGACATCCTGAAATGCAAAGTCAAGTGGGCCTTCGGAAGCATCATTATGAACTAGTGGAGGTGATGGAATTCCAGCTGAGCTATTTCAAATCCTAAAAGATGATGCTGTGAAAGTGCTACACTCAATCTGTCAGCAAATTTGGAAAACTCAGCAGTGGCCCCAGGACTGGAAAAGGTCAGTTTTCATTGAAGTCACAAAGAAAGGCAATGCCAAAGAATGTTCAAACTACTGCACAATTTCACTCATCTCACACGCTAGCAAGATAAGTTCAGTTCAGTTGCTCAGCTGGCTCTGACTCCTTGCGATCCCATGGACTGCAACACACCAGGCTTCCCAGTCCATCACCAACTCCTGGAGCCTACTCAAATTCATGTCCATCACATCGGTGCTGCCATCCAACCATCTCATCCTCTGTCGTCTCCTTCTCCTCCCGCTTTCAATCTTTGCCAGCATCAGGGTCTTTTTCAATGAGTCAGTTCTCAGCATCAGGTGCCCAAAGTATTGAAGTTTCAGATTCAGCATCAGTCCTTCCGATGAATATTCAGGATTCATTTCCTTTAGGATTGACAGGTTGGATCTCCTTGCAGTCCAAGGGACTCTCAAGAGTCTTCTCCAACACCACAGTTCAAAAGTATCAATAATTCAGCACTGAGCTTTCTTTATGGTCCAACTCTCACATCCATACATGACCACTGGAAAAACCATAGCATTGATTACATGGACCTTTGCTGGTAAAGCAATGTCTCTGCTTTTTAATATGCTACCTAGGTTGGTCATATTTTTTCTTCCAAGGAGTAAGCATCTTTTAATTTCATGGCTGCAATCACCACCGGCAGTGATTTTGGAGCCCCCCAAAATAAAATCTTTCACTGTTTCCACTGTTTCCCCATCTATTTGCATGAAGTGATGGGACCAGATGCCATGATCTTAGTTTTCTGAATGTTGAGTATTAAGTCAATTTTTTCACTCTCCTCTTTCACCTTCATCAAGAGGCTCTTTAGTTCTTCTTCATTGCCATAAGTGTGGTGTCATTTGTGTGTCTGAGATTATTGATATTTCTCCTAGCAATCTTGATTCCAGTTTGTGCTTCATCCAGCCTGGCATTTCACATGATGTAGTCTGCGTAGCAGTTAAATAAACAGGATAACAATATATAGCCTTGAAGTACTCTTTTCCCAATTTGGAACCAGGCTGTTGATCCATGTCCAGTTCTAACTGTTGCTTCTTGACCTGTATACAGATTTCTCAGGAGGCAGGTCAGGTGGTCTGGTATTCCCATCTCTTGAAGAATTTTCCACAGTTTGTTGTGATCCACACAATCAAAAGCTTTGGCATACTGAGTAAGATTTTTTTCTGGAACTCTCTTGCTTTTGCGATGATCCACAGATGTTGGCAATTTGATCTCTGGTTCCTCTGCCTTTTTAAAATCCAGATTAAACATCTGAAAGTTCATGATTCTTGTATTATTGAAGCCTGGCTTGGAGAATTTTGAGCATCACTTTGCTAGTATGTGAGATGAGTGCAATTGTGTGGTAGTTTGAACATTCTTTAGACTTCCCTGGTGGCTCAGATGGTAAAGTTTCTGTCTACAAAGCGGGAGACCTGCTGGAGAAGGAAATGGCAATCCACTCCAGTACTATTGCCTGGAAAATCCCATGGACAGAGGAGCTTGGTAGGCTACAGTCCATGGGGTTGCAAAGAGTCAGACACAACTGAGCGACTTCATCATTTCATTTGAACATTCTTTGGCATTGCCTTTCTTTGGGATTGGAATGAAAATTGACCTTTTCCAGTCCTGTGGCCACTGCTGAGTTTTCCAGATTTGCTGGCATATTGCGTGTAGCACTTTCACAGCATCATCTTTTAGGATTTGAAATAGCTCAGCTGGAATTCCATCACCTCCACTAGCTTTGTTTGTAGTGATGCTTCATAAGGCCCACTTGACTTTGCATTTCAGGATATCTGACTCTAGGTGAGTGATCACACCATCATGGTTACCTGGGTCATGAAGAACTTTTTTGTATAGTTCTTCTGTGTATTCTTGCCATCTCTTCTTAGTATCTTCTGCTTCTGTTAGGTCTATACCATTTCTGTCTTCTATTGTGCCCATCTTTGCATGAAAATTTCCCTTGCTATCTCTAATTTTCTTGAAGAGATTTCTAATCATTCCCATTGTATTGTTTTCCTCTATTTCTTTGCACTGATCACTGAGGAAGTCTTTCATATCTCTGTGTGCTAGTCTTTGGAACTCTGCATTCAAATGGTTATATCTTTCCATTTACCTTTAGTGCTAGCAAAGTAATGCTCAAAATTCTGCAAGCCAGGCTTCAACAGTATGTGAACTGTGAACTTCCAGATGTTCAAGGTGTACTTAGAAAAGGCAGAGGAACCAGAGATCAAATTATGAACATCCGTTGGATCATCAAAAAAGCAAGAGTTCCAGAAAAACATCTACTTCTGCTTTCTTGACTACACTAAAACCTTTGACTGTGTGGATCACAACAAAATGTGGAAAATTCTTCAAGAGATAGGCATACCAGATCACCTGACCTGCCTCTTGAGAAATCTGTATGCATGTCAAGAAGCAAAATTAGAACTGGACATGGAACAACAGACTGCTTCCAAATTGGGAAAGGAGTACATCAAGGTTGTATATTGTCACTCTGCTTATTTAATTTATATGCAGAGTACATCATAAGAAACACTGCACTGGATGAAGCACAAGCTGGAATCAAGATTGCCGGGAGAAATATCAATAACCTCAGATATGCAGATGACACCACGCTTATGGCAGAAAGTGAAGAGGAACTGAAAAGCCTCTTGATGAAAGTGAAAGAGGAGAGTGAAAAAGTTAGCTTAAAACTCAACATTCAGAAAATTAAGATCATGGCATCTGGTCCCATAACTTCATGCAAATACATGGGGAAACAGTGGAAACAGTGAAAGATTTTATTTTGGGTGGGGGGCTCCAAAATAACTGCCAGTGGTGATTGCAGCCATGAAATTAAAAGATGCTTACTCCTTGGAAGAAAAAATATGACCAACCTAGATAGCATATTAAAAAGCAGAGACATTGCTTTACTAGCAAAGGTCCATGTAATCAAAGCTATGGTTTTTCCAGTGGTCATGTATGGATGTGACAGTTGGACTCTAAAGAAAGCTGAGCGCCGAAGAATTGATGCTTTTGGTCTGTGGCATTGGAGAAGACTCTTGAGAGTCCCTTGGACTGCAAGGAGATCCAACCTGTCAATCCTAATAGTCCTGAATATTCATTGGAAGAAATGATGCCTAAGCTGAAACTCCAGTATTTTGACCACCTGATGTGAAGAACCAGCTCGTTGGAAAAGACCCTGATGCTGAGCAAGATTGAAGGTTGGAGGAGAAGGAGATGACAGAGAATGAGAATGAGATGGTTGTATGGCATCACTAGTCGATGGACATGAGTTTGAATAAGCTCCGGAGTTGGTGATAGACTGGAAAGCCTGCCATGCCCCAGACCATGGATCACAAAGAACTGGACATGACTGATGACTGTACTGAGCTGATTTTACTGGAGATAAAGAAACAAAAAGGAAATAAATGTATAAGAAATATTTAATTTTTTACTATTAAGATAATTTTCAGTCATTTTAGGGAAATATAGAAATCCCTGAAGATATAGCTATTGGGAGAAAAAAAGCCAAAGTGGTAGAATTATTTTTAAAAATTTTATGGTTATTTACATTTAATATATATATACATATATTTTTATAACCTATAGTTTTTAATAAAAATCAGTAGGCTTTCATATATGATTGCAAGAAATTACACTCATTTAATTTTAGTACTGTAAGCAAGGATCAAAATTAAATGCCAACATTTGGGGCTTAAAATTAAATGAGCCCCATCATATTGTTTGTCACATTATGTTGCATTCCTTATACTATTTATTTACAGGTTTAAAGGATTATAAACAAAATCCAATAGAAATTGGTTCATAATATAAAATACCCTATTTAAGTTATGCCCTTGGTGAGGACAGAAGGAAGGTTAGACTTCTTTAGCTTTTCAGCTTTTGACATAATTTCCATGCTGGTGGTTCTTTCCATCTTCTAGAGTACTTCTGTTTCATTATGATGTTATTTACTTACAGCTTAGAATAATCTAAGCAGATCGTCTGCTAACCATGACCCGGAATCATATAATTGCCTATAAACTGAGTATCCTCCATCCAGTTGGGAACCATACACTGTAGACTGTCTGCACTAAGAAGCCAGGTTAGTTTTTGTTTTTATCATCGATGCTCCTCCCTGATGGCCTCCAGCACAAAACCATTTGGCAAGAGTGATGTCCACCTGAGTTCAATCAAGATCCATGTGACTTGGGTTATTATAGAAGTATTCCCCACTCCAGGTCACTTCCAATCCCCACTGAGAAAAATGTGGAAAATTAGAGGTACAAGAGAAAGTTTCCCTGATAGAACCTGCCCAATATCAGTGCCAAGAGGCAATGATAAAATGTCCCTTATAACAAAAGTCATAATCTTTTTAAGGAAGCAATCAATACTTAAACTATTGGTGCATTTACCAAGAAATTAGTAAAATGCACGTTTTACCCATTGAGTATCATAACAATAATTCAATACAAAAGTTCAGTATAATTATCATGAAGTTTATTTAAATGATAATTGTGTCAAGTTCTATAGTTTCTTATTTCTTTGTGTCTTCAGTGAAAATGAACAAGTAAATGAGATTCTAATGTTTAGCTCTTTAGAGTAAGATGCATGTATCATCTGGTGAGTCATTCCTCAGAAGATTCTGGAGTTTGTCGTGAAGTTTTCTGTTCTCAGCTTGGATTATCTCCTTGAGCCTTTTAACCTCTTCCTAAAGAGTGATACATAAAACGAAAGAGCTAAGCAAAAAGTGGTGTCCAGATCATTGTTTAGGAAAAGTCCCAGTCACTGACTTTCCCTTACTTATTTTAAACAATCAGTAATAAAAGACAGTCCCTAATTCCTCCTTTCCATTCATATCTATTTTACCTCTTACTCTTGGTTTCCTACTTGTGTAATTCTTCTTCCCAGTCTGTTCCTATAGCTGCAGAAACATCATCTCTCAATCCCTGAAATATTGGTATCCCAAGAATTATATCCTAAGGCCCCTTCTCCCTTTGTCCTTAAGCAATGTGAATCACATTTTGACTTCAGTTCTCATGTACACACACAAAAACATCAGATCTAGTATTACAAGGAGAGGTTAAAATTAGTGAAATGCACATTTTATCCATTATGAATGTCATAACTTTAAAGCTCAATACAAAAGTTCAACTGGGTGGTCTAGGTGATATCCTCAATCAGGTGATGAGTCTGAGCCTTCGATAAGGGAATTTGTTCCATGTCTCCACAGTCACAGGGTTAAAATAGAAGGAAAGAATGAGTTCAGAAACCCTAGATTGAAAATACTGCCCTTCAGTGTGGGTCTGTAATCTCAAAATTGTCTTGAAACAGTTCTTGAAAAACAAGAACCTACAGGTAGATCAGCCATGATAGGGAGGATGCCCTTTGTCTCCTAAGGGTGCTCACAGAAGAATGTAAAGCTAGGTTTGTAGATATGAAAGCACTGCAGATCCCACTCACTGGGAAGGCTGTTTTGATCATTTGCTAGGCTGTGTGATAGTGGCATTAATTATCTCTTTGGAACTTAATTTTTTCTAATCAGAAAGATGGGGACATAATGGCCCCGATTCACTGAATAGGCTAGGTTAAAGAATGTATGTATGGTGCTTTGTACAGTGCTTGGTAGATAGGAACTACTGCCAACTGAGTGATAATAATAGCAGAGGACTGGATGAAACAAACTCTGCAAGTTAAAGGCCTTCAGAACCAGCAACAATTAAGGTAAAGACAGGGGCATGGACATAGTAATATGAGATTAATTTAACAAGGTAATCTATGACCAAAGGAAAAAACTAGCTAGAAAAATGAACAAAATAACAAGACTAATTACTGTGGGTTAGAAATGTCCTTGGATTTTGCTTAACAAATTATAGTGCTTATGCTGTGCCAAGCACCATTCTAAACTCAAATATTGACTCATTTAAGCTTCAAAATAGCCGTATAAAATAAGTAATATTAACATAAATATCTCCAAACAATATATTTAGTAAGAGGTGGAGCTGGGTTTCTCACCACACTGTTTGATTCCAGAGTCTTTGCCCTAGGCCACAGTCTTACGCTGCCTCTTCCACATTGTTGGTGCTTCGTGTTCTCACTGATACAGAGAGGGGAGTGTGATTAAGATCCAGAGATGAAATAATTGATGAGTACCTGGAGCTGACCTTCCATGGCCCTCTGTTGCAGTGCCTGCTGGTATACTCTGCTTCTCTCCGCTAGTCTCACTTGTTCCTGATGGAATATCTTCCTCTGCTCCATCATTTGCTGATGCTGAGTTAGACTTTGTATCAACCTTTGTGCTTCAGCCTTCATAAACTCTTCTGTTATACCTACCTCAGAGAGGAAGGAAATGACAAACCTCTCTAGGATTAAAGTACCCTTCCTTCTGCCCCCACTCCCTTATTTGTTATTGCCACTACTTCATAGATAAACTTGCCTTGGTCATTTTTCCTCCCTGCAAGTAATCATATGGTAGCTGAGGGTATATGCCCTATTCAGGTATAGACTGAGGAGCTAAGAATGGTACATGTTTGCCATTCTACCTCTAGTTTAATGATCCCAGGTTTAAGCAGGTCAAATTAACATAAAATGTGTAGAATTTCTGTGTTGCATTTTTTCCCCCATTTTTTCTCTCACCTTCGATCTCCTTTTCCCTTGCTGTGAGAGCCAGGTCTATCTGCAAAATGGTAACACTCACAGACTCCTTGGACTCTAAATATTTCTGAAGAGCTTCCTCAGCCTAAGAACCCCCAAAAAAATATAATCAGAAGTAAAAAATGATTCAGTTCACTTCAGTTGCTCAGTCATGTCCGACTCTTTGTGATCCCATGAATTGCAGCACGCCAGGCCTCCCTGTCCATCACCAACTCCCGGAGTTCACTCAAACTCACATCCATCGAGTCAGTGATGCCATCCAGCCATCTCATCCTCTGTCGTCCCCTTCTCCTCCTGCCCCCAATCCCTCCCAGCATCAGAGTCTTTTCCAATGAGTCAGCTCTTCGCATGAGGTGGCCAAAGTATTGGAGTTTCAGCTTCAGCATCAGTCCTTCCAATGAATATTCAGGACTGATCTCCTTTAGGATAGACTGGTTGGATCTCCTTGCAGTCCAAGGGACTCTCAAGAGTCTTCTCCAACACCACAGTTCAAAAGCATCAATTCTTTGCCGCTCAGCTTTCTTCACACTCCAACTCTCACATCCATACATGACCACTGGAAAAACCATAGCCTTGACTAGACGGACCTTTGTTGGCAAAGTAATATCTCTGCTTTTGAATATGCTAACTCGGTTGGTCATAACTTTCCTTCCAAGGAGTAAGCATCTTTTAATTTCATGGCTGCAATCACCATCTGCAGTGATTTTGGAGACTCCAAAAATAAAGTCTGTTACTGTTCCCCCTGTTTCCCCATCTATTTCCCATGAAGTGATGGGACAGATGCCATGATCTTAGTTTTCTGAATGTTGAGCTTTAAACCAACTTTTTCACTCTCCTCTTTCACTTTCATCACAAAAGTCTAGTTCAGTTCCACAACTATTATTCTTCCTGTCTGTCGTCATTGATTTTTCAAAGACGACCCCCCCCCCCACAAACCCCCCATAATTAATACATAAAACCAAGGATACCTGTATTCCTTTCCTGGGCTCCTGATTGTACTTTGCAATCAGCTCGTCTCTATGCTGAATGAAGAGACAATGGCCCCCGGGTTTTGAATAAACCCCTTGCTTCACATTTTCTTCTAGAGGACGAAAAATATCCTGAAGTAAAGCTGAGCAATGATTCTGTGATGCCTCCAAGTTGCGTTTATGAAAGTCATTCTGTTTGGCTGCTAGCTGCATCTTTAAGGGGACAAAGGCCCATAGAAAAGGTATTACCAACAGTTCAGTGTTTTTAGAAATGATTCACAAGGAGAATCTCTGTATTTTTTTCTGGGAATTCAAAGACTACAAGCAATACTATATTCTTTCTACCAAACCTATTGTAAAAAAGTTCCATGGATAATACACTGTAGAAAAGTGACTTTACTTTTGTATCTGAAGTCTCTGGACACCCCTTTCTTTTGCCTCTTCTACTTTAGATAGAATCTTCAGACTACAGATCTCTATCCTCAAGCCCTAATTTTAAATGCAACCTACTGTGTTACTACTGTTTCAATATTATATCGGGTCTGGGATTTCCAGTGAGGAGGTAGAATGGATGATTGGCCTGAATAATGAGCATATGCTATTAAACATGAGGAGATAATCTTTGAGTAGAGCCTTTGGCAATTCTGTATGCTTGATTAATAAAAAAATGTAAGTTAATACTTTATGAATGCAATTTTTTAAGGGATAAGATTGCTTTGAAAACACTAGTCCATGGGTGTAACATAATAAGATGAGTTATCTGTGTGTGAAACTTTTAGAATCTATAGGGTCTAGGGGCTTCCCTGGTGGCTCAGTAATAAAGAATCTACCTGCAATGAAGGAGATGTGGGTTCAATCCCTATGTCGGGAAGAGATCCCCTGGAGAAGGAAATGGCAACCCACTCCGGTACTATTGTCTGGGAAAACCAATGGACAGAGGAGCCAGGAGGGCTACAGTCTATGGGGTTGCAAAGAGTCAGACACGACTTAAGACTAAATAATGACAACAACAGTTGGGTCCAGGGTAGTTAATGCTTTTTGTTGTTACTTGTCTTCAGAATAATAGTGAAATCTTGGTCACATAAGTGATAGTCATTATCTCTCAGTCTAGTAAGAATTGTTTTACTTAAGTCCACATTTTGTATTGCATAGCAACATTTTGCCTTTTATTGCCCCTAAGTCCCATCCACTATAGCAAAAAACTTAATTACCTCTAATTTTTTCTGGTACCCTTGGTCCTCATCCTTGAAAGAGTTCTTCATGAAGACTTCAATGGCCTCTTTCTCACTGGCCCTGTGCAGGTCCAGCAGTTCCTGAAGGGTTTCTGTGGGCAGCTGCAGCTTCTGGCCCATCTCCTGATCATAACGGGCAATGGCCTTTTGCACTGCAACCGAGTTCTTAATCTGGGCCAAGGTCAGGACTTCACTTTCCATGCAGGGCAGATCCCCACTGTTGATGGCATTGACATAGGTCTGCACTAGGTTCTCTAGATCTTAACAGGGGGAAGAGATGCTTGAATTATTTGCAGAGAAAAAGGACATGCTCTGAACTAATTCTGAGAATGTAAATTTAGCATATTCAGCCTTCTGCACAGTGTTCAAATGGACCAAGTAAGTTCCTTTGGGAAATTATGTGATCAAGAAGACAGATCTTTCATTCTCTGAGAAAAGAAAGTGTTCAAAGGAGAAAATTGAAGATTTGTGTGATGACCTACATTTCATCACTTTCTAATTGAGCAGTGAGAAGATGGTTACACAAAGTTGTGTGTATTCACATATTTAGAATACTATAGACCTTTTGCCTATTTACTCTTCCCTTTCTTTCTCTCTTCCTCAGATTTCTATTCCCTTCCTTTTCTCATTCACTTGAACATGTAAAGCTGGTGTGAGTGTTACCCTCACCTGAAAAAGCACAAAGTAGGCAAATTAGACCAGGTCACCTTACTCTTTGTTGGAACTTTCCTGTTTGTCCTCCTCATCCTTTGCCTACTTGTGTTTGCACTCATCTTCCCTTTAGATTGTAGCAATAATTTACAACACAGACTTCCCTAGCTCAAACTGTAAAGCATCTGCCTACAGTGCAGGAGACCTGGGTTCAATCCCTGGGTTGGGAAGATGCCCTGGAGAAGGAAATGGCAATCCACTCCAGTATCCTTGCCTGGTAAATTCCATGGACAGGGGAGCCTGGTGGGCTATAGTCCTTGGGGTCGCAAAGAGTTGGACATGACTGAGTGACTAACACACAATAATTTACAAAGTTCCAAGACATAGAGTATTTAGGAACAATTAGATTGAGAAGTCTGCTTAGATTTCTTGAAGGGTTTTAGACAATCTGGGCATCTGTTTGTTTAATGTTTATGTTAAGTATGTTCCATTTCTACAATGTATGTCTTCCCATTTTCTGCCTATCTAAGGCTGTGGCACTTAACAAGTACTCACTGTATTGGTGGAACAAGTGCTGCCAACCCATGTGGGCTAGTCTAGTTCAACAGTGGATCATTTATAGGCAGAACTTTTTTAACTTGACATTTTCTTCAGATTATTCTTCCTATTTTATCTTATTTTGCAAACATTACTAAAAACATTTAGCTATATTTTTGGAAATATTTAATAAATATGATACCTATGATTTTCTTGGTAGTATCTAACTATGCATTTTTAGCATTGACAGTGGAAGGAAAAATTACAATAGTGCTCTCATTCTCTATTTTGAATTGAAGGAAAACCTTTGAAAATGTACTCACGAGATCCACTGGCCTTGATGCCTCCTGAAAGAGTTTTAGTCTTGGAATGGCTAAAGATGTAGGAACAGAATTCTGCCACTTGTTGTACAAACTTAGGATCCAGATCATCATTATGCAGTGTCTCAAGCTGGGCAAGCTTCTTCTGGTGAGTGGGCAAGTCAAAAATGAAGCATTTCTTTATTGGAAAGAATTTCTGTATACACAGACGGGGCAGATTAAAATCTTGAAGATGTTGGTCGGGGCCTGTGGAGGGAAAAATAGGATTTATTTAGTATCAAATTAACATTCATTTTAATCTATTTCCCACAAATAAATATGGCCTCTGCCTGATGTTGGGCTTCCCTTTGGCTCAGCTGGTAAAGAATCTGCCTACAATGTGGGAGACCTGGGCTCAATCCCAGGTTACAAAGATCACCTGAAGAAGGGAAAGGCTACCCACTCCAGTGTTCTGGCCTGGAGAATCCCACTGACTGTACAGTCCAAGGGGTCACAAAGAGTCGAACACAACTGAACGACTTTCACTTAACCTCCCTGATGTTATTTACTTCACTACATTTTCACAAACCCAAAGCAAAAGCTTAAAAGGTGATCAACCAGGGAAAGGAAAATAGAAAAGTAATTTGCTCCAAGAACAGGGAATAATATAATCTAATATGGACTCTATTAGTTCATTTAAATTAATAGTATTATTAATAATTAATATTATTAATAGTATTATTAATACCATGTATTGTTAATAGTATTATTAACTAGCAAATATTATTGATTGATTTTAATTAAGTAATCAAAATAATTTAATTAATTAAAATAGTTAATTATTAATTAACAATTATTAAGTATTAATGCTATTAATAGTATTGTTAATACTATGTAGTCATTTAGTCAGCTGAGTAACTATAGGAAACTATAAGTTTAACCAGCGACATACAAGAGATAACTTCTTGTGCTATTTTTCTCCCTCTTTCCAAAACTGGAATCCGTTACCTTGCTTTGGCCTCAGTGAATTCTCCAGATATTCATCTGCTGTGATGAGTTGCCCATTTGCTTCCAGATCAAGGTAGAAATCTCTCAGAGTCCACACTAAGTCTGGACAGATTCTCACAAAGTCAGCTGTGTCGTCTACCCTGTTATGATTAGGTGAGGTATCTATTCTTAGTAGATGTGACAGTTCTGTCACATAGCTGAGATGCAATTAAGGAAAACTTTTGGAAATAGGACTGCATCTGGGCCGTATTTAATTCCATGCCTTTATATGCTTTTATATTCTCTTTGGGTTGTAACCAAGTCCTCCTTTCATTCAGTAAACAAAGGACTTTGTCTTGTTCTAATGTTCACAGTGTTTTCACCTTTGTGTTTGATACACAAGGACTCATGAGCTGGTGAATGGAGGAATTCTTTTTGGCTTTGGTACCATCCCGGACCACAAAAGGATACTGCAAGAGGTCGATAGCTCCCTGGTCAATTTTGTTCATGGTGTTGTATACAAAAGTACTACTCAATAGTAGTGCCAGTACAGCTATATGGGTGTCATTAGTCTTGTCGCCCTAGAAGTCAGAATACATTTCAGTCATGTCTCATGGCACTCCCATACGAGCAGCTACTAAAAATAGACCCTTGACCTACAAATGTTAAACAAGAAAAACTAAAATGGTTGTGAGAAACATGGGAAATTTAGTTCTGCCATTAGCACTGATAATTTTATATAAAACCATATTTTGTTAACTTATCAGTCCCTTTTATAACTGGTTAGGTATTTGCAAAATCGATAGTCAAAGTTACTGAAGGTAACCAGAGTAGTTAAAATCAACATTTTCAACTGTGTGAAACAAAGTAGGTCTATATGCATAATACATGCATCTATTTTATTGAGTAACTTATACACAGGGAAGTTCATATTACTGATCTTATTTAATATTCAAAAACAATGCTGTGAGAATAAGGTTTTAACTACTGTCTCTATGTTACAGGTAAGTAAACTAAAGCAAAAATGGGTTGATCATTTTGAATTGTGGTAAATCAAAAGCAAAATGAAGACATGAAAAACAAGGAGAAGTACAAGGGAAAGATCCCGTTTTGTGCTCAAGCCAGCTCATACCAGCTTATAATAGCTGGTTGTGCACACATTTTCTGAGCCTTGAGTTTAGTGACTTCACTTTGGTAGCTTGGAGGCAGCTGTGATGGGAGCGCTTAGAAAACCGGAAAGTACTACAAATCAAGGCTTTTTTTCTTGCCAGTAGAAGTGGAAAAAGAATGTGCATCTCCTGTGCAAATGATAAAATGGATGAGACCAAAGGGGAAATAGGTCTGAGGAGACTTATTCTTGTTTGTCAAAGTCTTAAGAGCTGCAAGTACTAGGATCCTGATTTGGACTCAAGTTCTGCTGCCCTGAAGGCCACTGCTAACCTCTGTCCTCTGCAGGGTCAGACTCATGACGGTGACTTTTTTTGCACCATCTCTCTCTTCAGTTCAGTTAGCTGCCCAGTCTCCCGATTGTGATTCTGGCTTTCACACCTATTTTTCTCACTTCAGTTTCTAAAATTTAACTATTAAAAACAGAAAGGGGAAAAAACATATACCCTGGTCAAGTAGAAGTAAAAAAAAAAAGTCTCCCCATGTAAAGAGTGTTCAGGGATGAGGAGGTTGATTAAAAAGAAATTCTTTTTCCTTACCTTCTCTACGTCTCCAAGTCCCTCAGTGTCAAGAAGAACCAGGGCGTGGTTTGGTTTCTTGGGGTGAGGCACACACCACATCCAGATGCCCTTCGTGTGAGGCTGCACTGTAGATCCAACTGAGAATCCTACAGGGGGAGTTGAGACGCTGTAACAGAGGAGTGGATCTGGAAACTGGAGACTGTCTTAATAAGTGAGCTACCATGTAAAGAAAGCAAGGCAAGGATATGGCAGAAAATATAACTCTGTATTGATCTGAATTACAATAGAGGAATGCGATAATAAGAATGCCAAGTACCATAGCACTGGAAATTTAACATTTCTTTTTTTGCAAGAATATTATACTATCAAAATTTAGTCATTTATAAATACATATGTAAAAGTTATTTCATTGATGTCTTCTTATAATTGGAAAGTACTGTAACTTTTCTAAGTAGATACTGAGGAAAAAAACGAGGTGATATGTCAGAAGCAGAACTCTACCTTTCATCTCCCAGAAGATCATTAGCTAGATTTGAGCCAAGCATTAGCTTTCAATATTCCTCCCAGGTCTCTAACTTTCTCTCCTCACATCACTGTGCTGCATGTTGGGAGTGTGGGTAGACAGAAGGGACTCAGCTGGGCTCTGCTGGAGTCACTCACCCTTGTTCTTCCCAGCCAGCTTGTTTATCAGGTAGGATTTGCCTGTGCGGTTGAGGCCCATGATAGCCACCACCACAACAGGCTGCCTGATGGCAGACAGGATCTTTAGAGCTTCTGGATTAATCAGCAGTGGCCCATTAGTGTTCTCAATGAGGCACAAGGGTTCTGGCATGTGAATCAATGGGGCCATGTCCATGGTGTCACCTGATGTTCAAAGAAAGACATGGGAAAGACTGAAGTTTCTATTCATAAAGCAGAAAAAAGTCATTTTACTTCCTCAACCTGTAGACATACTTCTCCCCAGATGGTCTAAGTTTCTGAAGAAGTGAATTATAATAAATAAAAAGATAGTAAAAAGGGTCATAATAACATAAGTTCAAGCCCTTCAACACAAGAGAAGTCCTAGACCCAACAATACAAGAGAAGACTCTACACATGGACATGACCAGATGGTCAATACCAAAATCAGATTCATTATGTTCTTTGAAGCCAAAGATGGAGAAACTCTATACAGTCAGCAAAAAAAAAAAAAAAAAAAAGAAAGAAAGAAAAAGAAAAAGAGTAGGAGCTGACTGTGGCTCAGATCATGAATTCATTACTGCAAAATTCAGACTTAAATTGAAGAAAGTAGGGAAACCACTAGACAATTCAAGTATGACCTAAATCAAATTCCTTATGATTATAAGGTGGAAGTGACAAATAGATTCAAGGGATTAGATCTGAGAGTGCTGGAAGAACTATGGATGGAGTTTCATGACATTGTACGGGGAGGCAGTGATCAAGACAGTCCCCAAGAAAAAGAAATACAAAAAGGCAAAATGGTTGTCTGAGGAAGGCTTACAGATAGCAGAGAAAAGAAGAGAAGTGAAAGGCAAAGGAGAAAAGGAAAGATATACCCATTTGAATACAGAGTTCCAAAGAATAGCACGGAGAGATAAGAAAGCCTTCCTCAGTGATCAGTGCAAAGAAATAAAGGAAAACAATACAAAGGGAAAGACTAGATATTTCTTCCAGAAAATTAGAGATACCAAGGGAATATTTCATGCAAAGATGGGCACAATAAAGGACTGAAATGATATGGACCTAACAGAAGCAGAAGATATTGAGAAGAGGTGGCAAGAATACACAGAAGAACAATACAAAAAAGATCTTCATGACCCAGATAATCACGATGGTGTGATCGCTCACCTAGAGACAGACATCCTGGAATATGAAGTTAAATGGGCCTCAGGAAGCATCAACATGAACAAAGCTAGTGGAGGTGATGGAATTCCAGCTGAGCTATTTCAAATCCTAAAAGATGATGCTGTTAAGATGCTGCACTCAACATGCCAGTAAATCTGGAAAACTCAGCAGTGGCCACACGACTGGAAAAAGGCAGTTTTCATTCCAATCCCAAGGAAAGGCAATGCCAATGAACATCAAACTACCACACATTTTCACTAATCTCACATGCTAGCAAAGTGATGCTTAAAATTCTCCAAGCCAGGCTTCAACAGTACGTGAACCATGAACTCCTAGATGTTCAAGCTTGTTTTAAAAAAGAAAGAGGAACCAGCGATCAAATTGCCAACATCCTCTGGATCACTGAAAAAGACAGAGGTCCAGAAAAACATCTACTTCTGCTTTATTGACTATGCCAAATCCTTTGACTGCATGGATCACAACAAACTGTGGAAAATTCTTAAAGAGATGGGAATATCAGACCACCTGACCTGCCTCCTGAGAAACCTGTATGCAGGTCAAGAAGCAGCAGTTAGAACTGGACATGGAATAAGAGACTAGTTCCAAATGGGGAAAGGAGTACATCAAGGCTATACATTGTTACCCTGCTTATTTAACGTCTATGCAGAGTACATCATGTGAAATGCCTGTCTGGCTGAAGTACAAGCTGAAATCAAGATTGCTTGAGATGTATCAATAACCTCAGATATGCAGATGACACCACCCTTATGGCAGAAAACAAAGAACTAAAGAGCCTCTTGATGAAAGTGAAAGAGGACAGTGAAAAAATTGGCTTAAAACTCAACATACAGAAAACTAAGATCATGGCATCCTGTCCCATCACTTTCTGGCAAATAGATGGGGAAATATTGAGAGACTTTATTTTTGGGGCTCAAAAATCACTGTAGATGATGACTGCAGCTATGAAATTAAAAGATGCTTGCTCCTGGAAGAAAGAAAAGCTATGACAAACCTAGACAGCATATTAAAAAGCAGAGACATGATTTTGCCGAAAAATATTTGTCTAGTCAAAACTATGGTTTTTCCAGTAGTCATGTATGGATGTAAGAGTTGGACTATAAAGAAAGCTGAGCACTGAAGAATTAATGTTTTTGAACTAGGGTGTTGGAGAAGACTCTTGAGAGTCCCTTGGACTGCAAGGAGATCAAACCAGTCAATGCTAAAGGAAATGAGTCCTGAATATTCACTGGAAGGACTGATGCTGAAGGTGTAAGTCCAACACTTTGGACACCTGATGGGAAGACTGACTCATTGGAAAAGACCCTAATGCTGAGAAAGATTGAAGGCAGGAGGAGAAGGTGACGACAGAGGATGAGATGGTTTGACATCACCAACTCAATGGACGTGAGTTTGAGCAAGCTCCTAGAGTTAGTGATGGACAGGGAAGCCTGCCATTTTGCAGTCCATGGGGTTGCAAAGAGTTGTATTTGATTGAGCTACTGAACTGAAATGAGGCCCTTCAAAGTTCTACTAGAGGCTGCCCTACTGGTTCTTAAGTATTTGGTGAATGTATAGAAAAGCATTTTCTGAGTCTAAACTACTGCTAGTTTGAGTCTCATTTTTTTTCCATCGGCTTTTGTCTTGCTTATGTTTCTTAGTTTGTATCTCCCTGAATCCCCAGTTTGAATCTTTATGACCACTATTTGTTCTATTACACTTTTTTCCTTTACCCAATATCAACCTGCTTTTCTCTAATTTAGGACTATGTCCAGCCAAAGTGCATTAAAGTAACTCCTGTCAGGTCCTTAGGTACCATTGTCTCAGTTCAGTTCAGTCGCTCAGTTGTGTCCGACTCTTTGCGACCCCATGAATCACGGCACGCCAGGCCTCCCTGTCCATCACCAACTCCCAGAGTTCACTCAGACTCACGTCCATCGAGTCAGTGATGCCATCCAGCCATCTCATCCTCTGTCGTCCCATTCTCCTCCTGCCCCCAATCCCTCCCAGCATCAAAGTCTTTTCCAATGAGTCAACTCTTCGCATGAGGGGGCTAAAGTACTGGAGCTTCAGCTTTAGCATCATTCCTTCCAAAGAAATCCCAGGGCTGATCTCCTTCAGAATGGACTGGTTGGATCTCCTTGCAGTCCAAGGGACTCTCAAGAGTCTTTTCCAACACCACAGTACAAAAGCATCAATTCTTCAGTGCTCAGCCTTTTTCACAGTCCAACTATCACATCCATACATGACCACAGGAAAAACCATAGACTTGCCTAAACGGACCTTAGTCGGCAAAGTGTCTCTGCTTTTGAATATGCTATCTAGGTTGGTCATAACTTTTCTTCCAAGGATTAAGCGTCTTTTACTTTCATGGCTGCAGTCACCATCTGCAGTGATTTTGGAGCCCCCAAAAATAAAGTCTGACACTGTTTCCACTGTTTCCCCATCTATTTCCCATGAAGTGATGGGACCAGATGCCATGATCTTCGTTTTCTGAATGTTGAGCTTTAAGCCAACTTTTTCACTCTCCTCTTTCACTTTCATCAAGAAGCTTTTTAGTTCCTCTTCACTTTCTGCCATAAGTGCTGTCATCTGCATATCTGAGGTGATTGATCCTGGCAATCTTGATTCCAGCTTGTGTTTCTTCCAGTCCAGCATTTCTCATGATGTTCTCTGCAGAGAAGTGAAATAAGCAGGGTGACAATATACAGCCTTGACATACTCCTTTTCCTATTTGGAACCAGTCTGTTGTTCCATGTCCAGTTCTAACTGTTGCTTCCTAACCTGCATACAGATTTCTCAAGAGGCAGGTCAGGTGGTCTGGTATTCCCATCTCTTTCAGAATCTTCCACAGTTTCTTGTGATCCACACAGGCAAAGGCTTTGGCATAAAGAAGAAATAGATGTTTTTCTGGAACTCTCTTGCTTTTTCCATAATCCAGCAGATGTTGGCAATTTGATCTCTGGTTCCTCTGCCTTTTCTAAAACCAGCTTGAACATCAGGAAGTTCATGGTTCATGTGTTGCTGAAGCCTGGCTTGGAGAATTTTGAGCATTACTTTACTAGCGTGTGAGATGAGTGCAATTGTGCGGTAGTTTGAGCATTCTTTGGCATTGCCTTTCCTTGGGATTGGAATGAAAACTGACCTTTTCCAGTCCTGTGGCCACTGCTGAGTTTTGCAAATTTGCTGGCATATTGAGTGCAGCACTTTCACAGCATCATCTTTCTGGATTTGAAATAGCTCAACAGGAATTCCATCCCCTCCACTAGCTTTGTTCATAGTGATGCTTTCTAAGGCCCACTTGACTTCACATTCCAGGATGTCTGCCTCTAGATTAGTGATCACACCATTGTTTACTTCTTAAAGCTTTACTTTTAAAGAATTTTTATGTAACTATTAATATGTGTTATTCAATCAAAACTTCAATGACTGATCATTTGATGAATGAGATAGTGAGTAAAAATATTTTAACACTTAACCATTATAAGATTCAGATTATGGAATAAAATGTATAAAAATCTAAATATGTGTGAGATTCCTTTAATTCTATTATTCATAATTTTGATCTTGGTTGCTAAAATAAAGCCTTTTTTCCTATTCACTCAGGGTACTTTTTATAATTTGAAAAGGTATATTTGAATATATATATATGTATATATATACATATATATATATATGTTTGATTCCATTTTAGCAGTTGAGAACTCTTGTAGCAGGGTTTTCTTTTGTTTAGTATGTCTGGACTTAATAGCTCTTCAGAATGGTCCATTGAAAATCATCAATTGGTACCCCTGACACCTCAACTGGTTCCCCAAACTGCCTTCACTGTAACAGCTATTTTCTAGTTTCTTAATGTTAATTCTTGTAACCTAAAGAATCCCCGATAAAATAGATTTAAAGCTATCTGAAATGTAAACAAATGCTTGCTTTTCTGCCTTGCCATATTATAAAGAATGATTATCTTCCATTTTAGAAGCAATTATTTACAACAGAAGCTAAAATCTCACCATCTGCTTGCCTTTTTTTAAAGGGATATCCTACAATAAAAATGTCTGGATTCCCTTGTTAGCTAATGTAAAAATTCCTTTTTTGAAAGTGTGAGGACCCATTTCCCCCTTTCCTTAATTGCCAAAACCCCAGAGATTATCCAGGTAACAGATAAATAGAAACTGCTTGGGAGCAGATAAGAGATCCATTGCAAATGACATAGCCCCAGGACATGGGAGCCAGAAATGCCCAGTCCAAGCCAGGTCCAAAAAGAGAGGATTCCACATAATTTTACATTCCCAAACGCCAAATCTCTTTTTACTTTAACCCATTTCCAAAGCAGTATTGGCATCTTATGTTTGTTGAGTCCTATTGTCTGATTTGTTTATGGCAGGAACCACAGTCATTTTTAGATTAGAAAGATATGGAGACCTGACTCATAACAATTAGCTAGAAAAACAGAAGATAAACAATCAAAATTTATTTGTAGATTTTGAGAGCTTACCAGATAGATCTCTTGCTATGGGATAATGTCACTAATGAGAAAGGAAATGAATTTGTCTGAATTTTCAGGCCACTTAATAAATAACATCAGGGCCATGTATTTATACTAGCGGAAGTATTTTATATATTGTCACCAGATGTTATCTGGGTAGCATCTTTCATGTTAATCGAATAACCCAGCCTCCAAAGCATCTTTGCAGGTTCATTGTGTTTGAGCCTCATGCGTAACTGTCCCTCTGTTATCATAACTCAGTTTATGATGTGTCTTTTGTCATTGTTGTTTGCCTTCACTTTGCTTTGTGTAGTTTTTGGTTTGAATTTGTAGAGGAAAAGCTCTTACAAAGGAGAAAAATGGAAATCAAACAAGAAGGAGATGTGCAAAATGTGTGCCATGATAATGAAGGAGGAAACAGACAGAACAGGCTCTATCTTGAAAGCAAGACTCCATCTTGGGCCGGACTGTGACCTTTGAGCTATGTAGACTAGGAATAAAATGTATAGCCAATTTCGTGAAGCCTTGCTTCATTGTACATTCTGGGATTCAACTCTTTTCCTTTTTTCTCTTTTGTTCTTAATGGAAGCAAGCCATTTACATTACATCTCATTCGATGTTGTTTCTCATGAAAATAAATATAATAAAAATAAGAAATATACATAGTTCTTGAAAACTTCAGGCTGCAATTTGAAGGATCTTAATCAGATTTTATCAAAGACAAAGATAATTTAAGTGGCAGTTACAATTCCCATGGGTCATAAGGTGGCAAAGAAAGAAAAACAGGGTGAAGACATTTCACACCCTCTGTCCCTGCACATGCTCCTGTCTAATTCAACCATAAACAAAAGGAACTGACAGTGAATTCTACTGCCTGGCTGACATCACCACAATTTACCTTTAACAGGGCTCTGACAGTCTACATCGAGCTCAGCTGCATCACACCATAAACAAACTATTTTTAAATGGAGGAAGATTGCTTTACAATGTTGTGTTGGTTTCTGTTATACAATAATGCTAATCAGTCATAATTTTATATATATTTATATATAGCCCCTTCCAGTGGAGCCTCCCTCCCCTCCCCTCATCCCACTCCTCTAGGTTGTCACAGAGAGCCAGGCTGGGCTCCTTGTGTTATACAGCAATTTCCCACTAGCTATCTATTTTACACACGATATTATACATGTCATGCTACTTTCTCAATTTGTCCCACCCTCTCTTTCTCCTACTGTTCCACAAGTCCATGAATGGCTTTTTAAAAACATCCTGACCCTTGCAAACCTCTTCCCACCCTTCGCCCGGTGTTACCTTAACTGTAAATTCAGTAGCAGAAATCTTTTGAAGCTGTTAAGAAAGCTGCTTCATTGAAAACTTGAGTTCTTGCTCCTTCTCTTAGCTTATTTGTGTTGGTTTCAGATATCTTTTTTCCTTACCAATCCTAGGGATCTCTTTTCTCTTCACCTCATGCTGCCAGAGGACAAGGGATTAGAATATGAAACGGAAACTCATCGTGAAAGTGGTTTTTGAAATGTCGCTGAAGGAAACTGAAACCAAAAGCCGAACTCAGAGACTAAATGATTCCAGACAGAGTTTCTTGGTTTGAATGTATTTGGACTGGTATCCCGGAAACTGCATATTGTCCATGGAAGAGAACTTTGAAATCATTTGCATTTTTTCCTACTCCAAACTGTCTTCAAGGCTGTGAGAAACCACAGTAAGTCTACAATAACAGTGATTATAACCCCAAAATAAGGAAGAAGCCATCCTATACAATTCAGGTCCTCTCTTGCTAAATATTTAGGAATTTTGATAGAATTTTTTTCTGAGAAAACCTAAGTTTGACACACAGAATAAACTGCTATATAATTTCAGTGAAAAAAAAAAAAATCTTCCTAAATAGATAAACCTTGCTAAACAGTTTTAAAGAATTTTAAAAATAATCTGTCATTAAATGGTCAACAAATGTATTTTTGCAACTGCGTCTTTCATCAGTCAGACAAATATTCAAAGCAAACAGTTTGCTTCATGAACTTAAATGTCAAGTTCCTTCCTCAGGCTTAAGAAGTTCTCAGCTATCATTTCTTTAAATAAATTGCTCCCTTCTTCTGCTCTTTTCCTTCTGGGAAACCCATTACCCTAATACCTTTCCTAAAGGAGTCAGATACTTCTTACAGAATTTCCTCACTTTTTAATTCCTTTTCCTCTTTTGCCTCTATTATTTCTAGATTTCTATCTTCAGACTGACTAATTCTCTCTGACATGTGGTCTGCTCTATTTCTAATAATTTCTAATGCACTCTTTATTCTGTTTATTGAGTCCTTCAGCGGCAGAATTTCTATTTGACTCTTTTTTAGTGTTTCAGTCTCTTTGGCAAAGTATTCCTTTTGTTCATTTATTTTATTCCTGAGTTCATTGAACTGCCTTTCTCAATTCTTGGAGCACTGTCATTTTCTTTGTGTGATACAGTATTACTGTTCTTCATGTAGTGAAGAGTCATTGGTTCTGTGCTGATGCATTTGAAGTGGTGAACATCTTTTTTCTGTGTTTAAAGCTCGTGTGTGTGTCTCTGGTTCCACGTTTGTTTTTTTCTTTTTTTAAAGAAAACTATTTATTTTCACAGATATTCATGCTTCTTCAGATTCTTTTCCCATATAGGTTACTACAGAATATTGAGTAGAATTCCCTGTGCTATATATCCTTGTTTAGTAGCGTATATATATTAATTGCAAACTCCTAATTTATCCCCCCTACTTGTCCCCTTTGGTAACTATAAATTTGTTTTTGAAGCTTGTGTGTCTGTTTTTGTCCTGTAAATAAGTTTATTTGTATCCTTTTTTTCAAATTCTACGTATGCCATAATATTTTTATCTGTGGGACTTACTTCACTTAGTGTGATAATCTCTAGGTTCATCCATGTTGCTACAAATGGCATTATTTCATTCTTTCCTATGGCTAAGTAATATTCCATTTTATTTATGTACCACATCTCCTTTACCAGTTCCTCTGTTAGTGGACATTTAGATTCTTTAGAAATAGGAGCCCATCTTTTGTTTCCCCATAGGTGGCACTATGGAAAACAGCACTAGCTAAAGTTTTTTATTTATCTGAGCTGCCTCTGGTTATACTTGAGGGTTAGCACTTTTCCACCTTCCACTGCCTCTGGCAGAGTTGCCGCTTGGTGTCTACATGTCCAGACGTGTGCCTCTGGGGTTGCTGAGCCTTGCTGCTGGTATACCTGATATCACCATCTGGGGCACCAAAGTGGCAGATCCTTCTCTACAGACCCTAACATATATCCCTTAAAGGGAAAATCAACTAAGAATGACTCTATTTTATTCCTACAATATCACATTTGGTTGGTTTTCTACTGCAAGCTGAGACCATACTGGGTCATTGTCTGATCTATTGTAGCATGAATTTTTAGTCACAGTGATGAACTCTCAATTTTTGGACTGAAATTTATCTGAGGTGGAATTGGAAATATCAGCTCCTATAAACTCCACTCCCAAATGCAGGCTATATAAAAGTCATATGTGAGTATAGTAGATTCTATTACAGATGGACTGTAGGAGGCATCTCTTTTCCTAAGACTTCTTTGCTCATCACAGCTTTGATGGGTATACAAGCCTTACACTCCACCAAAGCTCATCTCATTCTACGTTGATGACTCCACACTCTGTTCTTACTCTGTCTGCTTTCCTCTACTCACTACCTTGAGTTTCAGAGCTAACATTTCTGCTAAAACTTACATCCCTGTATTTAAGACCTCTGCCCTAACAGACATGTGAATAGATTTTTATGAACATGCATATTTCCCTGTCTATCACGAATTTTGGGGTAAAGTGTTCAAATACAAAATGTGTGTTTCACCTTTTTATCATATATTATCCCAGCAACATATGTTACACTGCTAGAGAGTAGAGGGCTGAGTTTAAATTTTGAGGCATTATAAATTGTGCACAGACACCCTTGCTCTGAAAACCATGTGCAAAAATGTCTTACAGGAGTGTAGAGGCATGTAGCTTAAAATTAATTACACTTTGAGGGCTCTGAGTCTTTGGTGATGTTTCCAGACAAGCAGCAGCTGCTTGTGAAATTTTTCTAGCCAGTGAAAAACCGGTGGGCACAGAGGAAGAAAGCGGTATTTAGAAACCATCTTCAAAGGCAACCTCACGGACAGTGGCTTCGTTGCCCTTTGAACAATTTTAATGCAATCTGGTATAAGTTTAAATATTTTAAAAATCACATTCTTGTTTCGCTAGAACAGAAAACCCACTGATTTCCTAGAATTGAGCCTATTATACAAGTAGCTGCTTGTTAATTTCTGTTTCAATCTGAATTCTGTTCCAGCAAATGCTGTTTCATAGCCTTGAATTGATATGAGGGATTGTTTTCCTGTCTGGAAAGCATTTACGCTAGGTAAATAAAAGCATAATATCTGGAAATGCCTGTAATTTATGGTGATAAAAAGAGTTCCAGCACTTCCCTTTTTATTGTTGCTTCTCAGGACCAAGTGTGAGGCATTTAGAAATTTTAATTCTCTACAAAAACAGGCTGGTCAACATAGGGAGCTGCAGGTGGGACTATTGACAGGACTGATGTCATGACTTATTACTTTTTATTGTTTTTAATTCATTCTCCACTCAGTAGGCAGTGAATTAAAAAAAACAAAAACAAAAACATAACATCTCAAGGAGTCATGTCATTTTCATGTCCAAAAGTTTTAAAAAGTTGAAAGCTTCCTGTTGCAGTGAGTGTAACATCCAATCTCTTCTGTGGCCTGCAAGAATCTACAGAATATGGCTCCTGCCCGCCCATCTCTAAACCCTAACTATCTCTGCCACATGGACCTGCATTCAGGACCAAACGTACCACACTGCTGCTCAATGAAGAGTTTTGAACAAAGTTTCCATATGCTTGGAAATCCATTCTTTCATTCCTTTCCTGACTCAATTTTCTCTTAGCAAAAATTCATCTTACATGGAAGCAATCTAAATAGCCATCCACAGAGGAATGCATAAAGATGTGGCATGTATATCTATGCCATATATATATGAACTTTCATATATTATATGAACTTCCCTGGTGGCTCAGTGGTAAAAAAATCCACATGCCTATGCAGGAGATGCAGAAACGTGAGTCCTATCCCTGGGTCAGGAAGATCCCTTGGCAAAGAAAATGACAAGCCCCTCCAGTACACTTGCCAGGAAAATCCCATGGACAGAGGAGCCTGGAGGGCTACAGTTCGTGGTGTTTCAAAGAGTCAGACATGACTGAGCACACACACACACACACACACACACAAACACATATACACACACAATGGAATATTACTCAGCTATAAAAAGAACAAAATAATGCCATTTGCAGCAACATGGATGGACCTGGAGATGATCATTCTAAGTGAAGTAAGTCAGAAAAAGGACAAATACGATGTGATATTACTTGTATGAGAAATCTAAAAATGATACAATTTATTTACAAAACAGAAAAAGACTCATAGACATAGAAAACAAACTATGATTAATGAAGGGGAAAGGCGGAGGAGGAGAAATAAATTAGGAGTTCGGGATTAGCAGATAGAAACTAATGTATATGAAACAGATAAACAATAATATCCTACTGTATAACACAGAGTACTATATTCAATATTTTGTAATAAACTATAATGGAAAGGAATCTGAAAAACATTATATGTATTCTGAATCTAAGTAAAAAAAAAAAATATATATATATATATATATATATATATATATATATATAAACTGAATTTCTCAGGGAAACATTTCCGACCAACTCATGTACTTTGGGTTATCCCTTTACCCTCATGCATCCTAGTCCTTTTCAGTGCTTATCAGAAATTAAAATATTACACTTGTTGGGATGCCAATTTGTTGATGTCTTACTTATGAACTAAAAAACTGTATGTACATGGGGACCAAGCTGTTTTACTGACCATAGTATTCCTGCTGCCTTCCCCAATGCTTTCCACAGTGTCCATGACATGGTCAGCAGTCAATACCTGTTTACTGTATAACTAAATAATCATGTTTAAAAGTACCTGCGCTTTATCAGTCAGGTCTACATTTGAGTTTGGTTTACAGCATCTTGAGTGTTTGACCTGGCAGAACAAAATATGGGAAATCCATCCCATTCTGTTCAAACATGACTTCATGAATGTGAGCCCTTCTACTACTGTATTTGTTACTGTCATTGTCTTTATCATCACCATTATCATCTCATGCAGATTTAGCTTCATGGTTCTATGACCCCCCAAAAACCCTTGTCTCTGTGAAATAAGTATATTGTACAAGTGGCAATAACCTTAGAAGTTAGATTTGTCTTATCATCATTTTAATGATGATGTTGGATTTTATTCTGATACCAGTTTTTTTTTAATATTTACTTTCTTACATATTTATTTATAAAGCTGTACCAGGTCTTTGTTGCACCTCTTGGGATCTTTGATCTTCATTTTGGCATGGGGGATCTGTAGTTGAAGAGTTGCTGCTTGCAAACTTTTTAGTTGTAGCATGTGGGATTAAGTTCCACGATCAGAGATAGAACCTAGGCCCACCCCCTGCATTGGGAGTGTGGAATCTTAGCCACTGGGCCATCAGAGAAGTCCTGCAGTTCTTTATTTAATATTATTCTGAGTAGAAATAAAAAGAATTACAAGAGACTTTTGATACTGACAATATTTTCTTTTTAAAATTAATGTTTATTTTATATTGGGCTTCCCTGGTGGCTCAGACAGTAAAGAATCCACCTGCAATGTAGGAGACCTGGGTTCAATCCCTGGGTCAGGAAGATCCCCTGGAGAAGGGAATGGCAACCCACTCCAGTATTCTTGCCTGAGAAATCCCATGGACAGAGAAGCCTGGCAGGCTACAGTCCATGGTGTTGCAAAGAATCAGACATGACTGAGTGAATAACACTTTCACTTTTCTTTATTTTGGAGTATAGTTGATTGACAATATTGTATTAATTTCAGGTATACAGTAAAGAAATTCAGTTATACACATATGCATATCTATTCTTTTTCAGATTCTTTTCCCAAATAGGTCACTACAGAATGTTGAGTAAAATTCCCTGTATTATACAATAGGACCTTGTTGATCATCTATTTTGTATATAGTAGTGTGTATATGGGAGAAGGCAATGGCACCCCACTCCAGTACTTTTGCCTGGAAAATCCCATGGATGGAGGAGCCTGGTGGGCTGCAGTCCATGGGGTCACGACTGAGTGACTTCACTTTCACTTTTCACTTTCATGCATCAGAGAAGGAAATGGCAATCCACTCCAGTGTTCTTGCCTGGAGAATCCCAGGAACGGCGGAGCTTGATGGGCTGCCGTCTATGGGGTTGTACAGAGTCGGACACGACTGAAGTGACTTAGCAGCAGCAGCAGCAGCAGTGTGTATATATTAGTCCCAAACTCCTAATTTGTCCCTCCCCCACCTTTCCCTTTGGTAACCAGAAGTTTGTTTTCTAAAAGTATGTTGAATAAAAGTGGTGAGAATGGACATCCTTGTCTTGTTTCTGATCTTAGAGGAAATGCTTTCAGCTTTTCACCATGAATATAATATTAGCTGTGAGTTTGTCATATATAGCCTTTGTTATGATAAAGTATTTTCTCTCTATGCCCACTTTCTGGAGAGCTTTTATCATAAATGAATGTTGAATTTCATCAAAAGATTTTTTGCCTCTATTGAGATGACTGTATGATTTTTATTCTTCAATTTGTTAATGTGATGTATCACACACATTGATTGTAGGTATTTAAAAAGCCTTGTATCCCTGGAATATATTCCACTTCATCATGGTATATGATTCTTTCAATGTATTGTTGAATTTGTTTTGCTAGTATTTTGTTGAGGATTTTTGCATCTTTGTTCATCAGTGATATTGCTTATAATTTGTGTGTGTGTGTGTGTGTGTGGTATTTTTATTACCTCCTTTTTGAAATCAAAATCTAGTAGTCTGGAGAGGTGTGTTTCATTGGTTTTCTTTCAGGGGATTTCTCTTGCTCTTTTAATTGGGAATGGTCACTCTGCTTCTTTATTTTACATATTTTTCTCTTACTTTGTGAATTTAGGAGTAATAGTTATCTAGTCTGGTTTTAAAGGGCTGTTTTTATGTGAGAGTGTCCCTGCGTAGCCTGCCTCAGTGTATGTTGGCTGTTATCCCCTTGAGAGGAGGTGTGATTAGTGATGTGGTGTCCAGAGCCTGCACTGGATGTTGAGTGGAAACTCGTCTTTGCTTTGTGGATGTCACAGCCTGGTAGGGGGGCCAAGTCATTGGAGTTGTTCTTGAGTCCCTAAGTTGTATCTGACTCTTTGTGACCTCATGGACTATAGCATGCCATAGGGTTTTCCAGGCAAGAGTACTGAAGTGGTTTGCTACTTCCTTCTCGAGTGGACCACATTTTGTTAGAACTCCAACAAATGACAATCTGTTATTTGTTAGAACAGACCATCACTATTCGTCCATCTTGGGTGGCCCTGCCTGGCATGGCTCATAGCTTCATTGAGTTACACAAGGCTTTAATCCATAGATACTGGAGTAGAAGTCTCCAGGTCCATTTCTGAGCTGCAGTGTTAGGTAGGCCAGACTGGAGTGCTTCTGTTGGGAGAGGAGCTGCTGAGAATTACTCCGCAGGATCTGTCCACCAGGAATTGCACTCCGTGGTGTCTCTTGTCACCTACTGTGTGGGTAACAAATGGGTAACTGTTGCTGGCTCTGCTGTCGGTCCCACCTTAGCCATCCATGGGGATGCAGGCAGTCAGCCTGGATGTCCCTCAGATGCTTTCATAAAGCCACCAGCACAGATCCACTGAAGTCAGGCACCAGGATCCACCATGGAAACTATGAAATCAGCCCAGACCCTGGCCCCACCCTTGTGTGCCTACATTGCAAAGCCCATAGCAGCCACTGCCAGACCAACCATGCACCAGTATTCTGCTTGGATGGCCCATGGGCACTGGCAGTGTAAATCTGCATCACAGCTAGGATTTCAGCCTTGCCTCCACCTGGGGACAATCTGCCTGTGATTGAGAGCTCTCAGAACTTGTGGAGGCAGAGCCACACCCTCTGTGAACAAGCCAAGAGATTAGGGCTGCTGTGGTGGGCCCCTCCCCTCCCTTTGGGGGTGTGTTGACTGTGGGGTTTTGGTGGTGGACTTGGGCTCTGTTGCACACACTCCCAGTCGGGAGTACCACTCTCCTGTACCACACACTAGCTACCTTGGGCTGTTTCTGTGCATCCAACCCCAGTTCTCTCCCCAGGTCTGTCCTCTGAAACCTGAGTTTCAGCACCCAGCCACCCCCCCCCCATCCCGCCCCCTGACCCCTGCCCTCTGTCCCCATACATTAGCAGACACGTGACCCAGGCTAAGCAAAGCAGCCAGGTGACATGGACCCTCTGTGCTGGTCTCTCTCTATTCTGCCTGTTGCAGTCTGGCTACTGCATTCTTCTTTTAGCCTCTGAAGCTCCCTGTCTGTCCCAGAGCTGATCTCCCAGCTGTTGAAGGGAGTTCCAGGGTCCAGGATGAGGGACTGCTCCTCTTTCACAGCTCCCTCCCAGGGAAACAGGTCCTGTCCTGATTCTCTCTTTTTTTTTCTTTTTGGCCTACCCAGTTACATGGTGATCTTTCTTGTAGTCCTGACTGTATGAGATCTTCTGAGTTCAATAAGTATTCCATGAGAATTGTTCCACATGTGGATGTATTTTTGATGTATTTGTAGGAAATGTGCTCCATGCCCTTCTATTCTCCCATCTTGATCTCTCTAGATAGACATTCCTATTAGTATTCTATAATTTTGTTCTCATTTATCCAAGTGTGAACTTACCAATTTTTTCTACTTAGATTCAGTGTACTTCTTGCATCTACAAATAATTTCATCATTTCTAGAAAATCATATGACCTTTGCCCCATTTCCCTATTTCCTCACTTATATCTACTGATTATATATAAATTGAACCTCTTGTTTTATCTTTTCTATTAAGTATCTTCTCCTTCACCCTGAAACCATTTCTCTTAATTTGTATTCCAGGTCATTACATCTCTTTTCAGTTAAGTCTAGTCTACTTTGAAATTGATCTTTTGACTTTTAAAATTCAATTATGCTAATGTTTGTTTTTAGATATTCTATAGTTTTACTTTATAATGCATTACATCATTTTTGTAGATTACTAATTCCTGCAGATATTTTAAAGCTTATTTTTTATTACCATAAGCATAGAAAATGCATAAAATTGCTATCTCTTCCACAGCATAGTTGTCTAACATCTTTGGCACTTGTGGTTTATAAAGCAGCATTCTCCAGAGCAAGATTGATAGCTAGATCGATCTAAAAACTACCTTAACAGTGACATCTAGACTAGTATTTTAGCATGCAGCTGGGCACCATAGAGGGCCTTTGCTGGTGGTGCTAAAGAACCTGCCTGTCAATGCAGGAGATGTAAGAGATCTTGGGTCAGGAAGATCCCTGGGTCAGGAAGATCCCTGGGTCAGGAAGATCTGCTGGAGGAAGGCATGGCAACCCACTTCAGTAATTTTGCCAGGAGAATCCCATGGACAGAGGGGCCTGGCAGGTTACAGTCCATAGGATTCCACAGAGTCAGATATGATTGAAATGACTTAGCATGCATGGCACCATAGCCTAGTCAAGTTTTCACATAAAATTAATGCCAAAAAAGGACACTGTGACACTTATTACACTTGTTACCAGTGGGAGGAGTCCCACTGAGTAGAGGATAGCAAAAGCCTAACCACTGGGAGCAGCTGTTCCAGGATGTAAACCGAGGTGTTAGGGTCTTCATAAAAAGATAAAATTCAGAGAAGAGATTGAGCACAACCAACTACAATTGTATCAGTCTCCCTATGACCAGCAGGTCCTGCTCTGCAGCTAATGCAGGAATGTGGTTTGCACACATCCCTCTTTTGCTGCAGGTGAAGGACTCTCTTCCCTTTTCTCCAGGAAAAAAGATGGCAGTGAGGATGGCCAGGTGACATATGACATCAGCACTTTCAGGAAAACAAAGATGCCCCCAGCAAGCCCCAAACAGAGAAGGATATTCCCACAAAGACAACAAGTAAGCACAGGCTTTCAACACCTTAAAACTTTAATTTGTGTTGGAAAGAAGATACACAAGCTGGTATCCCAGACACATAATACTTCATGCTTTACTTTCAGAGAATTTAAGGAGGTATTAATAGAAGTCAACTACATTATACAAGTAAGATTAGGATATAAATTTTATTTTTTTTCAGTATCTGGACCACTGTATTAGAACTCTTTTCTAGTTGGTTGATTCTTTCCTGGAAATACAAAATTCCCTATAACCATCATCATCATCATTGCCATTATCACCATTATCATCATCATCTTCATCATTTATTTCTTCTCTTATACTTCTAAGCAAGTATTATGTAGTCACTAAAAAGTTCCAAAGATATAAAAGGATATGTGGAATTAAGTACATATTCCTCTCATTGTTGATCTCAGCAACCTAGTTTTCTCAGGAGGCAAGTTCTAGTTGCCCATGTATTATTCCAGAAAGCATCTAAATGTATTCATACATGTATATGTGAAGTGCATGTTTTTGCAGAAATAGAACACTATTCCTACTGATTTTTACCCTCACTTTTCCCATATTACAATGTACCTAGTAAATTATTCTATATTATTACAAAAAGAACAATGTCTCTCAACTTTCTGGATAAACAGTATTCCATTATATGAGTGTGCTAAAATTTATATTACCAATCTCACATAGATAGGCATGGAAAAGCAGTTATCAATCTTTAAAATTATTAATTAAATAATATAATTTCTATGTGTGTGTATGTCCTAAAACTGAATGTGTGGCCAAGTTAACATGTTAACATTTAAGAAGTATATACCATGTTCATGGATCAGAAGAATCAATATAGTGAAAATGAGTATACTACCCAACGCAATCTACAGATTCAATGCAATCCCTATCAAGCTACCAGTGGTATTTTTCACAGAACTAGAACAAATAATTTCAGAATTTGTATGGAAATACAAAAAACCTCGAATAGCCAAAGCAATCTCTAGAAAGAAGAATGGAACTGGAGGAATCAACCTGCCTGACTTCAGGCTCTACTACAAACCACAGTCATCAAGACAGTATGGTACTGGCACAAAGACAGAAATATAGATCAATGGAACAAAATAGAAAACCCAGAGATAAATCCACACACCTATGGACACCTTATCTTTGACAAAGGAGGCAAGAATATACAATGGATTAAAGACAACTGGTCAACCACTTGTAAAAGAATGAAACTAAAACACTTTCTAACACCATACACAAAAATAAACTCAAAATGGATTAAAGATCTAAATGTAAGACCAGAAACTATAAAACTCCTAAAGGAGAACATAGGCAAAACACTCTCCGACATAAATCACAGCAGGATCCTCTATGATCCACCTCCCAGAATACTGGAAATAAAAGCAAAAATAAACAAATGGGATCTAATTAAAATTAAAAGCTTCTGCACAACAAAGAAAACTATAAGCAAGGTGAAAAGACAGCCTTCTGAATGGGAGAAAATAATAGCCAATGAAGCAACTGACAAACAACTTATCTCAAAAATATACAAGCAACTGATGCAACTCAATTCCAGAAAAATAAATGACCCAATCAAAAAATAGGCCAAAGAACTAAATAGACATTTCTCCAAAGAAGACATACGGATGGCTAACAAACACATGAAAAGATGCTCAACATCACTCATTATTAGAGAAATGCAAATCAAGACCACAATGAGGTACCATTTCACAACAGTCAGAATGGCTGTGATCCAAAAGTCTACAAGCAATAAATGCTGGAGAGGGTGTGGAGAAAAGGGAACACTCTTACACTGTTGATGGGAATGCAAACTAGTACAGCCACTATGGAGAACGGTGTGGAGATTCCTTAAAAAACTGCAAATAGAACTGCCTTATGACCCAGCAAACCCACTGCTGGGCATACACACTGAGGAAACCAGAATTGAAAGAGACACATGTACCCCAATGTTCATCGCAGCACTGTTTACAATAGTCAGAACACGGAAACAACCTAGATGTCCATCAGCAGATGAATGGATAAGAAAGCTGTGGTACATATACACAATGGAATATTGCTCAGCCATTAAAAAGAATACAGTTGAATCAATTCTAATGAGATGGATGAAACTGGAGCCGATTATACAGAGTGAAGTAAGCCAGAAAGAAAAACACCAATACAGTATACTAACACATATATATGGAAGTTAGAAAAATGGTAATGATAACCCTGTATGCGAGACAGCAAAAGAAACACAGATGTATAGAACGGACTTTTGGACTCTGTGGGAGAGGGAGAGGGTGGGATGATTTGGGAGAATGGCATTGAAACATGTATACTATCATGTAAGAAATGAATCACCAGTCTATGTTCAATACAGGATACAGGATGCTTGGGGCTGGTGCACGGGGAAGATCCAGAGAGATGATATGGGGTGGGCGGTGGGAGGGGGGTTCAGGATTGGGAACTCATGTACACCCGTGGCAGATTCATGTCAATGTATGGCAAAACCAATACAGTATTGTAGAGCAAAATAAAGTAAAAATAAAAATTAAAAAAAGAAGTATTTAGACATGATTTTCAATAGGTACTATACAATTTGTACTGCAAAAATAATGTACATGTTTTCAAACACATTGGGAACAAAATTTGACAACATGTGAAGTGAAACATTGCATCTCATTGTTTTCATCTCATTTCTCTTATTCTGAATGATTTGACTATCTTACTTTTTATAAGCTCTCTACCCAAAATTAGCACATTTTCAGTGATTTTGGAGCCAAAAAAATAAAGTCCCTCACTGCTTCCATTGCTTCCCCATCTAATTGCCATGAAGTGATCGGACCCAATACAACGATCTTAGTTTTCTGAATGTTGAGTTTTAAGCCAACTCTTTTGCTCTCCTCTTTCATTTTCATTAAGAGGCTCTTTAGTTCTTCACCACTTTCAGCCATAAGGGTTGTGTCATCTGTGTATGTGAGGTTGTTGATATTTCTCCCAGCAATCTTGATTCCAGCTTGTGCTTCATACATCCTGGCATTTTGCATGATATAATCTGCCATCCAACCATCCAACCATCTCATCCTCTGTTGTCCCCGTCTCCTCCTGCCTTGAATCTTTCCCAGCATCAGGGTCTTTTCCACTGAGTCAGTTCTTTGCATCAAGTGGCCAAAGTACTGGAGTTTCAGCTTCAGCATTAGTTCTTCTCCTAAATAGTTTGCTCCTTGCAGGAAAAGTTATGACCAACCTGGACAACATATTAAAAAGCAGAGACATTACTTTGCCAACAAAGGTCCATCTAGTTAAGTCTATGGTTTTTCCAGTAGTCACGTATGGATGTGAGAGTTGGACCATAAAGAAAGCTGAATGCTGAAGAATTGATGCTTTCAAACTGTGGTGTTGAAGAAGACTTTTGAGAGTCCCTTGGGCTGCAAAGAGATCCAACCAGTCCATCCTAAAGGAAAGCAGTCCTGAATATTCATTGGAAGGACTGATGTTGAAGCTGAAACTCCAATACTTTGGCCACCTCATGTGAAGAACTGACTCATTGGAAAAGACCCTGATGATGGGAAAGGTGAAGGTGGGAGGAGAAGGGGATGACAGAAGATGAGACGGTTGGATGGCATCACTGACTCAATGGACATGAGTTGGAGTAAACTCTGGGAGTTGGTGATGGACAGGGAGGCGTGGCATGCTGCAGTCCATGGGGTCGCAAAGAGTCGGACATGACTGAGTGACTGAATTGAACTGAACTCTGCATAAGCAGAGTAACAATATACAACCTTGATGTACTCTTTCCCTATTTGGAAACAGTCTATTGTTCCATGTCCAGCCCTAACTATTGCTTCTTGACCTGCATACAGATTTCTCAAGACTCAGGTCAGGTGGTATGGTATTTCCATCTCTTTAAGAATTTCCCACAGTTTGTTGACACACAGTCAAAAGCTTTAGCATAGTCAATGAAGCAAAAGTAGATGTTTTTCTGGAACGCTCTTTCTTTTTCGATGATCCAGTGGATGTTAGCAATTTGATCTCTGGTTCTTCTGTTTTTTCTAAATCCATTTTGAACATCTGGAAGTTCTCAGTTCACTTAATGTTGAAGCCTGGCTTGGAGAATTTTTAGTGTTACTTTGCTAGCATGTGAGATGAGTGCAACTCTGCGGTAGTTTGAGCATTCTTTGGCATTGACTTTCTTTGGGATTGGAATGAAAACTGACCTTTTCCAGTCCTGTGGCCACTGCTGAGTTTTCCAGATTTGCTGGCATATTGAGTGTAGCACTTTCACAGCATCATCTCTTAGGATTTGAAATCACTCGGCTGGAATTCCATCACTTCCACTAGCTTTGTTCGTAGTGATGCTTCCTAAGGCCCACTTGACTTCTCATTCCAGGACGGCTGGCTGTAGGTGACTGATCACACCATTGTGATTATCTGGGTCATGAAGATCTTTTTTGTATAGTTCTTCTGTGTATTTTTGCCACCTCTTCTCAATATCTTCTGCTTCTGTTAGGTCCATACCATTTCTGTCCTTTATTGTGCTCATCTTTGCATGAAATATTCCCTTGGTATCTCTAATTTTCTTGAAGAGGTCTCTAGTCTTTCCCATTCTATTATTTTCCTCCATTTGTTTGCATTAATCATTGAAGAAGGCTTTCTTATCTCTCCGTGCTATTCTTTGGAACTCTGCATTCAAATGGGTATATTTTTCCTTTTCTCCTTTGCCTTTAGCTTTTCTTCTTTTCTCAGCTATTTTAAAGTCCTCCTCAGACAACCACTTTTGCCTTTTGAAATTTCTTTTTCTTGGGGATAATCTTGATCACTGCATCCTGTACAATGTCACGAGCCTGCATTCATAGTTCTTCAGGCACTCTATCAGATCTAATCCCTTGAATCTATTTGTCACTTCCACTGTGTAATCATAAGGGATTAGATTTAGGTCATACCAGAATCATCTAGTGGTTTTCCCTACTTTCTTCAATTTAAGTCTGAATTTTGCAATAAGGAGTTCATGATCAGAGCCACAGTTAGCTCCAAGTTTTGCTTTTGTTGACTGTATAGAGCTTTTCCATCTTTGGCTGCAAAGAATATAATCAATCTGATTTCAGTATTGACCATCTGGTGATGTCCATGTGTAGAGTTGTCTCTTGTGTTGTTTGAAGAGAGTGTTTCCCATGACCTGTGTGTTCTCTTGGCAAAACTCTGTTAGCCTTTGCCCTACTTCGTTCTATACTCCAAGGCCAAATTTGCCTGTTACTCCAGGTATCTCTTGACTTCCTACTTTTGCATTCCAGTCTCATATAATGAAATGGAAATCTTTTTTTGGTGTTAGTTCTAGAAGGCCTCCTATGTCTTCATAGAACCGTTCAACTTCAGCTTCTTCAGCAATAGTGGTTGGGCTATAGACTTGGATTACTCTGCTATTGAATGGTTTGCCTTGGAAATGAACAGAGATCATTCTGCTTTTTTTGAGATTGCACCTAAGTACTGCATTTCAAATTCTTTGTTGACTATGAGGACTACTCCATTTCTTCTAAAGGATTCTTGCCCACAGTAGTAGATATAATGGTCATCGGAATTAAATTCTCCCATTTCAGTGCATTTTAGTTCACTGATTCCTAAAACGTCGATGTTCACTCTTTCCATCTCCTCTTTGACCATTTCCAATTCACCTTATTCTTGGACCTAATATTGCAGGTTCCTATGAGGTATTGTTCTTTAAAGCATCAAACTTTACTTCCATCACCAGTCACATCCAAAACTGGGCATTGTTTTTGCTTTAGCTCCATCTCTTCATTCTTTCTGGTATTGTTTGTCCACTCTTGTCCAGTAGCATATTGGGCACCTACTGACCTGGGGAGTTCATCTTTCAGTGTCATATCTTTTTACTTTTATATACTATTCATGAGGTTCTCAAGGCATGAAAACTAAAGTGGTTTGACAGTCCCTCTCCAGTGGACCATATTTTGTCAGAACTCTCCACCATGACCCATCCATCTTGAGTGGCCCTACATGGTGTTGTTCATAATCTCATTGTCAGAACTCTCCACCATGACCCATCAGTGGCCCTACAATCCTTGTATTTCCTCATATATAGAAAGTCGCTAAATCCCTTCATGATGACATCAGCTCTTCATGACTAGCAGAAAACCTTTTGTAAAGTAAGCACTTGGTTGCACTGAACTTCCCCTTCACCAAAATCTTATATCTTGACCTTTTCCCACTGCCTCTTTGGAGCAGTCTCTCAGAGCTAGCTAAGGTATTATCCTCCCATGCTGCAGTCCTCGTTTCCCCCCAATAAGACACATGTACCTGCTGAAGTCTCTTCTATATCTCTTATCTCCTCTCTCATTTGTGCTATGTATTCCTTGAAGGCTCTTTCTTGTTCCTTCAAGTTTTGCCACAGCTCTTTAACCTTTTGTTCAAGAAGCTCGTCTTCCCTCCCAGTGCCTCTCTTCTTGCCTGTCTTCTGCTCCAGGCAGAATTGAGAAGGGGAAAAAAAGAGCAGTCAGCCCTGAAAGCTACAACTCCTCACTTCCAACCCTCCAGCATCTCAGTGACCAAACAAACTGTTTTGAAAAATCAGATGAACAGGTCTGAATTCACTTGTAGTCACAGAAAAAAAAATAGGTTTGAGAATGTGTTAGGAAAGATCTTGACTGGCTGGCTGGACATACAACCACAGCTCTCCTTGCTATTTTCAGAGGTAGCAGAGTGTGTGCACAAAAGGAGAAGCTCCTTGCTTCAGGAATTTTCCCCCTCATAGTTCTCAGAAGGCATTGCAGGAACCTACCCACTCCACTGTAAAACAAATCCTCCCCTGCACATGCTGAGGTCTTTTCTATGTCACAAAGAAGCTCATTTTTTCCTGTAGGATATCTGTGACTCCTATTATCTTCAGTAAGTTCTAGAGACAAGAAAGGGCCAAAGACACGTCAGGTAGGATAATCCCGAATTTCCACTGAAACATTCTGAGAAAAGAACTGTTCTAAATAAGATTCCTTGATTTCTTTCAACTGCCTACAAGCGTGTTTCAAGATCCTGCCTTCCTTACTACCCGTCCAGCTTCCTCTGCAAAAGAAACCTTCCCCAGAAACATGATAGCTTCCACCTGTTGGAAGAACGTGCAGTTTTACAAATATGTATCTTGGGTGCTTTCACATTTTTCACATTCTGTTTTTCTGCTTGTAGCCCTTTTGGTAACATTTCACCCTTTATAATATGCACAAATTGTTTTCAAAATTTACGTCACACATCTCCTCCAGGAAGATTTCCTAAACCACCTGAAGCACCTTCTCTGTGAGAAAACATTGTACATTTACACTAGTACATTTCTTTCAATCTCACATTTTAAATGTATTAAGTTTATGGTGATTGTTTTATATCTCAATAAAACTATTTAAAGAAATTTGAATTACTTCCATCTCAGGAAAACCCCAAATACTGTCTTTAAAACTATTGGTTATTTCCTTAACTCCCTGAACCTTTGTTGTGAAATGTTTGATTTGTGTTATATAATCCCTAAGGTTCCTTGAAGCTGTGCAGCATGGTTTGATACTATCCACAAGGTATGAGCAAAACAAAGATAAAGAAAGATCTGGTAAGAGAATCTTCCCAGGGAAACTTGAGTTGCTTCAAATGGAGGAGCAAGGGCAGAAAAAGCAACAAGCTCAAAATAACTTGATTGTTTTCCAAGTACGCAAGGAGATTTTACAAGTTTTCAGTCAAGGAGAACATCTTAGTGCCTGTACGGACTTGGTTTCAGAGTTCAGACAGGTTTCCAGAGAAAGTGCCTGGCTTCTGAATAAAAGTAATAAATTAAAGTAATATAATCTAACTCTCTTAGAAGAATCACGGTCCTTTTATTATTAATGGTAGTTAATCTAGGGTCAGTAAGCTGGCCTCTTGGTAGAATATGTAATATGAAGAATCAATTATTAAGACAAATTATCATGTACTGCCCCAGTAACTTTAATTTGTCATGCTTGATGGAGTACTTCATTAAGTTTTATTTGTTTGACTGTTTGGGGATCATTTTTGCGGAAGTTTTAATCTGCTTAGCCTCTAAGTTGTCAGAGTAGAAAGACAGAAGTTCTTCAAATACAGATCCACCCATTGTTGAAGGCATCCACGAATATCACCACCAGAATCTGGAGCCTTGAATGAGACAGGAAATGGGGGATCAATGATTAATCCCATTCATAATTAGAAACTACCATTCTAAGATGATATTTTGGTTCTATACAACATGAAACTCTTCTTGACCTGCATCTCCTCCTATTAAATTAGTATTTTCCTTCCTATTAACTGTTTATTCTTTGGTTTTTCAGGTCTCTGAATTTAAAAATATTGTGTCTTCCTTTGGCTGACATACTCCCATGTATTCTGGAAAAAGAATTTCCTAGCAAAGCATATTAAAAATAAAACAGACTATTATAGGGGGGCGGTCCTAAGATGTCAGAGGAATAGGACGGGAAGACCACTTTCTCCCTCACAAATTCCTCAAAAGAACATTTCAACGCTGAGCAAACTCCACAAAACAACTTCTGAATGCTGGCAGAGGACATCAGACAACCAGAAAAGCAGACCATCGTCTTCGAAAACAGGTAGGAAAAAGTATAAAAGACAAAAAGAGAGACAAAGGAGGTAGGGAGGGAGCTCCGTCCCGGGAAGGGAAGCCTGTCCCGGGAAGGGAATTTTAAGAGAGGTTTCCAAACACCAGGAAACACTCTCCCTGCCGAGTCTGTGGCGAGCCTTGGAAACACAGAGGGCAACATAACAGGAAGGGAAAATAAATAAATAATTAAAACCAACAGATTACAAGCCCAACAGTAACTCCCCCAGCGGAAAAGCAGCACAGACGCCTGCATCCGCCACTAGCAAGTGGGGGCAGGGCGGGGACACACGGGAGGCGCAGGCTGCAGAGATTTGTAAGAATCGGGCAGGAACGCCCCACGTGTAACCAGAAAGATCTAACTTGGGCTAGCAAACCAGACTGTGGGATAGCTACCACGCAAAAAGCTCGAACATAAGACACCGCCAGGACCGCGCACAGAACAAAGGACAGACCAGAAATAGCTGGCTGCAGACCATCCCCCGCCGGGGACAGGCAGCCAGAGCCATAACGTCTGGAAAGGGGCAATTGCAGCCCCGGAGAGACTCTACCTACCAAACTGCAAGCAGGCTTCTTTGCTTAGACTTCTGGGGGTGCTGGACAGTCACCATCTGCCTCACAAGGGGCGCCAGCGGTACATCCAGAAAACTGAGCAGCAGAGACAGAAAAGGCGACAAGTCACAGCGACCGCACTCGCCAAACTCCTGAGCTACTCGGACCTGGGAAGGGCACAAAACGCAGTCCCAACCGAATCTGAGCCTCTGAGGGCTACCTGAGCACCGAACCTGAGCGGCTTAGACCGGGGAGGTGCACGCAGCCTAGGGCTGGCCTCAGACGGTTCCCGGCTGAGCATCGTAGAACCGGAGCGGTTTGTGTGCTGCAAGAAGGGACAGGTCCAGCGGGGCTGAGACACTGTGTGTACACGACAGTGCTATTTGTTTGCAGCAACCCCCCCCCACCCCCCCCTCCCCGCCCCAACACCACGACTGAACTAGTGAGCCTAAAAAACCAGCAAACAGAAGAAGTTAAACAGAGGGAACCGCCTTGGAAGTGACCCCACACTGCCCACAACATCAGAGCAGGGCCAGATATATCTTTACTATTTTTACAATCATTCCTTTTTTTTTCCCCCCTCTTTTTTTTTTCTTTTTTTCTTGCCTTTTTTTCTAACTTTTTTTTAAACTGTTAAGTCTTCTATTTCTCCTCTAATTTTTATTCTATAACCTACTATTACTTTTCAAAAAAAAAGACTATTTTTTTAAGGCAAACACCATATATAGTCTTTATGTGGTTGTTGTTGGAGTTTTTTAATAATTCTTGTGGCTTTTTTTTCTTTTTTTTTCTTTTTTCTTTTTTCCTTCTGCTTCTTTTCTTTAATATTGTATTTTTGAAAATCCAACCTCTACTCTAGATTTTTAATCTTTGCTTTTTTGTTTTTGTTGTCAATTTTGTACATTTAAAAACCCAAACTTCACTACCCAATTTTACCTGAGAGTGAGATTACTGGCTTGACCACTCTCTCCTCCTTTGGACTCTCCTTCTTCTCCACCATGTGGCCTCTGTCTCTTTCCTCCCCCATCTCTTCTCTATCCAACTCTGTGAATCTCTGTGTGTTCTAGACGGTGGAGAACACCTAAGGAACTGGTTACTGGCAGGATTTGTCTCTCTCCTTTTCATTCCTCTCTCTTATCCTCCTGGCCATCTCTGTCTACTTCCTCCCTCTCCTCTTCCCTGTATAACTCCGTAAATACCTCTGAGTGGTCCAGACTATGGAGCACACATGAGGAAGTGACTACTGGCTAGCTTGCTCTCTCCTCTTTTGATCTCACCGCATCTCATTCCAGTCACCTCTAACTACCCCCTCCCTCTTCTCTTCTCCTTGTAACTCAGTGAACCTCTCTGGGTGTCCCTCAATGTGGAGAAACTTTTCACCTTTAACCTAGATGTTTTATCATTGGTGCTGTATAGATGGAGAAATCTAGAGGCTACTGTAAAAATAAAACTGAATACCAGAAGCAGGAGGCTTAAGTCCAAAGCCTGAGAACATCAGAGAACTCCTGAATTCAGGGAACATTAAGCAATAGGAGCTCATCAAACGCCTCCATATCTACACTGAAACCAAGCTCCACCCAAGGGCCAACAAGTTCCAGAGCAAGACATACCACGCAAATTCTCCAGCAACACAGGAACACAACTCTGAGCTTCACTATACAGGCAGCTCAAAGCTACTCCAAAACCTTTGACATCTCATAACCCATTACTGGTCACTCCACTGCACTCCAGAGAGAAGAAACCCAGCTCCACCCACCAGAACTCCAACACAAGCCTCCCTAACCAGGAAACCTTGGCCACTGATACAACCCCACGCACAGTGAGGAAGCTCCATAATAAAGAGAACTCCACAAATTACCAGAATATCAAAAGGCCACCCCAAACACAGCAATATAACCAAGATGAAGAGACAGAGGAATACTCAGCAGGTTAAGCAACAGGAGAAATGCCCACCAAACCAAAGAGGAAGAAATAGGGAATCTACCTGAGAAAGAATTCCGAATATTGATAGAGAAAATGATCCAAAATCTTGAAATCAAAATGGAATCACAGATAAATAGCCTAGAGACAAGGATTGAGAAGATGCAAGAAAGGTTTAACAAGGACCTAGAAGAAATAAAAAAGAGTTAATATACAATGAATAATACAATAAATGAGATCAGAAACACTCTGGAGGCAACAAATAGTAGAATAACGGAGGCAGAAGATAGGATTAGTGAAATAGAAGATAGAATGGTAGAAATAAATGAATCACAGAGGAAAAAAGAAAAACGAATTAAAAGAAATGAGGACAATCTCAGAGACCTCCAGGACTATATGAAACACTCCAACATTCGAATTATAGGAGTCCCAGAAGAAGAAGACAAAAAGAAAGACTATGAGAAAATCCTTGAGGAGATAATAGTTGAAAACTTCCCTAAAATGGGGAAGGAAATAATCACCCAAATCCAAGAAACACAGAGAGTTCCAAATAGGATAAACCCAAGGCGAAACACCCCAAGACACATATTAATCAAATTAACAAAGATCAAACACAAAGAACAAATATTAAAAGCAGCAAGGGAAAAACAACAAATAACACACAAGGGGATTCCCATAAGGAAAAAAGCTGATCTTTCAATAGAAACTCTTCAGGCCAGGAGGGAATGGCAAGACATACTTAAAGTGATGAAAGAAAATAACCTACAGCCCAGATTACTGTACCCAGCAAGGATCTCATTCAAATACGAAGGAGAAATCAAAAGCTTTACAGAGAAGCAAAAGTGGAGAGAATTCAGCACCACCAAACCAGCTCTCCAACAAATTCTAAAAGATATTCTCTAGACAGGAAACACAAAAAGGGTGTATAAACCCGAACCCAAAACAATAAAGTAAATGGTAACGGGACCATACTTATCAATAATTACCTTAAACGTAAATGGGTTGAATGCCCCAACCAAAAGGCAAAGACTGGCTGAATGAATACAAAAACAAGACCCCTCTATATGCTGCTTACAAGAGACCCACCTCAAAACAAGGGACACATACAGACTGAAAGTGAAGGGCTGGAAAAAGATATTCCACGTAAATAGAGACCAAAAGAAAGCAGGAGTGGCAATACTCATATCCGATAAAATAGACTTTAAAACAAAGGCTGTGAAAAGAGATAAAGAAGGCCACTACATAATGATCAAAGGATCAATCCAAGAAGAAGATATAACAATTATAAATATATATGCACCCAATATAGGAGCACCACAATATGTAAGACAAATGCTAACAAGTATGAAAGGGGAAATTAACAATAACACAATAATAGTGGGAGACTTTAATACCCCACTCACACCTATGGACAGATCAACTAAACAGAAAATTAACAAAGAAACACAAACTTTAAATGATACATTAGACCAGTTAGACCTAATTGATATCTATAGGACATTTCACCCCAAAACAATGAATTTCACCTTTTTCTCAAGTGCTCATGGAAACTTCTCCAGGATAGATCACATCCGGGGCCATAAATCTAACCTTGATAAATTTTAAAAAATCAAAATCATTCCAACCATCTTTTCTCACCATAATGCATTAAGATTAGATCTCAATTACAGAAGAAAAACTATTAAAAATGCCAACATATGGAGGTTGAACAACACACTTCTGAATAACCAACAAATCACAGAAGAAATCAAAAAAGAAATCAAAATATGCATAGAAACTAATGAAAATGAAAACACAACAACCCAAAACCTGTGGGACACTATAAAAGCAGTGCTAAGAGGAAAGTTCATAGCAATACAGGCATACCTCAAGAAACAAGAAAAAAGTCAAATAAATAACCTAACTCTACACCTAAAGCAACTAGAAAAGGAAGAATTGGAGAACCCCAGAGTTAGTAGAAGGAAAGAAATCTTAAAAATTAGGGCAGAAATAAATGCAAAAGAAACAAAAGAGACCATAGCAAAAATCAACAAAGCCAAAAGCTGGTTCTTTGAAAGGATAAATAAAATCGACAAACCATTAGCCAGAGTCATCAAGAAGCAAAGAGAGAAAAATCAAATCAATAAAATTAGAAATGAAAATGGAGAGATCGCAACAGACAACACAGAAATACAAAGGATCATAAGAGACTACTATCAGCAACTATATGCCAATAAAATGGACAACATGGAAGAAATGGACAAATTCTTAGAAAAGTACAATATTCCAAAACTGAACCAGGAAGTAATAGAAAATCTTAACAGACCCATCACAAGCACGGAAATTGAAACTGTAATCAGAAATCTTCCAGGAAACAAAAGCCCAGGTCCAGACGGCTTCACAGCTGAATTCTACCAAAAATTTCGAGAAGAGCTAACACCTATCCTACTCAAACTCTTCCAGAAAATTGCAGAGGAAGGTAAACTTCCAAACTCATTCTATGAGGCCACCATCACCCTAATACCAAAACCTGACAAAGATACTACAAAAAAAGAAAACTACAGGCCAATATCACTGATGAACATAGATGCAAAAATCCTCAACAAAATTCTAGCAATCAGAATCCAACAGCACATTAAAAAGATCATACACCATGACCAAGTAGGCTTTATCCCAGGGATGCAAGGATTCTTCAATATCCGCAAATCAATCAATGTAATTCACCACATTAACAAATTGAAAAATAAAAGTCATATGATTATATCAGTAGATGCAGAGAAGGCCTTTGACAAAATTCAACATCCATTTATGATAAAAACTCTCCAGAAAGCAGGAATAGAAGGAACATACCTCAACATAATAAAAGCTATATATGACAAACCCACAGCAAACATTATCCTCAATGGTGAAAAATTGAAAGCATTTCCCCTAAAGTCAGGAACAAGACAAGGGTGCCCACTTTCACTGCTACTATTCAATATAGTTCTGGAAGTTTTGGCCACAGCAATCAGAGCAGAAAAAGAAATAAAAGGAATCCAAATTGGAAAAGAAAAAGTAAAACTCTCACTGTTTGCAGATGACATGATCCTCTACATAGAAAACCCTAAAGACTCCACCAGAAAATTACTAGAGCTAATCAATGAATATAGTAAAGTTGCAGGATATAAAATCAACACACAGAAATCCCTTGCATTCCTATACACTAATAATGAGAAAGTAGAGAAAGAAATTAAGGAAACAATTCCATTCACCATTGCAATGAAAAGAAGAAAATACTTAGGAATATATCTACCTAAAGAAACTAAAGACCTATATAGAGAAAACTATAAAACACTGGTGAAAGAAATCAAAGAGGACACTAATAGATGGAGAAATATACCATGTTCATGGATCAGAAGAATCAATATAGTGAAAATGAGTATACTACCCAAAGCAATCTACAGATTCAATGCAATCCCTATCAAGCTACCAGTGGTATTTTTCACAGAACTAGAACAAATAATTTCAGAATTTGTATAGAAATACAAAAAACCTCGAATAGCCAAAGCAATCTCTAGAAAGAAGAATGGAACTGGAGGAATCGACTTGCCTGACTTCAGGCTCTACTACAAAGCCACAGTCATCAAGACAGTATGGTACTGGCACAAAGACATAAATGTAGATCAATAGAACAAAATAGAAAGCCCAGAGATAAATCCACACACATATGGACACCTTATCTTTGACAAAGGAGGCAAAAATATACAATGGAGTAAAGACAATCTCTTTAACAAGTGGTGCTGGGAAAACTGGTCAACCACTTGTAAAAGAATGAAACTAGATCACTTTCTAACACCGCACACGAAAATAAACTCAAAATGGATTAAAGATCTAAATGTAAGACCAGAAACTATAAAACTCCTAGAGGAGAACATAGGCAAAACATTCTCTGACATAAATCACAGCAGGATCCTCTATGATCCACCTCCCAGAATTCTGGAAATAAAAGCAAAAATAAACACATGGGATCTAATTAAAATTAAAAGCTTCTGCACAACAAAGGAAAATTTATGCAAGGTGAAAAGACGGCCTTCTGAATGGGAGAAAATAATAGCCAATGAAACAACTGACAGACAACTAATCTCAAAAATATACAAGCAACTTATGCAACTCAATTCCAGAAAAATAAATGACCCAATCAAAAGATGGGCCAAAGAACCAAATAGACATTTCTCCAAAGAAGACATATGGATGGCTAACAAACACATGAAAAGATGCTCAACATCACTCATTATTAGAGAAATGCAAATCAAAACCACAATGAGGTATCACTTCACACCAGTCAGAATGGCTGCGATCCAAAAATCTGCAAGCAATAAATGCTGGAGAGGGTGTGGAAAAAAGGGAACTCTCTTACACTGTTGGTAGGAATGCAAACTAGTACAACCACTATGGAAAACAGTGTGGAGATTCCTTAAAAAATTGCAAATAGAACTGCCATATATCCCAGCAATCCCACTGCTGGGCATACACACCGAGGAAACCAGAATTGAAAGAGACACATGTACCCCAATGTTCATCGCAGCACTGTTTATAACAGGCAGGACATGGAAACAACCTAGATGTCCATCAGCAGATGAATGGATAAGAAAGCTGTGGTACATATACACAATGGAGTATTACTCAGCTGTTAAAAAAGAATTCATTTGAATCAGTTCTGATGAGATGGATGAAACTGGAGCCAATTACACAGAGTGAAGTAAGCCAGTAAGAAAAAACCAATACAGTATACTAACACATATATACGGAATTTAGAAAAATGGCAATGATGACCCTGTATGCAAGACAGCAAAAAAGACACAGATGTGTATAGCGGAGTTTTGGACTCAGAGGGAGAGGGAGAGGGTGGGATGATTTGGGAGAATGGCATTGAAACATGTATACTATCATGTAAGAATCGAATCACCTGTCTATGTCTGATGCAGGATACAGCATGCTTGGGGCTGGTGCACGGGGATGACCCACAGGGATGTTGTGGGGAGGGAGGTGGGAGAGGGTTCATGTTTGGGATCGCATGAATACCCGTGGTAGATTCATGTCAATATATGGCAAAACCAATACAGTATTGTAAAGTAAAATAAAGTAAAAATTAAAATTAAAAAAAAAACAGACTATTATAAAACTGGGTAGCAAAAGTAGGTAAATAAATAAATAATACATTTTAAAATGAACATAGAACAAAATTTTCATGTTATCAAAGAAACATATAAATGATAACAGGTACATCAAAAAATGCTCAACAGGAAATGGAAATCAAAACCACAATGACATATCACCTATATCTGTTAGAATGGTTATAAAGAAGAAGATGCCAGATAACAAGTATCGGTGAGGATGTGGTGATGAAGGAACCCTGTGCACTACTGAGAAGATAAGCAATTGTTTCAGCCACTGTAGAAAACAGTACAGAGATTCTTTAAAAAATTAAAAGTAGAACTACTATATGATCCAATAATTCCCCTTCTGGATAGTGGAAAAGATGCATGCAATCCCTTGTTTACTGTAGCGTTGTTTACAATAGTCACTGTATTGCAAGGTTTCATGTTTGTGTGGAATCTAAAATAGCTGAGCTCATAAAAAACAGAGCAGAATAGTAGTTACCCGAGGATGGGGTGGATGGAGGAGCTGAGGATTTATGGTGTTAGAGAACAAACTTTTAACTAGAAGATAAGTTCTGGAGAGCTAAGGAACAGCATACAGTGTATAGAAAGAAGTGCTCATAATATTCAAAGTTGCTAACAGACTAGATCCTAGTTGTTTGCATCATACAAAAAACCCCACATGATAATTTGATATGACAGAGATTTTAGCTGTGGCTACAGTGATGTTTACATTTCAATATATGAATTATGAAATCAACAGCTTGTATACCTTAAATTTGCAAATGTTTCACATCAATTGTAACAGTAAATATACATTTTAAATAAATAAATAAATAGATGAAAGGTAAATAAGAGAGGCACATAATGAGATTATATTTGTTCCTATTGACATTTTACCTAGCTTTAAGGAAGCTATGTTTGAAATTTAGATTTCTCTGGATAAAAACTGCATATGTTGTTTATGTTCTCTCTGAGATTAGCACTTATTTTTATAGGATGATTTTGGAGCCTAAGCAAAGTCTGCAACAGTTTCCATTGTTTGCCCATCTATTTGCCATGAAGTGATGGGACCGGATGCGATGATTTTAGTTTTCTGAATGTTGAGCTTTAAGCCAGGCTTTTCACTCTCCTCTTTCACTTTCATCAAGAGGCTCTTTAATTCCTCTTTGCTCTCTGCCGTAAGAGTGGTGTCATCTGCATATCTGAGTTTATTGATATTTCTCCCTGCAGTCTTGATTCCAGCTTGTTTTTCAGCCAGCCCAGCATTTCACATAACTACATAGAAGTTAAATAAGCAAAGTGACAATAGACAGTCTTGATGTATTCCTTTCCCAAAGTTGAACCACTCCATTGTTCCATGTCCCACTCTAACTGTTGCTTCTTGACCTGCATACAGATTTCTCAGGAGGCAGGTAAAGTGGTCTGGTATTTCCATCCTTTTAAGAATTTTCCACAGTTTGTTGTGATCCACACAGTCAAAGGCTTTAGTGTAGTCAATGAAGCAGAAGTAGATATTTCTCTGGAATTCTCTTGCTTTTTCTATGATCCAACACATTTTGGCAATTTGCTCTCTGGCTCCTCTGGCTTTTCTAAATCCAGCTTGAACGTCTGGAAGTTCTCAGCTCATGTACTGTTGAAGCCTAGCTTGGAAAATTTTGAGCATTACTTTGCTAGCGTTTGAGATGAGTGCAACTGTGCAGTAGTTTGAACATTCTTTGGCATTGCCTTTCTTAAGGACTAGAATGAAAGCTGACCTTTTCCAGTCCTGTGGCCACTGCTGAGTTTTCCAGATTTACTGGGATATTGAGTGCAGCACTTTCACAGTATCATCTTTTAGGATTTGAAATAGCTCAACTATTTAGGTGAGGAATTCTATCACCTCCACTAGCTTTGTTCCCAGTGATAATTCCTAAGGTCCACTTGACTTTGCACTCCAGGATGTCTGGCACTGGGTGAGTGATCACACCATCGTGGTTATCTGGGTCATGAAGATATTTTTTGTATAATTCTATGTATTCTTGCCACCTATTCTTACTATCTTCTGCTTCTGTTAGGTCCATACCATTTCTGTCCCCTATTGTGCCCATCTTTGCATGACATGTTCCCTTAGTATCTCTAATTTTCTTAAAGAGATCTCTAGTTTTTCCCATTGTATTGTTTTCCTCTATTTCTTTGAATTGATCATTTAGGAACACTTTCTTATCTCTCCTTGCTATTCTTTGGAACTCTGCTTTCAGATATATTTTTCCTTTTCTCCTTTGCCTTTGAGAAACAAGCTTCTCTTGTTTTCTCAGCTATTTGTAAGGCCTCTTCAGGCAACCATTTTGTCATTTTTGCATTTCTTCTTGAGGATGGTTTTGATCACCACCTCCTGTACAATGTTATGAACCTCTGTCTATAGTTCTTCAGGCACTCTATCAGATATAATCCCTTGAATCTATTTGTCACTTCCACTGTATAATCATAAGGGATTTGATTTAGGTCATACCTGAATTGTCTAGTGGTTTCCCCTACTTTCTTTAATTTACGTCTGAATTTGGCAATGAGTTCATGATCTGAGCCACAGTCAGCTCCTGATCTTGATTTTGCCGACTGTATAGAGTTTCTCTATCTCTAGCTGCAAGAAACGTAATCAGTCTGACTTTGGTATTGACCATCTGGTGATGTCCATGTGTAAAGTCGTCTCTTGTGTTGTTGGAAGAGGGTGTTTGCCTTGACCAGTGCATCCCTTGGCAAAATTCTGTTAGCCTCTGATCTGCTTCATTTTGTACTCCAAGGCCAAATTTGCCTGTTATTCCAGGTATCTCTTGACTTCCTACTTTTGCATTCCAGTCCCCTATAATGAAAAGGACATCTTTTTTTGGTGTTAGTTCTAGACAGTCTTGTAGATCTTCATAGAACCATTCAACTTCAGCTTCTTCATCAATAGTGGTTGGGCTAAAGACTTGGATTACTGTGATACTGAATGGTTTGTCCTGGAAATGAACAGAGATCATTCTGTCATTTTTGAGATTGCACCCAAGTACTGCATTTCAGACTCTTTTGTTGACTATGAGGGCTACTCCATTTCTTCTAAGGGATTCTTGCCCACAGTAGTAGATATGATGGTCATCTGAATTAAATTCTCCCATTCCCATTTTAGTTCAGTGATTCCTAAAATGTCAGTGTTTACTCTTGCCATCTCCTTTTTGTCCACTTACAATTTACCTTGATTCATGGACCAGGTAATGGTAACTTCCTTCAAAAGGACGTAAGCCAGGACTGTTCAGTGCCCCTGACCCCACAGCAGGCCACTGTTGACCCACATCTTTGCCAGAGACTCCTGGACACTTACAGGCAAGTCTGGCTCAGTCTCTAGTGGGTCACTTCTCCTTTCTCCTGGGTTCTGGTAAGCACAAGCTTTTGTTCATGCCCTCCAAGAGTCTGTTTCCCCAGTCCTGTGGAAATTCTGTAATCAAATCCCATTGGCCTTGAATGTCAAATTCCCTGAGAGTTCTCAGTCCCTTTGCTGGATCCCCAGGTTGGGAAATCTGTTGTGGGCCCTAGAACTTTTGCAACAGTGCAAGAACTCCTTGGTATAATTGTCCTCCAGTTTGTGGGTTGTCTGCTCAGTGGCTCTGTGGTGGGGCTCACATGCCATGCCTCCCAGATATGCTGCACCCAGAGCCCCTGTCCCTGCAGCAGGCCACGGCTGACCTGTGCCTCCATAAGAGCACTCAACACTCAAAGACAGGTCTGGCTGTCTCTTGTGGTGTCCCTGGGTCCTGATGCATACAAGGTCTTCTTTGAGTCCTCCGAGCATCTCTGGTAGATATGAGGTTTGATTCTAAATGTGATTTTGTCCCTCCTACTGTCTTGTTGGGGCTTCTCCTCTGCCCTGGGAAGTGAAGTATGTTTTTTTGGTGAAATCCAACCTTGTACTGCTGATGGTTAGCAGTTAAGTTCTCACAGGAAAGGATGAGCACATGTCCTTCTACTCCACCATCTTGGCTACTCTTTCAAGCCTGAGAAAGTACAGAGTGAGAAGACTGGAGGACTTTGGTCAATCTGTAGGTAAGTTCTAGTAAGTATCCTTGTAACTTTATTTTTATCCTTCTTTATTTGTCAACAAATAGATTATGATATGTATAAATGTGCATTTTGTTGTATTTATACTTTTTGCAATTCATGGAGCTTCTGGAATGGGTACATTAATGTCTTCCATCAGATTATTTAAGGTTTGGTTATTATTTTTCATATATATATATTTACCACTTTTTATCTACTGATGTGATTTCCCTTATGTCTACATTGGCACACCTGATTCTGCCTCACAGCTCCCTGAGGATATGTATATCATTCTTCATTTCTATTTTTCCCCTCACACTGGATTATCTTTGCTGATTTATCTTTAAGTTGAAAGATCTTTTCCTTTGCTAGGTCTCAGCTGGCAAAGGAAATATATTCTTGGTACCAGTACTTGTGCTATTCCACTTGGAATATCTAATTTGTCCCTTGTAATGACTTCTGATCTTGTATTAATATTTTCTATATTACAAATCATTTCCATTATAATTTAATCCTTTGAACCTACTGCTACTGCTGCTAAGTCACTTCAGTTGTGTCCGACTCTGTGCGACCCCATAGACGGCAGCCCACCAGGTCCCCCGTCCCTGGGATTCTCCAGGCAAAATCACTGAAGTGGGTTGCCATTTCCTTCTCCAATGCATGAAAGTGAAAAGTGAAAATGAAGTCGCTCAGTTGTGTCCAATTCCTAGCGACCCCATGGACTGCAGCCTACCAGGCTCCTCTGTCCATGGGATTTTCCAGGCAAGAGTACTGGAGTGGGGTGCCATTGCCTTCTCCTTTGAACCTAGTTACCCTTAATTCTTTAAACATACTCATAATAGCTGCCTTAAAGTTGTCTGCTAAGTTCAACACATGGGCCCCACAAGAGAGAGTTTCTATGAACAGAATTCCTTTCCTATGCTTAGGTCTATTTTTTCTGTTTCTTGATATGCCTGATCATTTTTTTGTGTGAAAAAATGGATGTCCATTTTTTTGGCATAAAACAACCCACATTTATTTTCTCATAGTTTCTGTGGGTCAGGAATTTGGCCACAGAATCTGCAAAGCTGCAGTCAAAGTGGTGGCTTGGACTGGGTTCTCAGTGGAAGCTCAACATGGAATGAGTTTGCTTCCAGGTTTCAGTAATGTTGTCTGTTCCCAGGCGGCACTAGTGGTAGAACCCACCTGCCTTTGCAGGAGATGTAAGAGACAGAGGTTTGATCCCTGGGTGGGAAAGATGCCCTGGAGTAAGAAATGGCAACCCAGTCCAGTACTCTTGCTTGAAGAACGCCATGGACAGAGGAGCTTGGTAGGCTACAGTTCACTGAGTTGCAAAGAGTCAGACACAACTGAAGCAATTTAGCATGCAATGTCTGTGGATTCTGATACACCACTGTAGGGACTACTTTTGGTTCTGTACGTTGTTCTTTGGTGACTTACCTGGACTATTTCAGTGTAATGACCTTCCCATGTACAGCTGTTGGTGTCACTTCTCAGTTATACCTTAAAATTTGTATTCTTTTAGTTTTTGACATTGACTTCCCAGAGTTCACTCTTGAGTCATAATAGGTTATTGATAAGCCAGAGGTAGGTCAGAGCTTATGCTTAAACACCTTATGCCAGTAAATACCCTTTGTCAATGGATCTGAGTGGGATTTCAGAAGACATTCAAATTTCATGTGTTTTAAAACTTTTCAGGGATTTATTTCTGCTTATAGCAGGTGGGGATTTCCCCAATGGCTCAGGGAGTGAAGAATTCACCTGCAATTCAGAACACACAGGAAGCATGAGTCCAATCCCTGGATCAAGGAGATCCTCTGGAGAAGGGAATGGCAACCCACTCCAGTATTCTTGCTTGGGAAATCCCCTGGACAGAGGAACCTGGTGGGCTACAGGCCATGGGGTCGCAAAAGAGTCAGACACAACTGAGTGACTAAACAACAATAATACAAGGTGAACATTCAGTCAGGAGAATATTTAGTTAAGAGTGAAACAAGAAAAGAAGTAAACAAATCCAAGAACATGTTATTGGGCCACTCTGAGTATTTGGACTGTCTTTCTTGGGGTTCTGTGAGTGCAATTCAACTAGTCTCAGAGAATGTCTCATTAGTTGTAGGTTTAATTAAGGGAGAGTCCTTCAGTATAACAGAGGTTGGTGATATGCTGGCTGGGTCCCCTACTCATGTAACTTTCTTCTGTCATATAGACCACCTATTGCTGCTGAGCCCAAGCAAACATGAGATTTGGAAGATTTGGCAGTTCAAAGCTCATGATGATAAATCCTGTTCCCACAGTGACATAATATCCAAGAGTGAAGAGCTCAGTATCTTTTACAGCCTAACAGCAGCCTGTTGCTGCTGCTAAGTCACTTCAGTCTAGGAGCAGCTTTTCAAATAGCCAGTTAACCTTCTCATGTATAAGAGCTGACCTTGTCCTGAAACACGAAGAGCTCTGTGAAAATCACATTAGGTGTGCCCGGTGCATGTCTCCTCAGGCTCCCCTTCATCACTACTGTCTTCCCTGCCCATACAAGGTAACCACTATGCAGCTTTGACATGTGATATAAGTAGATTCATAAAGTGTTTTAGCTGAACATCTGGTATCTGTTACTCTATATTATGGTTGTGAAAACAGCCCACATTTTTGTGTGTAGCTGTAGATTATTTGGCTGCTATCCTGTATTGTAGATACAGTAAGAATATTTTATAATTTATTTGTTTACTCATATATTGACAGACATTTGAGTAGTGCCTAATTTTGTGATTATTATGGACAGGGTTTTTATAAACATACTTGCACATATGTTCATATTCTTCATGTATATTCCTGTATATGTATCCAGGAATATATTGCTATAAATGCATGTCATCAGCTCAGTTTATTTTACAGATACTGTCAGACAGTTTCATAAGTGGATTATAAGAAAAAAACAAAGCTGTCTTTACTGGACCAATCAACTGGCCCAAGAGCAGCACCATATTCATGCAACATGGGACTAGTGGTCACAAAAACAGTGGTCAGGGAATAGGATCATATTGAAATTGGTCCCAGTGTGATGAAGCCACTGAGTGTACCCAAGCCCATGGCTTTTGTGGGGAGAGGAATTCCCCCACTGAGCCAGGCAGAGAGCAGAGACCACCTGAGGCTTGTAGAAAGGAAAGACAATTTATTGAAAAGAAACAGAGAAGACTTCTGACATAGGTAGCAGAAGAGGGTAAAAGAGAATACCCGAGTGGTTAACTTGGGCCAAAGACTACATACCTTTAGATTAGTTACTAACAATGGAGCGGAAGAGTAGCGCAAGTTCGTGGAAGTTCTACTAGACCCTCCCCCACAGCATGCATCTTGAGATATAGCATCAGTACAAGATTAGCCAGAAGGCACGGGTTCCCTTAAGGAGAAACCTGTCCTTGAACAAGGTACTTGTTATATAATCATTAGCACAGGGCCTAAGGAAAAACATGACCTCAGGCAAGATGTATTGTTGCTGTATACTCATTAACACAGAGCCTAAGGAAAAACATATCCTTGCCTCCTCATAAACTATCATTACTAGTTTTCATGAATTCCTCTTTATTCTCCCCGTGATAATTGCCCTATACACATGGTTTGACACCTCATTTTTTCACCTTAAAATAGGTCTAGAAGACTGTGCTATGGTGGTATATATAAGCCCATTGTCAAATTATTTAATCACTACATAGAATTCCACTATATGTATGTACTAACTGTATTTATATTACCACTTCTTTAAAAAAAATTAATTTTGTTGGAGTATAGTTGTTTTACATGTTGTATTAGTTTCTATTGTATAGCAAAATGAATCAGCCATATAAAAACATATATAGCCTCCCTTTTGGACTGCCTTCCCATTCAGGTCATCAGAGTGCATTAAGTAGAGTTCCCTGAGCTATACTGTATGTTCTTGTTAATTGTCTATTTTATACATATTATTAATATGTAGGTATCAGTCTCAATATCCCAATTCGTCCCACCTACCCCTCTTTCCCTTTTGATATCTGTATATTTGTTTTCTATATCTGTGTCTCTATTTCTGCTTTGCAAATAAAATCATCCATACCATTTTCCCAGATTCCACATATATGTGTTAATATACAATATTTGTTTTTCTCTTTCTGGCTTACCTCACTCTGCATGACACTAACAGAAATATAGATCAAGGGAACAGGATAGAAAGCCCAGAGATAAACCCACACACCTATGGTCACCTAACCTATGACAAAGGAGGTAAAAATATACAATGGAGAAAACATAGCCTCCTCAATAAGTGGTGCTGGGAAAACTGGACAGCTCCATATAAAAGAATGAAACTAGAACACTTCTTGGAGAAGACAATGGCACCCCATTCCAGCACTCTTGCCAGGAAAATCCCATGGACAGAGGAGCCTGGTGGGCTGCAGTCCATGAGGTCGCTAAGAGTCAGACACGACTAAGCAACTTCACTTTAACTTTTCACTTTCATGCATTGGAGAAGGAAATGGCAACCCACTCCAGTGTTCTCGCCTGGAGAATCCCAGGGACGGGAGAGCCTGATGGGCTGCTGTCTGTGGGGTCGCACAGAGTCAGACAGGACTGAAGCAACTTAGCAGCAGCAGCAGAACACTTCTTAACACCATCCACCAAAATAGACTCCAAATGGATTAAAGACTTAGGTGTTAGGCCATAAACTATAAAGCTCTTATAGGAAGATAAAAGCAGTACACTCTGACATAAATGACAAGATCCTCTTTGACCCACCTCCTAGAGTAATGGAAATAAAAACAAAAATAAACAAATGAGACCTACTTAAACTTAAAAGCTTTTATTCAGCAAATGAAACAATAAACAAGATTAAAAGACAACCCTCAGAATGGGCAAAAATAATTGCAAATTAAACAACTGACAAAGGATTAATTTCCAAAGTGTATAAGCAGCACATACAGCTTAACATCAGGAAAACAAACAGCCCAATTATAAAATGGGCAGAAGACCTAAACGGACATTTCTCCAAAGACATACAGATTGACAATAAACGTGAAAAGATACTGAACATCACTAATTATTATATAAATGCAAATCAAAACTATAATGAGGTATTATCTCACACCAGTCAGAATGGCCATCATAAAAAAAATCTACCAACAATAAATGCTGGAGAGGATGTGGAGGGAAGGGAACCCTTCTACACTGTTGGTGGGAATGTAAATTGATGCAGCCACTGTGGAGAACAGTATGGAGATTCCTTTAAAAACTAGGAATAAAACTACCATATGACCCAGCAATCCGACTCTTAGACATATACCCTAAGCAAACCATAATTGAAAAAGACACATGCACTCCAATGTTCACAGAAGCACTATATACAATAGCTAGGACATGGAAGCAACTAGATGTCCACTGACAGATGAATGGATAAAGAAGATGTGGTACATACATACAATGGAATATTATTCAGCCATAGAAATGAATTTGAGTCAGTTCTAGTGAGGTGGATAAACCCAGGAGCCTGTTATACAGAATGAAATAATTCAGAAAGAAAAAATAAATATAGTATATTAACACACATATAATCTAGAAAAATCATACCAGTGAATGTGTTTGCAGGGAAGGAGTGGAGGCACAGATGGAAAGAATGGACTTGTGGACACAATGGGGGAAGGAAAGAGTGGGGCAAACGGAGAAAGTAGCACAGACATAAATGCACCACCATGTGTAAAATAGATAGCTGGTGAAAAGTTTCTCTATAACATGGGCCCAGCCTGGCACTCTATGATGACCAAGAGGATAGGATGAGGATTGGGGGAGGGGAGAGAGGCTTAAGAGGGAAGTGATATATGTATAATTATGGCTGATTTGCATTTTTGTACGGCAGAAATCAACACAACATTATAAATAAAGTTTCCTCCAAATAAAAAATAAATTTCTACAAAAGTACACTCTCTAACCCCATACACACACACACACACACAAAAACTCAAAATGGATTAAAGACCTGACTGTAAGGCCAGAAACTATAAAACTCTTAGAGGAAAATATACGAAGAACACTCTTTAACATAAATTTCTGCAAGACCTTTTTTGACCCACCTCTTAGAGTAATAAAAAGAAAAGCAAAAATAAATACATGGAAACTAATTACCACTTTTTATTAAAAATGATACTACAATGGATCTCATTTGTGTGTGGTGTGTGTGTGTAATTGTGCACGTCTTTTCCTAAAAGTGAACATGCTCTATTAAGACATAAATACATTAAAATGTAAGAAATATTAAGACAAATACTCAACAGAAATTATACATTATACTCCCATATGAGACAGCCCTTCCTTCCACTGCTTTCTAACAAAATTTGCTACCAAATTTTTTGACCTTTGTCAGTCTGAAAGTGAAAGCTTATATCTGGTAGTTTTAGTTTCATTTCACTAATCATAAGTTTGATTATGTTTTCTTTCTTTCCTGTGAACTTCTACTCATATATTTCTTTCATGCTGCTTAAATAAACCAGTTTTTCCTATAATAAAAGTGGAAAATATATTTTCAGAGATCTTTGTTTTCTTGACAAAAAGGATTTACTTCTGTTTTCTGCACTTTTGTATATATCTTAGATCTTGTGGACTTTTGTCTTGCTTAGAAAGGACTACCGCTTTCTAAGATTTTAAAAAATTGTGATTTCCAAATTTTATATTTCAATCTTCATGTTTCAATGTAGGAAATCTGGAATTTACTTTGCCATTATATATGTATGTATATGGGAATCCCAGCTGGCTCAGTGGCGAAGAATCTGCCTGCCAATGCAGGACATGTAAGAGATTCAGGTTCAATCCCTAGGTCGGGCTGATGCCCTGGAGGAGGGCATGGCAACCCACTCCAGTATTCCTGCCTAGAAAATCCCATGTACCGAGGAGCTTGTACAGTCCATGTACAGTCCATGGGTCACAAGGAGTCAGACATGACTTAGCAACTAAACCACCACCACTACCACATATATGAATATGATATCTAATCTCCTTTTTTCTAGGTGGCTTTCAAGTTGTCTGAGACAATTTATTCAACAGTTTATTTCCAGCTGATATGAAAGAAAACCTTTAAGTTAGTTTCTAGAAGTATTTATCTCTAGATGATGTAAACTGTTCTGTAGCTTTGCCTGTATGACTAGGACCCAGAGTGCACTGGTCTGATGAACGCAGCCCTAGAAAGGTTTTCATACGGAATAGACATGGCTCCTCTTCTTTGTTTTTCTTCTATATTATCCTGACAATTTTTAAAAGTATGTTAAGCATTTTTATTTAAATATGTAGAAAAGTAGTAGCCTACCTCTCTTTATAAAAATATATTTTTACTACACAGCACATCAAATTTACAAATAAATTAGAGGAGAATTGATTTTAATATGTTTAAATTATATGATTTTTCTTTTTTGATTTTCAGTGGCATTCTTGACACATTTTTTCAAGGTAATTTTTACCTCTATTGCAAATTTAGTCTCTACCTGCTAAAACAGTGGGTGGCAAACTTTTCTGTAAAGGACACAAAAGGAAATATTTTGATTTTGTGGGTAAAGCAGTGTTTCTGGGAAACAATTCAACTCTGTGGTTGTGGCATGAAAATAGCCAGAGATGGTATGCAAATGAATGACTGTGGTAGTGTACCAATAAAACTTTATTTAGAAAAACAGGCAGCAGTGCACATTTTGTCTAGAAGCCAAAGTTTGCCAACTCCTGGTATAAAGTTATTTTTTTTCCCCTTTTAAACTAACTGATAAAACCAGCATAATTCAGATAGCCACAATGCTGTGATCACTCACCTAGAGCCAGACATCCTGGAGCATAAGAAGCATTATTATTAACAAAGCTAGTGGAGATGATGGAATTTCCAGCTGATCTATTTCAATTCTTAAAAGATGATGCTGTTAAACTGCTGCACTCAATACCCACAAATTTGGAAAACTCAGGAGTGGCCATAGGACTGGAAAAGGTTAGTTTTCATTACAATCACAAAGAAGGGAAATGCCAGTGTTCAACTGCACTCATTTCACACACTAGCAAGGTCATGCTCAACATCCTTCAAGCTAGGCTTCAACAGTACTTGAACTGAGAGTTTTCAGATGTACATGCTGGACTTAAAAAGGCAGAGGAACCAGAGATCAAATTGCTAACATGTATTGGATCATAGAATAATCAAGAGAATTCCAGAAAAACATCTACTTCTGCTTCATTGACTACACTAAAACCTTTGACTGTGTGGATCACAACAAACTGTGGAAAATTCTTAAAGAGATGGGAATACCAGATACCTTACCTGCCTCCTGTGAAACTATGCAGGTCAAGAAGCAACAGTTAGAACCAGACATGGAACCACAGACTGGTTCAGTATTGGGAAAGGAGTACATCAAAGCTGTATATTATTACCCTGCTTATTTAACTTCTATGCAGAGTACATCACACAAAATGCCAGGCTGGATGAAGCACAAGCTGGAATCAAGATAGCAAGGAGAAATATCAATAACCTCAGATACATAGATGACACCACCCTGATGGCAGAAAGCAAACTAAAGGAACTAAAGGGCCTCTTGATGAAAGTGAAAAAGGAAAATAAAAAACTGGCTTAAAACTCAACTTTCAAAAAATTGAGATCATGGCATCCAGTCCTATTACTTAATGCCAAATAGATGGGGAAACGATGGAAACAGTGACAGACTTTATTTTCTTGGTCTCCAAAATCATTGCAGATCATGACTGCTGCCGTGAAATTAAGACGCTTCTTGGGAGAAAGGTTGACAGACATAGATATCATATTAAAAAGCAGAGATATCACTTTGCTGATAAAGGTCTATATAGTCAAAGCTATGGTTTTTCCAGTAGTCATGTATTGTGAGAATTGTACCATAGAGAAGGCTGAGCACTGAAGATTGATGCTTTTGAACTATGGTGCTGGAGAAGACTCTTGAGAGTCCCTTGGAGAGCAAGATCAAATGAGTCAATCCTAAAGCAAATAAACCTTAAATATTCATTGGAATGACTGATGCTGAAGCTGAAGCTCCAAAAGGAGAATGGGGCAACAGATGATGAGACGGTTAGATAGCATCATTGACTCAATAGACATGAGTTTGAGCAAACTCTGAAAGATAGTGAAGGACAGGGAAGTCTGCTGTGCTGCAATCCATGAGGTTGCAAAGAGTCAAACATGAGTGAGCAACTGAACAACAACAAAACCAACATTTAGTCTATCTTAAGTATGTCAGGCAGTAATTTCATCTCAGTTCAGTTCAGTTCAGTTCAGTCACTCAGTCATGTCCGACTCTTTGAGACCCCATGAATCGCAGCACACCAGACCTCCGTGTTCATCACCATCTCCCGGAGTTCACTCAGACTCACGTCCATCTAGTAGGCACTTTTTATGCTTAAAAGCTTTCAGAATGAAACTAAAAAACATGCATGCCGAAATTAGCGGAGAGCATATATCCACATTCTGTGATATACTTAAGTAAAAGCTAATCCTATTTAAACAGTGAGCTCAAGCCCTTCAGACCCCAACCAATTACTTTAGCAGAAAGAGACAGAATTGCAGTTGCTTCAGCGGCAAGTCCATCCAGAGTCTCTGAAATCCAAGAAGCTTTATCCTTTTTACTCTTCTCAATTATGTTTCTTAGATGTTTTATCTCTGCTTTCATTTCCTCAGCTTTTCTACTAAATCCTTCAGTAAGCAGATCATTTTGAGCCTAAAAACAAAGGAAGGTGGGGAGAGGAAATCGCAAATTTTGAAAAACACATTTTTTCAAGAGTCAGACTTTGTATTTAAGAACTTTGTTAAATTGTCTTTATTTGACACATATGATTATTCTCTCAGATTAGATTATCAAAGAATAGTGTTTGTGGCAGAGAATATCTTCTGAGTTAGACCTGGACAGTGAGAGGAAGAATAGTTCCCAACCTTACTAATGTTCACACACCATTAGAGTCATGCTTGGCTGCTAAGTCAAGCATGAGGACAAATGCATTTATATGTTCCAGCCAACACTCTGGGTTAGGAGACAACTATTAGTCCACTTGCACAAATTATCAGTTTCATTTGGGATGGCATGGTCACTTATATTGTGGAAATATGGGAACTTATAAGCTGATCAAGAAATTGCACATAAACATGTCTAGGTGGGAAAGAAACACACCTCCCACACAAGCTATGTAGTAATGCAGGCAAGCTATTCACACCTGGAGGCAACTACAGCAAGTTTAGAAGATGTAACCTCCCCACATTTTTATGTCTGAACATATCAGATAGTTTTAGGTCAACATAGATCCAAATTAGAGTCTTTGTGCTTGTAAGGTTCCTGATCATTGACAGTTATCTTAGCAAAGCACCAAGTTGTTGCTAATATTAAAAACATCTGGATGGAATTGTTGTTTGATAATCCATGAAATCCTGAATAATGTGAGCTCCGAGAGATCATCCTAGAATCACAAATACATAGCACCTAAAACCTTGGAGATTATATTTATATTTTTTAAGTACTTAGAGGGACCAAAGTCACCATAGCCTCTCCAGGGTCTCAGTGTGGAGCAAAATTCAAAGGTCTTTTGAAAAGCCAGGATTCAAAACCTTGATTAAAGCAAATGTGGTAATGCCAGTAGTGCTTTTTTTTTTTTTTTTGCTTTAACTTTCACCCATTCCTTCCTTATGTGTCAGCTCAGGGTCTGTCAGGAGCTAGTGAGGCCATGCCAGACTTACCTTCAGCCTGTGTTCCAGTAGCCTTTCCTGCTCTTTCTCAAAGTTTTCTCTTTCTCTCTCCAGCTTCCGTCTCAGCTGGGCTATGTTTTCCCTGAGACTTCTGTTTTGAGCTTCCATCTGCTGTTGCTGCTCGTATTGTTTCTGTCTTAGCAATTTGCGTTCCCTCTCAGCTGCCTCCTTCCTGGCTCGCTCCTCTGCCCAACAAAGGTTCAGAAAGAGAAGCAAGTAACAGGTTAGACTCAAACTCTACTTTCTTGAGATCAGAAACCAAATCAAATTTGAAAAGAGAGTGGGAAATCTCAGAATTCACCTGGTGCCACACATCAGGAGCATGTTTGAGAATATGATGGGAAAGGCCTTGACTCTGGCTGATGTCCAACCACAACTCTGTTATTTTCAGATTTAGCAGTGTGTATTCCACAGAAGAAGTGGAAGCTCATTATTTTGGAAAGATCTTTATTTGATCTGTCAAAGGGCATTGAATGAAAATCCCCACCCTGCTAAGATATGAGCCCCATACCTCAGTGAGGGCTTGATCTGACTGCAGGATGGATTTCTCGATTGTCACCTGAGACTGCAGGAAGTTCTCGAGGACCTCGTTTGTCTAAGGAATTAAGAAGAACCAAAGCACTTTAGATTCCTACCAAGGAGCCTTGTTCTGTACAAATGAGTCCTTCTGTGTCATTTTCACTTTCTGCTTAAAATGTTCCAGGAGCCTCTTACAAAGCACTCAAGCTTCTAAGTGTCACCAGACTCTGCATGGCTCCTTTCAGTCCCCCGCCCAGTGCTATTTTCTTTCATCAGCCCCAGGTATCAAGCAGTCAGAATTAATTGCAATTGTATAAACTCACAATCCCATGTATTTGCATGTTTACCTGGGGCTCTTCCCTTTGGATAACATCTCAACCTAAACAACATGCACAAATATTTCAACTTATATCCCCCTTCTTTACCAGGAAATTTTCCTAAACCATATGTCCACTGTGATTGTCAGATTCTAATTTATGCTGTTGTTGTCTCCTGCTACTTGCTAGTGTGTACCCTTAGGCAACTTATTTAAGCAGTTTGTGCTTCCTAGTTCACATATAGAAAATGTGGATAATAAGACTAGATGCTTCAGAACAACTTTAGGAGGATTCAGTTTAAATTTTCAGAGAAAAAGCTTAACATTTTGCCTATAGGCAATAACAGTTTTATATATATTCTTTGTATTAGTATTATGTTTATCATCACTACCAGTGCAGCCCAAGATCACAGGTTCATAAGTGTTATCTTTCCATATTTGAGGGTCTGCTTATTTGACTTCTGTCCACTTTGATCAGCCTTGAGTATAAGGATTCTGACTTTGCATCATAAATCCTCAGCATGTGGCACATTAAATGTCATGTTATTGGATAAAGAAAATGAATGACTTCTATTCTCTCTCTGATGGATATTAGAAATTGATACTCATTTTTGGGGAATGGACATTTCTCCTTGAGAATAAATAACATGTAGTAATGGAGTAGCCCTCATAGTAAACAAGAGTCCAAAATGCAGTACTTAGGTGAAATCCCAAAAACAACAGAATGATATGAGTTTATTTCCAAGGCAAACCATTCAATACCACAATAATCCAAATTCGTGTCCCCAAACAATAATGCCAAAGAAGCTTAAATTGAACGGTTCTATGAAGACCTACAAGACCATCTAGAACTAACACCAAAAGAAGATATCCTTCTCATCATAGGGAACTGGAATGTAAAAGTAGGAAGTCAAGAGATACCTAGAGTAACAGGTAACTTTGGCCTTGAAATACAAAATGAAACAGGACAAAGGCTAACAGAATTTTGTCAAGAGAACGCAAGGTTCATAGCAAATACCCTTTTTCAACAACACAAAAGAAGACTCTGCACATGGACCAACACTACCAGATGGTCAATAGTGAAATCAGATTGATTATATTCTTTGTAGCCAAAGATGGAAAAGCTCTGTACAGTCAGTAAAAACAAGACTGGGAGCTGACTGCAGCTCAGATCATGAACTCCTTATTGCAAAATTTAAACTTCAGTTGAAGAAAGTAGGGAAAACCAATAGACCATTCAGAAATGACCTAAATCAAATCCCTTATGATTATAGTGGAAGTTACAAATAGATTCAAAGGATTAGATCTGATAGAGTGCCTGAAGAACTATGGACGGAGGATTGTGACATTGTACAGGAGGTGGTGATCCAAACCATCCCCAAGAAGAAGAAATGCAAAGAGGCAAAATGGTTGTCTGAGGAAGCCTTACGAACAGGTGAGAAAACAAGAGAAATTAAGCCAAAGGCAAAGGAGAAAAGGAAAGATATATCCATCTGAATGCAGAGTTTCAGAGAACAGCAAGGAGAGAAAAGAAAGCCTTTTTAAGTGAACAATGCAAAGAAATGGAGGAAAACAATAGAATGGGAAAGACAAGAGATTTCTTCAAGAAAATGAGAGATACCAAGGGAACATTTCATGCAAAGATAGGTACAATTAAGGACTGAAATGGTAAGGACCTAACAGAAGATATTAAGAAGAGGTGGCAAGAATACACAGACGAACTATACAAAAAAGATCTTAATGAACCAGAAAACCATGATGGTATGATCACTCACCTAGAGCCAGACATCCTGGAGTGTGAGGTTAAGTGGACCTCAGGAAGCATCTCTACAAACAAAGCTAGTGGAATCTGAAAAGGTGATGCTGTGAAAGTGCTGCACTCAAAATGCCAGCTAATTTGGAAAACTCAGCGTGGCCACAGGACTGGAAAAGGCCAGTTTTCATTACAATTCCAAAGAAGGGAAATGCCAAAGAATGTTCAAAGTTCCATGCAATTGCACTCATTTCACATGCTAGCAAGGTCATGGTCAAACTCCTTCAAGCTAAGTTTCAACAGTATGCAAACGAAGAACGTTCAGGTTTTCAAGCTAGATTTAGAAAAGTCAGAGGAACCAGAGATCAAATTGCTGACATGTGTTGGATTACAGAATAATCAAGAGAATTCTAGAAAAACATCTACTTCTCTTTATTGACTATGCTAAATCTTTTGACTATGTGGGTCACAACAAACTGTGGAAAATTCTTAAAGAGATGGGAATACCAGATACCTTACCTGCCTCCTGTGAAACCTGTATGCAGGTCAAGAAGCAACAGTTAGAACTGGACATGAAACAATAGACAGGTTCAAAATTGGGAAAGGAGTACATCAAGACTGTATATTATCACCCTGCTTATTTAACTTTTTGCAGAGTACATCATGCAAAATGCCTGGCTGGCTGAAAAACAAGCTGGAATCAAGATTGCAGGGAGAAATATCAATAACCTCAGATATGCAGATGACACCACCCTTTTATGGCAGAATGTGAAGAAGAATTTTAAAAACATCTTGATGAAGGTGAAAGAGGAAAGTGAAAAAGTTGACTTAAAACTCAACATTCAAAACACTAAGATCAGGGCATCCAGTCCCATCACTTCATGGCAAATAGATGGGGAAACAATAGAAACAGTGACAGACTTTATTTTCTTGGTCTCCAAAATCACTGCAGATGGTGACTTCAGCCATGATTTTAATGACACTTGCTCCTTGGAAGAAGAGCAATTACAAACCTAGATAGCATATTAAAAAACAGAGACATTGCTGACAAATGTCTGTATAGCCAAAGCTATGGTTTTTCTAGTAGTCATGTATGGATGTGAGAGTTGGACAATAAAAATGGCTGAGCACCAAAGAACTGAGGCCTTCAAACTACAGTTCTGGAGAAGACTTTTGAGAGTCACTTGGACAGCAATCAAATCAAATCAGTCAATCCTAAGGGAAATCAACCCTAAATATTCACTGGAAGGACTGATGCTGAAGCCAAAGCTCCAATAATTTGGCTCCCTGATGTGAAAAGCCTACTCAGTAGAAAAGACCCTGATGCTGAGGACAATTGAAGGCAGGAGGAGAAGGGGATGACAGAGGATGAAATGGTTGGATGGCATCACCGACTCAATGGACAGGAATTTGAACAAACTCCCAGAGATGGTGAAAGACAGGGAAGCCTGACGTGCTGCAGTCTACAGTGTCACAGATTCAGACATGACTGAGCGACTGCACAGCAACAAGGCCCTGAGCTGTCATGATATCCCCATGCTCTCTCATTAGCCACACATGGTGTTTTGCTCTCAGATTTTCAGGAGACGCCCTGGACTCTATTTTGTAGGCTCCCCATGCTCCCCTTGTTCCTCACCTTCACTCCTTTCCTGGGCATATGGAAATAGTCACACTGTAACCTTTCCATTGCTTTCCTGTAGAGTTTGTGCCCTCCAGGAACAGAGAAACTCCCTGCTGAAATACTTTCCTTTAGGGTCTTCGAAATTTGATCAAGTTTAGTCTGGCAGTATTTAGCAGATGCCTCTTCATTCTGTTGCAAAAAACCTTCCTTCTTATTCTTTATCATTTCCTCCAGGGTAAATGTAGAGATGTCACCAGAAGCATGGAACAGAGGAGATAAATTTTCAAGAAATCTAATAGAAGGATTGGTCTAAGGAGGTCCTCATGAGAAAACCATTCTAGTGGAGCAACACAAGCAATGTAGCCAAAATATAGAGATTTTCTCCCAACTCTGAAACCTCTGTAAGACTATACAGAAGTTTCTTAATCTCTCGGAAATTCAGTTTCTTCTTTTGTAAAATCCCTCTTTTGAATTATCTCTTCCCTAGTGGCTCAAGTTGGTAAAGAATCTGCCTGCATGCAGAAGACCTGGGTTTGATACCTGTGTCAGGAAGATCCCCTAGAGAAGGAAATGGCAACCCACTCCAGCACTCTTGCCTGGAGAAAACCATGGACAGAGGAGCAGGGTAGGCTACAGTCCATGGGATTGCAAAGAGTTGGAGACAACTGTGCGACTTTCACTTTGTTTCTTTTTTATTACTAGTAACTCTAACATCCTGTGGTTCTATCTTCAACAAAAGCAATAAGACAAATAAAAAAGAAAGTAAATATAAAGAACAATCTTTGTTGAGAGAGTCTGCCCAGGGAAATCAAGAGCAACCATCTCAGGACTGAGTTAGGAGAGTTTTGAAATAATGCCACAATTCACTAAAGGAGAAATGAATGCTTGAGAGATCTGTTGGATCTTGAACAAATTCCCCAAGGTTCAAAGAAAAAGGATATATGGTCCTTTAGGATTCTCTCTCCCATGAGAATCTGGGCAACTTTATCCTGAATAGGAGATACACTGCAGGATGAATATATACAATTCCAGACATCATTCCAGAAGGGCATGAATTGGAAAGGACAAATGCTAAACACAGTACCAGGAGCTTCTTCTGGAAGTCCTGATTTTCATCCTTGAAAGATTGCTTCATGAATACTACAATGGCTTCCCTCTCACAGGCTGCATGCACCTCCAGCAGCTCCTGGAGCATCTCTGTGGGGAGCCTCAGTCGCTGGGCCATCTGCTCACTGTAGTGGTCAGCTGCCTTCTGCATGGCCACTGAATTCTCCAGCTGGGCCAGAGTTGTCACTGCATTCTCCAAACAAGGAATTCCTCCACTGTTGATGGCATCTACATAGGTCACAACCAGAGTCCCCAGACCTGAATAAAATAAGAAACATGAAAACATATCAATTTTTCACTCAATGTTTTCAAATTCACCAAGGTTTTGAAATTACGGTTCTAAAACCACACACACACACACACACACACACACACACACACACTCACACATCTCAACTTCTACTCTCATCACTTTCATTTTTACATTTACTATTTCTTTTATTTGAGCCCTAACTTTAAGAAAATGTCAAATACCTACCTTCATCCAACACAATTGGAGGTGTCTCAGAAAAATTGTTTCATAATAGCACAAATTAAGAGAACAATACTGACTACACAGGTAAACAGATTAGTAGAATAATTTAAATAATATTTGTTCCTAACTCCTAACCTTTTGATGGATTTTCAGGGAGTCAGAAACTAATATTTATTTTGGACTGGTTTAAACTCACTTCTAAGTAGTCTCCTTGAGAAGAACACTTGCGGTATAAGACTTCCCCTGAGAAGTATTTGATCATTTATTGACTTTTGTCATCAATGGTGGGGATCTTTTTAAATGTAGGAACCCCAGGTATCCATTACAAGTGATTTTAGAAAGGAATTTACTAATCCCATGATGACAGATAATTTCTGAAACACATACATACTTATCTCTGGAGTATGAAAGTGTAGAATTACATACTTCTTTATAAAATGAAACTACTGAAGAACATATAAGTGAATGTTTGATTTATATCAGGCCACAAAGAAATATGATTTTGGAAAAGTAGACTCACGCTTCCCAGTGACCTTCACCCCTTCCCTGAGGATCTTGGTTCTTACATGGGTAAAGATATATGAACAGAAAGTATTCGATTGTTCCTTGAATTTAGGATCCAGTTGACTTTCTAAAACTTCATCAATATGGGCTAGGAGTTGCTTATCATTTACTGGCCGGTCAAAGACAAAGCACTTCCGCTTTGGGAAAAAATGCCTGATACACTCCCTGGGTACGTTGGACTTTATAACATTGGGATTTGAACCTGAGGAAGAGAGAAAACAGAAATACAATAAGCACAGTATTCAAATAAGTCAGCTAGAAATATTAATGACTGGGGATTTTTAATATTTGGAGTCTTCTCTGCTCATAGAACGTTTTTAATGCACTCACCCAAATTTAACTCATATGAATGACATCTCTGGAGAGAAACTTTAGGAAATATTTGTCTCAGGTAAATGTATTTTGCATCCACAGAACCAAATATACTGCCCACTTTACGTGTGTGCTCAGTCACTCAGTCACGTCTGACTCTGCGGCTCCGTGGACTATAGCCTGCCTTACTCCTCTGACCGTGGAACCCTCCAGGTAACAATACTAGAGTGGGTTTCCAGTATTCTACCCAGAGGGTCTTCCTGACCCAGGGATTGAACCCGTGTCTCCTGCACCTCTCCTGCATTGCAGGTGGATTCTTTACCCCTAAGCCACAGAGGAAGCCTGCCTGCTTTATTGGATATTTATCAAATTTAATGAATTTAATGAATGATCAAATGTCCAGTTCAGATAGAGTCCAACCAATGTTGGAAGTAAACTGTAGGAACATAATGAAGAGGAGCTACAAACAAAGATATTGGAGTAACAGTTAAAATAGGACATAAAAACTTCATTGACAGATGCAGTCAAAATTCACACACTACAAATAAGATTAGCTATTTTTCAGTAGAAACTCTGAATACTAAATGTGACTTAAATGTAATTTGAAGAATTCATGACTACTCCATAAACACATTGGTTTTCCCAAATAGTCACCAACCTAAATGCAATTCATTAAAATAATTTATTAACCCAAAATAATTATGGTGAATAAATCTGTTAGAATAAAAATAATGATATTATGAGGAAAGTAAAATGAAAGACCTGAGTGTTATAAGAAATCATGAAAAATTATGTATGCAGGTGAGGAAGCAACAGTTGGATGTGGAATAACACACTGGTTCAAAATTGGGAAAGGAGTACATCAAGGCTGCATATTGTCACCCTGCTTATTTTAAGTCTATGCAGAGTACATCATGTGAAATGCCAGGCTGGATGAAGCACAAGCTGGAATCAAGATTGCTGGGAGAAATATCAGTAACTTCAGATGCAGATGACACCACCCTTATGGCAGAATGTGAAGAGAAACTAAAGAGCCTCTTGATGAAGGTGAAAGAGGAGAGTGAAAAAGCTAGCTTAAAATTCAACATTCAGAAAACTAAGATCATGGCATCCAGTCCTATCACTTCATGGCAAATAGATGGGGAAACAATGGAAACAGTGACAGACTATTTTCTTGGGCCCCAAACTACTGAAAATGGTGACTGCAGCCATGAAATTAAAAGATGCTTGCTCCTTAGAAGAAAAGCTATGCCAAACCTAGACTGCATATTAAAAAGCAGACATTACTTTACCAACAAAGGTCCATATAGTCAAAGCTATGGTCTTTCCAGTAGTCATGTACAGATATGAGAGCTGGATGATAAATAAGGCTCAGAATCAAAGAATTGATGGCTTCAAACTATGGTGCTGGAGAAGACTCTTGAGAGTCACTTGGACAGCAGTCAAATCAAATCAGTCAATCCTAAAGGAAATCAACTCTAAATAGTCACTGGAAGGACTGATGCTGAAGCTGAAGCTCCAATACTTTGGCCACCTGATGCAAAGAGCCAACTCACTGGAAAAGACCCTGATGCTGGGAAAGATTGAATTCAAGAGGAGAAGGAGATAACAGAGGATAAGATGGTTAGATTGAATCACCGACTCAATGGACATGAATTTGAGCAAACTCCCAGAGATGGTGAATGACAGGGAGGCCTGGCTTACTGCAGTCTATGGGGTCACAAAGAGTTGGATATGACTGAGGGACTGAACAACAAGTAGACTGAAATTGAATCCTGGGTGTATTCAGGGTGTAAAGTCACTTTTTGTAGATTATACAACTATCCAATCTCCAGAAAGTTACACCTGTCTTTCAGAAGAGTACAAACTAAGGGAAATATGTTCTTCATTGTGATATTGTGCCTTATAATAATATTAACAGTTCATTGTTTCATTGTCACAAAAAGTGATAAGCATAATAAGGAACACAAGTGTCTGGTTTCTTAAGAGTTTTAACACTTATTGTATCTGGATGTTAAGGTACAGTTTACCTTAAGTGTAACTTAGTTTTGAGTAATTTTTACTCTAATTCCAAGATAAGTATAGTTAGATAATTCACTTAAGCCTCATTATTTTTCTAATAATTTTATGTGAAGCTCTAGCTTATCTACACTTTAAGATAAGTACATTTATATCTAAATTTCACAACCATCTAGAATATTTGAAAACATATAGTTCAAAACACTTTATACTTGCATCAAATTTTTCTTTTTTAAAATCCAAGTATAGCTGATTTACAATATTAAATACAAGTGTAAAGCATTTCAGTATTTTTGAAGATTATACTCTTTTAAAAGTTATCACAAGATACTCGGTATAACCTGTGCTATACAATATAAACTTATTGCTTACCTATTTTATGTGTAGTAGCTTGTGTATCTGAAAATCATCCTTCCATCTTTCCCCTTCCTCTTTACCTACTCCACTAATTTTTTTCTATATCTGTGAGTCTTATTCTGTTTTCCTATATACATGAAGGAATTTTAAGGTGACAGAAATCAATGAAAAGCTATATTGTGCTCTTGGATTGAAAAACATAATATTGTGAAAATAGCCATACTAGCCAAAACAATCTACAGATTTACTGCAATTCCTATTAAAATACCCAGAACATTTTTTCACAGAACTGAAACAAATAACCCGAAAATTCAAATGGAATCACAAATGATCTTGAATTGCTAAAGCAACTTTGAGAAAGAACAAGTCTGAGGTAGGACCCTCCCAGATTTCAGACTGTATACAAAGATATAGTCATCAAAACAGCATAGCACAAAAATAGACACACAGATCAGGGGAAGAGAAGGAGTCCAGAAATAAACTCATGCACCTACAGTTAACTAATGTAGAAAGGAGGTGAGATTACGCACTGGAAAAAAGAGTCTTTTCAATAAGCAGTTGTGGGAAACTGGACAGCTACATATAAAACAATGACATCAGTCCATTTCCTCACACCATATATAAAAAGAAACTCAAAATGAATTAAAGACCTAAAAATAATAACTAAAAGCATAAAACTCTTAGAAAAAAACATAAGCAAAACACTCTTTGATGTAAATAGTAGCTATATTATTTTTGAATCACTCTTCTATCCTATCAAACATGGGCAGAGGACCTATATAGACATTTTTCCAAACTAGATATACAGGGAAAGATGCTCAACAATGATAGCTATTAGAGAGCTACAAACCAAAAACAGTCTACATATATTAATAATAAATACTGATGAGGATGTGAAGAAAAGGAGTACTCAAACACTCTTGTTCTTGTTCTGTCCCGAAGTCATGTCTGACTCTTTGTGATCCTATGGACTGCAGCATGCCAGGCTTCCCTGTCCTTCACTATCTCCCAGAGTTTGCTCAAACTCATCACCATTGAATCAGTGATGCCATCCAACCATCTTATCCTCTGTCACACCCTTCTCCTCCTGCCCTTAATCTTTCCCAGCATCAGGGTCTTTTCCAGTGAGTCAGCTTTTCACATCAGTGGCCAAAGTATTGGAACTTCAGCTTTCAGTCTTTCGAATGAATATTTAGGCTTAGTTTCCTTTAAGATTGCCTCATTTGGTTACCTTGCAGTCCAGGGTACTCTCAAGAGTCTTCTCCAACACCACAATTCAAAAGCCATCAATTCTTTGGTGCACAGCCTTGTTTATGGTTCAGCTTTCACATCCATACATGACTACTGGAAAAAACGTAGCTTTGACAATATGTACCTTTGCTGGCAAAGTGATATCTCTGCTTTTTAGTACACTGTCTAGACTTGACATAGCTTTCCTTCTGAGGAGCAAGCATCTTTTAATTTCATGGCTGCAGTCACCATCCATAGTAATTTTGGAGCCCAAGAAAATAAAATCTGTCACTGCTTCCACTTTTCCCCTTCTATTTGCCATAAAGTGATGGGTCTAGATTCCATGATCTTAATTCATTGAATGCTGAGTTTTAAGCCAGCTTTTTCCACTCTCTTTTCTCATGCTCATTAAGAGGCTCTTCACTTTCTGCCATTAGAGTGGTATTATTTGCATATCTGAAGTTGTTGACATTTCTCCCAGCAATCTTGATGCCAGCTTGTGATTCGTCCAGCCTGGCATTTCACCTGATGTACCCTGTGTAGAAGTTAAATATGCAAGGTAGTAATACACAGCCATGATGTACTCCTTTCCCAATTTGGAACCAGCCTGTTGTTCCATGTCTGGTTTGAACTGTTGCTTCTTCACCTGTATACAGGTTTCTCAGGAGGGAGGTAAGGTATTCCCAAATCTAAGGATTTTCCACAGTTTTCTGTGATCCACACAATCAAAGGCTTTAGCATAGTCAGTGAAGCAGAAGTAGATGTTTTTCTGGAATTCCCTTGCTTTTCTGGAATTTCCAGCAAATGTTGGCAATTTAATCTCTGGTTACTCTGCCTTTTCTAAATCCAGCTTGTACATCTGAAATTTCTCTGTTTACATACTGCTGAAGCCTAACTTGAAGGATTTTGCAAATTACCTTGCTAGCATGTGAAGTGAACACAATTTTATGGTAGTTCAGACATTCTTTGGTATTGTCCTTCTTTGGGATTGGATGAAAACACTTTCTCCAGTCCTGTGTTCCTTGCTGAGTTTTCCAAACTTGACATATTGAGTGCAGCACTTTAACAGCATCATCTTCTAGGATTTTAAGTTGCTCAGCTGAATTCCATCATCTCCATTAGCTTTGTTTCTATCAATGCTTCCTAAAGCCCACTATCTCCCCTGGTTGCTCAACTAGTAAAGAAACCACCTGAAGTGCAGGAGACCTGGGTTCAATCCCTGGGTCGGGAAGATCTGCTGGAGAAGAAAATGGCAACTCACTACAGCATTCCTGCCTGGAGAATACCATGGACAGAAAAGCCGGGAATATAGTTCATGGGGTTGCAAAGAGTTGGACATGACTAACTTAGATAGCATATTCAAAAGCAGAGACATTACTTTGCTAACTAAGGTCTGTCTCGTCAAGGCTATGGTTTTTCCTGTGGTCACATATGGATGTGAGAGTTGGACTGTGAAGAAGGCTGAGAGCTGAAGAATTGATGCTTTTGAACTGTGGTGTTGGAGAGGACTCTTGAGAGTCCCTTGGACTGCAAGGAGATCCAACCAGTCCATTCTGGAGGAGATCAACCCTGGGATTTCTTTGGAAAGAATGATGCTAAAGCTGAAACTCCAGTACTTTGGCCACCTCATGCAAATAGTTGACTCACTGGAAAAGACTCTGATGCTGGGAGGGATTGGGGGCAGGATGAGAAGGGGACGACAGAGGATGAGATGGCTGGATGGCATCACGGACTCGATGGACGTGAGTCTGAGTGAACTCCAGGAGATCGTAATGGACAGGGAGGCCTGGCATGCTGCGATCCATGGGGTCTCAAAGAGTCGGACACGACTGAGCGACTGAACTGAACTGAACTGAGTGACTAACACTTTCACTTTCAAAGCCCACTTGACTTCACATTCCAGGATGTCTGGCTCTAGATGAATTTTCATACCATCGTGGTTATCCGGGTCATTAAAACCCTTTTTTGGTCTGGTTTTTCTGTGTACTCTTGCCACATCTTCTTAATATCTTCTGCTTCTGTTTGTTCCTTACCATTTCGATCCTTTAGCATGCCCATCCTTGCATGAAAGTTTCCTCTGATATCTCCAGTTTTCTTGATGAGATCGCTAGTCTTTCCCATTCTATTGTTTTTCTCTATTTTTTTTTTTTCATTGTTCACTGAAGAAGATTTTTTTTCTCTCTCTTTGCTTTTCTTTGGAACTCTACATTCAATTGGGTATATCTTTCCCTTTCTCCTTTGCCTTCCACTTCTCTTTTCTCAGCTATTTATAAAGCCTCCTCAGACAACCACTTTGCCTTCTTGATTTCATTTTCTTTGGAATGGTTATGGCCACTGTCTTCTACCTACTGTTACTAACAATGGCACCCTACTCCAGCACTCTTGCCTGGAAAATCCCGTGGATGGAGGAGCCTGGTGGGCTGCGGTCCATGGGCTCGCTAAGAGTCGGACACGACTGAGCTACTTCACTTTCACTATCCACTTTCATGCATCGGAGAAGGAAATGGCAACCCACTCCAGTGTTCTTGCCTGGAGAATCCCAGGGACGGGGGAGCCTCATGGATTGCCGTCTATGGGGTTGCACAGAGTCGGACACGACTGAAGCGACTTAGTAGCAGCAGCAGCAGCAGCAGCAGCAGCAACCTCTGTTCCATAGTTCTTCATGCACTTTGTCTACAAGATCAGATCCCTTGAATCTACTCACCACCTCCACTGTATAATCATAAGGGATTTGATTTAGGTCATACCTGAACGGCCTGTGCTGTGCTTAGTCACTCAGTTGTGTCTGACTCTTTGTGACCCCATGGATTCTAGCCTGCCAGGCTCCTTTGTCCATGGGGATTCTCCAGCCTAGAATACTAGAGTGGGTTGCCAATTCCCTCCTCCAGGGGTCTTCCTAACCCAGAGATCAAACCCAGGTCTCCTGCATTACAGGCAGATTCTTTAACAGCTGAGCTACCAGGGAAGTCTGAATTTTTTCTACTTTCTTCAATTTAAGCCTGAATTTTGCAATAAAGAGTTCATGATCTGAGCCACAGTCAGCTCCAAGTTTTGTTTTTGCTGACTGTATAGAGCTTCTCCATTTTTGGCTGCAAAGAATAAAATCAATTTGATTTTGAAATTAACCATCCAGTGATGTCCACATGTAGAATTGTCTCTTATGTTGTTGGAAGAGGGTGTTTGCTATGACAAGTGTGTTCTGTTGACAAAACTCTGTTAGCCTTTGCTCTACTTCATTTTGTACTCCAAGGCCAAACTTGCTTGTTACTCCAGGTATCTCTTGACTTCCTACTTTTGCATTCCAGTCCCCTATGATGAAAAAGACATCTTTTTTAATTGTTAGTTCTAGAAGGTCTTGTAGGTCTTCATAGAACTGTTCAACTTCAGCTTCTTCAGCATTTGTGGTTAGGGCATAGATTTGAATTACTATGATGTTGAATCATTTGTCTTGGAAACAAACCAAGATCATTCTGCCATTTTTGAGATTCACTCAGCTACTGCATTATGGACTTTTTATGGTCTGTGAGGGCTATTCCATTTCTTCTAAGGGATCCTTGCCAACTGTAGTAGATATAAAGGTCATCTGAATTAAATTCATCCATTCCCATCAACTTTAGTTTACTGATTCCTAAAATGTCAATGTTCATTCTTGCCATCTTCTGCTTGACCATGTGCAATTTACCTTGACTCTTGGACCTAACATTCCAGTTCCTATTTGACTTTGTTCTTTATAGCATCAGACTTTACTTTTACCAACAGACACATCTACAACTGACCATCTTTTCTGCTTTGGCCCAGCCTCTTCATTCTTTCTGGAACTATTTCTATGCTCATCTCCAATAGTATGTTGGAAACCTTCTCACCTGGAGGGATCATCTTCTGGGGTCACATCTTTTTGCCTTTTCATATTGTTCATGGCATTCTTGAGGCAAGAACACTGGAGCGGTTTGCATTCCCTCCTCCGGTGAACCAGGTTTTATCAGAACTTTCTAGTATGACTCATCCATTTGGGTGGCCTTGCATGGCATGACTCATAGCTTCATTGAGTTATGCAAGCCCCTTCACCATGACATGGCTGTGATCCATGAAGGGGCAAACACTCTTGTAGGAGTATAAATTGGTACAGCCACAATGGAAAACAATGTGGAAGTTTTCAAAAACTAAAAATAGAAATTCCATATTTTTCAGTAATTCCATGCCTGGATATAAAGCATGGGGGGAAAACCCACTAATTTGAAAAGGTACATTCCCTCTAATGTTCACAGCAGCACTATTTAACAATAGCGAAGATACTGAAGCAATCTATGGAATAATACTTGGCCATTATAGAGAACAAAAATCTTTGCAGGAACATGGATAGACCTAGAGAATATTATGCTAGTGAAATAAGTCAGACAAAAAAAGACAAATGCTATAAGATATCACTTATATGTAAAATCTAAAAACTAAAACAAGCAAATATACATAGTTCTGAATAATTTCATTTGACTTAAACCCTATTCTTCCGTGACTGGAGAAGGAAATGGCAATCCACTCCAACACTCTTGCCTGGAAAATGCCATGGATGGAGAAGCCTGATAGGCTACAGTCCTTGGGGTCGCAAAGAGTCGGACACGACTGAGCGACTTCACTTTCACTTTTACTTCAGTTAACAAAACTCTAGTTGCTAGAACTTATCAAGGAGTAACAACCTAGTTCCCAGGCACCATTTCTATGAGTCTTGACCTAGTCTCAAATACAGATGCTATCACAGAGATAATGGGCAGTGTTTCATAGCTTTACCCTCTTTAGGACCATCTACCACCCAAGCCATTTTCTGATACCTTTAATCAGCTTCAAGGCATTCTCCAGGTACTTATCTTCTGTGATAGGGTCACCATTTAATTTAAGCTCCAGGGTGAAATCCTGTACAGTCCAGATAAAGTCTGGAAAAAAACTCACAAACTCTACGGAATCTCTTACTCCACCCATATTTGGAGAGGACTTGGCCCTGATGAGTTCTGTGAGCTCTGCCACATAACTAGCACTTGGTTAAGGAAAATAAAATGCATATGCAGAATTCTCACATTTTTCTCATAAAAAATTGTAAGCTCTCTCTTTTGACCTGGGTCCCCTCTCCTTGGAAACAAAGGCAATTCAACCACAGGGAAGGGGAATCTGGTTTGGTCTCCATTCTCATCAATTTCTCAGTAAAACCAGGATACTGCAATTTCTCCAAGGCATCATTGTTGATGGTGTTCATGCTGTTGTAGACTAGAGTGCTGCTCAAAAGCACAGCCAGGGCAAAGATCCATGAGTCGTTCTTAGAGTCACCCTGGAAAACATATGAAAGCAAGCACTTAGCAGTCTTCTCTTCAAAAACTGATTCAGTTATTTGTTTAATATCTTTTATTTGTTATTTCAGATAATTAATATAGTGTTGTAGATAGAAAAAAACCTTGAAAACAGAATTAAAGGAAAAACTTGGGCAATTATATTGACATTTTTTGTGATCTCTGTTCCCTCATCAATAAAAATTCAGATAATATATTCCTCCAGGTGTCCCTTTTTTTCTAAGTGGGATGAAATAGATAATAAGGATTAAAAAAAGAAAAGTAGAATGCCTCTTAATCAATTCATTTTTCAATAATACATGACACCACATGCTCATTTAACAAAAAAGTAAACCACAAAATGTATACTTTGTGGTCACAGCTGAATGCTCAGAATAGATGCAGTTAAATATTTATGAAAACTGTTACTAAATGTTACACATTTTTCTTAGAGATAGGGAGCAAATATAAACGATAATGGATATACCCAAGATTATTGTCTCATGGTATTTACAAATATTTAAAAACAAATACAACAAAGATAATAATATATTCAAATATCTTACATATTAGTAGTGAATCTAAACAGTGAAACCAATAGCCATTATAGTAAAAATAACGGATCTGTCACAGGGAATAAATCCGTCTTACCTTTTCCACATCCCCCAGGCCCTCAGTGTCCAGAAGGACCAGGATATGGTCTGATTTGGAAGGGTGAGGCACACACCACATCCAGATGCCCTTGGTTTTAGACTGCACTGTGGAGCCCAGAGGGAAACCTGCAAGGGGAGGGAAGAAAGCAACATTCAGTGACAGCAGGTTGTCCAAACAACCAAGCAGCTACAAAGTCCAAATTGTTAGAATATGGGTATCCCAGCACACAAGATGGTATTTTCTGTTTCAATAATGTTCTAATTTTTATGTATTCTGTTCCTAGAAAGAAGGAATATTAATAGTGAGAATGATGCCAAGCAATGGCTCAAGATGGAGACAAACAGATAGCCATGAACCAGACAAAACATAGGTCCCTGATAACTGCAACAAGAATACTTTGAAACAATGATGAGACTCAAAGCCCAAGAGAATTGAATTGATGAAAGACATAGGAAGGGGAAACGTGGAAAAAAACTAAGAATATTTTTTGCCCGAAAAAAAAATTTTTTTAATGAGGGACAGGGATGCTAGCCATAATATCATGTGAAATCCAGTAAGGGTTTTTTTAAGACAGATATTCAAACATTTTCTCATGTTAATGGTAATAGTCCATAGAAAAATAAAATGTGTTTTTGAGACAGAGGAGACACAATTGCAGGAAATAGTGCATGAGGAGGTCTGAGAAGGTAGGATTTTTGACATTCAGTTCAGTTCAATTGCTCAGTCGTGTCTGACTCTTTGCGACCCCCTGAACTGCAGCATGCCAGGCCTCCCTGTCCATCACCAACTCCCGGAGTCCACTCAAACCCACGTCCATCGAGTCAATGATGCCATCCAGCCATCTCATCCTCTGTCTTCCCCTTCTCCTCCTGCCCTCAAACTTTCCCAACATCAGGGTATTTTCCAACGAGTCAGCTCTTCGCATCAGGTGGCTAAAGCATTGGAGTTTCAGCCTCAACATCAGTCCTTCCAATGAACACACAGGACTGATCTTCTTTAGGATGGACTGGGTGGATCTCCTTGCAGTCCAAGGGACTCTTAAGAGACTTCTCCAACACCACAGTTCAAAAGCATTAATTCTTCAGTGCTCAGCTTTCTTTATAGTCCAACTCTTACATCTGTACATGAATACTGGAAAAACCATAGCCTTGACTAGATGGACCTTTGTTGGCAAAATAATGTCTCTGGTTTTTAACATGCTGTCTAAACTGGTCATAACTTTCATTCCAAAGAGTAAGCATCTTTTAATTTCATGGCTGCAATCACCATCTGAAGTGATTTTGGAGCCCAGAAAAATAAAGTCTGATGCTGTTTCCACAGTTTCCCCATATATCTGCCATGAAGTGATGGGACCAGATGCCATGACCTTAGTTTTCTGAATATTGAGCTTAAAGCCAACTTTTGAACTCTCCTCTTTCACTTTCATCAAGAAGCTCTTTAGTTCTTCTTCACTTTCTGCCATAAGGGTGATGTCATCTGCATATCTGAGGTTATTGATATTTCTCCCAGCAATCCTGATTCCAGCTTGTGCTTCATCCAGCTCAGCGTTTCTCATGATGTACTCTGCATAGAAGATAAATAAGCAGGGTGACAATATACAGCCTTGACATACTCCTTTTCCTATTTGGAACCAGTCTGTTGTTCCATGTCCATTTCTAACTGTTGCTTCCTGACCTGCATAGAGATTTCTCAAGAGGCAGGTCAGGTGGTCTGGTATGCCCATCTCTTTCATAGGAGAGATTTTCCTTAACAGGAATAAAGCAAAGAATATGACAACAGATTATAGTAAGGTACTGATTCAGTGGTGAGAATTATAGCTGGAAGTTTGGTTTATTGAGAGGAATTTGGTTCTCCCTGCACATGATCAGGTAAGAAAATTAAGAAGCGGGATATACCTGGATTCAAGTAACTGGCTCTTGATGTAGTACAACACTCACCACGGTTCTGTCCTGCAAGACGGTTCATCAAGTAGGATTTGCCGGTACGATACAGTCCTACAATGGCCACCACCACCACTGGCTGAGAAATGTTCTCAAGAATCTGTAGAGCTTTCTGATTCACTGAAAACTGTGCATTTTTGTTTTCTACCAGGCAGATGGGATCCATCATGTTGGGTCCAGATGCCATGGTAACTTGACAACCTGGGAGAGCTTCCTAGTAGAAATAAGATTACAAAGTTATTCTGTGACTCTGAGGTATCCAAAGTACCCATTATTTAGGAGTGGGTGAAACTACTGTACTTTCTGTGAGACAAAATGTAACCTAAATTAGCATATTACAGAGGGTTCTTCCATCATTTCCCCAAATCTCTGATGATGTTGGTAATGAAACAAAGTATTATCACTCTCCATATTTTCACTATTATAATGGTAATAAGATACACATAATTGTTACCATGCATTGAGGGCCCACAGTATCCCAAGCCCTCTGACACATACCTTATATACCCAGCTATATTGATACTTATGAGAACCTACAAGTTACAAAGTATTATCTCCACTTTGAAAATGAGATACATGTGTCTCACAAAGTTTAATGCAGTAAGTCATAGAGCCTGGAGTGAAAACTTAAGACAACTGAACAAAATGAAGATTAACAAACTCTAGGCTCTTGTTTCCCAAAAGAGACATCATAAACAACAAAAATGTCACCTAGAACAACCATATAATTATTCTGTTAAATAGTCAAAGGTTTGAAGCAACCAAACAAGTACCTGAATTTAAAAAGCCATGTTAAAATGGTAGGAAAATATGCGGTATTTTCTTTTGTCCTTGGTCCACACACTACTCAATGAGGTGTAACCTTTGTCTGGGAGAGGTAGTAACCCATTTACAACTTTTATCCAGAAAGAAGAGAACAGAATTTATTTATAGTATTCTAACCTATCTGAGAGCTACCAATCCTAGTCTCTGTACTACTTCACATGGATCTCGGCCAAGGGTTGGGAAGGAATATGTAGAAGCATAGCTTAATTTTCAGTTGGAAAGAAGCAGTAGAAAATTCAGAGAGACAAAAGCCTGGGGCCAGAGATTAACAATAGGATATCAAAGAGACCATCTAAGAAAGCATTCCAGTTTCCAATTTCCTTCTTCAAATTAAATGGAGCAGAGCAGACTATTAACAATCTTCTAATCCATGATGAGCTTCCTAAAGGACTGGTGTCTCCTTCTACTAATTTGGATCTCAGGTAGGGAGCAGCAGAGAGAATTGATTGAGAAAGTTGAAGAAAGGCTAACCTGCAGACCTTTGTGACCAGAAAATATTGGTATGTGACATTGTGATTTATAATAAGAAATATTTATTTGGCCTTTATCCCTGTTCCTGACAGATAGCTCCTAAATCCCTTGCAATTTCCCAAGTGATGGGAGTGGTGGAAGTATCTTTGTTATATCTTTTGGCCTTTTTCCCCAGTACCTGAAATAGCTATAGAGGGATAAAGAGGAAAGAAGAGTTTTGTTATTGATCAGAAGCTTCTTTCAACCACAACAGTTTATATTAGTGAAATGATTGTGGAAATCCCCTATATAATCAGAGAAAGGAGGCTGGTTGCCAGGGGAGCTGCCCTTCTTATTGGAGAGTTAAAACTTTCAGCTTTATCCCCCAGCCTCTAGGGAGCAGGGAAGGACTGAAGGTTTAATCACCAGTTACCAATGACTTAATCATTCCTATTTTGTAAAGCCTTCATAAAACATTTTAACTAAAGAAGGTAGGGGAGCTTCAGTTTTGGTGAAGACGGTTAGGTGTCAAAGAGTGGCATGTCTAGAAGGGGCGCAGAAGCTCGATACTTTTTAAATACCTGGCCCTATGAATCTCTTCTATCTTGTTGTTTCAGGGCTTGTATCCTCTTTTAGTAGATCAATAAGATAGCAAGTAAACCGTTTTCTCTGTGTTCTGTAAACCATTCTAGCAAATTACTGATTCTGAAGAGGAGATGTTTGAGCCTCCAATCTATAGCTGGCTAGTCAGAAGCACGGGTAACAATCTAGACTTGCAATTGACAGATGAGGCAAGGGAAGTGTTGAGGGACGGGGCCCTTAACCTCTGGGTTATAGAGTGACTCTTGACAGCTAATATCAGCACTGCTTAGTGTGAAGAAAATGCTGTGGTGACCAGAAGTAAAGTGTAAAGAATGGAGTGTTGAGAGGAGAAATAGAATATTTCCTTTTCAGAATGGAGACAAACAGCAGAACATCTAAAGATCCAAAAAGACACTTTAAAAATTAACACACTTAAAGCAGCACATCCATGAAAGAATTGGAAAATGCCATACACAGGTCCAAGGAATATGGATGCCTAGAAATGACCTAAAATGACTAAAATTTTTCCTTAGATTAATCCCAAGTCTCAAAACCAAGGGCAAGTTCAGTGAAAGACTTCCTTGGCACAAGCCAGAATTAATACAATGGGAAAGTTGGATAGTGTTATAAACGCCCAATTTTCAATAACAACAAAAATAGTAAGGCATACCAAGAAATAGGAAATCATGGCCTATAAAGGAATGAAATAAATGGCAAAAAACATCCCTGGAGAAACATATACACTAGATGTTCTAGGCAAAGACTTTAAAATTATTTTCTAATTACCCTTAAAATTAAGGAAAAAAATAAAGAAAATCAAATAAGCAATATGTGAGCAAAATCAGTAGATCAACAAAAATAGAAATTATAAAAAGTAACCAAACAAAAATTCTGAGGCTAGAAAATAACTGAATATAGAAATTTTCTAGAGAGAATCAGCCTTTAGCAGGCAGAAGAAAGAATCAACAAACTTGAAGATAAAACATTTGAAATTATCAAGACTCAGGAACAGAAGGAAGAAAAAATTTTTAAGAGATTTGTGGGATACCGATATTTACATTAAGGAAGTCAGTGAAGAAGAAGGCAAGAGGAAAGGTGAAGAGATTATTTGAGAAAATAAAGGCAGGGAAAAAAAATGCCAATGTGATGAAAAACCTGAGTCTACAAATGCAGAAAGTTCAACTCAAAAAACCATAAATCCATTGAGACTCAAGCTGAGACATAATCAACTGTCAAAAGGGAAAAAGAGAATCTTGAAACCAAGAAAGAAGCTACACATCACATCTAATAGGACAATCAACCAACTTTCTCAGCAAAAACCTCGGAGGCCAGAAGGCAGTGGAATGATATATTTAAAGTACTGAAAGTTGCGGGGGGGGTGGGGGGGGGGGAGTCCTTGTCAGATAAGAATTCTAATACAATTCTCCTCCAAAAACGAGGTAGAAATTAAGGCATTCCCAGAAAACAAAAGCTGAGAGCTTTGTTACTATTGGACCTGCTTTACAAGAAATTATAATATGAGCCTTGCAGGTTTAAATAAAAAACATTAGACAGTAACTGGAATGCATATGAAGATATAAAGATGTCTGGCAAAGGAAATTTATAAGTAAACATAAAAACTGGTATTATTGTAATTTTGGGTTATAACTCCACCTTTTCTTTTCTACAGTATTTAGAAAACAAATACATAAAAATTATAAATCTATGTTAATGAATGGACAATATTTAAAGATGTATTTTTTTTTTGTCAAGAACATAAAGTGGCAGCAGAGACAGAGAAATAATTTAGTAGGATTTTTGTATGCATTTGAAGTCAAGTTTTTATCTATTTAAAGTAGATTTTATAACATAAAAGTATCATATGTAATTCCATGGCTATCACAAAGAAAATATCTTTAGGATATATGCAAAAGGAATGTGAAGGGAATCAAAATATGTCTACTACAAAAAGAACTAAACATAAAAGAAGGCATAAATAAAACAAATGAAGCACAAAAAAAGCCAAAAAGAAAAAGAAATAACAAAAAGAAAAGAAATAACAAACTAATAATGAAACAGTTCTATCTTATGAATAATTTATTTAAATGCAAATTGATTAAACTCTTCCCTGTCAAATGTAAATGCATTAACTCTCCAATCAAACCAGTAGGTTGGCAGAATGGATTAAATTTTAGTAGTTCAACTATATGCTATGTATAAAAATCTTACTTTAGGTCTAAGTACACAGAGATTGAAATTGAAGAGAGGAAAGAAGACATTCACAAACAATAGCAGGAGACTTTAATATCCTACAATCAATAATGGATAGAAAAATCAGGCTGAAGGTTAATAACAAAGTAGAGGCCTTGAACAACACTAGATTAATTCAATCTAACAAAACTTCATCAAATGAGAAAAGAATACAGATTTTCCCAGATGCACATTGAATATTTTCAAGGATAGAATACATGCTATGAAAAAAAAACAAATCTTCATAATTTTTTAAATGCTTGAAATGATACAAAGTTTCTTTTCTGATCACAATGGAATAAAACTAGAAATAAATAACAGGAATAGAGCCAGGAAGTTCACAAATATGTGTAAACTAGATAACACCATTTTGACAAATGGGTCAAAGATAAAATCACAAGAAATATTATATAATTCTTATTGAAAAATGAAAATAAAAGCACACACAAAAAACTTGTAATATGTAGCAAAATCAGAGCTAAGTTGGAAAATTATACTTGTAAATAATTACCAAAAAAAAAAAACCCCAAATGTGAAGAACCCTGAAATCAGCAACCTGACCTTACTATTTAAATAAATAGGAAAATAAGCAGAATCCAGGACTAGCAGAGTAAATGATACAAATTATTGTGGAGATAAAGAAAATAAATGACAAAGAAATAACACAATAAAATTTTTTTAAATAGTTAGTTCTTTGAAATAATCAATAAACAAACCCTTGAACTACTATTCCTTAGTGGGTGTGTGAATTAATCAGTGTTAGCAGTGACCGCAGCCATGAAATTAAAAGACACTTGCTCCTTGGAAGAAAGGCTATGACAAACCTAGATAGCATATTAAAAAGTAGAGACATCACTTTTCTGACAAAAGTCAGTATAGTCAAAGCTAGGTTTTTCTAGTAGTCATGTACAAGTGTGAGAGTTGGACCATAAAGAAGACTGAGCACTGAAGTATTGATACCTTTAAACTGTGGTGCTGGAGAAGACTCTTGAGAGTCCCTTGTACTGCAAAGAGATCAAACCAGTTAATCCTAATGGAAATCAACCCTGAATATTCATTGGAAGGACTGATGCTGAAGCTGAAGCTCCAATACTTTGGCCACCTGATGCAAAGAGCCAGTTCATTGGAAAAGACGCTGCTAATAGAAAAAGACTGACCACACAAGGAGAAGAGGCGGCAGATGATGAGATAATTAAATAGCATCACTGACTCAATGGACATGAGTTTGAGCAAACTCCAGGAGATAGTGGAGGACAGAAGAGCCTGGCGTGCTACTGTCTATGGGATTGCAGAGTCGGAGATGACTTAGCTATTGAACAGCAACGAGGCAATTAACAACCTCTAAAAGACTTTTTCTTTCTTTAAATGATCACTACATGTTGGTTCTATTATTTTTATTGAAAGGAAATAAAAACAGTATTTCAAAGAAATGTATGCACTCTCATGTTTATTGATGCATTCCTCACAGTTGACACCATAGGGAAACAACCTGAGTGCTCACTAATGCTTGAAAGAATAAAAAAAGACTTGACACATATACACAATGGAATACTATTTGGCCACAAAAAAAGGAGGATATCCTGTCATTGGAGACAACATGGATGGACTTCTAGAACACCTAAGTGAAATAAGTCAGACAGAGAAATACAAGTACTGGATGAGATCCCATATGCATCCAATTTGAAAATGTCAGTTTTTTCTTCTTGCTCTTCAATTCAGAGCATCTCTAAGGAATTAGAACACATATTTGATTTGAGTTGTCAGTGGAAACAAATATTTATATAGTACAGTTTGCCTTTACATTAAACTTTTCAATTTATTGGTCACATATTCATTGATATAAAGTTTCTTCCTTTAAAAGGGCAAAGCCATTCTTCCTTTTGAACACTTGAGGCCACAACTGGATGGAGCCATTAAACTCATCAGTAAAGAAGTGTTAACATTTTTGCAGAGGCACAGACTGTGATACATGAGGGCTCAGAGGAAGGTGTTATGCCAGAAAAGTTTCTTTCATTCTGTTAGCCTTAAATCACCTTGGAGACATTTATCTGCTGTCTAAAATCCAAAGTATTACCACAGACCTTTTGAGTATTCATGTCTTTCTGGCAATTGAAAAGAGTCACACATGTATCCATTTTTTTGTTTTTCAAGCAGATACTTATTCTGTACATTGTTTGTCTAAACATACCCTATGGAGATATACAGAAAATATATATAATTGTTCCTGTACTCAGAGGAACTTTACTTTTATTTGAAAATAAGTACCAGAGTTAGTTACACCTGGTCACATCCAACTGGCTGCCATGTCCAATCATGTTATCAATTGAATGCTTGTGTTCTTCAAAATTCATCTAATGAAACCCTAAATGCCAAATTTTCCCTCTGGAACTGAGGCTTTTAGGAGGAAATTAGGCATGAGGTTGAGACCTTCATGAATCTGATTAGTGCCCTTAAAACAAAAACATATCATAAGAGTTTTCTTTCTTTTCCCAAAATATGAGGACATAGCAAGAAAGCTACCATCTGTAAAGCTGGAGTAGGACACTTACCAAGAATCCAACAGTGCTGGCACACTGCTTTTGGACTTACAGCCTCCAGAATGGGAGGAATAAACATTTGTTTTGCTAGCCACACAATCTATGGTAATTTGTTATAGCAACCTAAGATAAGACAAACTATGATGCTCATTACTATCATTGTATGTACTTGACTTCTGATTATTTAAATGCCAACACCTGGCCTCCATCATCAGGGCATATCATCCCCAATAACATCAAGGCACCCAGGTCTGCAGTGGTACATCCCCCCTTCTGCACGTGCCTACTGCAGCCAGGCCACCACTGAACATTCAACTGTGATGGGATTCCTCTCACCAGGGCATATTCTTAATGTTTAGTGATCTGCTTCTGCTCTCTGAAAAGTATAATTCAAACATAGGAAGTAAATACTACTCTAGCTGTGATTTCAAAGGGTAACAGGAAAGTTTATACCTTATATGGAAGCAAATACAAGGAATTTAAAACCAAGGACAAAACGAAAGCTAGGTTGGGATGCAAATTTATACTTTTTAGTATTCTGATCTAATTCATTGAGTAGGCTAATGTCATTTCTAGAGGCAATGAGCAATTTCATCTACTAGCAAATTTCACATTTGTTTGTTAGTATTATAATTGTATTACATTTTATGTTTTTCTAGTAACTTATTTGCAAAATGGTAATACAATCTTTCCGAAATATGGAGTATATAATGAAAATCATGTGCCCCTTCCACATGCTGTTCTCCTCGGAAAGAACCAATGATTCCAATTTCTAATGAATCTTTCCAGAGATGTTTTATCTCGACATACATATGGGTGCACATACCTTTTTTGCCGTGAAAATATTATCCATAATATTTGTACCTTATTTTTTCACTCTATAGTATATCTTCAAGTTTGTTCTATATTCATACAAATAGAGCTGCAGTGTCCATTTATTGGCTAAATACAAGGTATTTCAGTATTGCACATACATAAAGTATATTACCAATTTTTATAGGTGGACATTTAACTAGATTCCTGATGGACATTTAACTAGACTCCAATCTTTTGCCTTTAAAAGCAGTACTTTGATGAACCTCTTTCATGTATGTATGTATATATATGTGTGTGTGGGTGCTCACATATATAATACATGATTTTCCACATATAGATACATATACTAAAAGTGAACCTGCTATTTCAAAATGTCCATACATTTACTTTATCTAATATGGTCCAGACATTGATATCCTTTAGTAGCCACTTTTTATATTTGAAGCTTTGCTGAACAAGAGTGAAAAGCATGCATATCAAAAAGAGGCCAGAACATATATCCATGCTCTATAATTTCTTTGAAAGGAGAGCTACTTTTTAAATAAAGAGCCTACCCCTTTCACAATCTGCCCAAGAAGTTTAGCTGGAGAACTCAATATTGAAGTGAGCTCATCACCAAATTTGTCCAAGGCTTTGGTAACCCAGAGAGTATCCTCTTCTTTAGCATCATCAATCATATTTTTTAACTGATTTATTTCTTCACTCATCAACTCAGATTTCTCTCTAAAACCTTCATTAAGCAGAGTTTCTTGGGCCTAGAAATAAAGCAGAGAGGGAAGTAATATGTTTTAAATTCTCATTTTTTTCAAAGACTACATTTTGCATTTAAGAACTTTGTCAAACTATTTTTGTTTTACTCATAAAATTGTTCTCTCTTACTCAATCATGAAAGAAGAGTTTTGTAACAGGGACTATTTCCTGGTTTTGACAGGAACATTAAGAGAAAGTGTAGTTTACAGCCTTGCTAATATTCACACACTATCGGGTTTTGCCAGGAGGCTAACCCTCACATGAGGACAAAAGTTATGCATTTCAGATAAATGTTATGCATTTCAGAGGTAACCTTGGATCAAACTGCAATAATTCTCAAGATGGTGAGAATTATAGAAATCTGTTATAAGGACATCCATGTTGACTATGAGAGAATTCTGTCTATGCCACACGGTATCTTAGGTATCTATCCACCCCTGGAGACAATGCAGCAAGTTTAGAAGCTGCCACATCCCAGTGTTTTTAAGTGTGGACATTTTTTATAGTTTTATCTCAGCATAGATCTGTCTCTGGGCCTATGGCTGAGAACAGAGTTCCTGGTAATTGGCAGGGATCCTGAAAGCAAACCAGTTGCTGCTCATATTAAATATATGCTGTTGCAATATCTGTCTTATTGAGCTTCACGGGATCATTTAAAATTTCCCCAAATAGCTACTTAAACCCTATTTATAATTTCCAAGGGTTCAAGGTATCAATACTCATCCTGAACTCTCCAAAGTCTACATATATAGTAGAAATTAAAGCCTTCTTTTCTAAAAAAGGAATAATTCTAAGGGTTTTAATGAATCAGAAGCAGTAAATGGCAATGATGCTTCCCCCATGGTCTGGTTGTAAACTTCGCCCATCCCTTCCTGAGGTCCCAGGGTAATGACCATCAAGCACAACTAAGGCCACAGCCTGACTTACCTTCAGCTTATGCTCCAACATCATATTCATCTCTCTCAGTAGGTTTTCTCTTTCATTCTCCAGCTTCTCTGTCAGCTGCGCTATGTTTTCCTGGAAACTCTTCTGTTGTGCCTCCATCTCCTGAATCAAGTTACCACAAGATTCTTCTGGAATTCCTGATTTTCATCCTTGAAGGAGTGCTCCATGAAGACAGCAATGGCTTCCTTCTCACAGGCTGCATGCACCTCCAGCAGCTCCTGGAGCGTGTCTGTGGGGAGTCTCAGTTGCTGGGCCATCTGCTCACTGTAGTGGTCAGCTGCCTTCTGCACAGCTGCTGAGTTCTCCAGCTGGGCCAGACATGTGACTGCATTCTCCAAACAAGGTACAGCTCCACTGTTGATGGTATCCACGTAGGTCACAACCAACTTTCCCAGCCCTGAAAAGGCCATCAAATTTAAGGAATAAACATCAAGCCGTTGGTCCATAAAATACAAGATTATGAGATTACATTTCTAAAGTCTCTCTCTCTCTCTCTCTCTCTCTCTCTCTCTCTCTCTCTCTCTCTCTCTCTCACATACACACACACACACACACACACACACACACACACACACAGAGCCATATCTCCTTTTACTATCATCACCTTTGTTTTCCTACTGGCTCTTCACTTTTATGGTTCTTGGAGCTACAAAAAATTGAAAATCTACCTGTATCCAACATATTAAGGAGTATCTGAAAAATATAGTATCCTACTAAAAACTTAAAAACAAAATAGCTTACATAGGTATTCAGATAAGACAGGGTATATCGGATTTTATTTATTCCTAATTCTGAGGCTTCAAAGGTACTTTCAAAGATTTATAGGCTGGTACCGATTTTTGAACCACACAAAACTCTCAAAATATTTTTTGTTTCTCCTTGCAAAGAACTTTTATTGTATAAGGTTTCTCCTGAGAAAATGGTATATTCTATTTTTATACTGAGATATTGATTTTTATTCTGAATAGAGAAATTTTTCAGATAAATGGAAGTCACAGATATCAGTGACAAAATTTGCAGTTTATGGGAGAGATTTATAATCCTCCAGATATTGTTCAGTTGCTCAGTCCTGTCAAACTCTTCATGACCCCATGGACTGCAGCATGCCAGGCTTCTCTGTCCTTCACCATCTCCTAGAGCTCAAACTCAAGTCCATTGAGTCAGTGATGCCATCCAACCATCTCATCCTCTACCGTCCCCTTCTCCTCCTGCCCTCAATCTTTCCCAGCATCAGGGTCTTTTTCAATGAGTCAGTTCTTTCCATCAGGTGGCCAAAGTATAGGAACTTCAGCTTCAGCATCAGTCCTTCCAATGAATATTCAGGACTGCTTTCCTTTAGCATTAACTGGTTGAATCTCCTTGCAGTCCAAGGGATTCTCAAGAGTCTTCTCCAGCATCACAGTTCAAAAGCATTTATTCCTTGGCGCTCAGCCTTCTTTATATGATCCAGCTCTCACATCCATACATGACTATTGGAAAATCCATGGCTTTGACTATATAGACCTCTGTCAGCAAAGTAAAGTCTGTTTTTTAATATGCTGCCTATGTTTGTCACAGCTTTCCTTCCAAGGAGCAAGCATCTTTTAATTTCATGGCTGCAGTCACCATCTGCAGTGATTTTGGAGCCCAAGAAAATAAAGTCTCTCAATGTTTTCATTGTTTCACCGTCTATTTGCCATGCAGTGATGGGACCAGATGCCTTGATCTTCATCTTTTGAATGCTGAGTTTTAAGTGAGCTTTTTCATTCTCTTCTTTCACTTTCATCAAGAGGCTCTTTAGTTCCTCTTCACTTCCTACCATAATGGTGGTGTCATCTGCATATCTGAGGTTATTAATATTTCTCCCAGCAATGTTGATTCCAGCTTGTGCATCATCCAGCCTGGCATTTCGCATGATGTACTCTGTAAATAAGTTAAATAAGCAAGGTGACAATATACAGCCTTGATGTAGTCTTTTCCCAATTTGGAACCAGTCCATTGTTCCATGTCCAGTTCTAACTGTTGCTTCTTGAGCTGCATACAGATTTCTCAGAAGGCAAGAAGGTGGTCTGGTATTTCCATCTCTTTAAAAATTCTCATTTTAAAAAAATTGTTTATTTATTTTAATTGAAGGATAATTACTTAACAATATTGTGATGGTTTTTACCATATATCAACATGAATTGGCCATGAGTATACATGTCTCCTCCAATCCTAACTCCCTTCCCACTTCCCTCCCCACCCCCCTCCCCACCCTATCCCTCTGAGTTGTCTCACAGCACCGGCTTGAGGTGCTCTGCTTTATGCATCAAACTTCCACTGGTCATCTGTTTTAAAAACGGTAATGTACACATTTCAATGCTACTCTCTCAAATCATCCAACCCTCACCTTCTCCCACTGAGTCCAGAAGTTGTTTACATCTGTGTACCCTCTGCTGCCCTACATGTAGGACGGTCATTACTGTCTTTCTAAATTTTGCAAATATGCATTAATATATAACATTTGTCTTTCTCTTTCTGACTTACTGCACACTGTATAATGGGTTACAGTTTCATCCACCGCATTACAACTGATTCGAATGCATTCCTTTTTATAGCTGAGTTTTTCATTCCAATCCCAAAGAAAGGTAATGCCAAAGAATGCTCAAACTACTGCACAATTGCACTCATCTCACACACTAGTAAAGTAATGCTCAAAATTCTACAACCCAGGCTTCAGCAATACGTGAACCGTGAACTTCCACATGTTCAAGCTGGTTTTAGGAAAGGCAAAGGAACCAGAGATCAAATTGCCAACATCTGCTGGATCATGGAAAAAGCAAGAGAGTTCCAGAAAAACATCTATTTCTACTTTATTTACTATGCTCAAGCCTTTGACTGTGTGGATCACAATAAACTGTGGAAAATTCTGAAAGAGATGGGAATACCAGACCACCTGACCTGCCTCTTGAGAAACCTATATGCAGGTCAGGAAGCAACAGTTAGAACTGGACATGGAACAACACACTGGTTCCAAACAGGAAAAGGAGTACATCAAGGCTGTATATTGTCACCCTGCTTAGTTAACTTCTGTGCAGAGTACAACATGAGAAATGCTGGGCTGGATGAAGCACAAGCTGGAATCAAGATTGCTGGGAGAAATATCAATAACCTCGTATATGCAGATGACACCACCCTTATGGCAGAAAGTGAAGAACTAAAGAACCTCTTGATGAAAGTGAAAGAGGAAAGTGAAAAGATTGGCTTAAAGCTCAACATTCAGAAAACTAAGAACATGGTATCCAGTCCCATCACTTCATGGCAAATAGATGGGGATACAGGGGAAACAGTGTCAAACTTTATTTTTTGGGGCTTCAAAATCCCTGCAGATGGTGATTGCAGCCATGAAATTAAAAGACGCTTACTCCTTTGAAGGAAAATTATGACCAACCTAGATAGCATATTAAAAACCAGAGACATTACTTTGCCAACAAAGGTCTGTCTAGTCAAGGCTATGGTTTTTCCGGTAGTTATGTATGAATGTGAGAGTTGGACTATAAAGAAAGCTGCGCACCAAAGAATTGATGCTTTTGAACTGTGGTGTTTGAGAAGACTCTTGAGAGTCCCTTGGACTGCAAGGAGATCCAACCAGTCCATCCTCAAGGAGATCAGTCCTGAATGTTCATTGGAAGGACTGATGTTGAAGCTGAAACTCCAATACTTTGGCCACCTCATGCAAAGAGTTGACTCATTGGAAAAGACCCTGATGCTGGGAAGGATTGAGGGCAGGAGGAGAAGGGGAAAACAGAGGATGAGATGGTTGAATGGCATCACCAACTCAATGGACATGAGTTTGAGTAAACTCTGGGAGTTGGTGATGGACAGGGAGTCCTGGCATGCTGTAGATCATGGGGTTGTAAAGAGTTGGACACAACTAAGTGACTGAACTGAACCAAACTGAATATTCCATTGTGTATATGTACCACAATTTCCTTGTCAATTCATCTCCCAATGGACATCTAGGTTGCTTCCATGTCCTAGCTATTGTAAGCAGTGCTGCAATGAACACTGGAGTACATGCATCTCTTTCAATTCTGGTTTATTCAATGTGTATGCCTAGCAGTGGGATTTCTGGGTCATGTGGCAGATCTATTCACAGTTTTCTAAGTAATCTCCACACTGTTCTCCATAGTGGTTGTTCCAGTTTGCATTCCCACCAACAGTGTAAGGGGGTTCCCTTTTCTCCACATCCTCTGCAGCAGTTATTGTTGGTAGACTTTTTCATGATGGCCATTCTGACCAGTGTGAGATGATACATCAAAGTGGTTTTGATTTGCATTTCTCTAATGAGAGATGTTGAGAGCATCTTTTCATGTTTTTATTAGCCATGTCTATGTTTTCTTTGGAGAAATGTCTGTTTAGGTTTTTTGCTCAGGTTTTTATTGGGTCGTTCATTTTTCTGGTATTGAGCTACATGAGTAGCTTGTGTGTTTTGGAGATTAATTTTTTGTCAGTTGTTTCATTTGTTATTATTTTCTTTCATTCTGAAAGCTGTCTTTTCACCTTACTTATAGTTTCCTTTTTTGTGCAAATGTTTTTAACTTTAATTAGGTTCTATTTATCTTTTTTTTCTTTGATCCACATCCTATCTTTGTTTTTATTTCCATTACTCTGGGAGGTGGGTCATAGAGAATCTTGTTGTCATTTATTCCAAAGAGTACACTGCTTATATTTTCTGTGTCTGTGGGAGGCTCAGTCTCTAGGTCATCTTCTCACTGTAGTGGCCAGCTGTCTTCTGCACAGCTGCTGAGTTCTCCAGATGAACCAGAGTCATCACTGCATTCTCCAAACTAAGTACAGCTCCACTATTGATGGTATTCACGTAGGTCACAACCAAATTTCCCAGCCCTAAATAGGTCATCAAATTTAAGGGATAAATATCAAGTCATTGGTCCATAAAATACAAGATTATGGGATTACAGTTCTAAAGTCTCTCTCTCTCTCTCTCTCTCTCTCTCTCTCACACACACACACACACACACACACACGAACACACAGAGCCATATCTCTTTTTATTATCATCACCTTTGTTTTCCTACTGACTCTTCACTTTTATGGCTCTTCAGGCCTTGGGGCTAAAAAAATAATTGAAAATCTACCTGTATCCAACATATTAAGGAGTATCTGAAAAGTATAGTATCCTACTAAAACCTTAAAAGCAAAGTAGCTTACATAGGTATTCAGATAAGACAGGGTATATCAGATTTTATTTATTCCTAATTCTGAGGCTTTAAAGGTACTTTCAGAGATTTATAGCCTGGTACTGATTTTTGAACCACACAAAACTCTCAAAATATTTTTTGTTTTCACCTTGCAAAGAACTTTTGTTTTTTAAGGCTTCCCCTGAGATAATTGCATATTCTGTTTTTATACTGAGATAGTGATTTTTATTCTGAATCAAGAAATTTTTCAGATAAATGGAAATCACAGATATCAGTGACAAAATATGCAGTTTATGGGAGAGATTTATAATCCCCCAAATAAGATAATTTTTTTATGGAGTGCCAAAATTCCATATAAAATCCAACAGAAATACTGAAAAACACATTATATAAAACATCTGCAGTATATTGTTACTCATAATAATAGGAAAAAAAGGCTTACAATTTCCAGCGACTGGGACTCCCTCTCTGAGTGTCTTGGTTTTTGCATTGGTGAAGATGTAAGAACAGAATTTTTTTGTCTGTTCCTGGAATTTAGGATTCAGTTGGTTTTCAGATGCATTCTCAATATCAGCTAGGAGTTTTTTGTCATTTGTTGGTCAGTCAAAGACAAAACACTTCCTTGTTGGAAAGAATTCCCTGATGCACTCTCTGCATAAATTTGATATTTATACGTTCATATTCTTGCCTAAGGGACAGAGAAACAGAGATTAAAGCAGAAACAGTCTTGCAGCAAGAGAGGCAAAATTGTTCATGACAGATTTGTGTATTCTTGTTGACTTTTATGATAATAACTCCTTTAAAACAGACATGCAGTACTTCTTTGCTCATCAGACTTACGCCAATGATATAACCGGAGAGAAATTTGGAGAGATGTCTAATCCAGTAAAAGAAACCTATGGCTAGCATCTCCAGAACTGAAAATGGTAGAATGTTTCTTTATTAGATGTTTGCTGTACTAATGGTTAAAAGAATAAAAGGTCAAATATAAATGTTTGCTCTGCTTAGTCTTATGTGAGAATTGATCTGTGGGACCAAAAAGAAGAGCCACAAACAGGATAGTGGACAATATCAGAAATGTTAGGAATGACATTTGATTATTGAAGGAGAATTATTTTGATGTTAAAATTATTTGTACAAAGCCACATATTTTTAGCAAAACCTCTGAAAGGTAAGTGTAACTAAACTGATATTTTAAGATCTCACCATTAATCTATAAACTCTTTGTGATAACGGATTATGTTTGATTTGACAGTGGTCCTCTTATGTCTAGTCAATTTCTCAATAATTTTTTGAAAAACTATAAATAGAAATATGAAAGCAAGAAATAAGTAGATTAGAATTAATATTCCTCTCAGGTTTCACAAGGTGCACATCACTATGAATGTAACCCTTTACACTAACAAGTTGGTGACGGTCGTTTAGTCACTAAGTTATGCCCAACTCATACAGCCCCATGAACTGTAGCTCACGAGGCTCCTCTGTCCATGGGATTCTCCGGGCAAGAATACTGGAATGGGTTGCCATTTCCTTCTCCAGGGGATCTTTCCGACCCAGGAATTGAACCTGGGTCTCCTGCTTTGCAGACAGATTCTTTAGCAACTGAGCTATGAAGGAAGCCCTTAAACTGACATACTATTTGCAAATCATATAATGAAAAGGTAAGTGGAAATTAAAAGAAGCTGTGATTTGAAAATGAAGTGAACATTCTGATAATTATCAGAAATATTGATAAGTCATAGATTAAAAATCACACTCCAGGTTTATTTAGAACATAAAGTCATTTTGTAGATGATATAACTATACAAGAATTAGAACAATTTATCCCTTTTTTAGAAGAATAACATGTAACAGTGTGATTTTTTTTTCATTACACAGACTTTTCTTTGTAATTTCTCATATTGCAATTATCTAGTATATTGTTTTCCCTACTAGAGAAAAGCAGAAACTAAAATAGGAGCACGACTGTCTGACTTCAGACGGATTTAGCACTGAATGTAATCTCGGTGATAAATTAAAAATTGTATAAAGAAAAAATTGGCTTTGAATAATTTCACTCATACTTTTCTTAAGTAAACTTAAAATTCAGTTCCTAGAGCTTTGCAACCCACTTTCTAATCACCATTTCTACAGATGTTAATCTCAAATATAAATGCAACTCTATAGATGATGGACAGTATTTAGTAGATCCCACACTCTATTCAAACACCCACTGCCCAGGCCATGCCCTGTAACCTTTAGTCAGCTTCAAGGCATTGTCCAGGTATTGATCTTCTGTGATAGGATGACCATTTAATTTTAGCTCCAGGGTGAAATCCCGTACAGCCCATATAAAGTCTGGAAAGAAAGCCACAAATTCTGCACAATCTTCTTCTCCATCAGGGCTGGGAGAGGACTTGGCTTTGATTAGTTGTGTGAGCTCTGTCACATAACTAGGACTTGATTAAGGAAAAGAAGTTCCTTACTCACAATTCCCACTTTCCTAATAAAAAATTAAAAACTTTCTCTTTAGTTCTGAGTCCCCTTTGCACCATTAAAGGCAACTTTGTGACAGGGAAGGAAATGTGATTCCATCTCCATCCCCATAAACTCAGTGAAGCTTGATAGTTCAGTTCCTAGGATACTGCAGGTGCTCCAGGGCCTGGTTGTTGATGGTGCTCATACTGTTATAGATAAAGGTGCTGCACAGAAGCACAGCCAAAGCAAAGATCCATGAGTCATTCTTGGAATCACCCTAGAGAGCACATTAAAACGATAGATTTAAGAGTTTACTTGTAAATTAGAAATTTATTCATAGACTTATTCTATCATGTCCTTATTTATTATTTCAGCTAGCCTAATCACCATGCAAAGAAATTGTTTGAAGACAGACATATTAGCTTTGACAATTACAAAGGCATTTCTTGTGATTACAATAGTGAGTGAAGTGAAGTTGCTCAGTCGTGTCTGACTCTGTGACCCCATGAACTGTAGCCTACCAGGCTCCTCCATCCTTGGGATTTTCCAGGCAAGAATACTGGAGTGAGTTGCCATTTCTTTCTCCAGGAGATCTTCCTGACCCAGGGATTGAATCCAGCTCTCCTGCATTGTAGGTAGATGTGTTACCCTTTGAGTCACCATGTTTTCAAATAAAAGAGGATTCTTCATAGGGATTTTTTGGTCCTCAATTAGAGGAAATAAAATAACAGTACTGGTGTATAATTAGTTATTCTTTGATGAATGTTAGAACATATTCATTATGCACACATGTATTAATCATAAGTGATATAAAATAAACATAGTTGGCATAACTGGGTATTTAAATTATATCCAAACAATAAATAAGCTACTGTACATTTCCCAATATTCTTAGATTTAAAAATGCAGCACGTTTGAGTTAAGATGATAGAATTGAAATAGTAGGACCTTGGGTTTACTTCCTCCAACATGCACATTAAGAATAAATCTACAAGTGGACCCATTCACACAGAGCACGTGCTGAACACTAGTGGAGGACCTCATACACCTAAAAGAACAAGAAAAGTTCTCCACATAACTGGGTAGGATCCTTAAGAAAAGGAAGAAAAGAAAGAAATGGGAGGGGACCAACATCCTGATGGGGAGCTGATGGAAAAGAGAAGTTACCACACCCAAGGAAGCTTCCTCACCAGTGACGAGATCAGTTGAAAAAGTAGGGGAGTTTGGGGGCTATTGAGTAAAGTGCAGATGGTGGTCTGTGGCAGGCAGAACAGAGAGAGAGTTATACAGATAGTCCATGCCACAGCTGTGTGTGCTCCAGCCTGAGACGTGTTTCTGCCAATGGTGGGGTGGACTGGGTGTTGAAGCGTGGGGTTTGGAGCACGAACCTGGGAAAAGGACTGCTGCAGGCTGCATGGAGACAGCCTGAGGGGATGGGAGTGAGGAGCTCCACAGGCAGGAATACTCTTCCTCTAAATGCTCTTAGAGGAAGCACAGACTGCCATGGAAGCAAGGTGCCACTGTTGAGTAGCACACAGAGGGCAGGGCCACCATCATGGCCTCTCTCCCCAGACTCCAGCCCCTGACTCTGTGGGCACTTGGAGGACTCCTGTCAGAGCAAGTGTGTGTGCCCCAATCATTGCTGCCTTGTCCTACTTACAACTGAGTGAGCATGTGTGCCTGGTCAGTAGCAACCTATTGCCCCTCCCTCCTTAGTGAACAAATGTGGTCTAGTCAGTAGCTGCCTTCACCCTCCTCTCTCCTGGGTAGGGTTGAAATCAAAGCTGAGCCCCAGGGGCTGTGGGGCTAAGGAAGAAGAACTGAAACTTCTTTTTATAGCTGCAGAAGCCAAGGGTTAAACCCCCATGAATGGCTTGGAAAAAGTGCCTATAGAACATCTGAATGGACAGTGAGTGCTCCCACAACTGAGATGGGTCTCGCTTTAGTGACTGTGGACTGTGTACCCTTCAACATGACCCTGTCTTCCAAGGGGATAAGACCCAGCTCCTCCCACCAGAGGGGCAGACCCCAGTCCCTCTCAACAGGAAGATTACATAAGCCCCTGGATTAAACTCACCCACCAAGGGACAGATACCAGAAGCAAGAAGAACTATGACCCTGCACCCTGCAAAATAAGACCACAAGCAGATTAAGTGAGACAAAACAGAGTTACAGAGATTAGATTACAGAGATTACAGAAAAATACCATGCAGACCAAATAAAGAAAGAAAGTGAAAGTGAAGTCACTCAGTCATGTCCGACTCTTTGCGACCCCATGGACTATAGCCTAACATGGAATTCTCCAGGCAAGAGTACTGGAGTGTGTTGCCATTTCCTCCTCCAGGAGATCTTCCTGACCCAGGGATCAAACCCAGGTTTCCCACATTGCAGGCAGACACTTCACCATCTGAGCCACCAGGGAAGCCCAATGCAGACAAAGGAGCAAGGTAAAAACCTACAAGACCAAATAAATGAAGAAGAGACTGGCAATCTACTTCCAAAAGAATGACTTCCCTGGAAGCTCAGACAGTCAAAAAATCTGCCTGCAATGCAGGAGGCCCCCTTTCAATCCCTAGGTTAGGAAGGTCCCCTGGAGAAGGGAATGGCTACCCACTCCAGTATTCTTGCTTGGAGAATCACATGGACAGAGGAGCCTGGTGGGCTACTGTCCATGGGGTCACAAAGTTGAACCAGACTGAGCAACTAACACTTTCACTTTCAAAGACAGAAAAGATGATTCAAGAAAAAGAAAGGAGGCATTAATTGAGAAGATAAAAGAAATTTTTAATAAAGATGTAGAAGAACTAAAGAACAAACAGTGATGAATAATAAAATAACTGAAATTTAAAAATATATACTAGTAGGAATCAATAACAGAATAACTAGAGCAAAAGAATAAATAAGTGACCTGGAAGACAAATGGTGGAAATCTCTGCTGTTAAAACAAGATAAAGAAAAGAAATGAAAAGAAATGAGGAAAGTCTCAGGGATCTCTGGGGCAACACTAAATGTATGAAGATTCTAACAATAGGGATCTCAGAAAAAAGAGAAAAGGTATGAGAAAATATTCAAAGAGATTTTAGTTGAATTCTCTAATAAGAGAAAGGAATGGTCACCCAAGTCCTGGAAATGCATAAAGTTCCATATCAGATAAGCTCAACAAGAGACATGCTGAGACATATATTAAACAAACTAACAAAAATTAAATACAAATAAAAATATTAAAAGCACCAAGGGGAAAGCAACAAATAACACACAAGGGAATCTCCATAATGTTATCAACAGATTTTTCAGCAGAGACTCAGAAAGCAAGAAGGAAATGGCATGATATATTTAAAGTGATGAAAGGGAAAAACATACAACTTATAAGAATATTATACCTAACTAGGCTCTCATTCAGATTTAATGAGGAAATCAAAAGCTTTACAGACAAGCAAAGCTAAGAGAATTCAGTGCCACCAAACCAGCTTTGCAGCAAATGCTAAAGGAACTTCTCTATGTGGGAAACACAAGAGAAAAGGGAAAAAAGGAAGGAAAGAAAAAAGACCAACCCAAAACAAACCCAATACAATTAAGAAAATATTAACAAAAACATATATATTGATAATTACATTAATTAGAAATGCATTAAATGCTCCAACCAAATGATATAGACTGGATGACTGCATACACACAAGGCCTGTATAAATACCATCTACGAGACCCACTTCAGACCTAGAGAAACATACAGACTGAAAGTGAGGGGATGTAAAAAGACATTTCTTGTAAATAGAGATCAAAAGAAAGCTGAATATGCATATCCAACAAAGTAGACTTTAAAATAAAGACTGTTATGCAAAATAATGAAGGATACTACATAATGATAAAGGGATTCAATCCAAGAAAAAGATAGAACAATTGTAAATATATAAACACCAACACAGGAGTACCTCAATACATAAGGCAAAGGCTAAAATCCTAAAAAGGGGAAATCAACAGTAACATAATAATAGTGGGGGGCTTAAATACTCCACATACACCAATGGAAAAATCATCCAAACAAAAAATTAAGAGGGAAATGCAAGCCTAAGATTATATTTATAGACCATTCAGTCCAAAGGACCAGGATACACTCTCTTCTCAAGTACATGTACAACATTCTCCATATTATAGATCAAATGTTGCATCACAAATCAAACCTCAGTAAATTTAAGAAAGGTGAAATCATATCCTGCATTTTGTCCAATCACAACACTAAGAGATCAGTAATTATCAATAATCAGAGGGAAAGAAACTGTAAAGAACACAAATGCATGGTGGCTAAATACTTAATAATGCATTACTAAATAATCAATGGATCACTGAAGAAACCAAACAGGAAGCCAAAAAAGTGCTTAGAGACAATGACAAAATCATGATGATCCAAAAGTTTTGGAGTGCAGTGAAAGCAGTTCTAAGGGAGGTTTTACCAATACAATCTTACCTTGAGAAACAAGAAAAATCTAAAGTAAACAGCCTGTCATAACACCTAAAATAACTAGAGAAAAAAAAAAAAAAACCCCAAAGTTAGAAGGAAATAAATCACAAAGATCAGAGCAGAAATAAAGACAAAAATACAATGGCAAAGATCAATGAAACTAAAAGCTGGCTCTCTGAGAAGATAAACAAAATTGATAAACCTTTAGCAAGACTCCTCAGGAAAAAAGGGAGAAGATCCATATCAATAAAACTAGAAAGAAAAAGAAAAAAAACCATTCCAATGGACACTACAGAAACACAAAGGATCACAAAAGATTACTACAAGCAACTATATGCCAATAAAATGGATAATCTAAAAGAAAAGGACAAAGTCTAAGAAAGCCACAACTTTCTAAGACTGAACCAGGAAGAAACAGAGAATATTAATAGACCAAGCACAAGTACTGAAATGGAAATTTTTATTAAATATCTTTAAATAAGCTAAAGTCCAAGACCAGATGGCTTCACAGGTGAATTCTATCAAACATTTAGAAAAGAGTTAACATCTACTCTTCTGAAACTCTTTCAAAAAACTGCACAGGAGGAACACTCCCAAGCTCATTCTATGAGCCATCACCACCCTGATTCCAAAACCAAACAAAGATATCACATAAAAGAAAAACACATACAAACATCACTGATGAACATAAATGCAAAATCCTCAATAAAGTACTAGTATACTGAATCCAACAACACATTAAAAGATCATACACCATGATTAAGCGGTTTTGAATTCTTAATCCAAGAATTCAAGGATTTTTCAATATTTGCAAATCAATGTGTTACACCACATCAACAAACTGAAGAATAAAAACCATATGATCATCTCAATAGATGCAAAAAAACAAAGCTTCTGACAAAATTCACCAACAATTTATGATAAAAAAGATAGAAAGTGGACAATAGAGGAAACCTACCTCACTATAATAATGGCCATTTATGACAAACCCAAAGCAAATATCATTCTCAATGGTGAAAGACTGAAATCATTTCCTCTAAGATTAGGAGCAAGGCAAAGATGTCGACTATTGCCACTGTTATGCAACACAGTTTTGGAAGGCTTAGCCACAGCATTCAGAGAAGGAAAAGAAAGAAAAGGAATCCAAACTGGAAAGAAGTAAAATTGTCACTGTTTGCAGATAATATGATACTACACATGGAAACCCCTAAAGATACTCCCAGAAAACTCCTTTAGGTCATCAATTTTTTCCCTGGAAAATTCCAGAATACAAAATTAATACACAGATATCTCCTGTGTACCTACTCCTACACACTTAGAATGAAAAATCACCTAGTGTAATTATGGGAACAATCCCATTTCCCATTGCATCAAAAACATAAAACAGCTAGGAATAAACCTATCCAATGAGGCAAAACATCTGTACTCATAAAACTATAAGATACAAATGAAAGAAATAAAACATGACACAGATGGATTGGTATAATGTGTTCTTGGATTGGAAGAATGAATATTGTTAAAATGAGCATAATACCTGACACAATCTACAAATTCAATATAATTTTTATCAAATTACCAATGGCATTTGTCACAGAATCACAACAACAACAACAACAACAAAAATGTTCAAATTTGTGTGGAAACACAGACCCTGAACAGCCAGAGCAATCTTGAGAAAAAAAAATGGAGCTGGAGAAATCAGGTTTCCTGGCTTCAGACTATACTATCAAGCTACAATCATCAAAACAGTGTGATACTGGCACAAAAATAGAAATATAGATCAGTGGAACAGGACGGAAAACCCAGAAATAAAGCCATGCGCCTATGATCAATTTATCTATGACAAAGGAGGCAACACTGCACAATGATGGAAAGACAATTTCTTCAACAAATGGTGCAGGGAAAACTGGAGAGCTACATGGAAAAAATGAAATTAGATTATTTTTCAACACCATACACACACACACAAACCCCCAAATGGATTAAACACCTAAATATGAGCAGGACACTACAAAACACCTAGAGGGAAACATAGGCAGAACAATCTCTGAGATAAATTGCAACAATATCTTTGTTGATCCATCTCCAAGAATAGTGGAAATAAAAACAAAAATAAACAAATGGGACCTACTTAAGCTCAAAATATTTGGCACAGCAAAGTAAACCATAAAAAGATGAAAAGACCACCCATAGATTCAGAGAAAATATTTGCAAATGATGTGACCAACATGGTATCAGTCTCCAAAATTTATAATCAGCTCATAACACTTAACAGCATCAAAACAAACAACCCAATCAAAAATGAGCAGAAGACCTACATAAACATTTCTCCAAAGAAGACACACAAATGGCCAAGAGGCACAAGAAGAGGTATTCAACATTGCTAGTTATTAGAGAAATGCAAATCAAAAATACAAAGAGATATCGTGTCATACCAGTCAGAGTGGCTATCATCAAGAAATCCTCAAATTATAAATGCTAAAGAGGGTGTGGAGAGAAGAGAACCCTCTTACACAGTTGGTGGGAAGATAAATTTGTACAGCCACTCCAACTGTGTGGAGGTTGCTTATAAAGCTAAACATAGAGCTACCATATGACCCTGCAATCCCACTCTTGGGCATATACCTGGAGAAAAATACGATCTGAAAGGACACATACTCCCCAATGTTCATTGTAGTGTGTTTACAATGGCCAAGACATGGAAACAACCTAAATGTCCATCAACAGAGGACTGGATAAAGAAGATGTGGTACACATGTACAATGGAATATTCAGTCAGTTCAGTTGCTCAGTCGTGTCCAACTCTTTGCGACCCCATGAATCGCAGCATGCCAGGCCTCCCTGTCCATCACCAACTCCCAGAGTTCACTCAGATTCATGTCCATTGAGTCAGTGATGCCATCCAGCCATCTCATTCCCTGTTGTCTCCTTCTCCTCCTGCCCTCAATCCCTCCGAGCATCAAAGTCTTTTCCAATGAGTCAACTCTTCACCTGAGGTGGCCAAAGTACTGGAGCTTCAGGTTTAGCATCATTCCTTCCAAAGAAATCCCAGGGTTGATCTCCTTCAGAATGGACTGGTTGGATTTCCTTGCAGTTCAAGGGACTCTCAAGAGTCTTCCCCAACTCCACAGTTCAAAAGCATCAATTCTTCCACACTCTGCTTTCTTCACAGTCCAACTCTCACATCCATAAATGACTACTGGAAAAACCATAGCCTTGACTAGACGGACCTTAGTCGGCAAAGTAATGTCTCTGCTTTTGAATATGCTATCTAGGTTGGTCGTAACTTTCCTTCCAAGGAGTAAGCTTCTTTTAATTTCATAGCTGCAGTCACCATCTGCAGTGATTTTGGAGCCCCCAAAAATAAAGTTTGACACTGTTTCCACTGTTTCCCCATCTATTTGCCATGAAGTGATGGGACAGGACGCCATGATCTTCGTATTCTGAATGTTGAGCTTTAAGCCAACTTTTTCACTCTCCTCTTTCACTTTCTTCATGAGGCTTTTTAGCTCCTCTTCACTTTCTGCCATAACGGTGGTGTCATCTGCATATCTGAGGTTATTGATATTTCTCCCCGCAATCTTGATTCCAGCTTGTGGTTCTTCCAGTCCAGCGTTTCTCATGATGTACTCTGCATATAAGTTAAATAAGCAGGGTGACAGTATACAGCCTTGACGTACTCCTTTTCCTATTTGGAACCAGTCTGTTGTTCCATGTCCAGTTTTAACTGTTGCTTCCTGACCTGCATACAGATTTTTCAAGAGGCAGGTCAGGTGGTCTGGTATTCCCATCTCTTTCAGAATCTTCCACAGTTTATTATTGTGATCCACACAGTCAAAGGCTTTGGCATAGTCAATAAAGCAGAAATAGATGTTTTTCTGCAACTCTCTTGCTTTTTCCATGATCCAGCAGATGTTGGCAATTTGACTTCTGGTTCCTCTGCTTTTTCTAAAACCAGCTTGAACATCAGGAAGTTCACGGTTCATGTATTGCTGGAGCCTGGCTTGGAGAATTTTGAGCATTACTTTACTAGCATGTGAGATGAGTGCAATTGTGCAATAGTTTGAGCATTCTTTGGCATTGCCTTTCTTTGGGATTGGAATGAAAACTGACCTTTTGCTGTCCTGTAGCCACTGCTGAGTTTTCCAAATTTGCTGGCATATTGAGTGCAGCACTTTCACAGAATCATCTTTCTGGATTTGAAATAGCTCAACTGGAATTCCATCACCTCCACTAGCTTTGTTCATAGTGATGCTTTCTAAGGCCCACTTGACTTCACATTCCAGGATGTCTGGCTCTAGGTGAGTGATCATACCATCGTGATTATCCGGGTCATGAAGATCTTTTTTGTGTAGTTCTTCTGTGTATTCTTGCCACCTCTTCTTAATATCTTCTGCTTCTGTTAGGTCCATACCATTTCTGTCCTTGATCGAGCCCATCTTTGCATGAAATGTTCCCTTGGTATCTCTAATTTTCTTGAAGAGATCTCTAGTCTTTCCCATTCTGTTGTTTTCCTCTATTTCTTTGCATTGATCACTGAGGAAGGCTTTCTTATCTCTTCTTGCTATTCTTTGGAACTCTGCATTCAGATGCTTATGTCTTTCCTTTTCTCCTTTGCTTTTCACCTCTCTTCTTTTCACAGCTATTTGTAAGGCCTCCCCAGACAGCCATTTTGCTTTTTTGTATTTCTTTTCCATGGGGATGGTCTTGATCCCTCTCTCTTGTACAATGTCACAAATATTACCCAGCTATTAAAAGAATGAAACAATGCTATTTGTAGCAATATGGATGGCCCTATAGATTGTCATACTGAGTGAAGTAAGTCAGACAGAGAAGGAAAAATATCATATGATATCTCTGATATGTGGAATCTAAAAGGAAATTATACAAACTAACTCACAAAAGAGAAAGAGACTCACAGACTTAGAGAACAAACTTATGGTTGCCAGGTGGAAGAACAGATGGAAGAGATAGTTAAAAAGTTTGGATGGGATAAACACATATTTAAAATTGATAACCAACAAGGACCTACTGTATAGCACATGGAACTCTGCTCAATGTTATGTGGCAGCTTGGATGGGAGGTCAGTTGGGGGATTCCTTTGTTGTTCATCTGAAACTATCACCACATTGTTTGTTAACTGGCTATACCCCATTACAAAATTAAAAGTTTAATAAAAAGTAAACACACGATTTCCAACTCCTCTTTGGGCAGAAATGGAAAACTACATAAATTTAGATATCATATTCAAATAATTATCAAAGTAAGGCAAATAGAAAACATAATTTATTTCATCCACTAGCATAAAGCTAAAATAACAAAACTTCATCTTAAAATATTTCTAGTAGGACAAACGCTGACTTTTTGTCAGGCATTACATTTAAGTGCATCTTCTTCCTCTCTCCAACCTGTTTCTTTTTCAATCACACTTTAGTAAATCTGACAGCACACATGTGGTCTTGTCAACTAGACTAAAGACATTTTGAAATCATGACCATTAATTTGGTCACTGATGTCTACAGCACTGAGCCCAAAGGCTTGGAACTAAGCTGTATTGTACTTATTTACTAAATTTAATCTAATCATCCACCAAGTGCCAATAAATAAAAAGTTTTATCTAACATCATTTACCTAACATCTTTACAAAAAAGTTTTTACCTAGAGGTTCAAACAAACCAAGATTTACATCATTTACTATGCCTGAATTTCTAAATTTTACAAATACATCTCAGTAACTAAATTACTAAAAACATAAGGAGAAAATACAGAATAAAAAGGATTTTTCTGTGACTCCCTGTCTTACCTTTTCAACATCTCCCAGGCCCTCAGTGTCCAGAAGGACCAGAGTGTGGTCTGATTTGGAAGGGTGGGGTACACACCACATCCAGATGCCCTTGGTTTTAGACTGCACTGTGGAGCCCAGAGGGAAACCTGCAAGTGAAAAGAGAGAGCAACATTCAGTAACAGAGGATAATCTAAACAGCCCAGGGCTATAAAGTCAGACTTACTGGAATGCAAGTACCCCAGGATGCACTATTGTGCTTTCTCTAGTCCCTCAAGAATGCCCTACTTTGTGTTTCATCTATTTCAGGGAGGAGGAATATTAATTGTGAAAATGATGCCAAGCATGGGTTCAACATGAAGATGAAAAGGTATCCATGAAGCAGACAAAAAGGAGGTAATTGAGAACCATTATAAGAGCATTTTGAACAAATGGTGAGTTTCAAAGCCAGAGAGAACTGGATTGATGAGAGACAAGAAAAGTGGGGAAAATTAAAAAAATTTTTGCCAGACAAAATAGTACTTTTAAAAAGGAAGTTACCTAAAAAGATATAAAATTCAACAAGGAACATGATAGATATTCAAACACAGTTATATATTATCGGGAATATTTCATAAAAAAGTAAAATGTGTTTCAAGATTAAGCAGACTACAAGGCAAGAACCCAGTGCTTCAGCAAGTGAAATAAGGTAGAATTTAGGGCATTAGTATGGCAACCCACTCCAGTGTTCTTGGAGAATCTCAGGGATGGGGGAGCCTGGTGGGCTGCCATCTATGGGGTCGCACAGAGTCGGACACGACTGAAGTGACTTAGCAGGGCATTAGTAGGAGAGAATTTTGTTAACAGGAGTAAAACAACAAATATGGTAACAAATGATGGTAAGGTAGTGATTTAGTGGTAAGAATTTTAAGGTTAAGTTTAAGGTTGGTTTATTGAGAGGAATCTGATTCTCCATTCACTTGCACAGGGAAAAAACTAAGAATATGAGATATAGTTGTAGTCGTGCAATGACCTCTGCCCAAGTGCAACACTCAACATGTTTCTGTCCTGCAAGACGGTTCATCAAGTAGGATTTACCCGTATGATACAGTCCTACAATGGCTACTACCACCACTGGTTGAGAAATTTTCTCAATAGTCTCTGTAGCTTCCTGGTTCACTGACAGTTGCACATTGTCATTTTCTACCAGAGAAACAGGGGCCATCATGTCCCGCCCAGATGCCATGGCTACCTGCCAACTTAAAAGAGTCTCCCTGTAGAAATAAAATTACAAAATTATTCCCCAATTCCAAGTTATTCAAAGCACACACCCGCTTAGGACTGAGTGAGACTTCCTTAATTTCCATGAGACAGAATGTAACCTAGAAATAGCATACCGCAGAGGGAATCTTATATCATTCTCCCAAACCACTGATGATGTCATTAATAAAACAAAAAGCAACATTACTCTCCATAATTTCACTTCAATAGCAAGAATATAATTCACACAGTTATTACCATGCACTGAAGGCCTCCAATATGCCAAATCCTGTGATACATACCTGACAATGCTGCTGCTGCTGCTAAGTTGCTTCAGTCGTGTCTGACTCTGTGCGACCCCATAGACAACAACCCACCAGGCTCCCCCATCCCTGGTATTCTCCAGGCAAGAACACTGGAGTGGGTTGCCATTTCCTTCTCCAATGCATGAAAGTGAAAAGTGAAAGTGAAGTTGCTCAGTCGTGTCTGACTCAATAGCCAGCTATTAATACACTGGTACTTATGGGAATCTACAAATTAGAAATTATTATATACCTTTGCCAAGGAGATCAATGGGCCTCACTAATCTGAGTGAATAAGTAATAGAACCAGGATTATATTCTAGACAACTGAGCAAATGGCAGACTGGAAAGCTCTAAACTCTTGCTTCTCCAAGCGGACGTCAAAAACAACCAAACTGTTGGCTAGAATGACTTTCTGGTAGTTCTATGAAACAGTTGAGAGTCTAAAACAATCAAATAGATACCCAGTCAAGAAGCCACATTTAAAATGGTACAAAAATTAGTGGTTTTTGCTTGCCTTTAGCCCAGCAACTCCAGGGTGGTGCAGTCTTTGTCAGAAGGAGGAGATAACCCATTCTCCAGTTTCATCTCTTTATCCAGAAGAAATGGAGCAGATCTTATTTAAAACATTATAACTGTAAGTGCATGGTTATAGGGTTCTCAGAAAAAGAGGAACTTATTTTAGACTTTCAACTGTTTCATAGAAACTACCAGATGTTATTCCAGCCAACAACTTGGTTGTTTTGCTGTCTCCTTGGGGACGCAAGAGTTTTGTGCTGTTGTTCAATTGCTAAGTCTTGTCTGACTCTTTGCGACCCCATGGACTGCAAGAGGCCAGGCTTCCCTGTCTTTCATGATCTCCCAGAGTTTGCTCCAATACATGTCCATTGAGTCAGTGATGCCATCTGACTGTCTTATCCTCTGCCGCACCCATCTTCTCTTGCCCTCAGTCTTTCCCTCCATCAGGGTCATTTCCAATGAGTCAGTTCTTTGCATCAGGTAGCCAAATATTGGAGCTTAAGCTTCAGCATCAGTTCTTCCAATGAATATTCAGAGTTGATTTCCTTTAGGATTGACTGGTTTGACTTTCTTGCTGTCTTCTCCAAGAGTCTTCTTCAGCACCACAATTTGAAATCATCAATGCATTGGAGTTCAGCCTTCTTTATGGTCTAACACTCACATCCATACATAACTATTGGAAAGACCATAGCTTTGACTATATGAACTTTAGTGGCCAAAATGGTGTCTCTGCTTTCATAGCAAACAGCCTCTTCCAAAACACAAGACATGACTCTAAGCATGGACATCACCAGATGGTCAATACCAAAATCAGATTGAGTATATTCTTTGCAGCTGAAGATGGAGAAGATCTATGCAGTCAGCAAAACACAAGAGAAGAAGCCGCCTGTGGGTCAGCTCACAAACTCCTTATTGAAAAACTCAGACTTAAATTGATGAAAGTAGGGAAAAACACTAGATTTTGCAGGTATGATGTAAATCAAATCCTTTATGATTATACAGTGGAAGTGACAAATAGATTCAAGGGATTAGATCTGATAGATAGAGTGCTTGAAGAACTGTGGACAGAGGCTGCTAACATTGTATAGGAGGTGGTGATCAAAACCATATGTAAGAAAAAGAAATGCAAAAAGGCAAATGGTTGTCTAAATAGATCTTACAAATAGCTGAGAAAACAAGAGAAATGAAAGGCAAAGAGGAAAAGGAAAGATACATCCATCTGAAAGCAGAGTTCCAAAGAGTAGCAAGGAGAGATAGAAAGCCTTCCTCAGTGATCAATGCAAAGAAAAAGAGGAAAACAATAGAATGAGAAAGACTAGAGACCTCTTCAAGAAAATTAGAGATACCAAAGGAACATTTCATGCAAAGATAAGCACAATAAAGGAAAGAAATGGTATGGATCTAAAAAAAGCAGAAGATATTAAGAAGAGGTGGCAAAAATACACTGAAAAAACTATACAAAAAGACCTTCATGACCCAGGTAATGACAATGGTGTGATAACTCACCTAGAACCAAACATCCTAGAGTGCAAAGTCAAATGGAAAGCATCAATACGAACAGAGCTAGTGGAGGTGATGGAATTCCAGTTGAGTTACTTCAAATCTTAAAAGATGATGCTGTGAAAGTGCTGCACTCAAGATGCAGGCAATTTTGGAAAACTCAGTAGGGGTCATGGGACTGGAAAAGGTCAGTTTTTATTCCAGTCCAAAGAAAGGCAGTGCCAAAGAAAGTTCAAACTACCACACAATTGCACTCATCTCACATGCTAGCAAAGTAATGCTCAAAATTCTCCAAGTCAAGCCTCAACAGTAAGTGAACTGTGAACTTTCAGATGTTCAAGCTGGATTTATAAAAGACAGAGGAACCAGAGAGCAAGTTGCCAACATCTCCATTGGATCATAGAAAAATCAAGAGAGTTCCAGAAAAACATGTCCTTCATTGACTATGCTAAAGCCTTTGACTGTGTGGATCACAACAAACTGTGGAAAAATCTGAAAGAGGTAAGAATATCAGACCACCAGACCTGCCTCCTGAGAAATCTGTATGTAGGTCAAGAAGCAACAGCTAGAACCAGACATGGAACAAAGGACTGGTTCCAAGTTGGGAAAGGAGTACATCAAGGCTGTATATTGTCTCCCTGCTTTTTTTATTTATATGCAGAGTACATCATGTGAAATGCCAGACTGGATGAAGCACAAGCTGGAATCAAGATTGCCGGGAGAAATATCAATAACCTCAGATATGCAGATGACACCACCCTTATGGCAGAAACTGAAGAGGAACTAAAGAGCCTCTTGATGAAAGTGAAAGAGGAGAGTGAAAAACCTGGCTTAAAACTCAACATTCAGAAAACTAAGATTATGGCATCCAGTCCCATCACTTCATGGCAAATAGATGGGGAAACAGTGGCTGACTTTATTTTTCTGGGCTCCAAAATCACTGCAAATGGTAACTGCAGCCATGAAATTAAAACACACTTGCTCCTTGGAAGAAAAGCTATGACAAAACTAAACAGCATATTAAAAAACAGAGACGATTACTTTGCTGACAAAGGTCTGTCTAGTCAAAGCTATGGTTTTTCCAGTAGTCATGTATGGATGTGAGAGTTGGACTATAAAGAAAGCTGAGTGCCAAGGAATTGATGCTTTTGAACTGTGGTATTGGGGATGACTCTTGAGAGTTCCTTGGACTGCAAGGAAATCCAAACAGTCCAGTCTAAAGGAAATCAGTCCTGAATATTCATCGAAAAGACTGATGCCGAAGCTAAATATCCAGTACTTTGGTCACCTAATGTGAAGAATTGAATCATTGTAAAAGACCCTGATGCTGGGAAAGATTGAAGGCAAGAGGAGAAGGGGATGACAAAGGATGAAATGGTTGGGTGGCATCACTGACTTAATGGACATGAGTTTGAGCAAGCTCTGAGAGTTGGTGATGAACAGGGAATCCTGGCATGCTGCAGTCCATGGGATCACAAAGAGTTGGACACAACTGAGCAACTGAATGAACTGATGGTTTGTCATGGCTTTTCTTCCAAGAAGCAAATATCTTTTAATTTTGTGGCTGCAGTCACCATCTGCAGTGATTTTCGAGCTCCCCCCCCCCAAAAAAAAATCTGTCAGTACTTCCACTTTTTTCCCTTCCATTTGCCATTAAGCGATGGTACCAAATGCCATGATCTTAGTTTGAATATCTAGTTTTAAGGATGTTTTTACTCTCCTCTTTTATTCTCAGGCTCTATAGTTCCTCTTCAATTTCTGCCTTAGAGTGGTATCACCTGCATATCTAAGGTTTTTGATATTTCTTCCAGCAATTTTGATTCCAGCTTGTGAGCCATCCAGTCCAGCATTTTGCATGATGTACTCCACATATAAGTTAAATAATCAGGGTGACCATATACAGCCGTGATGTACCTCTTTCCCAATTTGAAACCAGGGCATTGTTCCATGTTTGGTTGTAACTGGTATTTCTTGTCCTGCATACAGGTTTCTCAGGAGGCAGGTAAGATGATCTAATATTCCCATCTGTTTAAGAATTTTCCAGTTTGTTGTGATCCACACAGTCAAGGCTTTAGCATAGTCAATGAAGTAGAAATTGATGTATCTTTGGAATTCCCTTGCTTTTTCTATGATCCAGCTGATGTTGGCAATTTGATCTCTGGTTCCTGTGTCTTTTCTAAATGCCAGCTGGTACATCTGAAAGTCGTGGTTTCATGTACTGTTGAAGTCTACCTTGAAGGATTTTGAACATTATCTTGCTAGCATGTGAAATGAGCGCAACTGTATGGTAGTTTGAACATTCTTTGGCACTGCCTTTCTTTGGGATTGGAATGAAAACTGACCTTTTCCAGTCCTGTGGCCACTGCTGAGTCTTACAAATTTGCTGACATATTGAGTGTAGAATTTTAACAGCATCATCTTTTAGAATTTTAAACACCTTACCTGGAATTCCATCACCTCCACTAGCTTTGTTTGTAGTGATGTTTCCTAAGGCCCACTTGACTTCACTTTCCAGGATGTCTGGCTCTAGGTTAAGGACCGCACCATCATAGTTATCTGAGTCATTAAGACCTTTTTTTGTATAGTTCTTCAGTGTATTCTTACTACCTCTTCTTAATATCTTCAGCTTCTCTTAGGTCCTTGCCATTTCTGTCCTTTATTGTGCCCATCTTTGCATGAAGTGTTCCCTTGGTATCTCTGATTTTCTTGAAGAGCTCTCTAGTCTTTCCCATTCTATTGTTTTCCTTTGTTTTTTGCATAGTTCACTTAAGGAAGACTTTCTTATCTCTCCTTGCTACTCTCTGGAACTTTGCATTAAGTTGGGTGTATGTTTCCCTCTCTTTTGCCTTTTAATTTTCTTCTTTCCTCAGATATTTTTAAAGCCTCCTCAGACAATGTTTGCCTTTTTGCATTTCTTTTTCTTGGGGAGAACTTTGGTTACCACTTCCTGTACAATGTTGGGAACCTCTCTGTCCATAGTTCTTCAGGCACTCCATCTACCAGATCTAATCCCTTGAATCTCTTCTTCACTCCCACTGTATAATTGTAATAAATTTAGGTTATACCTTAAAAGCCTATTGGTTTTTCCCTACTTTCTCCCATTTAAGCCTGAATTTTGCAATAAAGATCCAATGATCTGAGCCACAGCCAGCTCCTAATCTTGATTTTGCTGACTGTGTAGAGCTTCTCCAACTTCAGCTGCAAAGAATATAATCAGTTGATTTCAGTACTGACCATCTGGTGAGTCCATGTGTAGAGTCAACTCTTGTGTTGTTGGAAGAGAGTGTTTGCTATGACTAGTGTATTTTCTTGGCAAAACTCTGTTAGCATTTGCACTGGTTCATTTTATACTCTAGAGCCAAATTTGCCTGTTTCTCTAGGTATCTCTTGACTTCCTACTTTTGCATTCTAATTCTCTATGATGAAAATGAGATCCGTTTTTTGTATTAATTCTATAAGGTCTTGTAGGTCTTCATAGAATCGTTCAAAGCAAGAGCTTAGAGCTACACTGACATAAGAGAAATTATTTTTTATCTGTCATTTTGTGATATAAACCTGGCCGCAGTGCTTCCTCTTGAATAGATTTCAGTAATTAATGATCTTAAGGTAAGGGAAAGAATGCAGGAACAAAGTAAAAACTGTTGCAAAAACAATAGTTCAGCAATAAAACATAGTCCTAGATCCTACTCAAGAAATATACCTACCAATCTGATACATATTTTTGAGTCCAACAGCAACTAGCACCTCCACCCAAGTAGAGGATGGTAGCTACATGATGAGACCCTAGAATGGTCAGAAATTAAGGAAAGGTGATTTTTACCTTTTCTGACCCTTGTGACTTCCATCAACTAAGCTTGAACTCTGTCAGCCTTGCCCTAATTTTGTGTTGAATTCTCCTCTACTCAAGCCCCTTCATGAATATGCATATACCCTTAGCTTAAAACTTCTCCAAGTTTGCTGTTCAAGGAGACACTGCTTTGGGAAATATCCTCCGTGTTCTCCTTTATTGTTGCATGTAATAAATCCTTCTCCTAATCTTTGTCTTCATTGTCTTTTGGCTAGAGACCCACCAAGAGGCAAACCAAGGATTTGTGTAATATAACCTGCCTGAAGGCTACATTTTCATATCTTTGTCTACCTCGCATGGATCTCAGGCAGGGACAGAGGAGGAGTAGGTAACAACATAACTTGGATATCAGTTGGAAAGAAGCAATGAAAATTGCTCAAGAAAAACACAAGGAAACAGATTCACAAAGATTGGGGCAAGAGATAACTGTTAGGACACAAAAAAGCCCATCTAAGGCAGCTTTCTAGTTTCCAATTCCCTTCTTCAAACCAAATAGAACTGAGTGAACAGTATTTACAATGTTTTAACCTGTCATGGGCAACCTGAGGCACTGGTCTCAGTTTCATCTATTATTCTAGGAAATTATTGAGCCTGAGGAAAAGGTGATGGGAAAATTCAATTCATAGCCAGTTAGTCAGAAGCACAGGAAAAACCAGAACTTGTAATAGGCATCTGAACTCAGTGATAGTCTTGTGGGACTGAACTCTTAACCAGAAGCTTATGGAATAACTTTAGTAATTAGTGTCAGAATTGCTTGGTTTGACCAAGGAAACCAGAATTGAAAGAAACACATCTACCACAATGTTCATCACAGTGCTATTTACAATAGCTAGGACATGGAAGCAACCTAGATGTTCATCGGCATATGAATGGATAAGAAAGTTGTGGTACATATACACAAGGGAATATTACTCAGGTGTTAAAAAGAATGCATTTGAGTCAGTTCTAATGAGATGGATGAAACTGGAGCCTATTCTACAGAGTAAAGTAAGTCAGAAAGGAAAACACCAATAAAGTACATTAACGCATATATATGGAATTTAGAAAGATGGTAAGGATGACCCTATATGCAAGGGAGCAAAAGAGACATAGATATAAAGAACAGAATTTTGGACTCTGTGGGAGAGGGTGAGGGTGGGATGATTTGAGAAAATAACATTGAAACATATATATTACCATATGTGAAATAGATGACCAGTCCAAGTTCAATGCATGAAACAGGACACTCAAAGCCAGTGCACTGGGACAACTCAGAGAGATGGAATGGGGAGGGAAATGGGAAAGGGGTTCGAGACAGAGGGACACATATACACCCGTGGCTGATTCATGTCAGTGTATGGCAAAAACCACCATAATATTGTAAAGTAATTAGCCTCCAATTAAAATAAAATAATTAATTTAAAAAATTTAAAAAGAATTGCTTGGTGTGAAATAAATACCTATACATCTAGTGACATCCTAGAGCCAGACATTTGGAATGTGAAGTCAAGTGGGCCTTAGAAAGCATCACTACAAACAAAGCTAATGGAGATAATGGAATTCCAGTAGAGCTATTTCAAACCATGAAAGATGATGCTGTGAAAGTGCTGCACTCAATATGCCAGCAAATTTGGAAAACTCAGCAGTGGCTACAGGACAGCAAAAGGTCAGTTTTCATCCAATCCCAAAGAAAGACAATGCCAAAGAATGCTCAAACTACCACACAATTGCACTCATCTCACACGCTAGTAAAGTAATGCTCAAAATTCTCCAAGCCAGGCTTCAGCAATACATGAACCGTGAACTTCATGATGTTCAAGCTGGTTTTAGAAAAGGCAGAGGAACCAGAGATCAAATGGCCAACATCCGTTGGATCATGGGAAAAGCAAGAAAGTTCCAGAAAAACATCTATTTCTGCCTTATTGACTATGCCAAAGCCTTTCTGTGGATCATAATAAACTGTGGAAAATTCTGAAAGAGATGGGAATACCAGACCACCTGACCTGCCTCTGGAGAAATCTGTATGCAGGTCAGGAAACAACAGGTAGAACTGAACATGGAACAACAGACTGGTTTCAAATAGGAAAAGGAGTACGTCAAAGCTGTATATTGTCACCCTGCTTATTTAACTTCTATGCAGAGTATATCATGAGGAACGCTGGGCTGGATGAAGCACAAGCTGGAATCAAGCTTGCTGGGAGAAATATCAATAACCTCAGATATGCAGGTGACACCACCCTTATGGCAGAAAGTGAAGAGGAGCTAAAAAGTCTCTTGATGAAAGTGAAAGAGGAGAGTGAAAAAGTTGTCTTAAAGCTCAACATTCAGAAAACGAAGATCATGGCATCCGGTCCCATCACTTCATGGGAAATAGATGGGGAAACAGTGGAAACAGTGTCAGACTTTATTTTGGGGGGCTCCAAAATCACTGCAGATTGAGACTGCAGCCATTAAATTAAAAGATGCTTGCACCCTGGAAGAAAAGTTATGACCAACCTAGATAGCATATTGAAAAGCAGAGACATTACTTTGCCTGCAAATGTCCGTATAGTCAATGCTATGGTTTTTCCTGTGGTCATGTATGGATGTGAGAGTTGGACTGTGAAGAAAGCTGAGTGCCAAAGAATTGATGCTTTTGAACTGTGGAGTTGGGAAGACTCTTGAGAGTCCCTTGGACTGCAAGGAGATCCAACCAGTCCATTCTAAAGGAGATCAGCCCTGGGAGTTCTTTGGAAGGAATGATGCTAAAGCTGAAACTCCAGTACTTTGGCTGCCTCATGCGAAGAGTTGACTCATTGGAAAAGACTCTGATTCTGGGAGGGATTGGGGGCAGGAGGAGAAGGGGACAACAGAGGATGAGACGGCTGAATGGCATCACTGACTTGATGGACATGAGTTTGAGTGAATTCCGGGAGTTGGTGATGGACAGGGAGGCCTGGCGTGCTGCGATTCATGGGGTCGCAAAGAGTCGGACACGACTGAACAACTGAACTGAACTGAACTGAACACCTATGTGGACTTTGACTATCTTTGTTTCACAATCACCTGCCTGACCTTAGACTAGAGTTGCATGGGGCACGGATTTTATCCACTTTTTTCACTTCTGGCCACTGAGGACTTAAAACAATGCCCAGTACATGATAAGTACTCCACAAAAATGAGACATAACCTTGTCTCAGAACTCCTAGAGCCAATGCCTGCATATCCCATCCTGCCTCTTCTCACCCCCAAAATGTTAGTGTTCTCATGCCTCCACCGTATGTCCTTTACTTTCTCAGTCTTTCATTTGATGCATCACGTGTGTGTGCATGCATTCTAAGTCGCTTCAGTTGTGTCCGACTCTGTGTGACCCTGTAGACTGTGTAGCCTGCCGGGCTCCTCTGTCCATGAGATTCTTCCAGCAAGAATACTGGATAGTGTTGCCATACCCCTCCCCAGGGGATCTTCCTGACCCAGGGATTGAACTCTTGTCTCCTGCATTGGGAATCAGGTTGTTTACCACATAGGAAGCCCTTATGCACCACAGGGACATCGCTAATACATGAACAATTCTGTTGTCTAACAAATCCTGCCTATTTGTCTGGACATTCATGCCCTCATTATGGGTTCTGAAATGAGGTTTCAAGATAGTCTTCGCTGCTATACTACTGAAAACCTGTTTCAGAACTGGACTCAGGTGATGACTCAGTGTTCACCCTCCTTTGATGCCAGCTTCTCCATTTCATTGGCCTCCTCTTAACATGGACACAAATAAGGAAAAGGAAATGCTGCATGATGGCAAATAGGAATATAAATTTCTCATCTCAGTCTTCTCATAAATTCTGCTTATGAATGCCTGCTTGATCTTCTAGAGGCAGATAAAAATGCATAGGTTATAGAAGTTACATTAATTCTGCAGTTATGGAGTTTAGTTTATTTAATGATATAGCTTATAATCTGGTATAGAAACTCATGCTACAAAACTAGAAAGGGAGTTAGTTTTGTTTAGCTTTAACTTTCTTATTTTTATATGATTAACAAAGAAACCACTATTAGGTTTTGAATGCAGAGCTACTCTTTTCTACAATGAAGTTTAACTAATAAAAATGTATTTGGTTTACTCCTTTGTTGCAGTGAGTGTGGGAACTACAGAGTGAATTTACATAAATACTCCACTTGATATGCTTGAGTCTCACGCGGTCCCCTATGAAGCTGCAGTCTGAGTAAAAAACTACTTCTTATCAGCACTTGCCTAACTGTGGAAGGAGGCATTCTCCATGCAGATGGGAAATGAAGGGAAGATTCAATGGAAAAAAAGGTCCCAAGGCAACCAGAACAAGCAGGTTTATTAATGAAGATTCAGTGGCATTAGCTGCTTCTCTGCTTTTCTCTCATCACGTAATATTTTGAAACACTGTATAATCTTTTTCACAGTGCTAACATATGCGATGTAATCCCTATATTCCTTACAAATGCAAGGAACATAAAGCAGATGTGAAAAGCTTTGATGAATGTTTCTATTATATAAAGCAAGAGTCTGCAAATTATGGCTTCTGGTTGCCAGCGGAATTTTAAAACAATGGTTTCTTGGAAAACAGGCACACCATCCATTTGTGTATCATCTGTGGCTGCTTTATGGCAGAGTTGAGGACATACTCATGAATAGTTACTATCCCAGATTTTCCAAAAACATTAGCCAATCATGGCTATATAAACGAAAATATTATACTTTTTTGGTGAAAAACTATAAAAAATCAGAAATGTAAAGTTCAACATTTTACATTTTTACTTCCAAACTGAAATAATTCTTCATTGCTCTAAGAAGTTTTAAGCACTTACCTAGGGCTTTTGACAGTTGTGATAAAGTCCTAAGTAATACCAAGAGTATTATTTTACTGATCAAAAAAAGTCAAAAACAACCCATATTCTCTTGGAGGATGTGACTCAAGAATTGGGAAACAGTAGCCTAAACTTCAGGGTAATGAACAATTTAATAATTAATTTAGCTCAGTTTTCTAACACATTATCTGCCATCATTTCAAGCTCATTTTTGCAAGTTATAAACGGCTACAAAGACAATGTATAATTGTCATCCTGTCACTATGTTTAGTCTAGTGTCACTTGAAGTTCTAAAGTGTCCCATTAAAGTTATTAATTAAAGTAATTAAAATTAAAATCTGGGCGAAATGAACAAGAAGGGAAGTTTCCTTTTTTAGCCCCTTTATTCATGATCCAGGTTATAATCATGCTAATGGTTCCTTCCATCTTCCTGTGGAAATCCTGTAGACCTTCTAGATCACTATACAAGGTGATTTGCCTCAGCTTGGGATTCACCAGTAAGCACCGCCCATTCCAGGTATCCAGGAGTCACATCACTACTGACAGACGGTGCAGTCTTGAAACAATGGGACACCATATACTGCCTTTACTAGAAGCTAGAATGGTTCTTCCCAACCTCTTGTGCATTTGGTCAAACTCATGACCAACTATGTCCCAAGACCTTGACCTAAGACTTTGCTCAGTATCCACTTGTCTAACTAGTGGTCATCTGGAAGAAGAAGTTCCTGGGTGGTACCAGCTTACGATACTTCCTGTGCTGGCAGAGTGGTAAAGTGCGTCTTGCTACACAGTTTACAATATCGTGAGGAAGAAGCACATGACTTCAATTATAGAACTGCATGTCTTTGCAAATTTTAGTGTAGTGAAAATGTGAAACTTAAATATTATCAACTATGGTGATGCTTTTCTTAGTTTTAAACTTCTTGAGTAATGCCTTGGATAAGAGTGACCAGGAAAGCTCTATTCTTTAATTCTTTAGCCTAGGAAACACCCCTTCTTTGGTTTATTCATCTTCTTCTGGAGATTCTGTATTTCATTATAAAGTCGTCTGGTCTCTTCTTGGAATCCTTCCTGTAGTAGTCGGGACTGTTCCTAAAAAAATACAAATGGAAATTGAATAGTGTATATCATTAAGTAAATCTCTAACTACTATCTAGTTTCCACATTTAAGGATTTTTTTTAAATTTTTCATTTATTTATTTTTTATCAAAGGATAATTGTTTTACAGAATTTTGCTGTTTTCTGTCAAATCTCAACATGAATCAGCCATAGGTATACATATATCCCTTCCCTTTTGAAACTCCCTTCCATCTCCCTCCCTGTCTCACCCCTCTAGGTTGATACAGAGCCCCTGTTTGAGTTTCCTGAGCCATACAGCAAATTCCCGTTGGCTATCTATTTTACATATGATAATGTAAGTTTCGATGTTACTCAAAAATATTTAATTTCTTCTTGAAATTTTCTCTGTCATTAATTTTCATTATACTTTCTCTTAAGTCTTCTATTTCTGTGATTGCTTTTCCTGAGTCTCCCTGAGTTAAGAAAGATTTTTGACTTGTATCTCCTGACATAAGCTCATCCTGATATGTTGATATATCTCAATTAGCAGTCTTAATTTTTTCTCCCATTGTTTGTATACAGTCTTTGTGGACAACCTAGTGAAATGTTTGGCTTTGAGTCTTATCTATGCATTCTTATTTTTTAATACACACGCATGCACACATAACACAGAAATAGAAGGATTTCCAAAATCTGATACATTGCCTGAATCTTAGAACAGGAAATTTGGCCTAAGCTTCCACAACTTGGTGGCAGAAGGACCAAAATATAGGTGAGGGAATCAGGGTCGCAGACTTGATCATACTGGATTTCTGCACAGCTCAACACATACTAGGAGCAGGGCATAGGAAACCAGTAGGAGTGACAGATAGACACAGCAGTGTGAGTTAAGGAGTCCTTCTGCTTATGAAGGATTTCTTAAAGCTAAAGGTCATACCAGTTGTGACAGAAAAAAAAAAAAATCATGGATCCCTCTAAGTGGTGAAGACAGTTCAGAAATCTTCCCAAGCACTGTGACCCTATAAAAGTTATTTAGTCTTGTCTGAACCTCTCTTTCATCTCCTAAGTATTAGGGACATGACAGGTCTTGCTTTGATATGGATAAGACCTTTTTTTGTGTGTGCCTAGCAGGTAACAGCTACCATGATTGACAGATACAGTGATAGAAGACTAGGTGCGGCATAACTGCAAGTAAAATTTTTAGTAACAAGACACTGCAGGGGCCAGTTCAGGCAGACAAACAGGGATTGAAAAGGACAAGTAAGCATGCAAGGTCCTTCTTCTGGCCTTCAGGTTCTCACTGTGGGGCCACATTTGTGACCAGGGAATGTGGAGGGAAAACAGAATAACAGGAACCTCACGGTGTTGCACTTAAATACCTGCAGTTTGAGAGCAAGAGTTCTCTCCTGCTCTTCCAGTAACTGGGCCCTCTCCCTCTCCATCTTCTCAGTCAGTTGTTTCACATGTTCCTGATGGCTCTTTTCTTTCTCTTCCATCATCTGCTGGTTCTTTATTTGCATTTCCTCCAGCATTTTTGCTGCAGCCCGTGCAGATTCAGCTTTCACACGTTCCACTGTCAGGAGGAAGGGGGAAAATAAAAATGTATGTGGAGACCAAGTTGCTTCTTTCTTCCATCTACAATTCCCTATCACTGTTGCTACCTGCTGCATACGCCATACTCAGAAAAGATATCAGCAAATAAGAGACATCTTTTCTCATGTTGCTATAGTTTAAGGCTCCTCGGTTCACCTAGCTGAATTAGTTAGAGCTTTAAAGAGCTTTCGAGGCTGTCTAGTCTCTTGACTTGCTCCTCACCTTCAATCGACTTTTCCTTCTCTGAGAGCGTCTGGTCTGTCTGTAGAATTACATCAGTCACAGACTCCTTGGACTTCAAGTATTCCTGAAGAATCTCCTCAGCCTGGGACCCGGACATAATGGGGTCAGTAGCAGGAAATGACTATAAACACTTATTCATGTTTTCCACCTTTCCCTCTAGGAACTGCTCCTCTTGGCCCTGGTGTGCCTGGTGATCAGACTCCCTGTCACTGGACTGAGCACATGCTCCAGACTGGCCAAGCAAGGCGCCCTCCTGAGCAGAATCCTTTTTAAGAGGTTGATATACATGTAAATAGTGGTTCTCTGTGCTTGTAAACTGAGGGCTCTGATTTTGGAGCTGTTGGTGCTGTGGTCCCTTATGGGGTGAGCTTGTTGGAGAATGAAAGCATCATGGAGAAAGTGGATCTGAATAAAGTGGGTAGAGGGAGAATGGGAGGGAGGGAAGTGTAGGGCTTGGGGGAGCCACAGGCAGAGAGATACATGATGACATATTTGAAATTTTGGATACATCTGGTAACCCAGTTGATAACTGAATTGTTAACTTAGTGTATGCTCTTGGGTGAGCACATTGGTTATACCTGGTGTAACAGGCTCCCTGTATGTATTTATAGAATGAGAGCCTGAATGACGTTGGTCCTGTAATTGCGCACCTGTGTACAACACACGTCATCGCACTGTCACCTCAAGGAGGCATCAGTAGCTTCCCAGAATCAAACTTGGTTACCTGTATGCCCTTTCTGGGCTCCTGAACATACTTCTTCTTCAGCTCTTGCATCTTCTCAATGAAGAGGCGATAGCCCCCTGGTTTCAAATAAATCCCCTGTTTCACATCTTCTTCTAGAGGACTGAAAATATCCTTCAGTAAAGCAGAGCAATGATCTTCTGATGCTTTAAGATTCTGGTTACAAAAGTCATCTCGCTTTTTATCTAGCTGGGCCTTTAATGTAAAATATAAGTATTAATAAACAGAAGAATTAAAAGAGGTTAGCTTGACCTCCAAATTTCTGGAAAAGCTTCTCAAAAACATAAAAGTAAAAAATGTCTGTGACCACTAGAAGAACTCACAGAAATGCAACAAAATCATATCCTTCCTCCTAATCCTGACTTTCTACAGAAGCCCCTTTCTCCATGAGGGTAACCTTCGGAGCAGAGATTACTAGCTACATCCTTCACCTTTGGAGAAAACTCCTAATTTTCCAACTGGACAAATGATTACATGTGGAATAAATGTAACTCAATATAAACCTGCTCATGGATAACTAAGAATAAAATATTCTTTGCTTTTGGCCAAAATATCCAATCAGTCTGATAAAAATGAGTCTGTGATTTGATTAGAAGTTCTGATTATTACTTGTATGCATGTAATGAAATTATAGGGAAGATTATTAGTTTATTCATGAAAGAAAAAAGTTTCAATGCCTTGTAATAAAGTATATCATATATAAAACTGGTTCCTCTTATGATAACAAATAATGTTTGTCTAGCAAAATTGCTTTTTACAAAATAAACACATATTTCATTTTCTAGTAATACTTTACAAGAGCCTAATATGTATAAACCAGAGAAAAAAATTACCACTAATTCTTTTTGAAATAATTGGTCTATGTCTTTGAAGGAACTCTTCATGAAGACTTCAGTGGCCTCTTTCTCACTGGCCCTGTGCAGGTCCAGCAGTTCCTTGAGGGTTTCTGTGGGCAGCTGGAGCTTCTGGCTCATCTGCTGGTCATAGTGGGCAATGGCCTTTTGTACTGCGGCCGAGTTCTCTATCTCAGCCAAGGCCAGGACTGCATTCTCCATGCAGGGCAGATTCCCATTGCTGATGGCATTGACATAGGTCTGCACCAGGGTCCCTAGACCTACAATAGAGAACAATGATGATGTTTACTGTAGGCAGAGTGAGGAACTCTCTATTCTAATTCTAATATTGTTTATTACCAACCATTTATTTTACAGCATCAGCTGAAAACTTGCTAAAAATGCAGACTCTCAGCCTCTGCCCCAGTTTGACTGACTTAGACCCTTCTCTTTGGCAAGATCCTCGGTGGTATACATACCTCAACGGTTGAGAACCCTTTGTGTTTATTGAGTACATTTACTTCATCTGCAGGTACTGTTAGGCCAGAAATCATCTCTCTCTCATTTATGTCTGTATTATCAACCCTGGTAAGTCCATGGGAAACATTTGATTAATATTTGTGGAGCAAATCAAAATGAGTCCTCCATTTTGCTTATTCTAGCAGAGTGTTATAGGAGACCTTTCTGTGATGTTGGAAGTATTCTGTGCGTGCTGTCCAGGGTGGGAGCCACTAGCCTCACATAGGTGTGAGCCCTTGAGACATAGCTGTGTGATGAGAATGTTAAATTTCTATATTTTTTATTAGCTACATTTAAATTTAGATAGACATACCTGTCCATGGACAGCCATGTTGGACAGGGCAGGTCCAGTTTACTAGGACAACTGCCCGCTTTCAGAGCTTTTATTCTTTGCCTTTTGTGTCTTTTCTCAACTATGAAGTCTGACTAATAAAACCCAACAGAAGTGTTGGTGCCACCACCTTGATGCCTCCTGAGAGAGTTTTAGTTTTGGAATTGCTAAAGATGTAGGAACAGAAGGCTGCAGCTTGTTGCACAAATTCGGAATCCAGCTCATCGTCACACAGTTCCTCAAGCTGGCCCAATTTCTTCCTATCAGTGGGCCGATCAAAGATGAAGCATTTCTTCTTTGGGAAGAACTTTCGGATACAGAGTCGAGGCAGATTAAAAGTTTTATCTTTCGGGCTGGTACCTGGAGGAAGAAAAAAGGAATTTGCCTAATGTAGGATCTTGCAAATATTTCCCATAAAAGGTCAAACAGTAAATATTTTAGACTTTGCCAGCCAGATGGTCTCTTTTCTAAGTACTCAAATCTCCTATTGTAGCCTAAAATCTGTCATAGAGAAACTATAAATAAATGGGCATGACATTATTCCAATAAAATCTTACTTACAAAACCAACTGGCAGGCTAGATTGAACAACATTTGCCTGTGGCAATCCTTTACCAGCCCCGAACGGTGCAGGGTTCATGCTTGTATTTCTTTTCTTCAAATAAATGACCATTCTACTCCTACTCTTTGGCTAATTACAGCACCACAAGCCCTAAGCATGGATTATATCAATCTAATCACAGCATAGGGCAAGGTGAAAGAAAAAGAAGTTTATTCTTAGAACAGGGAGAAAAATAATCTAAAGCCAAATCTATTATTCAGATAGTAAACAAGCATTACTTCTTAGTAATCACCCCTTGAGAAGAAATAGAAACTATAAGCAGAAGACAACTGTTGACAGAAAACTAAGGAACAATAGTTTTTAGTGTTTTGTCATCTGTTTACCAATTCTAAGTCCCCTTTACCTTTCTTAAGCTTGAGGGAATTCTCCAGGTACTCATCTGCTGTGATGGACTCTCCATCTGCTTTCAAGTCTAAGGAGAAATCCCTCAGTGTCCATACGAAGTCTGGAAAGAAGCTCACAAAGTCAGCTGAATCCTCAGCCTCAACCTCATCCACATCAGGTGAGGATCTTACCCTGATCCTATCTGTCAGCTCTGTCACATAGCTGAGTAGCAAAATAAGGAAAACTGGCATGAATGAAGAGTACCCCCCCCCCATCCTATATTAGTTCCACATACAAAACCTTTGTTTCTCCTTTGTTCTTAACCCAAATATCCCAAGTATCAATTCTTCAGTAGGTTATAGGATTTTCCCCTTGCCATTGAATTCTTTTTTATATTTCTCGTGTTTGTTTCACCAGGATTCATAGGTAGTCAGCTGTTTTTTAAATTCTGGTCTCCCCTCTGACGTTGATGTGCTTTGGATCCCAAAAGGATACTGCAGTTGGTCCATGGCCTGCTGGTTGATAGTTCCCATACTATTGTACACGAAAGTGCTGCTCAAGAGTATTGCTAGGGCGAAGATCCAGGAGTCATTCTGGTTGTCACCCTGGAAATCAGAACACATTTTACCAGAACTGTGTTTCATTCTTAATGGCACTTTCCTGATCAGCAGTAGTAAAAGGATGCTCATTTAACTAGAGTTTTTTTTTTTTTTCTTTCAAGACTGATGACAAAGAAAACCAAATCCAAGCAAAAATGGCTTTGAATAGTTTTCTGATGTGTTTTGTTTTACCCTGATTCTCATTAGACCCTCTTATGATAATTGATAGATAACTGCAAAGCAAATAGTCATTGTGGGTGGGCAGTCAAAGGTCTTAAACGTAATTTAAATTTAATTTTTCTCTTTATTTTTACAGAAAAATTGTCTTAATATTAGGGTACTAATACTTGTTTCTATCTCAGTTGGATATTGTTGTTCACCTAACACTTCCCATTTCTTATAAACATTCCAGACAATACTATGAGGCAAATGTAGATCTAATACACGTGTTTTACAGATCAGAAAGCTGAGATTAAAAGGTCAAATAATTTTAAAAAGTCACTGAGTTACTGACAGACTTTAAAGTTAAAGCCAAGGGTATGGGGCTTTGAAACCTAAATCCCTAACTAAAGTTCTTTGCAGGATAAAATTTATCACTTTGAGTTTATCTGTACTCCCTTTATGCACCTGTGTTATCTGGCTTAGCTTATACTGCTGCTACTGCTAAGTCACTTCAGTCGTGTCAGACTCTGTGTGACCCCATAGATGGCAGCCCATCAGGCTCCCCCGTCCCTGGGATTCTCCAGGCAAGAACATTGGCGTAGGTTGCCATTGCCTTCTCCAATGCATGAAAGTGAAAAGTGAAAGTGAAGTCACTCAGTTGTGTCCGACTCTTAGTGACCCCATGGACTGCAGCCTACCAGGCTCCTCCATCCATGGGATTTTCCAGGCAAGAGTACTGGAATGGGGTGCCATTGCCTTCTCCAGGCTTAGCTTATAGCTTTTTGTTAATTAGGATACTGTCTACTGACCACTATGCTCTTCTTCTAGGATTCTGCCTTATGAATATTTTCCTAACCCCTGGTTCCTAACTTGGTTTCATAGCATATAAACAGAAATGAAAAAACATGGTTAAACAAAGGTCTTATTTAAAGGAAAATTAAAAGTGTAGAGGACATTCAGACATGAGGGCTTAGTCCAAACTGGAACCTCATTCCTTACCTTCTCCACATCCCCCAGGCCCTCAGTATCAAGCAGAACTAGAGTACGGTCTGGCTTCTTAGGATGAGGCACACACCACATCCAGATGCCCTTCGTGTGAGACTGCACTGTGGAGCCCAGAGAGAAGCCTGCAAGGGGGCATGGGGAAAAGAGAGGGTGGAATTCTAATATCAGGTGGTTCTGGAAGTTGGGATGCAAGTTAACAAAATCAAGTTTAGGAGAACTGAAACCACAACAAGTATTAATCTTACTTACAATCAGAGAAACAGGGAAATTAGAATATCAAATACTTAAAAAGATGCAAAACCTTTTCATGAGGAAAACAATCAACTAGCTAGAAATTTAAGGAAAATCTCAACATAATAGGAGTCATATAAAAAAAAAAAAACCACAGCCAACATAATATTCAACAATGAAAGAGAGAAAGCTTTCCTTCTACAAGATTTAATCCAAATGGATCAAAGACCTTAAGAGCTATTAATAAAACTATGAAGGTCATAGAAGAAAATACAGGAGAAAACTTCACAATATTGCATTTAGCAAAGATTTCTTGGAAAAATACCAAAAATATAAATAGCAATAAAAATATATAAGTTGGACTTCATCCAAATTAAAACACTTATGTATCAAAGGACATTGCTGCTGCTGCCAAGTCGCTTCAGTCGTGTTCTACTCTGCAACCCCATAGACGGCAGCCCACCAGGCTCCCCCGTCCCTGGGATTCTCCAGGCAAGAGCACTGGAGTGGGTTGCCATGTCCTTCTCCAATGCATGAAAGTGAAAAGTGAAAGTGAAGTAGCTCAGTCGTGTCCGACTCTTAGCGACCTCATGGACTGCAGCCTACCAGGCTCCTCGACCCATGGGATTTTCCAGGCAAGAGTACTGGAGTGGGGTGCCATTGCCTTCTCCAATCAAAGGACACTATTGAGAGTTCAATAGATAACACACAAATTGGGAGAAAATATTTGCTAGTCATAAATCTGATAAAGGATTGATATGCAGAATATATAAATGTCTTACAATTTAACACAAATAAATTTAAGATCAACCCAATTCAAAAATGAGCAAATGACTTGATAGACATTTCTCCTGAGAAATTATTCAAAAGACCAATGAACACATGAAAAGATCCTCAACATTACTAGTCATTAGGGAAGTACTAAGCAAAACCACAATGTATTAAAACAACCTATAATGGAAAATAACCTGAAAAAATATATATGTCTATATAGCTGAATCACTTTGCTGTACACTTAAAACTAACACAATATTGTAAATCAACTGTACTTCAAAAAAGGCAACAAAACATAGCATACAGCTTATGTGAATCCTGAAAATTAATTGATATTTATAATGAAGTTGGAAAATTTGACACTGAATGAATTTGATAATATTAAAAAATTTTTTACTGTAAAAAACCACAATGAGATACTGCTTCATAACCATTAGGATGGCCATTATCAAAAGACTATAACAAATGTTGGGGGAAATGTGGAGAAATTAGAACCATTGTGTGTTTCTGGTGGGAATGTAAAATGGTAGAGTTTCTGTGGAAAATAATATGGTGATTTCTTTAAAAAGCTTAGCATAGAAGATCATATGATCCAGCAATTCCACTTCTTGGTGTATACCCAAAAGAAGTGAAAGCAGGGACAAAACAGATATTTGAACGCCCATGTTCTTAGTAACATTATTCACAGTAGCCAAAATGAGGAAACGGTCCAAATGTCCATAAATTGGATGACTGGATAAGCAAATGGGTATCACATACAATTACTCAGTCTTAAAATTGAAGAGAATTTGATACATGTTACAACATTGTTGGACCTTGAAGACATCACACTCAGCGAAATAAACCTATCACTAAAGGACAAATAATATATGATTCTTTACATGAGATTCCAAGACTGGTCAAATTTATAGATAATATAGAATTGTGGTTGTCAAAGGCTGGGGCATTTTTGTTTATTGGGGTATAGAATTCCTGTTGGGGGAAATTTACAGAGATGGATGTTAGTGATGTTTACACAACAGTGTGAATTTACTTAATACCACAGAATTTTTAAAAATGTTACAATGGTAAATTTTGTGGTAAATTTCATGTATGTGTATCCTGCATGAGGGCATGCGCAGTCGTTTCAGCTGTGTCTGACTCTTTGCAACTCCATGGACCGTAACCCACCAGGTTCCCCTGACCATGAGATTTTCCCAGCAAGAATACTGGCATGTATTCTTGCCCGGCCCTCCTCCAGGTGTCTTCCCTACCCAAGGATCAGACCCGGGTCTCCGGCATCTCTGTATTGCAGCCGGATTCTTTACCTGCTGAGCCACTGGGGAAGCCCATGTGTAACTTAACAACAGTTAAAAACAGGAAAAGAAATAAGAATCACCGGTACAGATTTAAACATTTTACATCTTAAAGATCAATAGAAATGCTCCCACTACATGAATATTTCTGTAAATGTCTTGTGGTTTATTATTACATACATTACTTATTTTTTATTACCACATCTGTCTTTCTAGGAAAGGAAAAAATTGTGCTTTGGAGAAAGAAACTAAGACAAAATGCAAAGAGCTGTGATCTGATACAGGTCGTAGTGACAATAAGAACATAGCTGTGGACTGAAAGCTAGCTTTCAATGTCCCTCCCAGGTCTCTAACTTTCTCTCCTTACATCACTGTGCTGCATGTTGGGAGTGTGGGTGGACAGAAGGGACTTGGCTGGGCTCTGCTGGGGCCACTCACCCTTGTTCTTCCCGGCCAGCTTGTTCATCAGGTAGGACTTGCCTGTGCGGTAGGGGCCCACGATAGCCACCACCACAACAGGCTGCCTGATGGCAGACAGGATCTTCAGAGCTTCTGGATTAACCAGCAGTTGCCCATTAGTGTTCTCAATGAGGCACTCTGGGCCTGGCATGTGGGCCTCTGAGGCCATGTCGCCTTGTCTGCAAGGAAAGAGATGGGATGAATTAGAATTTCCAGTCTAAACAGATGAAGAGTTTTCATCAGGTTATTTTGCATTCAGAAGGAGGAATGTCAAAATCCCCACAATGTAACTGTGTGCCTAGTTAACACAGTTAACATCAGCAAAGAGAAAGATGATCCTAATGCATCTGGTGATTTTTTGGCCAGTCACAAAAAACCCTGGCCATTTATGTCAACAGTGAGATATATGAGATAAAATTTGTTTCCTTTTGAAAATTGGAGAAGTGTTATCAAAGTAGCTCATTAAAAATATTGATATGACAGTGACTTGTCAACATACAATAACCCTCATGAACAAAATCTTTCATTTAATTTACCATTGAAATCTTCTGTTTGGATTCGCGTTTAAAAATTTATGAAAGTGAAAATTGCTCAGTTGAGTCCGACTCTTTGTGACCCCATGGACTATAAAATCCATGGAATTCTCCAGGCCAGACTGCTGGAGTGCATAGCTTTCCCCTTCTCCAGGGAATCTTCCTAACCCAGGGATCGAACCCAGGTCTCCTACATAGCAGGTAGATTCTTCACCAGCTGAGCCACCAGGTAAACCCAAGAATACTGGAGTGGGTAGCCTATCCCTTCTCCAGTGGATCTTCCTGACCCAGGAATCAAACTGTGGTCTCCTGCACTGAGGTGCAATTTATACTAGACATTAAATGTAAAACAGAATAGGATTCAGAGAGATTTGTTGCATTTCCTAACTTTGTGTGAAGAGTGACTATTTATTTTTTATTCATTAATTCTTACTATGAATAAAGAATTTCATGAATAAAGGTTCATCAATTGATATATGTCTCTGAACAATTTTTAATGATTTAAAATGCATTTTCTCATTAGCTATCCTTATTTCTACTGAAATAATAGTCCACAGATTTTCTCAAACTTCTTTCCTAGAAGTGGAACTGACTTTAGCAAATTTTATAAGTCTGTAACCTTGTGAAATACATGGCTTAAAGCTCTTCCAAAAGCTTGCTGTGGGCTTGTAGAAACAAGGGGCTCTAAAACTTAAAATTCATTAGCTTCACAATAAATTCAGTTCAGTTCAGTCACTTAGTCACGTCCAACTCTTTGTAACCCATGGACTGCAATGCGCCAGGCCTCCCTGTCCATTACCAACTCCCGGAGTTTATTTACTCAAACTTATGTCCATCGAATCGGTGATGTCACCCAACCATCTCATCCTCTGTCATCCCCTTCTCCTCCTGCCCTCAATCTTTCCCAGCATCAGGGTCTTTTCAAATGAGTCAGTTCTTCACATCAGGTGGCCAAGTATTGGAGTTTCAGCCTCAACATCAGTCCTTCCAATGAATATTCAGGACTGATTTCCTTTAAGATGGACTGGTCTTCTCCAACACCACAGTTCAAAAGCATCAATTCTTTGGCATTCAGCTTTCTTTAGAGTCCAACTCTCACATCCATACATGACTACAGGAGAAACCATAGCCTTGACTAGATGAACCTTTGCTGGCAGAGTAATGTCTCTGCTTTTTAACGTTATTTAGGTTGGTCATAACTTTCCTTCCAAGAAGTAAGCATCATTTAATTTCATGGCTGCCATCACCATCTGCAGTGATTTTGGAGCTCCCAGAAAATAAAGTCTGCCATTGTTTCTACTCTTTTCCCATCAATTTGCCATACAGTGATAGGACCAGATGCCATGATCTTAGTTTTCCGAATGCTGAGCTTCAAGCCAAATTTTTCACTCTCCTCTTTCACTTTCATCAAGAGGCTCTTTAGTTCTTCTTAACTTTCTGCCATAAGGAGGTGTCATCTATATATCTGAGGTTATTGATATTTCTCCCGGCAATCTTGATTCCAGCTTGTGCTTCATCCAGCCCAGCATTTCTCATGATGTACTCTGCATAGAAGTTAAATAAACAGGGTGACAATATGCAGCCTTGACATACTCCTTTTCCTGTTGGAACCAGTCTGTTGTTCCATGTCCAGGTCCAACTGTTGCTTCTTGACCTGCATACAGATTTCTCAAGAGGCAGGTTAGGTGGTCTGATATTCCCATTTCTTTAAGAATTTCCCACAGTTTTTGGTGATCCACACAGTCAAAGGCTTTGGCATAGTCAATAAAGCAGAAATAGATGTTTTTCTGGAACTCTCTTGCTTTTTCAATGATCGAGCAATGTTGACATTTTGATCTCTTGTTCCTCTGCTTTTTCTAAAACCAGCTTGAACATCTGGAAATTCACAGTTCATGTATTACTGAAGCCTGGCTTGGAGAATTTTGAGCATCACTTTACTAGCATGTGAGATGAGTGCAATTGTGCGGTCGTTTGAGCTTTCTTTGGCATTGTCTTTTTTGGGGATTGGAAAGAAAACTGACCTTTTCCAGCCCCATGACAACTGCTGAGTTTTCCAAATTTGCTGGCATATTGAGAGCAGCACTTTCACAGCATTACCTCTTAGGATTTGAAACAGCTCAGCTGGAATTCCATCACCTCCACTAGCTTTGTTCATAGTGATGCTTCCTAAGGCCCAGTTGACTTTGCATTCCAGGCTGTCTGGCTTTAGGTGAGTGATCACACCATTGTGATCATCTGGGTTGTGAAGATTTTTTGTATGGTTCTTCTGTGTATTCTTGCTACCTCTGCTTAATATCTTCTGCTTCTGTTAGGTCCATACCATTTCTGTCCTTTATTGAGCCTGTCTTTGCATGAAATGTTCCCTTGGTGTCTCTAATTTTCTTGAAGAGATCTCTAGTCTTTCTCATTGTATTGTTTTCCTCTATTTCTTTGGACTGATCACTGAGGAAGGCTTTCTTATCTCTCCTTGCTATTCTTTGGAACTCTATTCTGGGAAATAGACTCTTTTAGGGCACAGACAGAACCTTGCGTGCACCAGGACCTGGGGGAAGGGAGCAGTGACCAAACAGGAAACTGACCCAGACTTACCTGTGAGTGTCCAGGAGTCTCCGGTGGAGGAGTGGGTTGGTGGTGGTCTGCTGCAGGGTTGGGGGCACTGAGTTAGCAGTACATGCATGGGACCTTTTGAAGGAGGCCACCATTATCTTCATTATGTCCACCATAGTTTGGCTCCAGGTAAATAGTAAGGAGGGAACACAGGTCCACTCATCAACAGAAAATTAGATTAAAGATTTACTGAGCATGGCCCCGCCCATCAGAACCAGACCCAGTTTCCCCCTGAGTCAGTCTCTCCCATCAAGAAGCTTTCATAAGCCTCTTATCCTTCTCTATCAGAGGGCAGACAGAATGAAAACCACAGTCACAGAAAACTAACCAGTCTAATCGCATGGACCACAGCCTTGTCTAACTCAATGAAACTATGAGCCCTGCCGTGTATGGCCACCCAAGATGGATGGGTCAGGGTGAGAGTTCTGACAAAATGTGGCCCACTGGAAAAGGGAATGGCAAATCACTTCAGTATCCTTGCCTTGAAAACCCCATGAACACTATGAAAAGGCAAAAAGATAGGACACTGAAAGATGAACTCTCCAGGTCAGCAGGTGCCCAATATGCTACTGAAGATTGGTGGACAAATAACTCCAGGAAGAATGAAGAGACTGATCAGTTCAGTTCAGTCACTAGGTCGGGTCTGACTCTTTGTGACCCCATGAATCACAGCACGCCAGGCCTCCCTGTCCATCACCAACTCCCGGAGTTCACTCAGACTCTCGTCCATCGAGTCCGTGATGCCATCCAGCCATCTCATCCTCTGTCGTCCCCTTCTTCTCCTGCCCCCAATCCCTCCCAGCATCAAAGTCTTTTGCAATGAGTCAGCTCTTCGCATGAGGTGGGCAAAGTACTGGAGTTTCAGCTTCAGCATCATTCCCTCCAAAGAAATCTCAGGGCTGATCTCCTTCAGAATGGACTGGTTGGATCTCCTTGCAGTCCAAGGGACTCTCAAGAGTCTTCCCCAACTCCACACTTCAAAAGCATCAATCCTTCAGTGCTCTGCTTTCTTCACAGTCCAACTCTCACATCCATAGAGGACCACAGGAAAAACCACAGCCTTGACTAGACAGACCTTTGTTGGCAATGTAATGTCTCTGCTTTTCAATATGCTATCTAGGTTGGTCATAACTTTTCTTCCAAAGAGTAAGCGTCTTTTAATTTCATGGCTTCAGTCACCCTCTGCGGTGATTTTGGAGCCCAAAAAAATAAAGTCTGACACTGTTTCCACTGTTTCCCCATCTATTTCCCATGAAGTGATGGGACCAGATACCATGATCTTAGTTTTCTGAATGTTGAGCTTTAAGCCAACTTTTTCACTCTCCTCTTTCACTTTCTTCCAGAGGCTTTTTAGTTCCTCTTCACTTTCTGCCATAAGGGTGGTGTCATCTGCATATCTGAGGTTATTGATATTTCTCCCCGCAATCTTGATTCCAGCTTGTGTTCATCCAGCCCAGCATTTCTCATGATGTACTCTGCATAGAAGTTAAATAAGCAGGGTGACAATATGCAGCCTTGATGTACTCCTTTTCCTATTTGGAACCAGTCTGTTGTTCCATGTCCAGTTCTAACTGTTGCTTCCTGATCTGCATATAGGTTTCTCAAGAGGCAGGTCAGGTGTTCTGGTATTCCTATCTCTTTCAGAATTTTCCACCGTTTATTGTGATCCACACAGTCAAAGGCTTTGGTATAGTCAATAAAGCAGAAAGAGATGTTTTTCTGGAACTCTCTTGCTTTTCCCATGATCCAACGGATGTTGGCAATTTGATCTCTGGTTCCTCTGCCTTTTCTAAAACCAGCTTGAACATCTGGAAGTTCATGGTGCACGTATTGCTGAAGCCTGGCTTGGAGAACTTTAAGCATTACTTTACTAGCGTGTGAGATGAGTGTAATTGTGTGGTAGTTTGAGCATTCTTTGGCATTGCCTTTCTTTGGGATTGCAATGAAAACTGACCTTTTCCAGTCCTGTGGCCACTGCTGAGTTTTCCAAACTTGCTGGCATATTGAGTGCAGCACTTTCACAGCATCATCTTTAAGGATTTGAAATAGCTCAACTGGAATTCCATCACATCCATTAGCTTTGTTTGTAGCGATGTTTTCTAAGGCCCACTTGACTTCACATTCCAGGATATCTGGCTCTAGATGAGTGATCACACCTTCATGATTATCCAGGTCATGAAGATCTTTTTTTTTGTACAGTTCTTCTGTGTATTCTTGCCACCTCTTATTAATATCTCCTGCTTCTGTTAGGTCCATACCATTTCTGTCGTTTATCGAGCTCATCTTTGCATGAAATGTTCTCTTGGTATCTCTAATTTTCTTGAAGAGATCTCTAGTCTTTCCCATTCTGTTGTTTTTCCTCTATTTCTTGCATTGATCGCTGAGGAAGGCTTTTTTATCTCTTCTTGCTATTCTTTGGAACTCTGCATTCAGATGCTTATATCTTTCCTCTTCTCCTTTGCTTTTCGCTTCTCTTCTTTTCAGAGCTATTTGTAAGGCCTCCTCAGACAGCCATTTTTCTTTTTTGCATTTCTTTTCCATGGGGATGGTCTTGATCCCTGTCTCCTGTACAATGTCACAAACCTCCACCCATAGTTCATCAGGTACTGTATCTATCAGATCTAGACCCTTAAATCTATTTCTCACTTCCACTGTATAATCATAAGGGATTTGATTTAGGTCATACCTGAACGGACTAGTGGTTTTCCCTACTTTCTTCAATTTAAGTCTGAATTTGGCAATAAGGTGTTCATGATCTGAGCCACAGTCAGCTCCTGGTCATTTTTTTGTTGACTGTATAGAGGTTCTCTATCTTTGGCTGCAAAGAATATAATCAATCTGATTTTGATGTTGACCATCTGGTGATGTCCATGTGTAGAGTCTTCTCTTGTGTTGTTGGAAGAGGGTGTTTGCCATGACCAGTATGTTCTCTTGGCAAAACTCTATTAGCCTTTACCCTGCTTCATTCCGTACTCCAAGGCCAAATTTGGCTGTTACTCCAGGTGTTTCTTGACTTCCTATTTTTGCATTCCAGTCTCCTATAATGAAAAGGACATCAATTTTGGGTGTTAGTTCTAAAAGGTCTTGTAGACCTTCATAGAACCATTCAACTTCAACTTTTTCAGCATTACTGGTTGGGGCATAGACTTGGATTACTGTGATATTGAATGGTTTGCCTTGGAAACGAACAGAGATCATTCTGTCATTTTTGAGATTGCATCCAAGTACTGCGTTTTGGACTCTTTTGTTGACCATGATGGCTACTTCATTTCTTTTAAGGGATTACTGCCCGCAGTAGTAGATATAAGGTCATCTGAGTTAATTTCACCCATTCCAGTCCATTTCAGTTCGCTGATTCCTAGAATGTCGACATTCACTCTCGCCATCTCCTAGTTGACCACTTACAATTTGCCTTGATTCATGGACCTGACATTCCAGGTTCCTATGCAATATTGCTCTTTACAGCATCGGACCTTGCTTCTATCACCAGTCACATCGACAACTGGGTATTGTTTTTGCTTTGGCTCCATCCCTTCATTCTTTCTGGAGTTATTTCTCCACTGATCTCCCGTAGCATATTGGGTACCTACTGACCTGGGGAGTTCCTCTTTCAGTATCCTATCATTTTGTCTTTTCTTACTAGCCAAGCAAAAACAACACCCAGCTGTGGATGTAACTGGTGATGGAAGCCAAGGTCCGATGCTGTATAGAGCAATATTGCATGGGAACCTGGAATGTTAGGTCCATGAATCAAGGCAAATTGGAAGTGGTCAAACAGGGGATGAGATGACCATTATATCTACTACTGTGGGCAAGAGTCCCTTAGAAGAAATGAAGTAGCCATCATAGTAAACAAAAGAGTCCAAAATGCAGTACTTGGATGCAATCTCAAAAACGATACAATGATCTCTGTTTGTCTCCAAGGCTAATCATTCAATATCGTGGTAATCCAAATCTATGCCCCAACCAGTAACGCTGAAGAAGTTAAGGTGAATTGTTCTATGAAGACCTACAAGACCTTTTAGAACTAACACCCAAAAAAGATGTCCTTTTCATTATAGGGGACTGGAATGCCAAAGTAGGAAGTCAAGAAACACTTGAAATAACAGGCATATTTAGCCTTGAATTACGAAATGAAGCAGGGCAAAGGCTAGTAGCATTTTGCCAAGAGAACATACTGGTCATGGCAAACACCCTCTTCCAACAATACAAGAGAAGACTCTACACATGGACATCACCACATGGTCAACACCAAAATCAGATTATTATATTCTTTGCAGCCAAAGTTGAAGAAGCTCTATACAGTCAGCAAAAACAAGACCAGGAGCTGACTGTGGCTCAGATCATGAACTCTGTATTGCCAAATTCAGACTTAAATTGAAGAAAGTAGGGAAAACCACTAGTCCATTCAGGTATGACCTAAATCACAATAAATTAGCCTCCAACTAAGTGGGGATAAACTACACAATTGCGAAGACTGTATTTTGCTAAAACTCAGGTGTGTATATGAGGGGAGAAAAAAGTGAAATAAAGATTAAAAGATCAGGAAGAGAGTAACAGAGCTAGAGAAGAAAGTTATTGAAAGAAAATAGCTATATTTCCAGCCATACAATCTAAGTTTTCTGTTTTGTTCTTTTCTCCCATCTTGTAGAGGAGAAGTAGAAGCAGGAAGAAGATGAAGAAAGGTAGGGGTGAGGAGAGAGGAGTGGGAAGGGAACCAAGGGCAGGAAACTGAAGAGAGAGAGACAGGTGTCAGACAGTTGGTGATGAATAGGGCTAGTTCCAAGCCAAGGAAGTCAGGAGAAGAGTCTCCAGGAGGCAAGATCAGAACTGCTTGAGAACCCAGAGAGGGCAAAGTGAACAACAGTGGTGACTTTAGCACTGCTCCAGAGTAGATTCTTTAAAGACAAAGCTTTTAATAAAGTGGTGGGACTGAATTCTGTCCTAAGGTGTAAGGCATCCTCGAGTTGGCACCAACACATTGAACCTAGTGAACCTGGGCTGTTTCTAAAGGAAGATGTTGACTTTAAAACAAAGTGCAAAGGTAGGACTGAAGAGTATGATGTCTTCATAAATCTACATCTTTCTCTGGATTTCAGCTTTTTCCCTTTAACAGGTCCACTGCACCTCATTTACTGTTCTTTCCTTCTCATGAGAAAGAATAAATCAATAACATAACTGTCGCCCTTTCACTTTCTTAGCTGCAGTCAAATCAGTATTGAGCAAGTTGTATCAAAGAAAATGATAATACAATCATTATCCCCACTCAACATCAGCAAAGAGAAGGACAATCCTAATTCATTCCAAACTCAGTTTTGCCCTGTGTCCTTGGTGCTTAACTCCACACAAGCATAGTCATGACCCAGAGATGGGATGGCCCATGCTAACACCTGGACCAATGTCCCAAATCAGGATGACCTACAGTTTTGATGCTGATCATTTATTAGAAAACTAACCGTTACAGATCCCTTCCCACCCCTGCACTAATCTTACCATGGGCTTCTGCTCCCAGAGCAGGGCTCCTTTAGCACTGAAGAAGAATCTGCTTTGAGGAAAAGCTAGAGTTCTTACCTGTTTTCTTCTCCTGTGCTCAGATGGAATGGTTCTGTAACAAATTTCTCTTTCTCTCACTAGATGGTTAGACTTCTATTTTACCAGCTCAATATCCTGGGTCTTGCCTGCTTTCCTTTAGCAAACAGATAGAAGTAAAGCAACTTCTCTAATAGGTTTACAATAATATGAAACTGAAGCACTGAGAGCAAAGCAATGACTCAACAGCCATAAAAAGAACTTATGGAAGCTATCCTAGTAGGGGGGAAGATGGGTTTGACACAATTTCTCTAGAACCTTCACATTAATAGCTTTGAAAGACATCTTAGAGACCATTTAGTGTTGAAAAAGGTGTCTATTAGATCCTTAAATATAATGGAATGTATCTCAGGATTGGGTGTCAGTTTGGGAAACCTAGAATAGGAAGGCACCCCACTCCAGTGCTCTTGCCTGGAAAATCCCATGGATGGAGGAGCCTAGTGGGCTGCAGTCCATGGGGTCGCGAAGAGTCGAACATGACTGAGCGACTTAACTTTCACTTTTCACTTTCATGTATTGGAGAAGGAAATGGCAACCCATTCCGGTGTTCTTGCCTGGAGAATCCCAGGGACAGTGGAGCCTGGTGGGCTGCCATCTATGGGGTCACACAGAGTCGGACACGACTGAAGTGACTTAGCAGCAGCAGAATAGGAAGCATATTAATTTTTAGGTTTAATTTCTGTAAATAGTGGACAGACACATAGGACGTGGCTCCTCTTTTATGCATGCTGTAAGTGAAGAAAATGACTCATCTTACAGATTCATGAACATGAAGGACCTGGAATTTAATACCCAGTGCACACACAGCATGTGTTCCATGCTCAGTGCTGATCACTCTACATAGGTTAAATAACTGATATTTCATAACAGACATTTCTCCACCATTTATACAAACTGAGGCAAAGAAAAATTAAATGTATTATCCCAAATCACAAAACTATAAATAACCTGTACCAAATCATTCTTCATTCCAAACCTTCTTGTTAAGCCACTTCACTATACTGTCTTTTCATGTTTGCTCGGTGAATAGTAGTAGAAGTAACAGCTTTATTGCTTAATTTCTTTCTAAGAAGCACATATGTTACAGTTGTCTAATTCATTTCTGAGTAAAACCATGCAAAATGAGTGGTGTGCTATCTCCATGAAAACAAGGAGGCTTCAGGAAGGGTAAGATAATATGCCTGGTCAAGTTCACTAAGCAGTCGCAGAGGTGGGATGTGAATCTGAAACTCTTTTTTACCCTTAAACTATGCTACCCAAACAAAGCAAGTGGAGGTGATGGAATTCCAATTGAGCTATTTCAAATCCTTAAAGATGATACTGTGAAAGTGCTGCACTCAATATGCCAGCACATTTGGAAAACTCAGCAGTGGCCACAGGACTGGAAAAGGTCAGTTTTCATTCCAATCCCAAAGAAAGGCAATGCCAAAGAATGCTCAAACTACCGCACAATTGCACTCATCTCACACACTAGTAAAGTAATGCTTAAAGTTCTCCAAGCCAGGCTTCAGCAATACGTGAACCATGAACTTCCAGATGTTCAAGCTGGTTTTAGAAAAGGCAGAGGAACCAGAGATCAAATTGCCAACATCCGTTGGATCATGGGAAAAGCAAGAGAGTTCCAGAAAAACATCTCTTTCTGCTTTATTGACTATGCCAAAGCCTTTGACTGTGTGGATCACAATAAACGGTGGAAAATTCTGAAAGAGATAGGAATACCAGAACACCTGACCTGCCTCTTGAGAAATCTGTATGCAGGTCAGGAAGCAACAGTTAGAACTGGACATGGAACAACAGACTGGTTCCAAATAGGAAAAGGAGTACATCAAGGCTGCATATTGTCACCCTGCTTATTTAACTTCTATGCAGAGTACATCATGAGAAATGCTGAACTGGAAGAACACAAGCTGGAATCAAGATTGCCGGGAGAAATATCAATAACCTCAGATATGCAGATGACACCACCCTTATGGCAGAAAGTGAAGAGGAACTAAAAAGCCTCTGGATGAAAGTGAAAGAGGAGAGTGAAAAAGTTGGCTTAAAGCTCAACATTCGGAAAATGAAGGTCATGGCATCTGGTCCCATCACTTCATGGGAAATAGATGGGGAAACAGTAGAAACAGTGTCAGACTTTATTTTGGGGGGCTCCAAAATCACTGCAGGTGATGATTACAGCCATGAAATTAAAAGACGCTTACTCCTTGGAAGGAAAGTTATGACCAACCTAGATAGCATATTCAAAAGCAGAGGCATTACTTTTCAACAAAGGTCCTTCTAGTCAAGGCTATGGTTTTTCCAGTGGCCATGTATGGATGTGAGAGTTGGACTGTGAAGAAGGCTGAGCACTGAAGAATTGATGCTTTTGAATTGTGGTGTTGGAGAAGACTCTTGAAAATCTCTTGGACTGCAAGGAAATCCAACTAGTCCATCTTAAAGGAGATTAGTCCTGGGTGTTCATCGGAATGACTGATGCTGAAGCTGAAACTGCAATATTTTGGCCACCTCATGCAAACAGTTACTCATTGGAAAAGACCCTGATGCTGGGAAGGATTGGGGGCAGGAGGAGAAGGGGACGACAGAGGATGAGATGGCTGGATGGCATAACGGACTCGATGGACGAGTCTGAGTGAACTCCGGGAGTTGGTGATGGACAGGGAGGCCTGGAGTGATGCGATTAATGGGGTTGCAAAGAGTCGACACAACTGAGCAACTGAACTGAACTGAACTGAACATCTAGTGACCAGAAGTGAACAGTAATTTTGAGAGGAGAAATGGAATTTTACCTTTTCAGGGTGGAGACAAAAAAAACAAGTGATAAAAAGTGCCAAGGAGAGACACTTCAGGATATTAAGATATTTAAATGCAAAACATATATGGAAACATTGAAAATAGCCACACTGAGACCCATAAAAGATGCATGTTCAGGAAAGCCTGAGGCCTTCAAAAAAGGCCATAAGGCATCTTTTTAGGTTATTCTCAATACTCAAAATCAAGCACTAGCTTAGAGAAAGACTTCTTGACAGAAAGTCAGTATACAAAGAACAGGGAAGGTGGATCCTTTTGTAAATTCTCAATTTTCAGTATCGACAATAAAATCATAAGGCATATACATAAACAAGAAAATATAATCAAATGAAAAAAATAAGCTGGTAGAAAACATCTCCAAAGAGACACATGCATTGGATGTCCCAGGCAAAGACTTTAACAAGTGTGCTTACAAACTAAAAGAAAACAGACAAAGAACTAAAGAAAGGAGGAAAACAAAATGTGAACAAAATCAGAAAATCAACAGAGACAAATTATAAACAAACCACACAGAAATTCTGAAGCTGGAAAATAGTTGAAGTTAGATATATTCCAGAGGCAATCAGATTTGATCAAACAAAGGAAATAATCAGCAAAGCTAGAAGACAGGACATTTGAAATTATCAATTCTCAGGAACAGAAGGAAGGAAGAATTTTTTTTTTTAAGTGAATATAGCCTAAGAGATTTATGGGATATAGTCAGGTAGACTGATACATGCATTATGTAAGTCCCTGAAGGAGAAGGTAGGATGAGGGGCAGAGAGATTATTTGCTAAATAATGGCCAGAGAAATTCCTAATCTGGTGAAAGATAAAAAATCTACAAATGCGAGAAGCATAACAACCCAAATAGGATAAATCCATAGAGACTCATGCTGAGACCAATTATAAAGAAAATGTTAAATAACAAAAAGAGGATCTGGAAAGCAACTGGAGAGAAAGGACCCATCTCTTCCAATTCAATAATCAGCCAATTTCTCAGCAAAAGTCTTGGAGGTTAAAAGGCAATAGAATTACATATTTAAAGTGCTAAAAAGGGGGTAAAATTCAGTCAATCAAGAATTCTATTTCCACCACAATCATCTTTCAGAAATGAGGAGGAATTAAGAGATTCCCAAATTGACAAAAGTGGTGATCTTCGTTATTATGATATTCATTTCATACGGGTGTGCCCCATAAGAAATGCAAACAAGGGTCCTTCAGTTTGAAATAAAAGAATATTAGACAATATCTGGAAACCATATGAATATTTAGTGTTCTCTGGGAAAGGGAATATGTGAGTAAATATAAAACCAAGATTATTGTAATTTTCTGTTATAACTCCACTTTGTATTTTCTATAGCATTTAAGAAATAAATACATAAAAATTACAAATCTTTGTTAATGAATAGAAAATGCATAAAAATGTAATTTTTGTCAACAAAAACTTAAAGCAGAGGAGAGAAGGTGGAGTAATTAAAGAGTAGATTTTTGCATGCATTTAAACTTAAGTCTGTGTCTATTCAAAATAAATTTTATAGCATAAGTATTACATGTAATCCTTATGGCCATTGTAAAAAAATAATCTATAGAATATATGCAAAAGGAAAGGTGAAGAGAGTAAAAACTATCATTACAAAAAATCAGCTAATCATAAAAGAAGGCAGAAATGAAGAAAACGAGGGATAAAAAGCAGTGACACATGGAAAATAAATAGCGAAATAGCAAAAAAAAATTTTTTTCCTTATCAGTAATTACTTTAAATGTAAAATGTGTGAAACTCCTGCAGTCAAATGTAAGTGGGTTAATTCTCCATTATAAAAGCATGGATTTGCAGAAGCATATCAAAAAACAAAGGTTATCCTAATAGACAGTCTGTAAGCAACTCACTTTAGAGCCAAAGATACACACAGACTGAAACTGAAAGTTTGAAAAAAGATATTTTATGCAAAAAGTAATGGAAAAAGTTTCAGTAGTAATAACAATATGAGATTAAAAAAAGGATGTACAAAAACCCTGTTTCAAGAGACAAAGAAGACCAAGTCACCACATCATTAAGATAAGACAATTTTAAGGTGACATGCCCCAAACATCTGGGCTTCAAAATATACGAACCAAACAGTGAGAGAATTGAGCAACAGACCACTCAACAATAATAGCAGGAGACTTTAATGTCCTACCTTCAGTAATGGGTAGAAAAACCAGACAGAAGATCAGTAACAAAACAGAAGCCATGAACAACTCTATAAATCAACTGGAAGAGGGCAACAGAGGATGAGATGGTTGGTTGGCATCACAGATTCATTGGGCACGAACTTGGGCTAACTCTGGGAGATGGTGAGAGAAGGGAAGCCTGGTGTGTTGCACTCCATGGGGTCGCAAAGAGTCAGACAAAACTTGGCAACTGAATAACAACAACAAGCACCCAACTGAACAGGAGAATACACATTTCCCAAGTGCAGATGAAGTATTTTGAAGGATAGAATACATGTTATCAAACAAATGCATTTTAATAAATGTTTAAAAGACAAATCATACAAAATACCTTTTAGGACTACAATGAAATGAAACTAGAAATAAACAGGAGGAGAAAAACTGGAATAAGTATGGGAAAGTAAACAAACCACTTTTAACTAATAGGTCAAAGATGAAATCTTAAAAAGTATTATATAACACTCAGAGACAAATGAAATAAAAGCACTACATAACAAACCTTACAGTGTATAGCAAGATGGTGTTAATATGGAAAGTTGTAACTTTAAATGATTACAACAAGAGGAAAAGACTCCATTAATCAACAACCTAAATTTACCACGTAAATAGAAAAAGAAAAATTCTGGGGCTAGCAGAACAAATGAAATAAGAAAAGTTAGAGCATAAATTAAAAAAAATAACCAATAGAAAACAAAAGAGAAAATATTTTTTAAAAACTATTTTCTCAAAAAGATAAAAATATTTGACAAATACTGAGCTAGTCTGACTAGGGAAAAAAGAGATGACTGGATGACAAAAAGAAAAACAAATATCAAAGTGGTTACACAGTTACAGATTCTATAGAAATAAAAAGAATTATAATTATACTGTGAATGAATGATATATGCCAATAAACTTGGATAACTTAGATGAAATTGACCAATTCCTAGAACATAAAACCTACCAAGGCTGAATAATAAAGAAACAGGAAATCTACATAGACTTATAATGAGAAAGGAGATTGAATAAAAGAACTTCCAACAAAGAAAAGCTACGAGTAGATGGTTTCACTGGTGACTTCCAACATTTAAAGAACTAACAATGCCAGCTCTTCTTAAGTCTTTCAAAAAATAGTGAAGAGGAGAAAATATTCCCTTACTCATTCTATGAGAAAAGTATTACCATGATACCAAAGCCATGTGAAGATACTACAGGAAAAGGAAAAGCTAGAAGAATATATTCTGTAGTGATTTATGCACAAATTCTCAACAAAATACTGGTCAACCAAAATTGGCCACATATTAAAAACATTATACATCGTGACAATGCAATGTTTATTCCTGAAATACAAGGATGTTTCCTCATACAAAATCATTAATATGTAACACCATATTAGAAGAATAAAAGGGAAAAAGATTACAGGCTCATCAATGCAGAAAAAGCATTTGACAAAATTCAACACTTTTTTATGATTAAAAACACTCATCATTTAGGAATAGAAAGAGACTACCTCAACATAATAGAGGCCATATGTGAAAAACTCACAGGTAACTTCATACTCTGTGATGAAACACTAAAATCTTTTCCTCTAAGATCAGGGACAAGACAAGAAATCCTGTTATTGCCATTTTTATTCAACATAGTATTAGAGGTTCTAGCCAGACCAATTAGAAGAGATAAAGAAATGAAAAACACACAAATTAGAGAGGAAGAGATAAATTATGTCTACTACAGATGACAAGATTTTACAGGAAACAACTCTAAAGATTCCACAAAACACTATTAAAACAAACAGATGAATCAGCAATACTGTAAAATATTGTGTAAACACATAAAAATCAGTTGTCTTTCTATACATTGACAAATGAAAAACAGAAAGGAATTTAAGAAAATTTCATTTTCAATAATATAAAAAAGAACAAAATACTCAAGAATTAAGTTAACCAAGAAGGTGAAAGACTCACACAATGAAAACTATCACAGTCTGCAGAAAGAAATCATAAGTAAACAGAACGTCATTTTGTGTTCATGGATTAGAAGACTTAAAATTATTAAGATGCAAATATCAGCAAAATTATCTACAGATCCATGAAACTCCTGTCAAATCTGAACAATATTTTTTTCACAAAAATAAAGGTCTTTGAATTTTTAAATGAATATAGAATCGCAGAGAATCCTGGATAGACAAAAGGATCTTGAAAAAATAAATAAATTTGGAAGTATCACATTTCCTGATTAAAAAATTTACCATAGAGCTGCATAAACAAAAAAAGTGTGGTTCTAGCATAAAATCAGACATATACATTAAGAGAACAGAAAAAAGAGTTTGGCAATAAATCCTCCCATACATAGTCAAATGATCTTCAACAAGGGTGCCAGGACCATTCAATCTGGAAAGCAGTCCTTTCAACAAGTGTGACTGAAAAAAGAATCAAAATAGACCATGAAAAGAATGAAGATAGACAATCACCTTAACACCATATATAAAACCTAACTCAAAATGTATCAAAGACCTAAATATAAGAGCTAAAACTATTAAAAATCTTAGAAGCAGCACAGAGAAAACCTTCATGTCATTAGATTTGGCTTTCTTGGATATGACACCAGAGCATGGGCAAAAATTGTCAAAAATAATAAAATGGGCTTCATCAAAGTGAAAACTTTACTGCATTATCATTAAGAGTAACAAGGGCAAACCACAGAATAAGAGGGAATATTTCCATACCATACATCTGATAAAGAGTTAATACCCAGAACATATAAGAACACTTAAAACTCAACAACCATAATGAGATTTAAAAGTGGGCAAAAGACTCAAATGGAAATTTTTCCAGAGAAAATACACAAATGGCCAGAAAGCACATGCAAACATGCTCAGCATTACTTATCCTTAGGTGGATGTAATCAAAACCACAATGAGCTATCATCTCATACCCATTAGGTTACTATGAAGAAACCAACCAACCAACCAGCCAACAAACAAGTGCTAGCCAACATGTAGGGATATTGGAACACATGTGCTTCACTGGTGGGAATATAAAAGGGCGCAGTCACTGCAGAAAACATTACAATGGATCATCCAAAGGGAAAAAAAATAAAACAGTTACTATTTGATCCAGCAATTTCACTTCAAGGTACACAAACAAAAATATTAAAAGAAGGAACTTGAACAGATAGTTATATACTTATGTCCATAGCAACTGTGTCCACAATATCCAAAAGGGGAAAACAAACCTAATGTCAATCAAGGGATTAATAAATAAACATAAGGCAACATATCATACTATGGAATGTTATTCACCTGTAAAAAGAATGAAATTCAGATACATGTTACATTGATAAATCTTGCAGACATGATGCTAACTGAAAAAAGTCAGAAACAAAAAGACTAATATTTTATGGTTCCACTTACGTGTGGTAGCTAAAACAGTCAAATTAATACAGACAGAAAGTAAGATAGTATTCACCATGGGCTGGGGCAGGGTCTGCGGGAGAGGGACATTATTGTTTAAGTATATTGAGTTTTCATTTGTTGTTGCTGCTGTGTAGATACTAAGTTGTGAATGACCCAGTGGACTGTAGCCCACCAGACTCCTCTGTCCATGGGATTTCCCAGGTAAGAATACTGGAGGGGGTTACCATTTCCTTCTCCAGGGCATCTTCCCTATCCAGGGATGGAACCCATGTCTCTTGCATTAGCAGGCAGATTCTTTACCACTGAGTCATCTGGGAAGCCCAAGTTTCTATTTGGAATAATGTAAATATCTGGAAATGGACAATGGTGATAAAATCGAAAGTGTTAACCACTTAGTCAACTGTAGCCTTCCAGGCTCCTCTGTCCTTGGAATTCTCCAGGCAAGAATACTGGAGTGGGTTGCCATTCCCTTCTCCAGAGGATCTTCTTGTCCCAGGGATTAAATCCGTATCTCCCACATTGCAGGCAGATTCTTTACTGTATAAACCACCAGGGAAATTCTATTTGGAATGATGTAAATATCTGGAGATGGACAGTAGTGATTGTGTCTGACTCTTTGCAACCCCATGGACTATACAGTTCATGGAATTCCCCAGGCCAGAATACTGAAGTGGGTAGCCTTTCCCTTTCCAGGGGATCTTCCGAACTCAGGGATCAAAACCAAGCCTCCTGCACTGCAGGCAGATTCTTTACCAGCTGAGCCACAAGGGAAGCCCAAGAATACTGGAGAGAGGAGCCTACCCCTTCTCCACTGGATCTTCCCGACCCAGGAATCAAACCGGGGTCTCCTGCATTGCAGGCGGATTCTTTACCAACTAAGCTATAAAAGAAGCCCAAATATCTGGAGATGGACAGTAGTGATAGTTGTACAAAAATGTGAATGTAGTTAGTGCTACTGAATTGTACTTTTAAATATGATAAAATGATAAATTTTATGTTAAGTGTATCCAGTCTAGAGTAACACATTACTTGGCAGAATAATCTTTCTCAAACACATTGGTTGTCTTAGAATTCCTCTATCAATAACGTGCAGTAGCTTTCTAGCGACTATCGTACACCAAATGTGCACTCCACTGCTCATTGGTTCCCAAGTGCTCATTTTTTATCTGCAGGTGTAGAAGAATGATAAGTGAAAAAGGCAGTAGCTGTGTGGTAATTAGGCCAATCTAAAGCTTGAGAAACCTACATGCAGGTCAGGAAGCAACAGTTAGAACTGGACATGGAACAACAGACTGGCTCCAAATAGGAAAACGAGTACATCAAGGCTGTATATTGTCATCCTGCTTAGTTAACTTCAATGCAGAGTACATCATGAGAAACACTGGGCTGGAAGAAGCACAGGCTGGAATCAAGATTGGTGGGAGAAATATCAATAACCTCAGATATGCAGATAACAAAACCCTTATAGCAGAAAGTGAAGAGGAATTAAAAAGCCTGTTGATGAAAGTGAAAAAGTTGGCTTAAAGCTCAACATTCAGAAAACTAAGATCATGGCACCTGGTCCCATCACTTCATGGGAAATAGATGGGGAAACAGTGGAAACAGTGTCAGACTTTATTTCTGGGGGGCTCCAAAATCACTGCAGATGGTGATTGCAGCCATGAAATTAAAAGACGTTTACTACTTGGAAGGAAAGTTATGACCAACTTAGATATCATATTGAAAAGCAGAGACATTACTTTGCCAACAAAGTTCCGTCTAGTCAAGGCTACGGTTTTTCCAGTAGTCATGTATGGATGTCAGAGTTGCACTGTGAAGAAAGCTGAGCACTGAAGAATTGATGGTTTTGAACTGTGGTGTTGGAGAAGACTCTTGAGAGTCCCTTGGACTGCAAGGAGATCCAACCAGTCCATTCTAAAGGAGATTAGTCCTGGGTGTTCGTTGGAAGGACTGATAACTAAAGCTGAAACTCCAATACTTTGGCCACCTCATGTGAAGAGCTGACCAATTGGAAAAGACCCTGATACTGGGAGGGATTGGGGGCAGGAGAAGAAGGGGACGACAGAGGATGAGATGGCTGGAGGGCATCACCGACTCTATGGACACTAGTCTGAGTAAACTCCGGGAGTTGGTGATGGACAGGGAGGCCTGGCATGCTGCAGTTCATGGGATTGCAAAGAGTCAGACACGACTGAGCAACTGAACTGAACTGAACTGAACTGAACTGAAAGCTTCAATCTCTCTTTCAAAAAGGGAAGGCAGGAGAATCTCCTGAATAATCCTTAGCTGAGAAGGGTCAGGTTTTTTGCAACTCCCACAAATGAGGATAAGAATAAGAAAAAAAAATAATGCAAATATCAGTTTATATTATACTGAGAGACATATGCACATATTTAGAGAAAAAAATTTGACAAAATGTTACAAAAAGATAAATTGAGTTGAAAGAAATATGTGATTTCCTCATAATGTTTTTTTTTTTTAACTTAGTTTTTGGCCATGCCCCTCAGCATGTGGGATCTTAGTTACCTAAGCAGAGTTCGAACCTGCAGAGGAAGTGCAGAATCTTAATCACTAGTCCTCCACAGAAGTCCCTCCTTGTAATTGCTTTTTAAAGCAAAGTTTACTTTTAAAAACTAAGTACCAAAGATGCAATTAAACCATAAGTCTCCTGGCATATTTGTGTTTGTCATTTATATTAATTCGATTTTCTACAATATCTATGCATGTCACATAATTGGAATATGTAAACATATTACACTAAAATGTCTCAAATATTCAGTCTTATATTTATAGGTCAAATGTTGAATATGCATTTAATACCATCAAAAATATCAGTTTCCTCAGTTATTACTTGTATGTCCTTACATAGGGATCCTTACCTAGTTAAACATAAATTTTTAAAGAGAAGTATAGGAGTACTGTGAATAAAATTATAGGTCCAGCCTGGAGGATATTTTGAGGATAAAATTGATACTATAATCCTATTTCTTAGTATAGCATGCAACATATGTTTGTTGTGTTAGGTGGAGATTTATTCAAAATAATTGCACTGAACAATTTTGTTCATTGGGTCCATTTCAACACAATCTGCAAATGCTAGGCTACCAAGAAGAAAAAGTCTACAAATGAAAAAAGCAACCGAGTTCAAACACTCTTCCTGCACCATCTCCTTTTGTCTGATTCCTCAGTTGAGGAAGCAAAGAATAGGAAGGTAAAACATGAGCCTCTAACAGTTATTATAACTAATTGTCTTAAGTCATTCTTTCCAGTGAAGACTTAAAGGAATCTGTAGGAAGATGTGAGAGGAGCAACTGCAAACAGCTTTACAGAATCCAGGTTTGTGGCTTCTTAGTTTGAATGAGTCAGAGGACTTTTAACTTCAAATTAACAAAGCTTTTCAATCCTGTTTAGGACTGATCTTCAAAATTGGATCTACAGAACAATCACTGGGCAGAATTGATTCTCCATGTTGAATAAATGTTACAAATGACTCCAATGTAATTATGAAAAACAGACCAACAGACAGAGAGTGATCACAAGGGCCAGTGAGAGGAAATGAGCAAGAGGGAGAGAGAGCAAGAGGGTTTTGAACAATAGTAATTTTTAACAAATAAAGATCAGGGATCTGGGGACAATGCTTACCTCCACATAGAGATTTACAGAGCTCTCACTCTGAAGCTTCCTTAAGTATGATTAATCTAAATATTTAAAAGAAACTATCCCTTTAGCTTATAATTGCTTGCAACCTCCTTAAAGGAGACTGTCTTGTTTTATGAAGTCTATGGAGAAGATTTTTGAGAGTCCCATGAACAGCAAGGAAATCCAACCAGTCAATCCTAAAGGAAATCTGTCCTGAATATTCATTGGAAGCAGTGATGCTGAAGCTGAAGCTCCAATACTTTGCCCACCTGATGCAAAGAACCAACTCATTGGAAAAGACTCTGATGCTGGGAAAGACTGAAGGCAGGAGGAGAAGGGAATGACAGAGGATGAGACAGTTAGATGGCATCACCGACTCTATGGACATGAATTTGAGCAGGCTCCGGGAGTTGGTGATGGACAGGGAAGCCTGGCATGCTGCAGTCCATGGGGTCACAGAGTCAGACACAACTGAGTGACTGAATTGATGCCACCTACAGAGCTTGACAAGCAAGATAGGCAGGTAGGTTCCTATGAGTTTTTCCACCCCACTTGCTGCCCCGAGTTGACTTTCTCAGATAGGACATAGTGTTTCTGGTGATCACTTTGCAGCCTCTACTGTTCTAAATGGAGAGGCTGAGCTTACTGTGAACTAAAGCCAACCACAGACTCCTGCAAGCCAGACAATAGGCAATGTGCCTTCCTGCCCTATCCAATTGTTACCTTTAACCTGAAATCAACTTGGAGTTCAAGCTGAAGTTGCACTAAAAGATATGGACGTACCTGCTCCACACACCACAGGTCCAAGAATTCTTCTCAGTTGCCTCTCACCCGTTGCTCACTCGTGCCTTTCACCTTTTTGTCCTTCATTTATCAAAGGTAAAAAAGACTCAATTACTCATTTCTTCCAGTAAAATGGTGTGGTTTCACTGAAATTGAAAGTATAAATAATTCCTGGTATTTTTAGAGTTATCAGAGTCTTACCAAATCCACTGGTCATACCAGGAATACAGGTGTGTGGTGAAGATTAGAAAAAGTCAGTTACTCAATGGCCACATCCTAAAAAGATATTTCTACAGCTTCTTTTAGGCCTTCCCATGTTGGAAGGCCTTTATAGCTTCTCTTCTCTATACCTCTCTCTCAGTTGGCTTCAGTTTTCTTGGCAACAAGAAAAATAGAAAATCCATAGCACAAATGTAAGCAAAACTGTATAAAACAAGTATATTTCAAGCATTTTTCCCTTAGCTGGGATTCCTGGGTAATTTGGTTAGGGAAGCACTTTTAATATATTTCATAATCTATATACTTAATTTACAATATCAAAAAGGAAAGACACCACTTTGCTGACAAAGGTTTATATATCAAAGCTATGGTTTTTCCAGTAGTCAAGCATAGACATGAGAGTTGGATCATAAAGAAAACTGCATGCTGAAGAACTGATGCACATTTTATGCACATAACTTGAAAGGATGAACAGAAAAATGGTCTCTGCCCCCAGATGAGCTTTTAGGTGTTAAAATACTGAAAATATTTATTGAAAAAGTACTGAAATATTTACCACCTTAAAATAATTACTAGACAGCAGTTAATTATACCTGGATAAGGACTCTAGTAATTACTTGCTATTACCTAAACCAATATGGCCCTACTTTAACAGGGGAGTGTGTGCATCTTTCTGGTATCAGGGTAAAAATGCCAAGTTGGATCCTGAGTCAAGCCCTTAAATGTCTCATTTCCTGACTGCATATCTACTTGAATAAATAGTCCCCCAGAGGGAGATAGAAAAATTCATTTTTATTTTTCTTGTCCTGGAGTCTCAGGATCCTTCTTCCTGAGGATCCAGATCCTCCAGGTAATGAATTCCTGATCTGAAACTGGCTCAGATCAAGACTAGGGATTGAAAAACTTCTTTGGGGCTATAAATTGATCGCCTCCTCATAAGTGGAGAAGGCAATGGCAGCCCACTCCAGTACGCTTGCCTGGAAAATCCCGTGGAAGGAGGTGCCTGGTAGGCTGCAGTCCATGGGGTCACTAAGAGTCGGACAGGACTGAGAGACTTCACTTTCACGTTTCACTTTCATGCACTGGAGAAGGAAATGGCAACCCAGTCCAGTGTTCTTGCCTGGAGAATCCCAGGGACGGGGAAGCCTCATGGGCTGCCATATGTGGGGTTGCACAGAGTTGGACATGACTGAATCAACTTAGCAGCAGCAACAGCAGCCTCATAAGCTATCCTTGACCCCATCCATTAATTGTTTTCTCCCTATTTCACTTGACCATGTTTTATTCATCCTCTTCTGAGTTCTCTGTGGTCAGGCTCCACTGTCACTTCAACATTGCCACACAACTATCACTGCATCCACCTGGCTTCTGATGTGTAAAAGCGAACACCTCACCTCCAGGTGACAGGGTCTCTCATCTCTCCTGGTTAACACCACCAGGAGTCCAGTTCTGAGGTGGCACGTCATCCCACCTGCCCTGACACATAGCAGGAAGGTCAGCATGGAATGTTTTAAGAATGACAGGATCCCTCTCAACAGCGCACATTCTTTTTTCTTTTTTGGCTAGTTTTCCTTCTAAAACCTTAAAGTTCCATTCAGAGACAAACAATGAAGGCTACTGCACTATTTCAAAGGATCACCAGTAAATTTTTACCTTAGTTTAGAAGTGAATATAAGAATTAAAGAATCAAGGCCAAAATGAAACAAAAAGATTAGGATGCAAATTTTGTGTTTTCCAGTCCTCGATTCTTAGCCTGGCTGACGTCATTTCTTGGAGCAAGGAAGAATTCATCATTTAGTGGTCAGTTTCACATCCCATTAGTACTGATTATTAGTATTTTATTATAATTTCTGCTTTATTTATGAATATTGTTTTTACACATTGTTTGATTCTTTATTTACTATTATAATTTCTAATTTAAATTTATTTATTACAAAATTTCAAAGGTAGAATATATAATGTAAACTATGTGTCCTTCCTCCGCCTGATCCCACCCACTTTTCCCCAGAAAGAACCAATGTCACCACTTTTCATGAATTCCTCTTTTTTATCCACAAAAACTACACTAGACTCAAGTTTTGACAACTCATTTTTTTCACCTTAAAATATATCTTGAAGATTTTTCTATAATAGTATATATAAACTCCGTTGTCAAATTATTTCAGTGGCTACATAGACATCTACTACATCTGTGTACTAATTTTACCTTTATATTGCAGCTTTTATTATTTATTTTTATTAACACCACAATTTCTCTCATTTATGTGTGTGTGTGTATAATCGTGTGCATATATTTTCTTAAAAGTGAACATGTTATATCAAGTCATACACATATTAAACATAAGATATATAAAGATCAATTCTCAACAGAAATTTTATAATTTATACTAATGGCAACCCACTCCAGTACTCTTTGCCTAGAAAATTCCATGGATGGAGGAGCCTGGTGGGCTACAGTCCATAGGTTCACAAAGAGTCAGACATGACTGAGCAACTTCACTCACTCACTCACACTCCTATATGAGATAGCCTTTCTTTCCATGCTTTCTCACATAACATAACTTGTTATCAAATATTTTTACTTTTGTCAACCTGAGAAGTGAATGATTATATTATTTACTAATTATGAATAAGTTTGAATATGTTTTAGTTATTTTCTGTTAACTGCTACTCACATAATCTCTTTCACATTGTTTAAATGTGAAACTTTAAGCTTTTCCTATGATAAATACCTCAGATATGCAGATGACACCACCCTTATGGCAGAAAGTGAAGACGAACTAAAAAGCCTCTTGATGAAAGTGAACTGGAGAGTGAAAAAGTTGGCTTAAAGCTCAACATTCAGAAAACGAAGATCATGGCACCTGGTCCCATCACTTCATGGCAAATAGATGGGGAAACAGTGAAAACAGTGTCAGACTTTATTTTTTTGGGCTGCAAAATCACTGCAGATGGTGATTGCAGCCATCAAATTAAAAGACACTTACTCTTTGGAAGAAAAGTTATGACCAACCCCTATAGTATATTCAAAAGCAGAAACATTACTTTGCAAACAAAGGTCCGTCTAGTCAAGCCTATGGTTTCTCCAGTGGTCATGTATGGATGTGAGAGTTGGACTGTGAAGAAACTCAGTGCCGAAGAATTAATGCGTTTGAACTGTAGCATTGGGGAAGACTCTTGAGAGTCCCTTGAACTGCAAGGAGATCCAGCCAGTCCATTCTGAAGGAGATCATCCCTGGGATTTCTTTGGAAGGAATGATGCTGAAGCTGAAACCCCAGTACTTTGGCCACTTCATGCGAAGAGTTGACTCATTGGAAAAGACTCTGATGCTGGGAGGGATTGGGGGCAGGAGGAGAAGGGGACGACCGTGGATGAGATGGTTGGATAGCATTATGGACTCGATGGACGTGAGTCTGAGTGAACTCTGGGAGTTGGTGATGGACAGGGAGGCCTGGTGTGCTGCTGATTCATGGGGTTGCAAAGAGTCGGACACAACTGAGCGACTGAACTGAACTGAACTGATGATAAAAGTTGAAGATGCATTTTCAGAGAGCCTTTTGTCTTTTGGTTTTTTGAACATAAAGGATTTATTTCAGTTTTATGCACTTGGAAGGACTGGTGTTGAAGCTGAAGCTCCAATATTTTGGCCACCTGATGTGAAGAACTGACTCATTTGAAAAGACCCTGATGTTGGGAAAGATTGAAGGCAAGAGGAAAAGGGGACGACAGAAGATGAGATGGTTAGATGGCATCTCCGACTCAATGGATATGAGTTTGAGATGAAAGTGAAAGAGGAGAGCGAAAAAGTTGGCCTAAAGCTCAACATTCAGAAAACGAAGATCATGGCATCCGGTCCCATCACTTCATGGCAAATAGATGGGGAAACAGTGGAAACAGTGTCAGATTTTTCTGGGCTCCAGAATCACTGCAGATGGTGACTGCAGTCATGAAATTAAAAGACGCTTACTCCTTGGAAGAAAAGTTATGACCAACCTAGATAGCATATTCAAAAGCAGAGACATTACTTTGCCGACTAAGGTCCATCTAGTCAAGGCTATGGTTTTTCCTGTGGTCATGTATCGATGTGAGAGTTGGACTGTGAAGAAGGCTGATCACTGAAGAATTGATGCTTTTGAACTGTGGTGTTGGAGAAGACTCTTGCAAGTCCCTTGGACTGCAAGGAGATCCAACCAGTCCATTCTGAAGGAGATCAGCTCTGGGATTTCTTTGGAAAGAATGATGCTAAAGCTGAAACTCCAGTACTTTGGCCACCTCATGAGAAGAGTTGACTCATTGGAAAAGACTCTGATGCTGGGAGGGATTGGGGGCAGGAGGAGAAGGGGACGACCGAGGATGAGATGGCTGGATGGCATCACAGACTTGATGGACGTGAGTCTGAGTGAACTCCGGGAGATGGTTATGGACAGGGCGGCCTGGTGAGCTGCGATTCATGGAGTCACAAAGAGTCGAATACGACTAAGCGACTGAACTGAACTGAAGTGATGTAATCTGGGTTTTGTGTCTTGCTTAGAAAAGACTACCACATTCTGAGATTTTCAAAACTTTTTTGTGTTAACCAACTTGTATAATTTTAATTTTCATGTTTAAATGTAGGAAATCTGGAATTTACTCTGCCATTATATATACATATGTATATTTATATAAATAATATATAATCTTTTTTTTCTAAGTGGCTGTCAAGTTGTCTTAACATGATTTATTCAACAGTTCATTATTTCCCACTAATATGAAATAAAATCATCAAGATAGCTTCTAGAAGTGTTTGTCTCTATCTCTAGACTATGTAAACTGTTCTGTACCTTTGTCTGTAAAAGCTAATCCTATTTAAACAGTGACCTCAGGTTCTTCAGACCCTGGCCAATTAGTTTAGCAGGAGCAGACAGAATTGCAGGTACTTCAGTGGCAATTGTGTCCAAGCTCTGTGAAATCCAGGGAGCTTTATCCTTTTTACTCTTCTCAATTGTTTCTGAGATGATTCATCTCTGCTTTCATCCCCTCAGCTATCCCACTAAATCCTTCAATAAGCAGATTGATCTGAACCTTGATTTGAACCTAAAACAGAGGAACGTAAGAGGAAAATGCAAGGTTTGAAAAATCTTATTTTTTCAAAAATCAGATTTTATATTTAAGAACTTTGCTAAATTATCTGTTTGACACATATAATTATTCTCTCTTATTAGATCATCATGGAGAAGGAAATGGGAACCCACTCCAGTGTTCTTGCCTGGAGAATCCCAGGGACAGGGGAGCCTTAAGGGCTGCCGTCTATGGGGTCGCACAGAGTCGGACACGACTGAAGCAACTTAGCAGCAGCAGCAGTGTTAGATCATCAAAGGGTAATATTTACAGCAGAGAATATCTTCTGAGTTAGATCTGGACAGTGAGAGGAAGAATAGTTCCCAACCTTACTAACATTCACACACCATTAGGGTGTGAATTTTGCTCAGCTGCTAGGGAAGCTCCCCTGGAGTAGGAAATGGGAACCCTCCAGTCCCCTGCCCAGTGATATTTCCTTTCATCTGCTCCAGGAATCAAGGAGTCAGAATTACATGTAGTTGTACAAACTCACAATCTCATATGTTTGCACATTTACTTGGGGCTCTTCCCTTTGAATAACATCTCAATTTCAACAACATGTACGAATATTTCCATTTATATCCCCCTCCTTATCCAGGGAATTTTCCTAAACTATGTGCCCAATGTGAAAATCAGACTCTAATATATGCTGCTGTTCTCTCCTGCCTCTTGTGAGGTGTGTAACTTTAGGCAAGTTATTTAGCCATCCTGTGCCTCCTAGATCTGTAACATCTATAAAAGCAGATTTTTTATAAGCATTATGGAACATTTTTACCAGAATTAAATAAAACTGTTTAGAGAAACAGCTTAGCAGTATGCCTCTAGGCAATAATGCTTCAATATACTCTGGTGTGTTATTATCATTAGGTTTATTATCACCATCAGTGAAGCCCAGGATCACAGTTACATAAAGTGCTATCCCTCTATATGCAATTGTCTATTTATTTGACTTCCTCTTGCATTTTGATCCAGCCTTGAATACAAAGATTCTGACTTTGCATCATAAATCCTCAACGTGACACATAAAATGTTACTTTGTTATATGAAGAAATGAATAATTTCTGTTCTGTCTCTTGTGATTTTAGAAATCCATTTCAGTGGGGTGGGGGATGGACATTTCTCCTCAGGGATAAATACCATGTAGTGGGCCTTAAAAACTAAAGCTGTCATGATTTTTTTATGCTCTCTCATTACCCACACATGGTGTTTTGCTCTCAGATTTTCAAGAGATCCCCAGACTCTATTCTGTAGGCTCCCCATGCTCCCCTTGTTCCTCACCTTCACTCCTTTCGTGGGCACATGGAAATAGTTCCATTGTAACCTTTCCATTGCTTTCCTGTAGAGTTTGTTCCCTCCAGGAACAGAGAAACTTCCTTCTGAAATACTTTTCATTAGGGCCTTTGAAAGTAGATCAAGTATAGCCTGGCAGTATTTAGTAAATGCCTCTTCATTCTGCAGCAATAAAACTTCTTTATTCTTTTTAAATGCCTACAGGGTAAATGTAGAGGAATGTCACCAGAAGCATGGAACAGAGAAGATAAATTTCCAAGGAATATGGTAGAAGAATTGGTCTAAGGTGGTCCTCATGAGAAAACCATTCCAGTGGAACCACACAAGCAATGTAGCCAAAACACAGATGTTTATTCCCAACTCTGAAACCTCTGCGGGCTTCCCAGGTGGCACAAGTGGTAAAGAACCTGCCTGCCAATGCAGGAAACATAAGAGATGTGGGTTCAATCCCTGGATTGGGAAGATCCTCTGGAGAAGGGCATGGCAACCCACTCCAGTATTCTTTCCCGGAGAATCCCATGGTCAGGAGAACCTGGTGGGCTATAGTCCATAGGACCACAAAGAGTTGGACACAACTGAAGAGACTAACCAGGCATGCACACACTGAAACCTCTGCAAGAGTATGATCTGTGAAATACTGTGGTTATCTATTCTCTATCATTCCTAGCAGCTATAGCATCCCATGGCTCTGTCTTCAATAAAACAATGACAACTAATAAAGAAAGTAAATAGAAAGACAACTAATAAAGAAAATAAATATAACACACTTGCTTTTGTTAAGAAAGTTTGCCCATGGAAATCAAATATCAAGGAATGTTGTTCAGTCGTGTCCAATTCTTTGTGACTCCATGAACTGTAGCACACCAGGCTTCCCTGTCCTTCACTATTTCCTGAAGTTTGGTCAGACTCATGTCCATGAAGTCGGTGATGCCATCCAATTATCTCAACCTCTGTCTCCTATCTAGGAACAGGAATGATTATACCCAGCAAACAACCATCTCAGGAATGACTTAGTGGAGTTCTGGAACCATGCGACAATCACTAAAGGAGAAATCAATGCTCAATGCTACTTTTGCTTGAGAAATCAGAGAGATCCTGAAAACTTTCCCAAGCTTTAAGGAAAAAGAAAGAAAAATAGTCCTCTAGCATTCTCTCTCTGTCTCTCATGAGAATCCAGACTACTTTTCCCTGAATAGCAGATAAACCCCAGGCATCACTCTAGAAGGGCAAGAATCAAAAAGGACAAATACTAAGACAAAGTACCATGAGCTTCTTCTGGAATTTCTATCAGTCATCCTTGAAGGACCACCCCCATGAATATGACAATGGATTCCCTTTCACAGGTTACGTGCACTTCCAGCAGCTCCTGGAGCATGTCTGCAGGGAAGCTCATTCCCTGGGTCTGCAGGGAGGCTCATTCCCTGGGTCGTCTGCTCATTGTAGTGATCAGCTGCCTTCTGCACAACTTCTGAATTCTCCAACTGGGCCAGAGTTGTCACTGCATTCTCCAAACAAGGAATTGTTCCAGTATTAATGGCATCCACCTAAGTTACCACCAGAGTAGCCAGCCCTGAATAAAGTAGAAATATGAATAAATATCAAGTTCTCACTCAGTGAGATTCAAGGTTGTGAAATTACAGTTCTTAAACCAGACACACACATTCACACACACACACACCTACTTATTTCCACTGTCGTCACCTTCATTTTCACACTCTTTATTATTCTCTAGTTCATAACATTAAAAATATTAAATATCTATCTTCATCTAACATAATTAGAGGTATCTGAGAAAAATTATTTCAGGTTAACACAAATTAAAAGAAGAATATAAACTGCACAAATAAATTCTACAGGATAATAAAAATAATGTTTATTCCTAATTCCTAAACTGTTCATGGATTTTCAGGGACTCAGAAACTAATAGTTATTTTGGACTGCAGTAAATTCTTAAGAAGTCTCCTTGAGAAAAAGACATAGTATAGAACTTTCCCTGAGAAGACAATGTCCTCTATTTTTATACCCAGCTAGTGATTTTATTACCAATGGTGGGATTTTTCTTAAATTCAGCAACCCCAGATAGCAGTGACAAGGGTTTTGGAAAGGAATTTGTTGATCCCATAATGACAATGAATTTCTAAAACATTTACTTATTTATGTCTGAGGCATGACAGTTTTTAAAATAACTACACACTTCTACTTACAAAACAAAACTACTAAAGAAAATATATTATAAATAATCAACACATAACAGGCCACACAGAAATATAACTTTGAAAAAGCAAACTCACCATTTCCAGTGACCTTCACCCCTTCCCTGAGGGTCTTGGTCCTTGCATGGATAAAGATACAAAAACAGAAATTATTTGATTGTTCCTTGAATTTAGGATCCACTTGTCTTTCCAAAATTTCCTCAATATGGGCTAGGAATTCCTTTTCATATACTGGCTGGACAAAGATGAAACATTTCCATTTTGGAAAAAAGATGCCTGATACACTCCCTGGATATGTTGGAATTTTTAACTTTGGAATTCTGACCTAAAGAAGAAAGAAAACAATAGAGTTTGGCATAAGGCAACTAAAAGTTTTATGAGTAGGTATATTTTTTTATCTTTGGAGTCTTCTATTCTCAATATGACAGCAAATTTGGAAAACTCAGCAGTGACCACAGGACTGGAAAAGGTCAGTTTTCATTCCAATTCCAAAGAAAGGCGATGCCAAAGAATGCTCAAACTATTGCACAATTGCACTCATCTCACATGCTAGTAAAGTAATGCTCAAAATTCTCCAAGCCAGGCTTCAGCAATACGTGAACTGTGAACTTCCAGATGTTCGAGCTGGTTTTAGAAAAGGCAGAGAAACCAGAGATCAAATTGCCAACATCCGCTGGATCATGGAAAAAGCAAGAGAGTTCCAGAAAAACATCTATTTCTGCTTTCTTGACTATACCAAAGCCTTTGACTGTGTGGATCACAATAAACTGTGGAAAATTCTGAAAGAGATGGGAATACCAGACCACCTGACCTGCCTCTTGAGAAATCTGTATGCAGGTCAGGAAGCAACAGTCAGAACTGGACATGGAACAACAGGCTGGTTCCAAATAGGGAAAGGAGTATGTCAAGGCTGTATATTGTCACCTTGCTTAGTTAACTTCTATGCAGAGTACATCATGAGAAACGCTGGACTGGAAGAAACACAAGCTGGAATCAAGATTGCCAGGAGAAATATCAATAACCTCAGATATGCAGATGACACTACCCTTATGGCAGAAAGTGAAGAGGAACTAAAAAGCCTCTTGATGAAAGTGAAAGAGGAGACTGAAAAAGTTGGCTTAAAGCTCAACATTCAGAAAACGAAGAGCATGGCATCCTGTCTCATCACTTCATGGCAAATAGATGGGGAAACAGTGGAAACAGTGTCAGAATCACTGCAGATGGTGATAGCAGCCATGCAATTAAAAGACGCTTACTCCTTGGAAGGAAAGTTATGACCAACCTAGACAGCATATTCAAAAGCAGAGACATTACTTTGCCGACTAAGGTCCGTCTAGCCAAGGCTATAGTTTTTCCAGAGGTCCTATATGGATGTAAGAGTTGGACTGTGAAGGAGGCTGAGCACCGAAGAATTGATGCTTTTGAACTGTGGTGTTGGAGAAGACTCTTGCAAGTCCCTTGGACTGCAAGGAGATCCAACCAGTCCATTCTGAAGGAGATCAACCCTGAGATTTCTTTGGAAGGAATGATGCTGAAGCTGAAACTCCAGTACTTTGGCCACATCATGCGAAGAGTTGACTCATTGGAAAAGACTCTGATGCTGGGAGGGATTGGGGGCAGGAGGAGAAGGGGATGACCGAGGATGAGATGGCTGGATGGCATCACTGACTCGATGGACATGAGTCTGAGTGAACTCCAGGAGTTGGTGATGGACAGGGAGGCCTGGCGTGCTGCGATTCATGGGGTTACAAAGAGTCAGACACAACTGAGCGACTGAACTGAACTGAACTGAACTGATTCTCATAGAACTCCTCTAACACATACATAAATATTAAAAGTGAAACTCCCTAGGATGGCATGTCCCTGGAGAGCAATTTTTGGAAACAGCAGCTCTGAATAAGAAATTTACATCTTCAAAGCACAGAAATACACATGGTACTCAGTTCATTAGATGTTTATCAAATAAAAGATTTAATGAATGATAATAATATCAATTTCTGGTTTACTCCAACTCATCTTGGAAGTAAACCTTAGGAACAAAATGAAGAGAAACTACAAACAAAAGTAATGGAGTAATGATTAACATGGGACATAGATACCGTGTTCAGTTAAGGAAAACTTCATTGATTAAATTCACATAATACAAATAAGACTAGCCATTTTGGGTAGAAACTCTGAAGACTAAAAGGAACCTAAATGTAATTTGAAGAACTTACCACTACTCCATAAGCACAGCAGTTTTTTCCAGTACTCACCCACCTTTAAATGTAATTCATTACAATGACTTACTAATTTAAAATAGTGACCAAGTAAGTAAATATGCCTAAATAATGACTAAATATGTTAGAATAAAAAGAATGATATGATGAGGAAAATAAAATGAAAGATCAGGTTGTTATCAGAAATAATGAAAAAGTATAGGTTGAAAAATCATCAGGTTTTTTAAGGTTTAAAGTCACATTTTGTAGAAGATACAACTATCCACACTTTAGAAAGTTATAGCCTTCCTATCCACACTTTAGAAAGTTATGGCCTTCCTATCCACACTCCAGAAAGTTATTTCCTTGAGAAGAATAAAAACTAAGGAAATATATCTTTCATTATAATTTTAGGCCTAACAATTATCATTGTTTTTCTCAAATCAAATCAGTTCAGTTCAGTCACTCAGCTGTGTTCGACTGTTTGTGACCCCGTGAATTGCAGCACTCCAGGCCTCCCTGTCCATCACCAACTCCCAGAATTCACTCAGACTTGCATCCATCGAGTCAGTGATGCCATCCAGCCATCTCATCCTCTGTCGTCTCCTTTTCCTCCTGCCCCCAACTCCTTCCAGCATCAGAGTCTTTTCCAATGAGTCAATTCCTCACATGAGGTGGCAAAAGTACTGGAGTTTCAGCTTTAGCATCATTCCTTCCAAAGAAATCCCAGGGCTGATCTCCTTCAGAATGGACTGGTTGGATCTCCTTGCAGTCCAAGGGACTCTCAAGAGTCTTCTCCACACCACAGTTCAAAAGCATCAATTCTTCAGCACTCAGCTTTCTTCACAGTCCAACTCTCACATCCATACATGACTACTGCAAAAACCATAGCCTTGACTAGACGGACCTTTTTGGCAAAGTAATGTCTCTTCTGCTTTTGAAGGGAGAAGCATAATAAGGGAAGCAAGCATCTGGTTCTTGAAAAGTCTTAGTTCCCTATTGTATCTGAATGTTAAGGTACAAATTATCTTCAGTACAAACTAGTTTTGAATAATTTCACTTTGTTAAGCCCTATTCTTCTTGGGTGAGCGTAACTGTAGTCACTAGAACTTATCAAGGAATAACAACCTAGATCGCAGTCACCATTTCTATGGCCCTTGAACAAGTTTCGAATATAAAAGCAACCCCAGAGATAATGGACAGTATTTAGTAGATCCCACCCTCTACTTGACTACTCACTGCCTAGGCCACGCTCTGATACCTCTAATCAGCTTCAAGGCATTGTCCAAGTACTCATCTTCTGTGATAGGATAAACATGTACCTTCAACTTCAGGGTGAAATCCCATACAGCCCAGATAAAGTCTGGAAAGAAATCCATATACTCTGTGGAATTTTTTACTTCATCCAGTTTGGAGTGGACTTGGCCCTGGTGATTTCTGGGAGCTCTGACACATAGCTAGGACTTGGTTAAGGAAAAAGAAATTTCTACCCACAATTCCCACAGTTTCCTCATAAAAATGATTATAAACATTCTCCTTTGCCCTTGGTCCCCACTGTTCCACAAAGGCAACTCAGCCACAGGGAAGGGAAATCCAATTCGGTCTCCATTCTCATCAATTTCTCAATAAAACTGGGAAGGATACTGCAGTTTCTCCAGTGCATCATTGTTGATGGTGCTCATGCTGTTGTTTACCAGAGAGCTGCTCAGAAGCACAGCTAGGGCAAAGATCACCCTGGAAAACATATTAGAGCAAGCACTAGCAGTCTTCTCAGAAATTCATTCTTATTTCTTTAATCAGTTTTCCATTTGTTATTTCAGATAGTAAAGTATTGATACAAAGGAAAAAACCTTGAAAACAGAATTAAAAGTAAAATCTGAGTTTTGTCAATTACATTGACATTTCCTGTGTCCTCAGTTTCCTCATCTAAAAAGGAATTCTGATAATACATTCCACAAAGAGCCTCCTTTTTTTTTCCTGAATGGGATAAAATGAGATAGTAAAAAACAACATAGAGTGCCTTTAAGCAATTCATTGTTCAATAATAAGCAATATCACATATTCATTTAACAAAAAGTAAGTCACAATGTATACTATCCTAGTCACAACTGAAAACTCAGAATAGATCTAATTAAATTAAATGTCTATGTACTGTTACTAAACATTACTTATCTTTATTAATTATAAAAAGCAGATAAATATGATAATGAATACACTCAAGAAGACTATTTCATAATATTTACAAACATTTTAAAACACTTGAAAAACAAATACAATGAAGATGACAATATATTCAAAGGGTTTACATATTAGCAGTGAGCCTAAGCAATAAAATTGATAATCACTATATCAAATAAAAACAATGAATATGTCAGGGAGACCAAATAATGGAATAGAAGGATGTGGAGCTTACCTCCTCCTATAGACACTTCAAAAATACATCTACTGTGGAACAGTTCTGGCAGACTGCCTACTGAACCCTGAAAGAAGATCTCATACAATCAACACTGTAAGAAAGATCACCACATAACCAAGCAGTGCCAAGTAGGAAGAAAGAAAACAAGGAATCAGGATAGGAACTGCAGCCCTAGGAGGAAGCTGTGAAAGAGGAAATGTTCCCTCACCCTGGGAACACCCTTAACCAGCCAGGAGATCAACTGGGACAGATAGGGAGTTTTGGAGGCTCAGAGGAGAGAGCACCAGCAAGCTTGCAGCAGGCAGAAGAGAGGGAGACCAGCACAGAGGGTCCATGCCCATCACTGCACTCCCCCTCCCAAGGTATGCCTTGGCTGGTGCACACAGAGGCTGGGTAAGGAAACTCAGGTTTCGGTGGACAGACTTGAGGAGAAGACTGGGACTGGCTCATAAATACAGCCTGAAGGGGCAGGAATGTGGTACAAGCTGCAAACAAGAGTGTTTGCAGGGTGGAGCCCAGATCCCCCATAGAAGCCCTATTGTTACAGCTTGGATATTGAGGCATAGGGCCCGCCATCACAGCCACAATCTCTGCCTGCTTACAGTGGGTGGCCTCCATCTCTAAGAGCTCTGGGAACCCATCAGTACCTGTGAGTTGACCACAGGCAGAGGCAGGGCTGAAATCTGACCCTTGTCCCAGCAGCCCTGTGATCTGTGGTTTACACTGCTTGTAAACTCAGCACCTGTGGGACATCCAAGTAGATTACTGATGCTCTCATGGCTGGGGTGGGTCTGATGCCAGCAGCTGTGAGTGTTGTGGGTGCTTGCACACTGAGGGGGGACCTGGGATCTGGGCTGATTCCACCGCCTCCACAGCAGGTCCAGGTATGTGATGACAGCAGTCCCAGTGCCTGACCTTAGAATATCTATGGTGACAGATCTGCACTGCTGGTTTTATCAGCACAGCACCTGAGGGGCACCCGGGCTGATAGCCTGCATCTCCACAATTGAGGCAGGGCCAAGAGCAGTGCCAAGAACAGTGTACCCTGTAAGCCAGCACAGTGGGTGGCAGGCAGCACCACAGAGTGTACTCCCTGGTGGATTGGTCCAGCAGAGGAATACTCAGTGGCTTTTCTCCCAGCCTCTCCTAACACAGGCCATGTCTCAGAAACAGATGGCTTCATCTCCAACAACTGGGGAGCAGACTCTGCCCCCAGCAGGGCCATGACAACCACAGAGCAAAGAGAAGGCCACACTCGACATCCAGTGCAGGCTCTGTTCACCACAACACTAATCACTTGCCCATTAATGGACCCCACTCACCGAGGAAAGATGGAGGCACCAGGGCTAAGAACAGCACTCTCACCAGAAACATTAGACGCATGCCAGCCACACAGGAACTCTCCCACATAAAAACGGCCCTTCTAGACCACAGCAGATAACCGAATTCTGAATTCTTATCAATTCATTGAAGTTCTCATTTGTTCAGAGAAAAGTAAAATGAAGAAGCAGAAGAACCACTCCCAATTAAAAGATCAAGAGAATTCCCCTGAAAGAACAATGAAATTCTTTGTTTCACTGTCTACCAGACTCTGAGTTCAAAAAGAAGGCTATAAAAACGCTAAAGGAATCAGGAAAGACTACCAATAAAAATGCAGACCCCTATAACAAAAAACTAAAAACTACAAAGAAGGACCAGCTGAAATTAGAAAACTCATTTGCCAGGATAAAAGCTAAGCTAAAAGCAATAAATAGCAAACTAAATAATACAAAAAAAAGGTAAGTGATATGAAAGATAGAATAATGAAAATCACCCAGGCAGAACAGCAGACAGAAAAATGGTGGTGGTGGTGGGGGGAGCAATATATCAGATTATAAAATAATATAAAGCATGCCAATCTACCCAGAGTAGGGATCTAAGAAGAAAGAGAAAGGAGGATTTAAAAAGCATTTGAAGAACTTATGGCTGAAATTTTTCCAAACCTAAAGAAGGAAACAGATATTCAGGTACAGGAAGGAAAGAAGACTCCAAACAGATGAGCCCAAAGAGACCAAACCAAGATACATTGTAATTAAAATGGCAAAATCCACATGATCACCTCAATAGATGCAGAAAAAAGTGTTTGATAAAATTCAACATCCAGTCATGATAAAAAAAAAAAAAAAAACCTCTCACTAATGTGGATATAGAGGGAACAAAAAATAAAGCTGGTGATGTAACCCTTCCAGACTATGCTAAAATATACAGTTATTAACACAGTGTGGTACTAATACAAAAACAGGCATATGGATCAATGGAAAAAAAATTGACCCCAAATAAACCCATACAACTATGGCTCGTTATCTACAACAAAGAAAGGAAGAATATACAAGGAGAAAAGATAGTCTCCTTAAAAACTCATATAGGTAAAGCTGGACAGCCTCATGTAAACCAATGAAATTAGAACACTGTCACATTTTATACAAAAATAAACTCAAAATCATTTAAAGACCTATAAAACATGGTACCATAAAACCCCTATAAGAGAGCATAAGCAAAACATGCTCTGACAGAAATCATAGCAATGTTTTCTTGGCCCAATCTCCCAGTTCAGTTCAGTTCAGTTCAGTTCCATTTCTCAGCCATGTCTGACTCCTTGTGACCCCATGAACCGCAGCACGCCAGGCCTCCTTGTCCATCACCAACTCCCAGAGTCAAGCCAAACCCATGTCCATCGAATTGATGATGCCATCCAACCATCTCATCCTCTGTCATCCCCCTCTCCTCCTGCCCTCAATCTTTTCCAGCATCAGGGTCTTTGCAAATGAGTCAGTTCTTCACATCAGGTGGTCAAAGTATTGGACTTTCAGCTTCAACATCGCTGAACACCTTCCAATGAACACCCAGGACTGTCCTCCTTTAGGATGGACTAGTTGGATCTCCTTGCAGTCCAAGGGACTCTCAAGAGTCTTCTCCAACACCACAATTCAAAAACATCAATTCTTCAGTGCTCAGCCTTCTTTATAGTCCAACTCTCACATCCATACATGACCAATCTCCCAAGACAAAAGAAATATAAACAAAAATAAACAAACGGGTCCTAATCAAACTTAAAGGCTTTTGCACAACAAAAGAAACACAAACATAATGAAAAAACAACCCTTGGACTGGGAGAAAGTATTTGTAAATAGTGCAACCAATAAATACTTAATTTCCAAAATATACAAACAGCTCATACAACTCATATCATAAAAACAAACATTTCAATCAAAATGTGGGCAGAAGATCTAAGTAGACATTTCTCCAAAGAGGACTCGTGTCCGACTCTTTGTGACCCCATGGACTGCAGCCTACCAGGCTCCTCAGTCCATGGAATTTTTCAGGCAAGAATACTGGAGTGAGTTGCCATTTCCTTCTCCAGAAAGAAGACATACAGATGGCCAAAAGCACATGAAAAGATGTTCAATGTCACTAAGTATCAGAGAAATGCAAATCAAAACTACCATGAAGTATCATCTCACATTAGTTAGAATCAGTTCAGTTCAGTTCAGTTCAGTCACTCAGTCGTGTCCGACTCTTTCAACCCCATGAATCACAGCACGCCAGGCCACCCTGTCCATCACCAACTCCTGGAGTTCACTCAGACTCCTGTCCATCGAGTCAGTGATGCCATCCAGCAATCTCATCTCTGTCGTCCCCTTCTCCTCCTGCCCCCAATCCCTCCCAGCATCAGAGTCTTATCCAATGAGTCAACTCTTCTCATGAGGTGGCCAAAGTACTGGAGTTTCAGCTTCAGCATCATTCTTTCCAAAGAAATCTCAGGGTTGATCTCCTTCAGAATGGACTGGTTGGATCTCCTTGCAGTCCAAGGGACTCTCAAGAGTCTTCTCCAACACCACAGTTCAAAAGCATCAATTCTTCAGCGCTCAGCTTTCTTCACAGTCCAACTCTCACATCCATACATGACCACAGGAAAAACCATAGCCTTGACTAGATGGACCTTAGTCGACTATGGCCATCATCAAAAAATTTGCAAATAACAAATGTGGAGAAAAGTTACAATTCCACACTGTTGGTGGAATTGTAAGTTGGTACAAACACTATGGAAAACAGTATGGAGGTTTCTTTAAAAAAAAACTGAAACTGGGGCTAGTATATGATTCAGCAATACCATTCCTAGGCATATATCTTGAAACATCTAATTCAAAAAGATGTTTGCATCTCAAAGCTCATAATAGCACTATTTATAATATCCAAGACATGGAAACAACCCAAGTACCCATGTACGTAATCAACAGATAATTGGTTTATGAAGACATGGTATGTAATTTTACATGTATATATAAATATATGTAAATATAAATATATAAATGTATAAAATATATAGATTATATATGTATATAATATATACATGTTACATATTATAAGTTACATGTTACATATTATAATATGTATAATACACATTATACATAGGTATACATAATACATATGTATATGGGGCTTCCCTAATAGTAACGGTTGGTAAAGAATCTGCCTGCAATGCAGGAAACCTGGGTTTGATCCCTGGGTTGGGAGATCCCCTGGAGAAGGGAAAGGCTGCCCACTCCAGTATTCTGGCCTGGAGAATTCCGTGGGCAGTCCATGATGTCACAAAGAATCAGACACAACTGAGCAACTTTCACTTTCATTTTCACATATATATGTGTGTGTGTGTGTGTGTGTGTGTGTACACGCGCGCGCATGCGCACACTATGTCACTTCAGTCATGTCTGACTCTGCGTCCCTATGGCCTATAACCTGCTGTGCTCCTCTGTCCATGGGATTCTCCAGGCAAGAATACTGGAGTGGGTGGCCATGCCCTTCTCCAGGGGATCTTCCTCACCCAGGAATCAAACCCCACATCTCCTATGTCTTCTGCACTGGCAGTGGGGTTCTTTACCATAAGCACCTCCTGAGAAGCCTACACACATATATATATATATACATATATAACAGCATATTACTCAGCAACAAAAAAGAAAGAAAGAATGCCATTTGCAGCAACATGTACAGACCCAGAGATTTTCATACTAAGTCAGACAAAGACATATATGTTATGATGCCACTTATATGTATAAACTAAAAAAATAATATCAATGATCTATATACAAAAGATCAACAGGCTTAGAGACATAAAAAACAAACTTATGGATATGAAAGGGGAAAGGGAGGGAGGGATGGGATAAATTCAGTTCACTTCAGTTCAGTCGATCAGTCGTGTCTGACTCTGCGACCCCATGAATTGCAGCACGCCAGGCCGCCCTGTCCATCACCATCTCCTGGAGTTCACTCAGACTCATGTCCATCGAGTCCGTGATGCCATCCAGCCATCTCATCCTCGGTCGCCCCCTTCTCCTCCTGCCCTCAATCCCTCCCAGCATCAGGGTCTTTTACAATGAGTCAATTCTTCGCATGAGGTGGCCAAAGTACTGGAGTTTCAGCTTTAGCATCATTCCTTCCAAAGAAATCCCAGGGCTGATCTCCTTCAGAATGGACTGGTTGAATCTGATTGCAGTCCAAGGGACTCTCAAGAGTCTTCTCCAACACCACAGTTCAAAAGCATCAATTCTTCGGCACTCAGCCTTCTTCACAGTCCAACTCTCACATCCATCCATGACCACTGGAAAAACCATAGCCTTGACTAGACGGACCTTAGTCGGCAAAGTAATGTCTCTGCTTTTGAATATGCTATCTAGGTTGGTCATAACTTTCCTTCCAAGGAGTAAGCGTCTTTTAATTTCATGGCTGCAATCACCATCTGCAGTGATTTTGGAGCCCAAGAAAATAAAGTCTGACACTGTTTCCACTGTTTCCCCATCTATTTCTCATGAAGGGATGGGACCACATGCCATGATTTTCATTTTCTGAATGTTGAGCTTTAGGCCAACTTTTTCACTCTCCTCTTTCACTTTTATCAAGAGGCTTTTTAGTTCCTCTTCACTTTCTGCCATAAGGGTGCTGTCATTTGCATATCTGAGGTTATTGATATTTCTCCCCGCAATCTTGATTCCAGCTTGTGTTTCTTCCAGTCCAGCGTTTCTCATGATATACTCTGCATAGAAGTTAAATAAGCAGGGTGACAATATACAGCCTTGACGGACTCCTTTTCCTATTTGGAACCAGTCTGTTGTTCCATGTCCAGTTCTAACTGTTGCTTCCTGACCTGCATACAGATTTCTCAAGAGGCAGGTCAGGTGGTCTGGTATTCCCATCTCTTGAAGAATTTTCCACAGTTTATTGTGATCCACACAGTCAAAGGCTTTGGCATAGTCAAGAAAGCAGAAATAGATGTTTTTCTTGAACTCTCTTGCTTTTTCCATGATCCAGCGGATGTTGGCAATTTGATCTCAGGTTCCTCTGCCTTTTCTAAACCCAGCTTGAACATCAGGGAGTTCACAGTTCACGTATTGTTGAAGCCTGGCTTGGAGAATTTTGAGTATTACTTTACTAGTGTTTTAGATGAGTGCAATTGTGTGATAGTCTGAGCATTCTTTTGCATTGCCTTTCTAACAGATACAAACTACTATACATAAAATATATAAGCAGTAAGGGTTTATTGTATAAACAGGGAATTATATTCAATATATTATAGTAACCTAGTTGAAAATAATCTGAACATATATATTATATATATGTCAACTATATTTCAATTTTATTTTATTTATTTTATTTTATTTTTTATATTTTAATTTTAAAAAATTCCTTTTCTACATTCCCCAGACCCTCAGTGTCCAGAAGGACCAAGGTGTGGCTCTCCTTGGAGTGGTGAGGCACACACCACATCCAGATGCCCTTGGTTTCAAACTGCACTGTGGAGCCCAGATGGAAACCTGCAACAGAAGGGGGGAAAGCAACATTCAGTGACAGCAGATAATGTAAGCAGCCCAGGAGTTATGATATTAGACTCATAGGATTGTAGGTGCCCTAGAATAGAGCATGGTGCTTTCTCTACTTCAAGGATGCTTACTTTTGTGTACCACCTAACAACTCATATCTTTAACAGTTAAATTCTTTCACATAAGTTTGGTTTCTTCATAATTCTAATTTCATTTCCCAGTGTGAGGAAATATCTATGGATGCCCACGTGGCCTAATAGTGTACTAGATGAGAGAAAGGGCATGCTATATGGAAGAAAGTTTTGATTTTTTAACCGTTCAACAATCATGACTCCCTAAAGAAGTTAGGCTAGTTAAATGCATTTTAATTAGATCAAGAACTTAAAATAGTCTGAGGAATAAATAAGACAATTTATTCAATAATTATCTATTAATTACCTACTTAGGTTTCAGGCCTGTGAGAGTTGGGCTATAAAGAAAGCTGAGTGCTGAAGAATTGATGCTTTGAATTGTGGTGTTGGAGAAGACTCTTGAGAGTCCCTTGGATTGCAAGGAGATTCAACCAGTCCATCCTAAAGGAGATCAGTCCTGAATGTTCATTGGAAGGACTGACGTCGAAGCTGAAACTCCAATACTTTGACCACCTGATGTGAAGAGCTGACTCATTTGCAAAGACCCTAATGCTGGGAAAGACTGAAGGCAGGAGGAGAAGGGGATGACAGAGGATGAGATGGTTGGATGGCATCACCGACTCAATGGACATGAGTTTGAGTAAACCCCAGGAGCTGGTGATGGACAGGGAGGCCTGGCGTGCTGCAGTCCATGGGGTTGCAAAGAGTCGGACATGACTGAGAGACTGAACTGAACTAGGTTTCAGACATTGGGAACATGTTCAGGATAAGGAGATACAGCAGTCACAAAAAGAGACAAGAACACCTGTTTTTTTGGAATCTTACAGCCAGTGAGTGCTGAAACTGCTATATAGCCAGTTTATGGACAAGCCAGATGAAATCTGGTCTTAATGGACTGGAGAGTAAGGGATTGGTGGGAAAAAAGCAGACACAAGCTCTCATAAAATGTTGTGGCTACATCTTACTTCTTACTTGTTTTGAAGATACTGTGAATCACAGTTAATTCAAGGGATCTCAGCGGCAGTTAAAACATTTTCTAAGAGGGATATTAATATCACATTACATTTATACTGATTTTTCCAAGTTGTGGGAAAACAAAACTTCTGAGTGTCCTACATAGAACCAAGATAGATGTGGTATCGATGGGTGGTTGATGCTGTTTCTATATTCTCATTTTCTGCCCAAGAGACTCAGTAAATAGTCCTCTGTTTTTCTCAAGACCTTGTACATATACCCAGTGTCTGATACTCTTTACATTAAGCCATACTCACAGGCTTTGTAGGATTTGGATATGCTAGTCTGCAAGGTATTACACAATACCAAGGTACTGGGCTCTAATCAGATTTTTCATGAGGCCTAGCTAAAGCCACATAAAAATAACACTGAACTAATTAATATTAGTGAACCCCATGTCCAAGGAGTGGTGGCTGACGGGCGCAAAAGGACCTAGAGGAGCTATCCCATGTTGATGGTCAGGAAGGGTGGTGGTGAGGATATACCCTTCATCCAAGGTAAGGAGCAGTGGCTGTGCTTTACTGGAGCAGCCGTGAAGAGATACCCCATGCACAAGGTAAGAGAAACCCAAGTAAGATGGTAGGTGTTGCAAGAGGGCATCAGAGGGCAGACACTGAAACCATACTCACAGGAAACTAGTCAATCTAATCACACTAGGACCACAGCCTTGTCTAACTCAATGAAACTAAGCCATGCTCACAGGGCAACCCAAGACAGGCGGGTCATGGTGGAGAGATCTGACAGAATGTGGTTCACTGGAGAAGGGAATGGCAAACCACTTCAGTATTCTTGCCTTGAGAACCCCATGAACAGTATGAAAAGGCAAAATGATAGGATACCAAAAGAGGAACTCCCCAGGTCAGTAGGTGCCCAACACGCTACTGGAGATCAGTGGAGAAATAACTCCAGAAAGAATGAAGAGATGGAGCCAAAGCAAAAACAATACCCAGCTGTGGATGTGACTGGTGATAGAAGCAAGGTCCGATGCTGTAAAGAGCAATATTGCATAGGAACCTGGAATGTCAGGTCCATGAATCAAGGCAAATAGGAAGTGGTCAAACAAGAGATGGCAAGAGTGAACGTCGACATTCTAGGAATCAGCAAACTAAAATGGACTGGAATGGGTGAATTTAACTCAGATATAGCTACTACTGCGGGCAGGAATCCCTCAGAAGAAATGGAGTAGCCATCATGGTCAACAAAAGAGTCCAAAAGGCAGTACTTGGATGCAGTCTCAATGACGACCCTGTATGCAAGACAGGAAAAAAGACACAGCTGTGTATAATGGACTTTTGGACTCAGAGGGAGAGGGAGAGGGTGGGATGATTTGGGAGAATGGCATTCTATCATGTATACTATCATGTAAGAATTGAATCGCCAGTCTATGTCTGACGCAGGATACAGCATGCTTGGGGCTGGTGCATGGGGATGACCCACAGAGATGTTATGGGGAGGGAGGTGGGAGGGGGGTTCATGTTTGGGGACACATGTAAGAATTAAAGATTTTAAAATTAAAAAAATAAAAAACTATTTTAAAAAAAAAAAAAAAAGGACAGAATGATCTCTCTTCGTCTCCAAGGCAAACCATTCAATATCACAGCAATCCAAGTCTATGCCCCAACCAGTAACGCTGAAGAGGCTGAAGTTGAACGGTTCTATGAAGACCTAGAAGACCTTTTAGAAGTACACCCAAAAAAGATGTCCTTTTCATTATAGGGGACTGGAATGCAAAAGTAGGAAGTCAAGAAACACCTGGAGTAACAGGCAAATTTGGCCTTGGAATGCAGAATGAAGCAGGGCAAAGACTAATAGAGTTTTGCCAAGAAAATGCACTGGTCATAGCAAACACCTTCTTCCAACAACACAAGAGAATACTACACATGGACATCACCAGATGGTCAACACTGAAATCAGATTGATTCTATTGTTTGCAGCCAAAGACAGAGAAGCTCTATACAGTCAACAAAAACAAGACCAGGAGCTGACTGTAGCTCAGATTATGAACTCCTTATTATCAAATTCAGACTTAAACTGAAGAAAGTAGGGAAAACCACTAGTCCATTCAGGTATGACCTAAATCAAATCCCTTATGATTATACAGTGGAAGTGAGAAATAGATTTAAGGGACTAGATCTGATAGATAGAGTGCCTGATAAACTATGGGTGGAGGTTTGTGACATTGTACTGGAGACAGGGATCAAGACCATCCCCATGGAAAAGAAATGCAAAAAAGCAAAATGGCTGTCTGGGGAGGCCTTACAAATAGCTGTGAAAAGAAGAGAGGTGAAAAGCAAAGGAGAAAAGGAAAGACATAAGCATCTGAATGCAGAGTTCCAAAGAATAGCAAGAAGAGATAAGAAAGCCTTCTTCAGCGATCAGTGCAAAGAAATAGAGGAAAAGAACAGAATGGGGAAGACTAGAGATCTCTTCAAGAAAATTAGAGACACCAAGGGAACATTTCATGCAAAGATGAGCTCGATAAAGGGCAGAAATGGTATGGACCTAAACAAAGCAGAAGATATTAAGAAGAGGTGGCAAGAATACACAGAAGAACTGTACAAAAAAGATCTTCACAACCCAGAATATCACAATGGTGTGATCACTCACCTAGAGCCAGACATCCTGGAATGTGAAGTCAAGTGGGCCTTAGAAAGCATCACTATGAACAAAGCTAGTGGAGGTGATGGAATTCTAGTAGAGTTATTTCAATTCCTGAAAGATGATGCTGTGAAAGAGCTACACTCAATATGCGAGCAAATTTAGAAAACTCAGCAGTGGCCACAGGACTGGAAAAGGTCAGTTTTCATTGCACTCCCAAAGAAAGGCAATGCCAAAGAATGTTCAAACGACCGCACAATTGCACTCATCTCACATGCCAGTAAAGTAATACTGAAAATTCTCCAAGCCAGGCTTCAACAATATGTGAACCATGAACTTCCTGATCTTCAAGCTCATTTTAGAAAAGGCAGAGGAACCAGAGATCAAATTGCCAACATCTGCTGGATCATGGAAAAAGCAAGAGAGTTCAAGAAAAACATCTACTTCTGTTTTCTTGACTATGCCAAAGCCTTTGACTGTGTGGATCACAATAAACTGTGGAAGATTCTGAAAGAGATGGGAATACCAGACCACCTGACCTGCCTCTTGAGAAATCTGTATGCAGGTCAGGAAGCAACAGTTAGAACTGGACATGGAACAACAGACTGGTTCCAAATAGGAAAAGGAGTCCGTCAAGGCTGTATATTGTCACCCTGCTTATTTAACTTCTATGCAGAGTACATCATGAGAAACTCTGAACTGGAAGAAACACAAGCTGGAATCAAGATTCCCGGGAGAAATATCAATAACCTCAGATATGTAGATGACACCACCCTTATGGCAGAAAGTGAAGAGGAACTAAAAAGCCTCTGGATGAAAGTGAAAGAGGAGAGTGAAAAAGTTGGCTTAAAGCTCAACATTCAGAAAACGAAGATCATGGCATCTGGTCCCATCACTTCATGGCAAATAGATGGGGAAACAGTGGAAAAAGTGTCAGACTTTATTTTCTTGGGCTCCAAAATCACTGCAGATGGTGATTGCAGCCATGAAATTAAAAGACGCTTACTCCTTGGAAGAAAAGTTATGAGCAACCTAGATAGCATATTCAAAAGCAGAGACATTACTTTGCCGACTAAGGTCCGTCTAGTCAAGGCTATGGTTTTTCCTGTGGTCATGTATGGATGTGAGAGTTGGACTTTGAAGAAGGCTGAGTGCCAAAGAATTGATGCTTTTGAACTGTGGTGTTGGAGAAGACTCTTGCAAGTCCCTTGGAAGAGTCCATTCTGAAGGAGATCAGCCCTGGGATTTCTTTGGAAGGAATGATGCTAAAGCTGAAACTCCAATATTTTGGCCACCTCATGCGAAGAGTTGACTCATTGGAAAAGACTCTGATGCCGGGAGGGATTGGGGGCAGGAGGAGAAGGGGACGACAGACGATGAGATGGCTGGATGGCATCACGGACTCGATGGACGTGAGTCTGAGTGAACTCCGGTAGTTGGTGATGGACAGTTAGGCCCGGCATGCTGCGATTCATGGGGTCGCAAAGTCAGACATGACTGAGTGACTGAACTGAATTGAATAAATAATATCATATTATATTAAGTGGAGGGGAAGCATGAGACGAGATGGTCAGGGAAGATCTATGATAATAAACAGTTGTGCAGAGCCTTCAAGAAAAAGAGCTGGCTGGATGAAGAGTCAGCAAGCACTGTGGGCGAGTGAACCACAAGTGCAATGATCTGGGGATAGGAATGAACTCGCAATCTGCAAAGATAAAAAGGAGGCTAGTGTTCCGTAGCATAACCAGTGATGGAGAACATGTAAAAGATGAGCCTGGACAACCTAATAAAACATGGGAAGACCTAAACAGACATTTCTCCAAAGGAGATGTGTTGCTAAGTTGTGTCTGACTCTTTGAGACCCCATGGACTGTAGCCCATCAGGCTCCTTGCCCATGAGATATCCCAGGCAATAATATTGGAGTTGGTTACCATTTCCTTCTCCAGGGGATCTTTCTGATCTACAGATTGTCAAAAAAAAAAGTAAAATATGCTCAATATCACCAATTTTTTAGAGAAATACAAATCAAAACTGCAATGAAGTACCACTTCACATGGGTCAGAATGGCCATCATAAAATGTCTACAAATAACAAGTGTGGAGAAAAAGGAACTCTTCTGCATTGCTTTTGTGAATACAATTTGGTGAATCTACTATGGAAAACAATATGTAGGTTTCTCAAAAAACTAAAACTACATTTTCCATATGATCCAGTAACTCCACTCCTGGGCATATATCCAGAGAAAATTATAATTGGAAAAGATACATGCAACCCAATATTCATAACAACACTGTTTACAATGACCAAGACATGGAAGCAAACTACATGTCCATCAACAATGGGTAGATAAAGAAGATGTGCATGTATATATATATATATATCAGTTCAGTTCAGTTCAGTTCAGTCACTCAGTCCTGTTCAACTCTTTGCGACCCCATGAATCGCAGCACGCCAAGCCTTCCCGTCCATCACCAACTCCCGGAGTTCACTCAGACTCATGTTCGTCGAGTCCGTGATGCCATCCAGCCATATATATTATATATAAAGAAATGCTACTCATCCATAGAAAAGAATGAAATAATGCCATAACATAGAGATTATCATACTAAGTGAAGTCAAAAAAAGAAAGACAAATACCACATGGTATCACTTATATATGGAATCTAAAATATGACACAGGTGAACTTATGAACTTATCTATTAAACAGAAACAGACTCATATATAAAGATATAAATATCAAAGGATAAAGGAGTGGGGAGGGATGGATTGGGAGTTTGAGGTTAGCAGATGAAAACTATTATATATATTAATGTTATAGAATGGATAAACAACAAGGTCCTACTATAAAGCACAGGGAGCTATATTCAATGTCCTGTAAGAAACCAAAATGGAAAAAATATAAAAATGAATGCATATGTATATCTAATTGAATCATTCCACTTACAACATAAAGTAACACAACTTTGTAAATTAATTATACTTCAATAAAAAATAAATTACAGAAAGATAAGTTTGGAGAAATAGGGAAGATTAGGATCAGAGTGGGCTTCTGAGAAGCATGGATTTTGTTAAGATATAATGCAAGTTTAAGGAGGTATTCAGAGCAACTAAATTAAAGGTCACTGATTATTTCAAAGAGTTTATTAGGAAGGTCAAAGAAGAAGCAATTAGGACACTTCAGGGGAAAAAAAAAACCAAGCTTCAGGCAAAAAGAGGAGGTTAGCTTAGTCTAGGGTAGTAAAATAAAAATTGAGAGAAAGAGAGAGATTCAAGATATATGTAGTGAGAGTAAAAAGAAGACTGATATGTGGATTGAATCTGGGAAATAAACTAATAGAGGGATGTAACATTTGGGGCTTGAGATTGGGAGGTTGATGGTACTCAATTGAGATGAAAAAGAATGTGAAAGTAGAAAGTGCATTTAGGAGTAGAGATTGACCAAGACTTTATGGTGAAAATGACAAGTATAAGTGGATATATTTCCCAAAGAAAAAATTAGGTAGTTTTTCTACTTATGTGTCTGAATTTCAGAAGAAATATTAAGGCAAGAAATATCACTTTGAGGGGTATCAGAATAAAATTCTCTGGATATTTAAAGTCCATTGTGAAAGTATAAATAGTAGAAATAAAAGATCCCAGGGCCAAGTCTTGCAGGGACCTTCAATACAGATTGTTAGAAGAAAAGCCAGAGGTTGGTAAAGAGATTGAATAGAACTAAACACAAAAGTAGGAAGAAACTCAGAAGAACCTCAGTTCAGTTCAGTTCAATCGCTCAGTCGTGTCTGACTTTATGCGACCCCATGAATTGCAGCACAGCAGGCCTCCCTGTCCATCACCATCTCCCGGAGTTCACTCAGACTCACGTCCATCGAGTCCGTGATGCCATCCAGCCATCTCATCCTCTGTCATCTCTTTTTCCTCCTGTCCCCAGCCCCTCCCAGCATCAAAGACTTTTCCAAAGAGTCAACTCTTCGCATGAGGTGGCCAAAGTACTGGAGTTTCAGCTTTAGCATCATTCCTTCCAAAGAAATCCCAGGGCTGATATCCTTCAGAATGGACTGTTTGGATCTCCTTGCTGTCCAAGGGACTCTCAAGAGTCTTCTCCAACACCACAGTTCAAAAGCATCAATTCTTCGGTGCTCAGCCTCCTTCACAGTCCAACTCTCACTTCCATACATGACCACAGGAAAAACCATAGCCTTGACTAGACGGACCTTAGTCGGCAAAGTAATGTCTCTGCTTTTGAATATGCTATCTAGGTTGCTCATAACTTTTCTTTCAAGAAGTAAGCGTCTTTTAATTTCATGGCTGCAATCACCATCTGCAGTGATTTTGGAGCCCAAGAAAATAAAGTCTGACACTTTTTCCACTGTTTCCCCATCTATTTGCCATGAAGTGATGGGACCAGATGCCATGATCTTCGTTTTCTGAATGTTGAGCTTTAAGCCAACTTTTTCACTCTCCTCTTTCACTTTCATCCAGAGGCTTTTTAGTTCCTCTTCACTTTCTGCCATAAGGGTGGTGTCATCTGCATATCTGAGGTTATTGATATTTCTCCCGGGAATCTTGATTCCAGCTTGTGTTTCTTCCAGTTCAGAGTTTCTCATGATGTACTCTGCATAGAAGTTAAATAAGCAGGGTGACAATATACAGCCTTGATGGACTCCTTTTCCTATTTGGAACCAGTCTGTTGTTCCATGTCCAGTTCTAACTGTTGCTTCCTGACCTGCATACAGATTTCTCAAGAGGCAGGTCAGGTGGTCTGGTATTTCCCATCTCGAGGAATTTTCCACAGTTTATTGTGATCCACACAGTCAAAGGCTTTGGCATAGTCAAGAAAACAGAAGTAGATGTTTTTCTTGAACTCTCTTGCTTTTTCCATGATCCAGCAGATGTTGGCAATTTGATCTCTGGTTCCTCTGCCTTTTCTAAAACCAGCTTGAAGATCAGGAAGTTCATGGTTCACGTATTGTTGAAGCCTGGCTTGGAGAATTTTGAGCATTACTTTACTAGTGTGTGAGATGAGTGCAATTGTGCAGGAGTTTGAGTATTCTTTTGCATTGCCTTTCTTTGGGATTGGAATGAAAACTGACCTTTTCCATTCCTGTGGCCACTGCTGAGTTTTCCAAATTTGTTGGCATATTGAGTGTAGCACTTTCACAACATCATCGGAGAGAACTATTCGTCCACTTGTGCAAATTATCAGTTTCATTTGGGATGGCATGGTCACTTATATTGTGGAAATATGGGAACTTATAAGCTGATCAAGAAATTGCACATAAACATGTCTAGATGGGAAAGAAACACACCTCCCACACAAGCTATGTAGTAATGCAGGCAAGCTATTCACACCTGGAGACAACTACAGCATATTTAGAAGATGTAACCTCCCCACATTTTTATGTCTGAACATATCAGATAGTTTTAGGTCAACATAGATCCAAATTAGAGTCTTTGTGCTTGTAAGGTTCCTGATCATTGACAGTTACCTTAGCAAAGTACCAAGTTGCTGGAAATATTAAAAAAAAAACATCTGGATGGAATTGTTGTTTGATAATCCATGAAACCCTGAATAATGTGAGCTCCATGAGATCATCCTAGAATCACAAATACATAGCACCTAAAACCTTGGAGATGATATTTATATTCTTTAAGTATTTAGAGGGACCAAAGTCACCATAGCCTCTCCAGGGTCTCAGTGTGGAGCAAAATTCAAAGGTCTTTTGAAAAGCCAGGATTCAAAACTTTGATTAAAGCAAATGTGGTAATGCCAGTAGGACATTTTTTTTTTTTTTTTTTTTTGCTTTAACTTTCACCCATTCCTTCCTGATGTGTCAGCTCAGGGTCTGTCAGGAACTAGTGAGGCCATGCCAGACTTACCTTCAGCCTGTGTTCCAGTAGCCTTTCCTGCTCTTTATCAAAGTTTTCTCTTTCTCTCTCCAGCTTCCGTCTCAGCTGGGCTATGTTTTCCCTGAGACTTCTGTTTTGAGCTTCCATCTGCTGTTGCTGCTCCTATTGATTCTGTCTTAGTAATTCGCATTCCCTCTCAGCTGGCTCCCTCCTCTGCCCAACAAAGGTTTTAGAAAGAGAAGCAAGTAACAGATTAGACTCAAACTCTACTTTCTTGAGATTAGAAACCAAATCAAATTTGAAAAGAGAGTGCGAAATTTCAGAATTCACCTGGTGCCGCACATCAGGAGCAGGTTTGAGAATATGATGGGAAAGGCCTTGACCATCTGGCTGATGTCCAACCACAACTCTGTTATTTTCAGATTTAGCAGTGTGCATTCCACAGAAGTGGAAGCTCATTATTTTGGAAAGATCTTTATTTAATCTGTCAAAGGGCATTGAATGAAAATCCCCACCCTGCTAAGATATGAGCCCCATACCTGCTATGGCCATTGCTGCGTCAGTGAGGGCTTTATCTGACTGCAGGATGGATTTCTCGATTGCCACCTGAGACTGCAGGAAGTTCTGGAGGACCTCATTTGTCTAAGGAATTAAGAAGAACCAAAGCACTTTAGATTCCTACCAAGGAGACTTGTTCTGTACAAATGAGTCCTTCTGTGTCATTTTCACTTTCTGCCTAAAATGTTCCAGGAGCCTCTTACAAAGCATTCAAGTTTCTGAGTGTCATGAGACACTCTGCATGGCTCCTTTCAGTACCCTGCCCAGTGCTATTTTCTTTCATCAGCCCCAGGTATCAAGCAGTCAGAATTAATTGCAGTTGTACAAACTCGCAATCTCATATATTTGCATGTTTACCTGGGGCTCTTCCCTTTGGATAACATCTCAACCTAAACAACATGCACAAATATTTCAACTTATATCCGCCTTCTTTTCCAGGAAATTTTCCTAAACTATATGTCCAATGTGACTGTCAGATTCTAATTTATGCTGCTGTTGTCTCCTGCTACTTGCTAGTGTGTAACCTTAGGCAACTTATTTAAGCAGTTTGTGCTTCCTAGTTCACATATCGGAGAAGTCAATGGTACCCCATTCCAGTACTCTTGCCTGGAAAATCCCATGGATGGAGGAGCCTGATGGGCTGCAGTCCATGGGGTCCCTAAGAGTCAGACACAACTGAGCAACTTCACTTTCACGTCTCACTTTCATGCATTGGAGAAGGAAATGGCAACCCACTCCAGTGTTCTTGCCTGGAGAATTTCAGGGACAGGGGACCCTGGTGGGCTGCCTTCTATGGGGTCGCACAGAGTCGGACACGACTGAAGCGACTTAGCAGCAGCAGAAGTTCACATATAGAAAATGTGGATAATAAGACTAGATGCTTCAGAACAACTTTAGGAGGATTAAGTTTAAATTTTCAGAGAAAAAGCTTAACATTTTGCCTATAGGCAATAACAGTTTTATATATATTCTTTGTATTAGTATTATGTTTATCATCACTACCAGTGCAGCCCAAGATCACAGGTTCATAAGTGTTATCTTTCCATATTTGAGGGTCTATTTATTTGACTTCTGTCCACTTTGATCAGCCTTGAGTATAAGGATTTTGACTTTGCATCATAAATCCTCAGCATGTGGCACATTAAATGTCATGTTATTGGATAAAGAAAATGAATGACTTCTGTTCTCTCTCTGATGGATATTAGAAATTGATACTCATTTTTGGGGAATGGACATTTCTCCTCAAGAATAAATAACATGTAGTAATGGAGTAGCCCTCATAGTAAACTAGAGTCCAAAATGCAGTACTTAGATGTAATCTCAAAAACAACAGAATGATATGAGTTTGTTTCCAAGGCAAACCATTCAATACCACAATAATCCAAATCTGTGCCCCAAAAAATAATGCTAAAGAAGCTGAAATTGAACAGTTCTATGAAGACCTACAAGACTGTCTAGACTAACACCAAAAGGGGACTGGAATGAAAAAGTAGGAAGTCAAGAGATACCTAGAGTAACAGGTAACTTTGGCCTTGGAATACAAAATGAAACAGAACAAAGGCTAACAGAATTTTGTCAAGAGAACGCAAGGTTCATAGAAAATACCCTTTTTCAACAACACAAAAGACTCTGCACATGGACCAACACTACCAGATGGTCAATAGTGAAATCAGATTGATTATATTCTTTGTAGCCAAAGATGGAAAAGCTCTGTACAGTCAATAAAAACAAGACTGGGAGCTGACTGCGGCTCAGATCATGAACTCTTTATTGCAAAATTTAAACTTCAATTGAAGAAAGTAGGGAAAACCAATAGACCATTCAAAAATGACCTAAATCAAATCCCTTATGATTATAGTGAAAGTTACAAATAGGTTCAAAGGATTAGATCTGATAGAGTGCCTGAAGAACTATGGACAGAGGATCGTGACATTGTACAGGAGGTGGTGATCCAAACCATCCCCAAGAAGAAGAAATGCAAAGAGGCAAAATGGTTGTCTGAGGAAGCCTTACGAACAGGTGAGAAAACAAGAGAAATTAAGCCAGAGGCAAAGGAAAAAAGGAAAGATATATCCATCTGAATGCAGAGTTTCAGAGAACAGCAAGGAGAGAAAAGAAAGCCTTTTTAAGTGAACAATGCAAAGAAATGGAGGAAAACAATAGAATGGGAAAGACTAGAGATTTCCTCAAGAAAATGAGAGATACCAAGGGAACATTTCATGCAAAGATAGGTACAATTAAGGACAGAAATGGTAAGGACCTAACAGAAGATATTAAGAAGAGGTGGCAAGAATACACAGACGAACTATACAAAAAAGATCTTAATGAACCAGAAAACCATGATGGTATGATCACTCACCTAGAGCCAGACATCCTGGAGTGTGAGGTTAAGTAGACCTCAGGAAGCATCTCTACAAACAAAGCTAGTGGAATCTGAAAAGGTGATGCTGTGAAAGTGTTGCACTCAAAATGCCAGCTAATTTGGAAAACTCAGTGTGGCCACAGGACTGGAAAAGGCCACTTTTCATTACAATTCCAAAGAAGGTAAATGCCAAAGAATGTTCAAAGTACCACACAATTGCACTCATTTCACATGCTAACAAGGCCATGTTGAAACTCCTTCAAGCTGAGTTTCAACAGTATGCAAACCAAGAACGTTCAGGTTTTCAAGCTAGATTTAGAAAAGGCAGAGGAACCAGAGATCAAATTGCTGACATGTGTTGGATTATAGAATAATCCAGAGAATTCTAGAAAAACATCTACTTCTCTTCACTGACTTCGCTAAAGCTTTTGACTATGTGGGTCACAACAAACTGTGGAAAATTCTTAAAGAGATGGGAATACCAGATACCTTACCTGCCTCCTGTGAAACCTGTATGCAGATCAAGAAGCAATAGTTAGAACTGGACATGAAACAATAGACTGGTTCAAAATTGGAAAAGGAGTACATCAAGACTGTATATTATCACCCTGCTTATTTAACTTTTTGCAGAGTACATCATGCAAAATGCCTGGCTGGCTGAAAAACAAGCTGGAATCAAGATTGCAGGGAGAAATATCAATAACCTCAGATATGTAGATGATACCACCCTTTTATGGCAGAATGTGAAGAAGAATTTTAAAAACATCTTGATGAAGGTGAAAGAGGAAAGTGAAAAAGTTGACTTAAAACTCAACATTCAAAACACTAAGATCAGGGCATCCAGTCCCATCACTTCATGGCAAATAGATGGGGAAAGAATGGAAACAGACTTTATTTTCTTGGTCTCCAAAATCACTGCAGATGGTGACTTCAGCCATGATTTAAAAGACACTTGCTCCTTGGAAGAAAAGCAATGACAAACCTAGATAGCATATTAAAAAACAGAGACACTGCTGACAAAGGTCTGTACAGCCAAAGCTATGGTTTTTCTAGTAGTCATGTATGGATGTCAGAGTTGGACAATAAAAATGGCTGAGCATCAAAGAATAGATGCCTTCAAACTACAATTCTGGAGAAGACTTTTGAGAGTCCCTTGAGAATCAAATCAAATCAGTCTAATCCTAAGGGAAATCAACCCTAAATATTCACTGGAAGGACTGATGCTGTAGCCAAAGCTCCAATAATTTGGCTCCCTGATGTGAAAGACATGGGAATACCAGACCACCTAACCTGCCTCTTGAGAAATCTGTATGCAGGTCAGGAAGCAACAGTTAAAACTGGACATGGAACAACAGACTGGTTCCAAATAGGAAAAGGAGTCCGTCAAGGCTATATATTGTCACCCTGCTTATTTAACTTCTATGCAGAGAATATCATGAGAAATGCTGGAGTGGAAGAAACACAAGCTGGAATCAAGATTGCCAGGAGAAATATCAATAACCTCAGATATGCAGATGACACCACTCTTATGGCAGAAAGTGAAGAGGAACTAAAAAGCCTCTTGATGAAAGTGAAAGAAGAAAGTGAAAAAGTTGGCTTAAGCTCAACATTCAGAAAACGAAGATCATGGCATCTGGTCCCATCACTTCATGGCAAATAGATGGGGAAACAGTGGCTGACTTTATTTTTGGGGACTCCAAAAATCACTGCAGAAGGTGATTGCAGCCATGAAATTAAAAGACGCTTACTCCTTGGAAGTTATGACCAACCTAGATAGCGTATTCAAAAGCAGAGACATTACTTTGCCAACTAAGGTCCGTCTAGTCAAGGCTATGGTTTCTCCTGTGGTCATGTATGGATGTGAGAGTTGGACTGCGAAGAAGGCTGAGCGCTGAAGAATTGATGCTTTTGAACTGTGGTGTTGGAGAAGACTCTTGCAAGTCCCTTGGACTGCAAGGAGATCCAACCAGTCCATTCTGAAGGAGACCAGCTCTGGGATTTCTTTGGAGGGAATGATGCTAAAGCTGAAACTCCAGTACTTTGGCCACCTCATGCAAAGAGTTGACTCATTGGAAAAGACTCTGATGCTGGGAGGGATTGGGGGCAGGAGGAGAAGGGGACGACCCAGGATGAGATGGCTGGATGGCATCACGGACTCGATGGACATGAGTCTGAGTGAACTCCAGGAGATGGTGATGAACAGGGAGGCCTGGCGTGCTGTGATTCATGGGGTGGCAAAGAGTCAGACACAACTGAGCAACTGAACTTAGAACAGAACTAATGTTAAGGGAATCAAAATATGTCTACTACAAAAGAACTAAACATAAAAGAAGGCATAAATAAAACAAATGAAGCACAAAAAATGCCAAAAAGAAAAAGAAATAACAAAATAGTAATGAAACAGTTCTATCTTATGAATAATTTCTTTAAATGCAAATTGATTAAACTCTTCCCTGTCAAATGTAAATGCATTAACTCTCCAATCAAACCAGTAGATTGGCAGAATGGATTAAATTTTAGAAGTGTTCCAACTGTATGCTATCTATAAAAAATCTTACTTTAGGTCTAAGTACACAGAAATTGAAATTGAAAAGAGGAAAGAAGACATTCACAAATAATAGCAGGAGACTTTAATCTCCTACAATCAATAATGGATAGAAAAATCAGACTGAAAGTTAATAACAAAGTAGAGGCCTTGACCAACACTAGACTAATTCAATTAACAAAACTTCATCAAATGACAAAAGAATACAGATTTTCTCAGATGCACATTAAATATTTTCAAGGATGGAATACATGTTATGAAAAAAAAATCTTCGTAATTTTTTAAATGCTTGAAATCATACAAAGTTTCTTTTCTGATCACAATGGAATAAAACTAGAAATAAATAGCAGGAATAGAGCCGGGAAGTTCACAAATATGTGTAAATGAGATGACACCATTTTAACAAAAGGTCAAAGATAAAATCACAAGAAATATTATATAATACTTCTTGAAAAATGAAAATAAAAGCACACACACACACACACACACACACACACACACACACAAAACCCAAATGTGAAGAACCCTGAAATCAGCAACCTGACCTTACTATTTAAATAAATAGGAAAATAAGCAGAATCCGGGACTAGCAGAGTAAATGATACAAATTATTGTGGAGATAAAGAAAATGAATGACATAAAAATAATGCAATAATTTTTTAAAATAGTTAGTTCTTTGAAATAATCAATAAACAAACCCTTGAGCTAGTGAAAGTGAAAGTTGCTCAGTCGTGTCTGACTCTTTGTGACCGCATGGACTGTATAGTCCATGGAATTCTCCAGACCAGAATACTGGAGTGGGTAATCATTCCCTTCTCCAGGAGATCTTCCCAACCCAAGAATCAAACCCAAGTCTCCTGCATCGCAGGCAGATTCTTTACCATCTGAGCCACCAAGGAAGCCCTACTGTTCTTTAATGGGTGTGTGAATTAATCAGTGTTAGCAGTGACCACAGCCATGAAATTAAAAGACACTTGCTCCTTGGAAGAAAAGCTATGACAAACCTAGATAGCATATTAAAGAGTAGAGACATCACTTTTCTGACAAAGGTCAGTATAGTCAAAGCTAGGTTTTTCTAGTAGTCATGTACAAATGTGAGAGTTGGACCATAAAGAAGACTGAGCACTGAAGAATTGATGCTTTTAAACTGTGGTGTTGGAGAAGACTCTTGAGAGTCCCTTGTACTGCAAGGAGATCAAACCAGTCAATCCTAATGAAATCAACCCTGAATATTCATTGGAAGGACTGATGCTGAAGCTGAAGCTCCAATACTTTGGCCACCTGATGCAAAGAGCCAGTTCATTGGAAAAGACCCTGCTAATAGAAAAAGACTGACCACACAAGGAGAAGAGGCGGCAGATGATTAGCATCTCTGACTCAATGGACATGAGTTTGAGCAAACTCCAGGAGATAGTGGAGGACAGAAGAGCCTGGCGTGCTACCGTCTATGGGATTGCAGAGTCGGAGATGACTTAGCAATTGAACAGCAACAAGGCAATTAACAACCTCTAAAAGACTTTTCTTTCTTTAATGATCACTGCATGTTGGTTCTATTATTTTTATTGAAAGGAAATAAAAACAGTATTTCAAAGAAATGTATGCTCTCTCATGTTTATTGATGCATTCCTCACAGTTGACACCATAGGGAAACAACCTGAGTGCTCACTAATGCTTGAAAGAATAAAAAAAGACTTGACACATATACACAATGGAATACTATTTGGCCACAAAAAAGGAGGATATCCTGTCATTGGAGACAACATGGATGGACTTCTAGAACACCTAAGTGAAAAAAGTCAGACAGAGAAATACAAGCACTTGATGATATCCCACATGCATCCAATTTGAAAATGTCAATTTTTTCTTCTTCTTCTTCAATTCAGAGCATCTCTAAGGAATTAGAACACATATTTGATTTGAGTTGTCAGTGGAAACAAATATTTATATAGTATAGTTTGCCTTTACATTAAACTTTTCAATTTATTGGTCACATATTCATTGATACAAAGTTTCTTCCTTTAAAAGGGCAAAGCCATTCTTCCTTTTGAACACTTGAGGCCACAACTGGATGGAGCCATTTAAACTCTTCAGTAAAGATGTGTTAACATCTTTGCAGAGGCACAGACTGTGATACATGAAGGTGTTATGCCAGAAAAGTTTCTTTCATTCAGTTAGCCTTAAATCACCTTAGAGACATTATCTGGTGTCTAAAATCTGAAGTATTACCACAGACCTTTTGAGTATTCATGTCTTTCTGGCAATTGAAAACAGTCACACATGTGTCCATTTTTTGTTTTTCAAGCAGATAATTACCCTGTACATTCTTTGTCTAAACATACCCTATGGAGATATACAGAAAAAATATATATAATTGTTCCTGTAGTCAGAGGAACTTTACTTTTATTTGAAAATAAGTACCAGAATTAGTTACACCTGGTCACATCCAACTGGCTGCCATGTCCAATCATGTTATCAATTGAATGCTTGTGTTCTTCAAAATTCATCTAATGAAACCCTAAATGCCAAATTTTCCCCAGTATAATGTTATCTGGAACTGAGGCTTTTAGGAGGAAATCAGGCATGAGGTTGAGACCTTCATGAATCTGATTAGTGCCCTTAAAACAAAAACCTAAGAGTTTTCTTTCCTTTTCCCAATATGTGAGGACACAGCAAGAAAGCTACCATCTGTAAAGCTGGAGTAGGACGCTTACCAAGAATCCAACAATGCTGGCACACTGCTTCTGGACTTACAGCCTCCAGAATGGGAGGAATAAACATTTGCTTTGCTAGCCACCCAATCTATGGTAATTTGTTATAGCAACCTAAGATAAGACAAACTATGATGCTCATTACTATCATTGTATGTACTTGACTTCTGATTATTTAAATGCCAACACCTGACCTCCATCATCAGGGCATATCATCCCCAATAACATCAAGGCACCCAGGTCTGCAGTGGTACATCCCCCCTTCTGCACGTGCCTACTGCAGCCAGGCCACCACTGAACATTCAACTGTGATGGGATTCCTCTCACCAGGGCATATTCTTAATGTTTAGTGATCTGCTTCTGCTATCTGAAAAGTATAATTCAAACATAGGAAGTAAATGCTACTCTAGCTGTGGTTTCAAAGGGTAACAGGAAAGTTTATACCTTATTTTTGAAGCACATACAAGGAATTAAAAACCAAGGACAAAATGAAAGCAAGGTTAGGATGCAAATTTTATACTTTTTAGTATTCTGATATAATTCATTGAGTAGGCTAATGTCATTTCTAGAGGCAATGAGCAATTTCATCATCTAATAGCAAATTTCACATTTGTTTGCTAGTATTATAATTGTATTACATTTTATGCTTTCCTAGTAACTTATTTACAAAATGGTAATACAATCTTTCTGAAATATGGAGTATATAATGAAAATCATGTGTCCCTTCCCACATGCTGTTCTCCTCAGAAAGAACCAATGATTCCAATTTCTAATGAATCTTTCCAGAGATGTTTTATCTCGATATACATATGGGTGCACATACATTTTTACTGTGAAAATATTATCCATAATATTTGTACCTTATTTTTTCACTTTATAGTATATCTTCAAGTTTGTTCTATATTCATACAAATAGAGCTGAATTGTCCATTTATTGGCTAAATACAAGGTATTTCAGTATTGCACATACATAAAGTATATTACCAATTTTTATAGATGGACTTCTAACCAGATTCCTGATGGACATTTAACTAGACTCCAATCTTTCGCCTTTAAAAGCAGTGCTTCGGTGAACCTCTTTCATGTATGTATGTATATATATGTGTGTGTGTGTGTGTGTGGGGGTGGGTGCTCACATATATAATACATGATTTTCCACATATAGATACATATCCTAAAAGTGAACCTGCTATTTCAAAATGTCCATACATTTATTTTATCTAATATGGGCCAGACATTGATATCCTCTAGTAGCCACTTTTATATTTGAAGCTTTGCTGAACAAAAGTGAAAAAAGCATGCATATCAAAAAGAAGCCAGAACATATATCCATGCTCCATAATTTTTTGAAAGGAGAGCTACTTTTTAAATAAAGAGCCTACCCCTTTCACAATCTGCCCAAGAAGTTTAGCTGGAGAACTCAATATTGAAGTGAGCTCATCACCAAATTTGTCCAAGGCTTTGGTAACCCAGGGAGTATCCTCTTCTTTAGTATCATCAATCATATTTTTTAACTGATTTATTTCTTCACTCATCAACTCAGATTTCTCTCTAAAACCTTCATTAAGCAGAGTTTCTTGGACCTAGAAATAAAGCAAAGAGGGAAGTAATATGTTTTAAATTCTCATTTTTTTCAAAGACTACATTTTGCATTTAAGAACTTTGTCAAACTATCTTTGTTTTACTCGTAAAATTGTTCTCTCTTACTCAATCATGAAAGGAGAGTTTTGTAACAGGGACTATTTCCTGGTTTTGACAGGAACATTAAGAGAAAGTGTAGTTTACAGCCTTGCTAATATTCACACACTATCGGGTTTTGCCAGGAGGCTAAGCCTCACATGAGGACAAATGTTATGCATTTCAGATAAATGTTATGCATTTCAGAGGTAACCTTGGATCAAACTGCAATAATTCTAAAGATGGTAAGAATTATAGAAATCTGTTATAAGGACATCCAGGTAGCCAATGAGAGAATTCTGTCTATGCCACACGGTATCTTAGGTATCTATCCACCTCTGGAGACAATGCAGCAAGTTTAGAAGCTGCCACATCCCAGTGTTTTTAAGTGTGGACATTTTTAATAGTTTTATCTCAGCATAGATCTGTCTCTGGGCCTATGGCTGAGAACAGAGTTCCTGGTAATTGGCAGGGATCCTGAAAGCAAACCAGTTGCTGCTTATACTAAATATATGCTGTTGCAATATCTGTCTAATTGAGCTTCACGGGATCATTTAAAATTTCCCCAAATAGCTACTTAAACCCTATTTATAATTTCCAAGGGTTTGAAGTATCAATACTCATCCTGAAATCTCCAAAGTCTACATGTATAGTAGAAATTAAAGCCTTCTTTTCTAAAAAAGGAATAATTCTAAGGGTTTTAATGAATCAGAAGCAGTAAATGGCAATGATGTTTCCTCCATGGTCTTGCTGTAAACTTCGCACATCCCTTCCTGAGGTCCCATGGTAATGACCATCAAGCACAACTAAGGCCACAGCCTGACTTACCTTCAGCTTATGCTCCAACATCATATTCATCTCTCTCAGTAGGTTTTCTCTTTCATTCTCCAGCTTCTCTGTCAGCTGCGCTATGTTTTCCTGGAAACTCTTCTGTTGTGCCTCCATCTCCTGCTGCTGCTCCTGCAGTTTCTGTTTCAGCAGCTCCTGTTCCTTCTCAGCTATTTCATTCCTGGCCCGCATTTCTGCCCCAGGAAGGTTCAGAAAGGAATAAAAGTAAGATGAAGACAGATCTTTATGCTGAGAGCTCAGAGACCAAACCAAATTAGAAAGAGAGGAGAAATCTCTGAATTCCCACTGCCATACCCCACACCTCAAACCCTGTGTCCACACCATCAAGAGCACATTTCAGAATGTAATGGGAAAGACTCTTTTGGCTGACATCTAACCACATCCAACCACATCTCCTCTTGCTGTTTTCAGATGTAGTAGAGTTGTTTCACAGGAGAGGAAGTTCCTTGTATCAGGAAGACCTTGCTCTCGTACCTATTAGAGGTCACTGCAGGAACCTACCCATCCCACTGTGAGCAGAGTGCTACCCCATACCTGCTGCAGTCTTCTCCCCATCAGTGAGTGCTTTATCTGCCTGCAGGATGGATTTCTCTAATGCTGCTTGTGACTGAAGAAAGCTCTGGAGGACTTCATTTGCCTGGGGAACCACAAAGGAGCATAGAACTTAGATTTCCACTGAGAAGATTAGTGCTGCAAAAACATGTATGTAATTTTTGTTTCATGTTTAAAATCCTGTGGTGGTTCCCAACAGCAAGTCCAGGCTCCATACTCATGTTTTGAGAATACATATCTCTACTCTACTCAGGAATAAATTTCAAGTAGTGGATCTTAAGAGCTAAAGCTGTCATGATATCTCCATGCTCTCTCATTACCCACACCTAGTTCTGTGCTCTCAGATTTTCAGGAGAACCCTCTAGACTCTATTCTGTAGACTCCCCATGCTCTATGTGTCCTCACCTTCACTCCTTTTCTGGGCACTTGATGATAATCCTGTTCAAACCTTTCCTTTGCTTTCCTGTAGAGTTCATAACCTCCAGGAACAGAAAAAGTGCCCGCTGAAATACTTTCCATTAGGGTCTTGGAAATCTCATCAAGTTTAACCTGGCAGTATTTGACAGATGCCTCTTCATTCTGCAACACAAAATCCTCCTTCTTATTCTTTATGATTTCCTGGAAGTGAAATGTAGAGGGATGTCACCAGAAGAACGAAAAAGAAGAGATAAAATTTCAAAGAATTTGATAGAAAGAATGGTCTAACTGCTGTCCTCATGAGAAAAATATTTTGCTGGAGGACATGAAATTAAAAAAGCAATCACAAGTTCTGGTTTACTCCCAACCCTGAAAACTCTCTGAAAGACCACAGGAAAGTTTCTCAACCTCCCTTCAGGTTCTTCATCTGAAATGTTGGTGTTGCATTATCTAATCTCTACGGTTCTTGCAGCTATAATAGTCATTGATTCTATATTCAATGATACAGCAAGGAGCAACTCAGGTTGAAAGTGGTCTGGCATAAGGGTCTGATTAGAGAAATTTGGATTCTTCTTCATGGGATGATGTTCACAGAAAACTAAAGCAACTTAAGAATGACTTTTGGGTGTTCCAGACATACTTGGAATCCAAAGACATATATGCTTTAGGAGGATATATATACTGATTTTTCATCAGAAAACTAGAGAGATTTCTAGATAAACTACTGAGGTTTAACACAATAAAACACAAAATGTACTCCTTGGTAACTCTATCCTTCCTGAGAACACAGACTACTTTTGAGTGAAGGGTGAGCCATGTGGCCTCTAATGGCATTTCTACATTTCATTCATCAAGGGGAGGAAAGAAATGGTAAATATTAAGACAAATTACCACAAGATTCTTCTGGAATTCATGATTTTCATCCTTGAAGGAGTGCTCCATGAAGATGGCAATGGCTTCCTTCTCACAGGCTGCATGCACCTCCAGCAGCTCCTGGAACGTGTCTGTGGGGAGGCTCAGTCGCTGGGCCATCTGCTCACTGTAGTGGTCAGCTGCCTTTTGCACAGCTGCTGAGTTCTCCAGCTGGGCCAGAGATGTGACTGCATTCTCCAAACAAGGTACAGCTCCACTGTTGATGGTATCCACGTAGGTCACAACCAACTTTCCCAGCCCTGAAAAGGCCATCAAATTTAAGGAATAAATATCAAGTCATTGGTCCATAAAATACAAGATTATGGGATTACAATTCTAAAGGCTCTCCCTCTCTCTCTCTCTCTCTCACACACACACACACACACAGAGCCATATCTCCTTTTACTATCATCACCTTTGTTTTCCTACTGACTTCACTTTTATGGTTCTTGGGGCTAAAAAAATTGAAAATCTACCTGCATCCAACATATTAAGGAGTATCTGAAAAATATAGTATCCTACTAAAAACTTGAAAGCAAAATACCTTACATAGGTATTCAGATAAAACAGTGTATATCAGATTTTATTTATTCCTAATTCTGAGGCATTAAAGGTACTTTCAGAGATTTATAGGCTGTTACTGATATTTGAACCACACAAAACTCTCAAAATATTTTTTATTTTCTCCTTGCAAAGAACTTTTATTGTATAAGGTTTCCCCTGAGAAAATGGTATATTCTGTTTTTATACTGAGACAGTGATTTTTATTCTGAATAGAGAAATTTTTCAGATAAATGGAAGTCACAGATATCAGTGACAAAATTTGCAGTTTATGGGAGAGATTTATAATCCCCCAGATATTGTTCAGTTGCTCAGTCCTGTCCAACTCTTCATGACCCTTTGGACTGCAGCATGCCAGGCTTCCCTGTCTTTCACCATCTCCTGGAGCTCAAACTCAAGTCCATTGAGTCAGTGATGCCATCCAACCATCTCATCCTTTGTCATCCCCTTCTCCTGCATCAGGGTTTTTTCAGTAAGTCAGTTCTTTCCATCAGGTGGCCAAAGTATTGGAGCTTCAGCTTCAGCATCAGTCCTTCCAATGAATATTCAGGACTGCTTTCCTTTAGCATTAACTGGTTGAATCTCCTTGCAGTCCAAGGGATTCTCAAGAGTCTTCTCCAGCATCACAGTTCAAAAGCATGAATTCTTTGGCGCTCAGCCTTCTTTTTATGATCCAGCTCTCACATCCATACATGACTATTGGAAAATCCATGGCTTTGACTATACAGACCTCTGTCAGCAAAGTAAAGTCTGTTTTTTAATATGCTGCCTATGTTTGTCACAGCTTTCCTTCCAAGGAGCAAGCATCTTTTAATTTCATGGCTGCAGTCACCATCTGCAGTGATTTTGGAGCCCAAGAAAATAAAGTCTCTCAATGTTTTCATTGTTTCACCGTCTATTTGCCATGCAGTGATGGGACCAGATGCCTTGATCTTCTTCTTCTGAATGCTGAGTTTTAAGTGAGCTTTTTCATTCTCTTCTTTCACTTTCATTAAGAGGCTTTTTAGTTCGTCTTCACTTCCTACCATAATGGTGGTGTCATCTGCATATCTGAGGTTATTAATATTTCTCCCAGCAATGTTGATTCCAGCTTGTGCATCATCCAGCCTGACAATTCGCATGATGTACTCTGTAAATAAGCTAAATAAGCAAGGTGACAATATACAGGCTTGCTGTAGTCTTTTCCCAAATTGGAACCAGTTCATTGTTCCATGTCCAGTTCTAACTGTTGCTTCTTGAGCTGCATAAAGATTTCTCAGGAGGCAAGAAGGCGGTCTGGTATTTCCATCTCTTTAAGAATTTTCATTTTTTAAAAATTATTTATTTATTTTAATTGAAGGATAATTACTTTACAATATTGTGATGGTTTTTACCATATATCAACATGAACTGGCCATGAGTATACATGTCTATTCCCATCCTAGCCCCCTTCCCACTTCCCTCCCCACCCTATTCCTCTGAGTTGTCCCAGAGCACCGGCTTTGGGTGCTCTGCTTTATGCATCAAACTTCCACTGGTCATCTGTTTTACAAACGGTAATGTACACATTTCAGTGCTTTTCTCTCAAATCATCCAACTCTCACCTTCTCCCACTGAGTCCAAAAGTTCTTTATATCTGTGTCCCCTCTGCTGCCCTACATGTAGGATAGTCGTTACTGTCTTTCTAAATTTTGCAAATATGCATTAATATATAGTAGTTGTCTTTCTCTTTCTGACTTACTGCACACTGTATAATGGGTTACAGTTTCATCCACCGCATTAGAACTGATTCGAATGCATTCCTTTTTATAGCTGAGTTTTTCATTCCAATCCCAAAGAAAGGTAATGCCAAAGAACGCTCAAACTACCGCACAATTGCACTCATCTCACACACTGGTAAAGTAATGCTCAAAATTCTACAACCCAGGCTTCAGCAATACGTAAACCATGAACTTCCAGATGTTCAAGCTCGTTTTAGAAAAGACAGAGGAACCAGAGATCAAACTGCCAACATCTGCTGGATCATCAAAAAGCAAGAGAGTTCCAGAAAAACATCTATTTCTGCTTTATTTACTATGCCAAAGCCTTGACTGTGTGAATCACAATAAACAGTGGAAAATTCTGAAAGAGATGGGAATACCAGACCACCTGACCTGCCTCTTGAGAAACATATATGCAGGTCAAGAAGAAACAGTTAGAACTGGACATGAAACAACAGACTGGTTCCAAATAGGAAAAGGAGTACATCAAGGCTGTGTATTATCACCCTGCTTATTTAACTTATATGCACAGTCCATCATGAGAAACACTGGGCTGGAAGAAGCACAAGCTGGCATCAAGATTGTCAGGAGAAATATCAATAACTTCAGATATGCAAATGACACCACCCTTAAGGCAGAAAGTGAAGAACTAAAGAACCTCTTGATGAAAGAGAAAGAGGACAGTGAAAAGATTGGCTTAAAGCTCAACATTCAGAAAACTAAGATCATGGTATCCAGTCCCATCACTTCGTGGCAAATAGATGGGGATACAGGAGAAACAGTGGCTGACTTTATTTTGAGGGGCTCCAATATCCCTGCAGATGGTGATTGCAGCCATGAAATTAAAAGACACTTACTCCTTGGAAGGAAATTTATGACCAACCTAGACAGCATATTAAAAACCAGAGATATTATTTTGTCAACAAAGGTCCTTCTAGTCAAGGCTATGGTTTTTCCCGTAGTCATGTATGGATGTGAGAGTTGGACTATAAAGAAAGCTGAGCACCAAAGAATTGATGCTTTTGAACTGTGGTGTTGGAGAAAACTCTTAAGAGTCCCTTGGACTGCAAGGAGATCCAGCCAGTCCATCCTCCCATCCTCAAGGAGATCAGTCCTGAGTGTTCATTGGAAGGACTGATGTTGAAGCTGAAATTCCAATACTTTGGCCACCTCATATGAAGAGTTGGCTCATTGGAAAAGACCCTGATCCTGGGAAGAATTGAGGGTGGGAGGAGAAGGGGACGACAGAGGATGAGATGGTTGGATGGCATCACCAACTCAATGTACATGAGTTTGAGTTAACTCTGGGAGTTGGTAATGGACAGGGAGGCCTTGTTTGCTGCGGTTCATGAGGTTGTAAAGAGTTGGACACAACTAAGTGACTGAACTGAAATGAACTGAATATTCCATTGTGTATATGTACCACAACTTCATTATCAATTCGTCTCTCAATGGACGTCTAGGTTGCTTCCATGTCCTAGCTATTGTAAGCAGTGCTGCAATGAACACTGGAGTACATGCATCTCTTTCAATTCTGGCTTCTTCAATGTATATGCCTAGCAGTGGGATTTCTGGGTCATGTGGCAGATCTATTCACAGTTTTGTAAGTAATCACCACACTGTTCTCCATAGTGGTTGTACCAGTTTGCATTCCCACCAACAGTGTAAGGGGGTTGTCTTTTCTCCACATCCTCTGCAGCAGTTATTGTTTGTAGACTTTTTCATGATGGCCATTCTGACCAGTGTGAGATGATATGTCAAAGTGGTTTTGATTTGCATTTCTCTAATGAGAGATGTTGAGAGCATCTTTTCATGTTTTTGTTAGCCATGTCTATGTTTTCCTTGGAGAAATGTCTGTTTAGGTTTTTTGCTCAGGTTTTTATTGAGTTGTTCATTTTTCTGGTATTGAGCTACATGAGTAGCTTGTGTGTTTTGGAGATTAATTTTTTGTCAGTTGCTTCATTTGTTATTATTTTCTTTCATTCTGAAAGCTATCTTTTCACCTTGCGTATAGTTTCCTTTTTTGTGCAAAAGTTTTTAACTTTAATTAGGTTCTATTTGTTTATCATTTTTTTTCTTTGTTCCGCATCCTATCTTTGCTTTTATTTCCATTACTCTGGGAGGTGGGTCATAGAGAATCTTGCTGTCATTTATTCCAAAGAGTATACTGCTTATATTTTTCTGTGTCTGTGGAGGCTCAGTCTCTAGGTCATCTTCTCACTGTAGTGGCCAGCTGCCTTCTGCACAGCTGCTGAGTTCTCCAGACGAACCAGAGTCATCACTGCATTCTCCAAACTAAGTACAGCTCCACTATTGATGGTATTCACGTAGGTCACAACCAAATTTCCCAGCCCTAAATAGGTCATCAAATTTAAGGGATAAATATCAAGTCATTGGTCCATAAAATACAAGATTATGGGATTACAGTTCTAAAGGCTCTCTCTCTCTCTCTCTCTCTCTCTCACACACACACACACACACACACCACACACACACACAAACACACAGAGCCATATCTCCTTTTACTATCATCACCTTTGTTTTCCTACTGACTCTTCACTTTTATGGTTCTTCAGGCCTTGGGGCTAAAAAAAATAGTTAAAAATCTACCCGTATCCAACATATTAAGGAATATCTGAAAAATATAGTATCCTACTAAAACCTTAAAAGCAAAATAGCTTACATGGGTATTCAGATAAGACAGGGCATATCAGATTTTATTTATTCCTAATTCTGAAGCTTTAAAGATACTTTCAGAGATTTATAGGCTGTTACTGATTTTTGAACCACACAAAACTCTCAAAATATTTTTTGTTTTCACCTTGCAAAGAACTTTTATTTTATAAGGCTTCCCCTGAGAAAATGGTATGTTCTGTTTTTATGCTGATACAGTGATTTTTATTCTGAATAGAGATATTTTTCAGATAAATGGAAGTCACAGATATCAATGACAAAATATGCAGTTTATGGGAGAGATTTATAATCCCCCAAATAAGATAATTATAAAATATGCACATTTTTTTCATGGAGTGTGAATATCCATAAGCCCAGAATTCCATATAAAATCCAACAGAAATACTGAAAAACACATTATATAAAATATCTGCAGTATGTTGTTACTCATAATAATAGGACAAAAAGACTTACAATTTCCAGTGACCGGGACTCCCTCTCTGAGTGTCTTGGTTTTTGCATTGGTGAAGATGTAAGAACAGAATTCTTTTGTTTTTTCCTGGAATTTAGGATTCAGTTGGTTTTCAGATGCATTCTCAATATCAGCTAGGAGTTTTTTGTCATTTGTTGGTCGGTCAAAGACAAAACACTTCCTTGTTGGAAAGAATTCCCTGATGCACTCTCTGCATAAATTTGATATTTGTACGTTCATATTCTTGCCTAAGGGACAGAGAAACAGAGATTAAAGCAGAAACAGTCTTGCAGCAAGAGAGGCAAAATTGTTCATGACAGATTTGTGTATTCTTGTTGACTTTTATGGTAATAACTCCTTTAAAACAGACATGCAGTACTTCTTAGCACATCAGACATAATCTATGACTGTCTATATCAGACACCAATGATATAACCAGAGAGAAATTTGGGGAGATGTCTAATCCAGTAAAAGAAACCTATGGCTAGCATCCCCAGAACTGAACATGGTAGAATATTTCTCTATTAGATGTTTGCTGTACTAATGGTTAAAAGAATAAAAGGTCAAATATAAATGTTTGCTCTACTTAGTCTTATGTGAGAAATGATCTGTGGGACCAAAAAGAAGAGCCACAAACAAGATAGTGGACAATATCAGAAATGTTAGGAACGAAATTTGATTATTGAAGGAGAACTATTTTGATGTTAAAATTATTTGTACAAAGCTACATATTTTTAGCAAAAACCTCTGAAACGTAAGTGTAACTAAACTGATATTTTAAGATCTCACCATTAATCTATAAACTCTTTGTGATAAAGGATTATGTTTGATTTGACAGTGGGTCTGTCTAGTCCATTTCCCAATAATTCTTTGAAAACCATAAATAGAAATATGAAAGCAAGAAATAAGTAGATTAGAATTAATATTCCTCTCAGGTTTCACAAGGTGCACATCACTATGAATGTAACCCTTTCCACTAACAAGTTGGTGGTGGTCATTTAGTCACTAAGTTATGCTCGACTCTTGCAATCCCATGAATGGTGGCCCACGAGGCTCCTCTGTCCATGGGATTCTCCAGGCAAGAATACTGGAATTGGTTGCCATTTCCTTCTCCAGGGGATCTTCCCGACCCAGGAATTGAACCTGCATCTCTTGCTTTGCAGACAGATTCTTTAGCAACTGAGCTACGAAGGAAGCCCTTAAACTAACATACTATTTGCAAATTATATAATGAAAAAGTAAGTGGGAATTAAAAGAAGCTGTGATTTGAAAACGAAGTGAACATTCTGATAATTATCAGAAATATTGATAAGCCATAGATTAAAAAGCACACTCCAGGTTTATTTAGAACATAAAGTCATTTTGTAGATGATATAACTATACAAGAATTAGAACAATTTATCCCTTTTTGAGAAAAATAACATGTAACTGTGTGATTTTTTTTTCACTACACAGACTTTTCTTTGTAATTTCTTATATTGCAATTATCTAGTATATTGTTTTCCCTACTAGAGAAAAGCAGAAACTAAAATAGGAGCACAAGTGTCTGACTTCAGAAGGATTTAGCACTGAATGTAATCTCGGTGATAAATTAAATATTGCATAAAGAAAAAATTGGCCTTTGAATAATTTCACTCATACTTTTCTTAAGTAAACTTAAAATTCAGTTCCTAGAGCTTTGCAACCCACTTTCTAATCACCATTTCTACAGATGTTAATCTCAAATATAAATGCGACCCTAGAGATGATGGACAGTACTTAGTAGATCCCACGCTCTATTCAAACACCCAATGCCCAGGCCATGCCCTGTAACCTTTAACCAGCTTCAAGGCATTGTCCAGGTATTGATCTTCTGTGATAGGATGACCATTTAACTTTAGCTCCAGGGTGAAATCCCGTACAGCCCATATAAAGTCTGGAAAGAAAGCCACAAATTCTGCGCAATCTTCTTCTCCATCAGGGCTGGGAGAGGACTTGGCTTTGATTAATTGTGTGAGCTCTGTCACATAACTAGGACTTGATTAAGGAAAAGAAATTCCTTACTCACAATTCCCACATTCCTAATAAAAATTAAAAACTTTTTCTTTAGTTCTGAGTCCCCTTTGCACCATTAAAGGCAACTTTGTGACAGGGAAGGAAATGTGATTCCATCTCCATCCCCATAAACTCAGTGAAGCTTGATAGTTCAGTTCCTAGAAGGATACTGCAGGTGCTCCAGGGCCTGGTTGTTGATGGTGCTCATACTGTTATAGATAAAGGTGCTGCACAGAAGCACAGCCAAAGCAAAGATCCACGAGTCATTCTTGGAATCACCCTAGAGAGCACATTAAAACAACAGATTTAAGAGTTCACTTGTAAATTAGAAATTTATTCATAGACTTATTCTATCATGTCCTTATTTATTATTTCAGCTGGCCTAATCACCATGCAAAGAAATTGTTTGAAGACAGACATATTGGCTTTGACAATTACAAAGGCATTTCTTGTGATTACAATAGTGAGTGAAGTGAAGTCACTCAGTCTTGTCCGACTCTTTGTGACCCCATGGACTATAGCCTACCAGGCCCCTCCATCCTTGGGATTTTCCTGGAAAGAATACTGGAGTGGGTTGCCATTTCTTTCTCCAGGAGATCTTCCTGACCCAAGGATTGAATCCAGCTCTCCTGCATTGTAGGTAGATGAGTTACCCTTTGAGCCACCATGTTTTCAAATAAAAGAGGATTCTTCATAGGGATTTTTTGGTCCTCAATTAGAGGAAATAAAATAACAGTACTGGTGTATAGTTATTCTTTGATGAATGTTAGAACATATTCATTATGCACACATGTATTAATCATAAGTGATATAAAATAAACATGGTTGGCACAACTGGGTATTTAAATTATGTCCAAACAATAAATACTGCACATTTCCCAATATTCTTAGATTTAAAAATGCAGCAAGTTTGAGTTAAGATGATAGAATTGGAATAGTAGGACCTTGGGTTTACTTCCTCCAACACGCACATTAAGAATAAATCTACAAGTGGACCCACTCACACAGAGCATGTGCTGAACACTAGTGGAGGACCTCATACACCTAAAAGAACAAGAAAAGTTCTCCACATAACTGGGTAGGATCCTTAAGAAAAGGAAGAAAAGAAAGAAATGGGAGGGGACCAACATCCTGATGGGGAGCTGATGGAAAAGAGAAGTTACCACACCCAAGGAAGCTTCCTCACCAGTGACGAGATCAGTTGAAAAAGTAGGGGAGTTTGGGGGCTATTGAGTAAAGTGCAGATGGTGGTCTGTGGCAGGCAGAACAGAGAGAGAGTTATACAGGTGGTCCATGCCACAGCTGTGTGTGCTCCAACCTGAGACGTGTTTCTGCCAATGGTGGGGTGGACTGGGTGTTGAAGCGTGGGGTTTGGAGCACGAACCTGGGAAAAGGACTGCTGCAGGCTGCATGGAGACAGCCTGAGGGGATGGGAGTGAGGAGCTCCACAGGCAGGAATACTCTTCCTCTAAATGCTCTTAGAGGAAGCACAGACTGCCACGGGAGCAAGGTGCCACTGTTGAGTAGCACACAGAGGGCAGGGCCACCATCATGGCCTCTCTCCCCAGACTCCAGCCCCTGACTCTGTGGGCACTTGGAGGACTCCTGTCAGAGCAAGTATGTGTGCCCCAATCATTGCTGCCTTGTCCTACTTACAACTGAGTGAGCATGTGTGCCTGGTCAGTAGCAACCTCTTGCCTCTCCCTCCTTAGTGAACGAATGTGGTCTAGTCAGTAGCTGTCTTCACCCCCCTCTCTCCTGGGTGGTGTTGAAACCAAAGCTGAGCCCCAGGGGCTGTGGGGCTAAGGAAGAAGAACTGAAACTTCTTTTTATAGCTGCAGAAGCCAAGGGTTAAACCCCCATGAATGGCTTGGAAAAAGTGCCTATAGAACATCTGAATGGACAGTGAGTGCTCCCACAACTGAGATGGGTCTCGCTTTAGTGACTGTGGACTGTGGACCCTTCAACATGGCCCTGTCCTCCAGGGGGATAAGTCCCAGCTCCTCCCACCAGAGGGCAGACCCCAGTCCCTCTCAACAGGAAGATTACATAAGCCCCTGGATTAAACTAACCCACCAAGGGACAGATACCAGAAACAAGAAGAACTATGACCCTGCAAAATAAGACCCACAAGCAGAGTAAGTGAGAAAAAACAGAGAGTACAGAGATTACAGAGATTATATTACAGAGAAATACCATGCAGACAAAGAAAGAAAGTGAAAGTGAAGTCGCTCAGTTGTGTCCGACTCTTTGTGACCCCATGGACTGTAGCCTACCAGTCTCCTCCGTCCATGGAATTCTCCAGGCAAGAATACTGGAGTGGGTTGCCATTTCTTCCTCCAGGGGATCTTCCCGACCTAGGGATCAAACCCAAGTCTCCCACATTGCAGGCAGACACTTTACCATCTGACCCACCAGGGAAGCCCAGTGCAGACAAAGGAGCAAGGTAAAAACCTACAAGACCAAATAAATGAAGAGACTGGCAATCTACTTCCAAAAGAATGACTTCCCTGGAAGCTCAGACAATAAGAAAGATCTGCCTGCAATGCAGGAGGCCTCCTTTCAATCCCTAGGTTAGGAAGGTCCCCTGGAGAAGGGAATGGCTACCCACTCCAGTATTCTTGCTTGGAGAATCACATGGACAGAGGAGCCTGGTGGGCTACTGTCCATGGGGTCACAAAGCTGAATCAGACTGAGCAACTAACACTTTCACTTTCAAAGACAGAAAAGATGATTCAAGAAAAAGAAAGGAGGCATTAATTGAGAAGATAAAAGAAATTTTTAATAAAGATGTAGAAGAACTAAAGAACAAACAGTGATGAATAATAAAATAACTGAAATTTAAAAATATATACTAGTAGGAATCAATAACAGAATAACTAGAGCAGAAGAATAAATAAGTGACCTGGAAGACAAATGGTGGAAACCTCTGCTGTTAAAACAAGATAAAGAAAAGAAATAAAAAGAAATGAGGAAAGTCTCAGAGATCTCTGGGGCAACATTAAATGTATGAATATTCTAACAATAGGGATCTCAGAAAAAAGAGGAAAGGTATGAGAAAATATTTGAAGAGATTTTAGTCGAATTCGCTAACAAGAGAAAGCAATGGTCACCCAAGTCCTGGAAATGCATAAAGTTCCATAAAGGATAAGTTCAACAAGAGACATGCTGAGACATATATTAAACAAATTAACAAGAATTAAATACAAATAAAAATATTAAAAACAGCAGGTGGAAAGCAACAAATAACACACAAGGGAATCTCCATAATGTTATCAACAGATTTTTCAGCAGAGACTCAGAAAGCAAGAAGGAAATGGCATAATATATTTAAAGTGATGAAAGGGAAAAACCTACAACCAAGAATATTATACCTAACAAGGTTCTCATTCAGATTTAATGAAGAAATCAAAAGCTTTACAGACAAGCAAACCTAAGAGAATTCAGTGCCACCAAACCAGCTTTGCAACATATGCTAAAAGAACTTCTCTATGTGGGAAACACAAGAGAAAAGGGAAAAAAGAAAGGAAACAAAAAAGACCAACAAAAAACAAACACAAAACAATTAAGAAAATGTTAACAAAAACATATATATTGATAATTACATTAAATGCAAATGCATTAAATGCTCCAACCAAATGATATAGACTGGATGACTGCATACACACAAGGCCTGTATAAATACCATCTACAGGAGACCCACTTCAGACCTAAAGAAACATACAGACTGAAAGTGAGGGGATGTAAAAAGACATTTCTTGTAAATCGAGGTCAAAAGAAAGCTGAAGTAGCAATATTCATATCCAACAAAGTAGACTTTAAAATAAAGACTGTTATGCAAAATAATGAAGGATACTACATAATGATCAAGGGATTCAATTCAAGAAAAAGATAGAACAATTGTATATATATATATGTACCAACACAGGAGTACCTCAATACATAAGGCAAAGGCTAAAATCCTAAAAAGAGGAAATCAACAGTAACATAATAATAGTGGGGGCATTAAATACTCCACATACACCAATGGAAAAATCATCCAAGTAAAAAATTAAGAGGGAAATGCAAGCCTAAGATGACAGACCGAAGCCTAATAGACCTAAGATGGTCTATTAGGCCAGATAGACTTAATTGATATTTATAGACCATTCAGTCCAAACGACCAGGATACACTCTCTTCTCAAGTACATGTACAACATTCTCCATATTATAGATCAAATGTTGCATCACAAATCAAACCTCAGTAAATTTAAGAAAGGTGAAATCATATCCTGCATCTTGTCCAACCACAACACTAAGAGATCAGTAATTATCAATAATCAGAGGGAAAGAAACTGTAAAGAACACAAACGCATGGTGGCTAAATACTTAATAATGCATTATTAAATAATCAATGGATCACTGAAGAAACCAAACAGGAAGCCAAAAAAGTGCTTAGAGACAAATGACAAAATCATGATGATCCAAAAGTTTTGGAGTGCAGTGAAAGCAGTTCTAAGGGAGGTTTTACCAATACAATCTTACCTTGAGAAACGAGAAAAATCTAAAGTAAACAGCCTGTCATAACACCTAAAATAACTAGAGGGAAAAAAAAAAAAAAAAAAAAAACCCCAAAGTTAGAAGGAAATAAATCACAAAGATCACAGCAGAAAAGACAAAAATACAATAGCAAAGATCAATGAAACTAAAAGCTGGCTCTCTGAGAAGGTAAACAAAATTGATAACCTTTAGCAAGACTCCTCAGGAAAAAAGGGAGAAGATCCAAATCAATAAAACTAGAAAGGAAAAAAAAGACATTCCAATGGTCACTACAGAAACACAAAGGATCACAAAAGATTACTACAAGCAACTATATGCCAATAAAATGGATAATCTAAAAGAAAAGGACAAAGTCTAAGAAAACTACAACTTTCTAAGACTGAACCAGGAAGAAACAGAGAATATTAATAGACCAAGCACAAGTACTGAAATGGAAATTTTGATTAAATATCTTTCAACAAACAAAAGTCCAGGACCAGATGGCTTCACAGGTGAATTCTATCAAACATTTAGAGAACAGTTAACATCTACTCTTATGAAACTCTTTCATAAAATTGCAGAGGAGGAATACTGCCAAGCTCATTCTATGAGCCATCACCACCCTGATACCAAAACCAGACAAAGATATCACATTAAAGGAAAACACATACAAACATCACTGATGAACATAAATGCAAAATCCTAAACAAAGTACTAGTATACTGAATCCAACAACACATTTAAAGATCATACACCATGATTAAGCAGTTTTAGTGCAAGAATTCAAGGATTTTTCAATATTTGCAAATCAATGTGTTACACCACATCAACAAACTGAAGAATAAAAACCATATGATCATCTCAATAGATGCAAAAAAAAAAAAAGCTTTTGACAAAATTCACCAACAATTTATGATAAAAAAGATAGAAAGTGGACAAAAGAGGAAACCTACCTCACTATAATAATGGCCATATATGACAAACCCAAAGCAAACATCATTCTCAATGGTGAAAGACTGAAATCATTTCCTGTAAGATTAGGAGCAAGGCAAAGATGTCCACTACTGCCACTATTATGCAGCACAGTTTTGGAAGTCTTAGCCACAGCATTCAGAGAAGGAAAAGAAAGAAAAGGAATCCAAACTGGAAAGAAGTAAAACTGTTACTATTTGCAGATAATATGATACTACACATGGAAAACCCTAAAGATACTCCCAGAAAACTCCTTTAGGTCATCAATTTTTTTCCTGGTAAAATTCCAGAAACAAAATTAATGCACAGATATCTCTTGTGTTCCTATACACTTACAATGAAAAATCACCTAGTGTAATTATGGGAACAATCCCATTTCCCATTGCATCAAAAACATAAAATCGCTAGGAATAAACCTATCCAATGAGGCAAAACATCTGTACTCATAAAACTATAAGATACAAATGAAAGAAATAAAACATGACACAGATGGATTGGTATAATGTGTTCTTGGATTGGAAGAATGAATATTGTTAAAATGAGCATAATACCTGACACAATCTACAAATTCAATATAATTTTTATCAAATTACCAATGGCATTTGTCACAGAATCACAACAACAACAACAAAAAAAATGTTTAAACTTGTGTGGAGACACAGACCCTGAACAGCCAGAGCAGTCTTGAGAAAGAAAAATGGAGCTGGAGAAATCAGGTTTCCTGGCTTCAGACTATACTATCAAGCTACAGTCATCAAAACAGTGTGATACTGGCACAAAAATAGAAATATAGATCATTGGAACAGGACGGAAAACCCAGAAATAAAGCCATGCACCTATGGTCAATTTGTCTATGACAAAGGAGGCAATAGTGCACAATGATGGAAAGACAATTTCTTCAACAAATGGTTCAGGGAAAACTGGAGAGCTACATGGAAAAAATGAAATTAGATTATTTTTCAACACCATACACACACACACACAAAGCTCAAAATGGATTAAAGACATAAATATGAGCAGGACACTATAAAACACCTAGAGGGAAACATAGGCAGAACAATCTCTGAGATAAATTGCAACAATATCTTTGTTGATCCATCTCCCAGAATAGTGGAAATAAAAACAAAAATAAACAAATGGGACCTACTTAAGCTCAAAATATTTGGCACAACAAAGTAAACAATAAAAAGATGAAAAGACCACCCATAGATTCAGAGAAAATAGTTACAAATGATATGACCGACATGGTATCAGTCTCCAAAATTTATAATCAGCTTATAATACTTAACAGCATCAAAACAAACAACCCAATCAAAAATGAGCAGAAGACCTACATAGACATTTCTCCAAAGAAGACATACAGATGGCCAAGAGGCACATGAAGAGATATTCAACATTGCTAGTTATTAGAGAAATGCAAATCAAAAACACAAAGAGATATCATGTCATACCAGTCAGAGTGGCTATCATCAAGAAATCCTCAAATTATAAATGCTAAAGAGGGTGTGGAGAGAAGAGAACCCTCTTACACAGTTGGTGGGAAGATAAATTTGTACACCCACTCCAACTGTATGGAGGTTGCTTATAAAGCTAAACATAGAGCTACCATATGACCCTGCAATCCCACTCTTGGGCATATACCTGGAGAAAAATATGATCTGAAAGGACACATACTCGCCAATGTTCATTGTAGTGTGTTTACAATGGCCAAGACATGGAAACAACCTAAATGTCCATGAACAGAGGACTGGATAAAGAAGATGTGGTACATATGTACAATGGAATACTACCCAGCCATTAAAAGAATGAAACTTGTTGCTATTTGTAGCAACATGGATGGCCCTACAGATTGTCATACTGAGTGAAGTAAGTCAGACAGAGAAGGAAAAATATCATATGACATCTCTGATATGTGGAATCTAAAAGGAAATTATACAAATTAACTCACAAAAGAGAAAGAGACTCACAGACTTAGAGAACAAACTTATGGTTGCCAGGGGGAAGAACAGGTGTAAGAGATAGTTAGAAAGTTCAGATGGGATAAACACATATTTAAAATTGATAACCAACAAGGACCTACTGTATAGCACATGGAACTCTGCTCAATGTTATGTGGCAGCTTGGATGGGAGGTCATTTGGGGGAAAATGGATATATATATATATGTATATATATGTATGTATGTATGTATGTATGGCTGAGTTCCTTTGCTGTTCATCTGAGACTATCATTACATTGTTAACTGGCTATACCCCATTACAAAATTAAAAGTTTAATAAAAAGTAAAACACGATTTCCAACTCCTCTTTGGGCAGAAATGGAAAACTACATAAATTTAGATATCATACTCAAATAATTATCAAAGTAAGGCAAATAGAAGACATAATTTATTTCATCCACTAGTACAAAGCTAAAATAACAAAACTTCATCTTAAAATATTTTTAGTAGGACAAACACAGACTTTTTATCAGGCATTACATTTAAGTGCATCTTCTTCCTCTCTCCAACCTGTTTCTTTTTCAATCACACTTTAGTAAATCTGACAGCACACATGTGGTCTTGTCAACAAAACTAAAGACATTTTGAAAGCATGACCATTAATTTGGTCACTGATGTCTACAGCACTGAGCCCAAAGGCTTGGATCTAAGCTGTATGGTACTTATTTACTAAATTTAATCTAATCATCCACCAAGTGCCAATAAATAAAAAGTTTTATCTAACATTTTTACCTAACATCTTTACAAAAATGATTTTACCTAGAGGTTCAAACAAACCAAGATTTGCTTCATTTACTATGCCTGAATTTCTAAATTTTATAAATACATCTCAGTAACTAAATTACAAAGGATCATAAAAACACAAGGAGAAAATACAGAATAAAAAGGATTTTTCTGTGACTCCCTGTCTTACCTTTTCAACATCTCCCAGGCCCTCAGTGTCCAGAAGGACCAGAGTGTGGTCTGATTTGGAAGGGTGGGGTACACACCACATCCAGATGCCCTTGGTTTTAGACTGCACTGTGGAGCCCAGAGGGAAACCTGCAAGTGAAAAGAGAGAGCAACATTCAGTAACAGAGGATAATCTAAACAGCCCAGGGCTATAAAGTCAGACTTACTGGAATGCAAGTACCCCAGGATGCACTATTATGCTTTCTCTAGTCCCTCAAGAATGCCCTACTTTGTGTTTCATCTATTTCAGGGAGGAGGAATATTAATTGTGAAAGTGATGCCAAGCATGGGTTCAACATGAAAACGAAAAGGTATCCTTGAAGCAGATAAAAAGGAGGTGATTGATAACGATTATAAGAGCATTTTGAACAAATGGTGAGGTTCAAAGCTGGAGAGAACTGGATTGATGAGAGACATAGGAAAAGGGAGAAAAATTAAAAATTTTTTTTGCCAGACAAAATAGTATTTTTAAAAGAGGAGTTAACCAAAAAGATATAAAATTCAAGAAGGAACATGATAGATATTCAAACACAATTATATATTATTGGGAATATTTCATTAAAAAGTAAAATGGTTTCAAGATAAAGCAGACTACAAGGCAAGAACCCAGTGCTTCAGCAAGTGAAATAAGATAGAATTTAAGGCATTAGTAGGAGAAAATTTTGTTAACAGGAGTAAAACAACAAATATGGTAACAAATGATGGTAATGTAGTGATTTAGTGGTAAGAATTTTAAGGTTAAGTTTAAGGTTGATTTATTGAGAGGAATCTGATTCTCCTTTCACATGCACAGGGAAAAAACTAAGAATATGAGAGATAGTTGGAGTCATGCAATGACCTCTGCCCAAGTATGACACTCACCATGGTTCTGTCCTGCAAGACGGTTCATCAAGTAGGATTTACCCGTACGATACAGTCCTACAATGGCTACTACCACCACTGGATGAGAAATCTTCTCAAGAGTCTCTATAGCTTCCTGGTTCACTGACAGTTGCGCATTGTCATTTTCTACCAGAGAAATAGGGGCCATCATGTCCCGCCCAGATGCCATGGCTACCTGCCAACTTAAGAGAGCCTCCCTGTAGAAATAAAATTACAAAATTATTCCCCAATTCCAAGTTATTCAAAGCACACACCCGCTTAGGATTGAGTGAGACTTCCTTAATTTCCATGAGACAGAATGTAACCTAGAAATAGCATACCGCAGAGGGAATCTTATATCATTCTCCCAAACCACTGATGATGTCGTTAATAAAAGAAAAGGCAACATTACTCTCCATAATTTCACTTCAATAGCAAGAATATAATTCACATAGCTGTTACCATGCACTGAAGGCCTCCAATATCCCAAATCCTATGATACATACCTGACAATGCTGCTGCTGCCACTAAGTCGCTTCAATCGTGTCCGACTCTGTGCAACCCCATGGGCTGCAGCCCACCAGGCTCCCCCATCCCTGGGATTCTCCAGGCAAGAACACTGGAGTGGGTTGCCATTTCCTTCTCCAATGCATGAAAGTGAAAAGTGAAAAGTGAAAGTGAAGTTGCTCAGTCGTGTCTGACTCAATAGCCAGCTATTAATACACTGGTACTTATGGGAATCTACAAATTAGAAATTATTATATACATTTGCCAAGGAGATCAATGGGCCTCACAAAGTCTGAGTGAATAAGTAATAGAACCAGGATTATATTCTAGACAACTGAGCAAATGGCAGACTGGAAAGCTCTAAACTCTTGCTTTTCCAAGCGGACATCAAAAACAACCAAACTGTTGGCTAGAATGACTTTCTGGTAGTTCTATGAAACAATTGAGAGTCTAAAACGATCAAATAAACACCCAGTCAAGAAGCCACATTTAAAATGGTACAAAAATTAGTGGTTTTTGCTTGCCTTTAGCCCAGCAACTCCAGGGTAGTGCAGTCTTTGTCAGAAGGAGGAGATAACCCATTCTCCAGTTTCATCTCTTTATCCAGAAGAAATGGAGCAGATCTTATTTAAAACATTATAACTATAAGTGCATGGTTATAGGGTTCTCAGAAAAATAGGAACTTATTTTAGACTTTCAGCTCTTTCATAGAACTATCAGATGTTATTCCAGCCAACAACTTGGTTATTTTGCTGTCTCCTTGGGGACGCAAGAGTTTTGTGCTGTTGTTCAATTGCTAAGTCTTGTCTGACTCTTTGCAACCCCATGGACTGCAAGAGGCCAGGCTTCCCTGTCTTTCATGATCTCCCAGAGTTTGCTCCAATATATGTCCATTGAGTCAGTGATGCCATCTAACTGTCTTATCCTCCGCTGCACCCATCTTCTCTTGCCCTCAGTCTTCCCCCCCAATCAGGGTCATTTCCAATGAGTCAGTTTTTTGCATCAGGTAGCCAAATATTGGAGCTTAAGCTTCAGCATCAGTTCTTCCAATGAATATTCAGAGTTGATTTCTTTAGGATTGACTGGTTTGACTTTCTTGCTGTCTTCTCCAAGAGTCTTCTTCAGCACCACCGTTTGAAATCATCAATTCGTTGGAGTTCAGCCTTCTTTATGGTCTAACACTCACATCCATACATAACTATTGGAAAGACCATAGCTTTGACTATATGAATTTTTGTGACCAAAATGGTGTTTCTGCTTTCATAGCAAACAGCCTCTTCCAAAACACAAGACATGACTCTAAGCATGGACATCACCAGATGGTCAATACCAAAATCAGATTGAGTATATTCTTTGCAGCTGAAGATGGAGAAGCTCTATGCAGTCAGCAAAACACAAGACAAGGAGCCGACTGTGGCTCAGCTCACAAACACCTTATTGAAAAACTCAGACTTCAATTGATGAAAGTAGGGAAAAACACTAGATCTTGCAGGTATGATATAAGTCAAATCCTTTATGATTATACAGTGAAGTGACAAATAGATTCAAGGGATTAGATCTGATAGATAGAGTGCTTGAAGAACTGTGGACAGAGGCTGCTAACATTGTATAGGAGGTGGTGATCAAAACCATATGTAAGAAAAAGAAATGCAAAAAGGCAAAATGATTGTCTAAAGAGATCTTACTAATAGCTGAGAAAACAAGAGAAATGAAAGGCAAAGAGGAAAAGGAAAGATACATCCATCTGAAAGCAGAGTTCCAAAGAATAGCAAGGAGAGATAGAAAGCCTTCCTCAGTGATCAATGCAAAGAAAAAGAGGAAAACAATAGAATGAGAAAGACTAGAGACCTCTTCAAGAAAATTAGAGATACCAAAGGAACATTTCATGCAAAGATAAGCACAATAAAGGAAAGAAATGGTACGGATCTAAAAAAAGCAGAAGATATTAAGAAGAGGTGGCAAAAATACACTGAAAAACTATACAAAAAAGATCTTCATGACCCAGGTAACCACAACGGTGTGATAACTCACCTAGAACCATACATCCTGGAGTGCAAAGTCAAATGGAAAGCATCACTAGTCAAATAAGAACAAAGCTAGTGGAGGTGATGGAATTCCAGTTGAGTTATTTCAAATCTTAAAAGATGATGCTGTGAAAGTGCTGCACTCAATATGCCAGCAAATCTGGAAAACTCAGCAGGGGTCATGGGACTGGAAAATGTCAGTTTTCATTCCAATCCAAAGAAAGGCAGTGCCAAAGAAAGTTCAAACTACCGCACAATTGTACTCATCTCATATGCTAGCAAAATAATCTCAAAATTTTCCAACTCAGGCTTCAACAGTATGTGAACTGTGAACTTCCAGATGTTCAAGCTGGATTTATAAAAGACAGAGGAACCAGAGATCAGGTTGCCAACATCCATTGGATCATAGAATCAAGAGAGTTCAAGAAAAACATGTGCTTCATTGACTATGCTAAAGCCTTTGACTGTGTGGATCACAATAAACTCTGGAAAAATCTGAAAGAGATGGGAATATCAGACCACCTGACCTGCCTCCTGAGAAATCTGTATGCAGGTCAAGAAGCAACAGCTAGAACCAGACATGGAGCAAAGGACTGGTTCCAAACTGGGAAAGGAGTACATCAAGGCTGTATATTGTCACCTTGCTTATTTAATTTATATGCAGAGTACATCATGTGAAATGCCAGACTGGATGAAGCAAAAGCTGGAATCAAGATTGCAGGGAGAAATATCAATAACCTCAGATATGCAGATGGCACCACCCTTATGGCAGAAAGCGAAGAAGAACTAAAGAGCCTCTGTATGAAAGTGAAAGAGGAGAGTGAAAAACCTGGCTTAAAGCTCAACATTCAGAAAACGAAGATCATGGCATCCAGTCCCATTACTTCATGGCAAATAGATGGGGAAACTGTGGCTGACTTTATTTTTCTGGGCTCCAAAATCACTGCAAATGGTAACTGCAGCCATGAAATTAAAACACACTTGCTCCTTGGAAGAAAAGCTATGACAAAACTAAACAGCATATTGAAAAGCAGAGACATTACTTTCCTGACAAAGGTCTGTCTAGTCAAAACTATGGTTTTTCCAGTAGTCATGTATGGATGTGAGAGTTGGACTATAAAGAAAGCTGAGTGCCAAGGAATTGATGCTTTTGAACTGTGGTATTGGGGATGACTCTTGAGAGTTCCTTGGACTGCAAGGAAATCCAAACAGTCCAGTCTAAAGGAAATCAGTCCTGAATATTCATTGAAAGGACTGATGGTGAAGCTAAAGATCCAATACTTTGTCCACCTGATGTGAAGAACTGAATCATTGGAAAAGACCCTGATGCTGGGAAAGATCGAAGGCAAGAGGAGAAGGGGATAACAGGATGAAATGTTTGGGGAGCATCACTGACTTAACGGACATGAGTTTGAGCAAGCTCTGGGAGTTGGTGATGGACAGGGAATCCTGGCATGCTGCAGTCCATAGGATCACAAAGAGTTGGACACGACTGAGCAACAGAATGAACTGATGGTTTGTCATGGTTTTTCTTCCAAGAAGCAAATATCTTTTAATTTTGTGGCTGCAGTCACCATCTGCAGTGATTTTCGAGCCCAAGAAAATAAAATCTGTCAGTACTTCCACTTTTTTCCCTTCCATTTACCATTAAGCAATGGTACCAAATGCCATGATCTTAGTTTGAATGTCTAGTTTTAAGGAGGTTTTCACTCTCTTCTTTTATTCTCAGGCTGTATAGTTCCTCTTCAATTTCTGCCTTAGAGTGGTATCACCTGCATATCTAAGGTTTTTGATATTTCTTCCAGCAATCTTGATTCCAGCTTGTGAGCCATTCAATCCAGCATTTTGCATGATGTACTCCACATATAAGTTAAATAATCAGGGTGACAATATACAGCCTTGATATGCCTCTTTCCCAATTTGAAACCAGGGCATTGTTCCATGTTTGGTTGTAACTGGTGTTTCTTGCCCTGCATACAGGCTTCTAAGGAGGCAGGTAAGGTGGTCTAATATTCCCATCTGTTTAAGAATTTTCCACAGTTTGTTGTGATCCACACAAAGGCTTTAGCATAGTCAATAAAGCAGAAATCGATGTATCTTTGGAATTCCCTTGCTTTTTCTATGATCCAGCTGATGTTGGCAATTTGATCTCTGGTTCCTGTGTCTGTTCTAAATGTCAGCTGGTACATCTGAAAGTTGTGGTTTCACGTACTGTTGAAGTCTACCTTGAAGGATTTTTGGCATTATCTTGCTAGCATGTGAAATAAGCACAACTGTATGGTAGTTTGAACATTCTTTAGTACTGCCTTTCTTTGGGATTGGAATGAAAACTGACCTTTTTCCAGTCCTGTGGCCACTGCTGAGTCTTACAAATTTGCTGACATATTGAGTGTAGAATTTTAACAGCATCATCTTTTAGAATTTTAAATACCTTAGCTGGAATTCCACCACCTCCACTAGCTTTGTTTGTAGTGATGTTTCCTAAGGCCCACTTGACTTCACTTTCCAGGATGTCTGGCTCTAGGTTAAGGACCGCACCATCATAGTTATCTGAGTCATTAAGACCTTTTTTTGTATAGTTCTTCAGTGTATTCTTACTACCTCTTCTTAATATCTTCAGCTTCTCTTAGGTCCTTGCCATTTCTGTCCTTTATTGTGCCCATCTTTGCATGAAGTGTTCCCTTGGTATCTCTGATTTTCTTGAAGAGCTCTCTAGTCTTTCCCATTCTATTGTTTTCCTTTGTTTTTTGCATAGTTCACTTAAGAAGACTTTCTTATCTCTCTTTGCTACTCTCTGGAACTTTGCATTAAGTTGGGTGTATGTTTCCCTCTCCTTTGCTTTTTAATTTTCTTCTTTCCTCAGATATTTTTAAGGCCTCCTCAGACAACGTTTGCCTTTTTGCATTTCTCTTTCTTGGGGAGAACTTTGGTTACCACTTCCTGTACAATGTTGGGAACCTCTCTGTCCATAGTTCTTCAGGCACTCCATCTACCAGATCGAATCCCTTGAATCTCTTCTTCACTCCCACTGAATAATTGTAAGAAATTTAGGTTATACCTTAAAGGCCTATTGGTTTTTCCCTACTTTCTCCCATTTAAGCCTGAATTTTGCAATAAGGATCCAATGATCTGAGCCACAGCCAGCTCCTGATCTTGATTTTGCTGACTGTGTAGAGCTTCTCCAACTTCAGCTGCAAAGAATATAATCAGTTGATTTCAGTACTGACCATCTGGTGAGTCCATGTGTAGAGTCAACTCTTGTGTTGTTGGAAGAGAGTGTTTGCTATGAACAGTGCATTTTCTTGGCAAAACTCTGTTAGCCTTTGCACTGGTTCATTTTATACTCCAGAGCCAAATTTGCCTGTTCCTCTAGGTATCTCTTGACTTCCTACTTTTGCATTCTAATCCTCTATGATGAAAAAGAGATCTGTTTTTGGTGTTAATTCTAGAAGGTCTTGTAGGTCTTCATAGAATCGTTCAATGCAAGAGCTTAGAGTTACACTGACATAAGAGAAGTCATTTTTTATCTGTCATTTTGTGATATAAACCTGGCCATGGTGCTTCCTCTTGAATAGATTTCAGTAATTAATGATCTCAAAGTAAGTGAAAGAATGCAGGAACAAAGTAAAAACTGTTGCAAAAACAATAGTTCAGCAATAAAACATAGTCCTAGATCCTACTCAAGAAATATACCTACCAATCTGATACATATTTTTGAGTCCAACAGCAACTAGCACCTCCACCCAAGTAGAGGATGGTAGCTACATGATGAGACCCTAGAATGGTCAGAAATTAAGGAAAGGTGATTTTTACCTTTTCTGACCCTTGTGACTTCCATCAACTAAGCTTGAACTCTGTCAACCTTGCTGAATTCTCCTCTACTCAAGCCCCTTCATGAATATGCATATACCCTTTTAGCTTAAAACTTCTCCAAGTTTTCTGTTCAAGGAAACACTGCTTTGGGAAATATCCTCCATGTTCTCCTTTATTGTTGCATGTAATAAATCCTTCTCCCAATCTTTGTCTTCATTGTCTTTTGGCTAGAGACCCACCAAGAGGCAAACCAAGGATTTGTGTAATATAACCTGTCTAAAGGCTACATTTTCATATCTTTGTCTACCTCACATGGATCTCAGGCAGGGATAGAGGAGGAGTAGGTAACAACATAACTTGGATATCAGTTGGAAAGAAGCAATGAAAATTGCTCAAGAAAAACACAAGGAAACAGATTCACAAAGATTTGGGCAAGAGATAACTGTTAGGACACAAAAAAAGCCCATCTAAGGCAGCATTCTAGTTTCCAATTCCCTTCTTCAAACCAAATAGAACTGAGCGAACAGTATTTACAATGTTTTAACCTGTCACGGGCAACCTGAGGCACTGGTCTCAGTTTCATCTACTATTCTAGGAAATTATTGTGCCTGAGGAAAAGATGATGGGAAAATTCAATTTATAGCCAGTTAGTCAGAAGCACAGGAAAAACCAGAACTTGTAATAGGCATCTGAACTCAGTGATAGTCTTGTGGGACTGAACTCTTAACCAGAAGCTTATGGAATAACTTTAGTAATTAGTGTTAGAATTACTTGATTTGACCGAGGAAACCAGAATTGAAAGAAACACATCTACCATAATATTCATCACAGCACTATTTACAATAGCTAGGACATGAAAGCAACCTAGATGTTCATCGGCATGTGAATGGATAAGAAAATTGTGGTACATATACACAATGGAATATTACCCAGCTATTAAAAAGAATGCATTTGAGTCAGTTCTAATGAGATGGATGAAACTGGAGCCTATTCTACAAAGTAAAGTAAGTCAGAAAGAAAAACACCAATAAAGTACATTAACGCATATATATGGAATTTAGAAAGATGGTAAAGATGACCCTATATACAAGGCAGCAAAAGAGACACAGATAAAAAGAACACAATTTTGGACTCTGTGGGAGAGGGTGAGGGTGGGATGATTTGAGAGAATAACATTGAAACATATATATTACCATATGTGAAATAGGTGACCAGTCCAAGTTCAATGCATGAAACAGGACACTCAGAGCCGGTGCACTGGGACAACTCAGAGAGATGGAATGGGGAAGGAACTGGGAAGGAGGTTAGGGACAGAGAGACACATATACACCCATGGCTGATTCATATCAGTGTATGGCAAAAACCATCATAATATTGTAAAGTAATTAGCCTCCAATTAAAATAAATTAAATAACTAAAAAATTTTAAAAAGAATCGCTTGGTGTGAAATAAATACCTATACATCTAGTGACCAGAAGTGAACAATAATTTTGAGAGGAGAAATGGAATTTTACCTTTACAGGGTGGAGACAAAAAAACAAGTGATCAAAAGTGCCAAGGAGAGACACTTCAGGATATTAAGATACTTAAATGCAAAACATATATGGAAACATTGAAAATAGCCACACTGAGACCCATAAAAGATGCATGTTGAGGAAAGCCTGAGGCCTTCAAAAAAGGCCATAAGGCATCTCTTTAGGTTATTCTCAATACCCAAAATCAAGCACTAGCTTAGAGAAAGACTTCTTGGCAGAAAGTCAGCATGCAAAGAACAGGGAAGGTGGATCCTTTTGTAAATTCTCAATATTCAGTATCAATAAACAGGAAAATATAATCAAATGAAAAAAATAAGCTGGTAGAAAAAATCTCCAAAGAAACACATGCATTGGATGTCCCAGGCAAAGATTTTAACAAGTGTGCTTACAAACTAAAGGAAAACAGACAAAGAACTAAAGAAAGGAGGAAAACAAAATGTGAACAAAATCAGAAAATCAACAGAGATAAATTATAAACAAACCACACAGAAATTCTGAAGCTGGAAAATAGTTGAATTTAGATATATTCCAGAGGCAATCAGATTTGATCAAACAAAGGAAATAATCAGCAAAGCTAAAAGACAGGACATTTGAAATTATCAATTCTCAGGAACAGAAGGAAGGAAGAATTTTTTTTTTAAGTGAATATCGCCTAAGAGATTTATGGGATATAGTCAAGTAGGCTGATATATGCATTATGTAAATCCCTGAAGGAGAAGGTAGGATGAGGGGCAGAGAGATTATTTGCTAAATAATGACCCGAGAAATTCCTAATCTGGTGAAAGATAAAAAATCTGCAAATGCAAGAAGCCTAACAACCCAATAGGGTAAATCCATAGAGACTCATGCTGAGACCAGTTATAAAGAAAATGTTAAATAACAAAAAAAGGATCTGGAAAGCAGCTAGAGAGAAAGGACCCATCTCTTCCAATTCGACAATCAGCCAATTTCTCAGCAAAAGTCTTGGAGGTTAAAAGGCAATAGAATTACATATTTAAAGTGCTAAAAAGGGGGTAAAATTCAGTTAATCAAGAATTCTATTTCCACCACAATCATCTTTCAGAAATGAGGAGGAATTAAGAGATTCCCAGATTAACAAAAGTGGTGATCTTCATTATTATGATATTCATTTCATAAGGGTGTGTCCCACAAGAAATGCAAACAAGGGTCCTTCAGTTTGAAATAAAAGAATATTAGACAATATCTGGAAACCATATGAATATTTACTGTTCTCTGGGAAAGGGAATATGTGAGTAAATATAAAACCAAGATTATTGTAATTTTCTGCTATAACTCCACTTTGTATTTTCTATAGCATTTAAGAAATAAATACATAAAAATTACAAATCTTTGTTAATGAATAGAAAATGCATAAAAATATAATTTTTGTCAACAAAAACTTAAAGCAGAGGAGAGAAGGCAGAGCAATTAACAAGTAGAGTTTTTGCATGCATTTGAACTTAAGTCTGTGTCTATTCAAAATAAATTTTATAGCAAAGTGTTGCATGTAATCCTTATAGCCATTGGGGGGGAAAATCTATAGAATATATGCAAAAGGAAAGGTGAAGAGAGTAAAAACTATCATTACAAAAAATCAGCTAATCATAAAAGAAGGCAGAAATGAAGAAAACGAGGGATGAAAAGCAGTGACACACGGAAAATAAATAGCAAAATATCAAAAAAAAATTTTTCCTTATCAGTAATTACTTTAAATGTAAAATGTGTGAAACTCCTGCAATCAAATGTAAGTGGGTTAATTCTCCATTATAAAAGCATGGATTTGCAGAAGCATATCAAAAAACAAAGGTTATCCAAATAGTCTATAAGCAATCCACTTTAGAGCCAAAGATACACACAGACTGAAACTGAAAGTTTGAAAAAAGATATTTATGCAAAAAGTAATGGAAAAAGAGTTTCAGTAGCTATAATGATATGAGATTTAAAAAAGGATGTACAAAAACCCAGTTTCAAGAGACAAAGAAGACCAAGTCACCACATCATTAAGATAAGACAATTTTAAGGTGATATGCCCCAAACATCTGGGCTTCAAAATATACAAACCAAACAGTGAGAGAATTGAGCAACAGACCACTCAACAATAATAGCAGGAGACTTTAATGTCCTACCTTCAGTAATGGGTAGAAAAACCAGACAGAAGATCAGTAACAAAACAGAAGCCATGAACAACTCTATAAATCAACTGGAAGAGGGCAACAGAGGATGAGATGGTTGGTTGGCATCACAGATTCATTGGGCACGAACTTGGGCTAACTCTGGGAGATGGTAAGGGAAGGGAAGCCTGGTGTGTTGCACTCCATGGGGTCGCAAAGAGTCAGACAAAACTTGGCAACTGAACAACAACAACAAGCACCCAACTGAACAGGAGAATACACATTTCCCAAGTGCAGATGAAGTATTTTGAAGGATAGAATACATGTTATCAAACAAATGCATTTTAATAAATGTTTAAAAGACAAATCATACAAAATACCTTTTAGGACTACAATGAAATAAAACTAGAAATAAACAGGAGGAGAAAAACTGGAATAAGTATGGGAAAGTAAACAAACCACTTTTAACTAATAGGTCAAAGATGAAATCTTAAAAAGTATTATATAACACTCAGAGGCAAATAAAATAAAAGCACTACATAGCAAACCTTACAGTGTATAGCAAGATGGTGTTAACAGGGAAAGTTGTAACTTTAAATGATTACAACAAGAGGAAAAGACTCCATTAATCAACAACCTAAATTTACCACATAAATAGAAAAAGAAAAATTCTGGGGCTAGCAGAACAAATGAAATAAGAAAGGTTAGAGAATAAATTTAAAAAAATAAACAATAGAAAACAAAAGAGAAATTTTTTTTTTTAACTACTTTCTCAAAAAGGTAAAAAAATTTGACAAATATTGAGCTAGTCTGACTAGGGAAAAAAGAGATGACTGGATGACAAAAAGAAAAACAAATATCAAAGTGGTTACACAGTTACAGATTCTATAGAAATAAAAAGAATTATAATTATACTATGAATATATGACAATAAACTTGGATAACTTAGATGAAATTGACCAATTCCTAGAACATAAAACCTACCAAGGCTGAATAATAAAGAAACAGGAAATCTACATAGACTTATAATGAGAAAGGAGATTGAATCAAAAAGAACTTCCAACAAAGAAAAGCCACAAGTAGATGGTTTCACTGGTGACTTCCAACATTTAAAGAACTAACAATGCCAGCTCTTCTTAAGTCTTTCAAAAAATAGTGAAGAGGAGAAAATATTCCCTTACTCATTCTATGAGAAAAGTATTACCATGATACCAAAGGCATGTGAAGATACTACAGGAAAAGGAAAGGCTAGAAGAATATATTCTGTAGTGATTTATGCACAAATTCTCAACAAAATACTGGTCAACCAAAATTGGCCACATATTAAAAACATTATACACCATGACAAGGCAATGTTTATTTGTGAAATGCAAAGATGTTTCCTCATAGAAAATCATTAATATGTAACACCATATTAGAAGAATAAAAGAAAAAGATTACAGGCTCATCAATGCAGAAAAAGCATTTGACAAAATTCAACACTTTTTTATGATTAAAAACACTCATCATTTAGGAATAGAGACTACCTCAACATAATAAAGGCCGTATGTGAAAAACTCACAGGTAACTTTATACTCTGTGATAAAATACTAAAAACTTTTCCTCTAGGATCAGGGACAAGACAAGAAATCCTGTTACTGCCATTTTTATTCAACATAGTATTAGAGGTTCTAGCCAGACCAATTAGAAAAGATAAAGAAATGAAAAACACACAAATTAGAGAGGAAGAAATAAATTATGTCTACTACAGATGACATGATCTTACAGGTAACAACTCTAAAGATTCCACAAAACACTATTAAAACAAACAGATGAATCCAGCAATGTTGTAAAATATCATGTAAACACATAAAAATCAGGTGTCTTTCTATACATTGACAAATGAAAAACAGAAAGGAATTTAAGAAAATTTCATTTTCAATAATATAAAAACGAACAAAATACTCAAGAATTAAGTTAACCAAGGAAGTGAAAGACTCACACAAGGAAAACTATCACAGTCTGCAGAAAGAAATCATAAGTAAATAGAAAGTCATTTTGTGTTCATGGATTAGAAGACAAAATTGTTAAGATGCAGATACCATCAAAATGATCTACAGATCCATAAAACTCCTGTTAAATCTGAACAATATTTTTTCATAAAAATAAAGATTTTTGAATTTTTAAATGAATATAGAATCTCAGGGAATCCTGGATAGACAAAAGAATCTTGAAAAAAATAAATAAATTTGGAAGTATCACACTTCCTGATTAAAAAATTTACCATAGAGCTGCATAAACAAAAAAAGTGTGGTTCTAGCATAAAATCAGACATATACATTAAGAGAATAGAAAAAAAGAGTCCAGCAATAAATCTTCCCATACACAGTCAAATGATTTTCAACAAGGGTGCCAGGACTATTCAATCTGGAAAGCAGTCCTTTCAACAAATGTGACTGAGAAAAGAATGAAAATAGACCATGAAAAGAATGAAGATAGGCAATCACCTTAATACCATATATAAAAACTAACTCAAAATGTATCAAAGACCTAAATATAAGAGCTAAAACTATTAAAAATCTTAGAAGAAGCACAGAGAAAACCTTCATGTCATTAGGTTTGGCTTTCTTGGATATGACACCAGAGCATGGGCAAAAATTGTCAAAAATAATATAATGGGCTTCATCAAAACTAAAACTTTACTGCATTATCATTAAGAGTAACAAGGGCAAACCACAGAATAAGAGGGAATATTTCCATACCATACATCTGATAAAGAGTTAATACCCAGAACATATAAGAACACTTAAAACTCAACAACCATAATGAGATTTAAAAGTGGGCAAAAGACTCAAGTAGAAATTTTTCCAAAGAAAATACACAAATGGCCAGAAAGCACATGCAAACATGCTCAGCATTACTTATCCTTAGGTGGATGTAATCAAAACCACAATGAGCTATCACCTCATACCCATTAGGTTACTATGAAGAAACTAACCAACCAACCAGCCAACAAACAAGTGCTAGCCAACATGTAGGGATATTGGAACACATGTGCTTCACTGGTGGGAATATAAAAGGGTGCAGTCACTGCAGAAAACATTATAATGGATCATCCAAAGGAGAAAAAAAAAAAAAGAACATAGAGTTACTAGTTGATCCAGCAATTTCACTTCAAGGTACACAAACAAAAATATTAAAAGAAGGAACTTGAACAGATATTTGTATACTTATGTCCATAGCAACTGTGTCCACAATATCCAAAAGGGGAAAACAAACCTAATGTCAATCAAGGGATTAATAAATAAACATAAGGCAACATATCATACTATGGAATGTTATTCACCTGTAAAAAGAATGAAATTCAGATACATGTTACATTGATAAATCTTGCAGACATGATCCTAACTGAAAAAAGTCAGAAACAAAAAGACTAATATTTTATGGTTCCACTTATGTGTGTAGCTAAAACAGTCAAATTAATACAGACAGAAAGTAAGATAGTATTCACCATGGGCTGGGGCAGGGTCTGCGGGAGAGGGACATTATTGTTTAAGTGTATTGAGTTTTCATTTGTTGTTGCTGCTGTTTAGATACTAAGTTGTGAATGACCCAGTGGACTGTAGCCCACCAGACTCCTCTGTCCATGGGATTTCCCAGGTAAGAATACTGGAGGGGGTTACCATTTCCTTCGCCAGGGCATCTTCCCTATCCAGGGATGGAACACATGTCTCTTGCATTAGCAGGCAGATTCTTTACCACTGAGTCATCTGGGAAGCCCAAGTTTCTATTTGGAATAATGTAAATATCTGGAAATGGACAATGGTGATAAAACCGAAAGTGTTAACCGCTTAGCCAACTGTAGCCTTCCAGGCTCCTCTGTCCATGGAATTCTCCAGGCAAGAGTACTGGAGTGGGTTGCCATTCCCTTCTCCAGAGGATCTTCCTGACCTAGGGATCAAATCCGCATCTTCCACATTGCAGGCAGATTCTTTCCTGTATAAACCACAAGGGAAATTCTATTTGAAATGATGTAAACATCTGGAGATGGACAGTAGTGATTGTGTCTGACTCTTTGCAACCCCATGGACTATAGAGTCCATGGAATTCTCCAGGCCAGAATACTGAAGTGGGTAGCCTTTCCCTTCTCCAGGGGATCTTCCCAACCCAGAGATCAAACCCAGGTCTCCTGCATTGCAGGCAGATTCTTTACCAGCTGAGCCACAAGGGAAGCCCAGGAATACTGGAGAGAGGAGCCTACCCCTTCACCAGTGGATGTTCTTGACCCAGGAATCAAACCAGGGTCTCCTGCATTGCAGGCGGATTCTTTACCAACTAAGCTATAAGAGAAGCCCAAATATCTGGAGATAGACAGTAGTGATAGTTGTACAAAAATGTGAATGTAGTTAGTGCTACTGAATTGTACTTTTAAATATGATAAAATGATAAATTTTATGTTAAGTGTATCCAGTCTAGAGCAACAAATTACTTGGCAGAATAATCTTCCTCAAACACATTGGTTGTCTTAGAATTTCTTTATCAATAATGTGCAGTAGCTTTCTAGCGACTATCGTACACCAAATGTGCACTCCACTGCTCATTGGTTCCCAAGTGCTCATTTTTTATCTGCAGGTGTAGAAGAATGATAAGTGGAAAAGGCAGTAGCTATGTGGTATTTAGGCCAATCTAAAGCTTGAGAAACCTACATGCAGGTCAGGAAGCAACAGTTAGAACTGGACATGGAACAACAGACTGGCTCCAAATAGGAAAACGAGTACGTCAAGGCTGTATATTGTCATCCTGCTTAGTTAACTTCAATGCAGAGTACATCATGAGAAACACTGGGCTGGAAGAAGCACAGGCTGGAATCAAGATTGGTGGGAGAAATATCAATAACCTCAGATATGCAGATAACAAAACCCTTATAGCAGAAAGTGAAGAGGAATTAAAAAGCCTGTTGATGAAAGTGAAAAAGTAGGCTTAAAGCTCAACATTCAGAAAACTAAGATCATGGCATCTAGTCCCATCACTTCATGGGAAATAGATGGGGAAACAGTGGAAACAGTGTCAGACTTTATTTCTGGGGGGCTCCAAAATCACTGCAGATGGTGATCACAGCCATGAAATTAAAAGACACTTACTCTCTAGGCTCCAAAATCACTGCAGATGGTGACTGCAGCCATGAAATTAAAAGACTCTTACTCCTTGGAAGAAAAGTTATGACCAACCTAGATAGCATATTCAAAAGCAGAGATATTACTTTGCCGACAAAGGTCCGTCTAGTCAAGGCTATGGTTTTTCCTGTGGTCATGTATGGATGTGAGAGTAGGACTGTGAAGAAGGCTGAGCACCGAAGAACTGATGCTTTTGAACTGTGGTGTTGGAGAAGACTCTTGAGAGCCCCCTGGACTGCAAAGAGATCCAACCAGTCCATTCTGAAGGAGATCGGCCCTGGGATTTCTTTGGAAGGAATGATGCTAAAGCTGAAGCTCCAGTACTTTGGCCACCTCATGCGAAGGGTTAACTCATTGGAAAAGACTCTGATGCTGGGAGGGACTGGGGCCAGGAGGAGAAGGGGACAACAGAGAATGAGATGGCTTGATGGCATCACTGACTCGATGGGCGTGAGTCTGAGTGAACTCCGGGAGTTGGTGATGGACAGGGAGGCCTGGCGTGCTGCGATTCATGGGGTCGCAAAGAGTCGGACACGACTGAGCGACTGAACTGAACTGAACTCCTTGGAAGGAGAGTTATGACCAACTTAGATAGCATATTGAAATGCAGAGACATTACTTTGCCAACAAAGGTCCGTCTAGTCAAGGCTATGGTTTTTCCAGTGGTCATGTATGGATGTCAGAGTTAGACTGTGAAGAAAGCTAAGCACTGAAGAATTGATGCTTTTGAACTGTGGTGTTGGAGAAGACTCTTGAGAGTCCCTTGGACTGCAAGGAGATCCAATCAGTACATTCTGAAGGAGATCAGTCCTGGGTGTTCATTGGAAGGACTGATACTAAAGCTGAAACTCCAATATTTTGGCCACCTCATGTGAAGAGTTGACTCATTTGAAAAGACCCTGATACTGGGAGGGATTGGGGACAGGAGGAGAAGGGGACAACAGAGGGTGAGATGGCTGGATGGCATCACCAACTTGATGGACATGAGTTTGTGTAAACTCTGGGAGTTGGTGATGGACAGGGAGGCCTGGCATGCTGCGATTCATGGGATTGCAAAGAGTTGGACACAACTGAGCAACTGAACTGAACTGAAAGCTTGCAACCTCCCTTTCCAAAAGGGAAGGCAGGAGAATATCCTGAATAGTCCTTAGCTGAGAAGGATCAGGTTTTTTGCAACTCCCACAAATGAGGATAAGAATAAGAAAAAAATTATGCAAATATCATTTTATATTATACTGAGAGACATATGCACATATTTAGAAGGAAAACAAATTTGGCAAAATGTTACCAAAAGATAAATTGAGTTGAAAGAAATATGTGATTTCCTCATAATGTTTCTTTTTAAATTTAGTTTTTGGCCATGCCCCTAAGCATGAGGGATCTTAGTTACCTAAGCAGAGGTCAAACCTGCAGAGGAAGTGCAGAGTCTTAATCACTAGACCTCCACAGAAGTCCTTCCTTATAATTGCTTTTTAAGGCAAAGTTTACTTTTAAAAACTAAGTACCAAAGATGCAATTAAATCATAAGTCTCCTGGCATATTTGTGTTTGTCATTTATATTAATTCTATTTTCTACAATATCTATGCATGTCTCATAATTGGAATATGTAAACATATTACATTAAAATGTCTCAAATATTCAGTCTTATATTTATAGGTCAAATATTGAATATGCATTTAATACCATCAAAAATGTCAGTTTCCTCAGTTATTACTTGTATGTCCTTACAAAGGGATCCTTACCTAGTTAAACCTAAGATTCTAAAGAGAAGTATAGGAGTAATGTGAATAAAATTATAGGCCTGGAGGATATTTTGAGGATAAAATTGATACTATAATCCTATTTCTTAGTAGAGCATGCAATATATGTTTGTTGTGTTAGGTGGAGATTTATTCAAAATAATTGCACTGAACAATTTTGATCATTGGGTCCATTTCAACACAATCTGCAAATGCTAGGCTACCAAGAAGAAAAAGTCTACAAATGAAATTTTCTATCAGATCAAAAAAGCAACCAAGTTCAAACACTCTTCCTGCACCATCTCCTTTTGTCTGATTCCTCAGTTGAGGAAGCAAAGAATAGGAAGGTAAAACATGAGCCTCTAACAGTTATTATAACTAATTGTCTTAAGTCATTCTTTCCAGGGAAGACTAAAGGAATCTGTAGGAAGATGTGAGAGGAGCAACTGCAAACAACTTTACAGAATCCAGGTTTGTGCCTTCTTAGTTTGTATGAGTCAGAGGACTTTTAACTTCAAATTAACAAAGCTTTTCAATCCTGTTTAGGATTGATCTTCAAAATTGGATCTACAGAACAATCACTGTACAGGATTGATTCTCCATGTTGAATAAATGTTACAAATGACTCCATTATGAAAAACAGACCAACAGACAGAGAGTGATCACAAGTGCCAGTGAGAGGAAATGAGCAAGAGGGAGAGAGAGCAAGAGGGTTTTGAACAATAGTAATTTTTAACAAATAAAGATCAGGGATCTGGGGACAATGCTTACCTCCACATAGAGATTTACAGAGCTCTCACTCTGAAGCTTCCTTAAGTATGACTAATCTAAATATTTAAAAGAAACTATCCCTTTAGCTTATAATTGCTTGCAACCTCCTTAAAGGAGACTGTCTTGTTTTATGAAGTCTATGGAGAAGATTCTTGAGAGTCCCATGAACAGCAAGGAAATCCAACCAGTCAATCCTAAAGGAAATCTGTCCTGAATATTCATTGGAAGCAGTGATGCTGAAGCTGAAGCTCCAATACTTTGCCCACCTGATGCAAAGAACCAACTCATTGGAAAAGACTCTGATGCTGGGAAAGACTGAAGGCAGGAGGAGAAGGGAATGACAGAGGATGAGACAGTTAGATGGCATCACCGACTCTATGGACATGAATTTGAGCAGGCTCCGGGAGTTGGTGATGGACAGGGAAGCCTGGCATGCTGCAGTCCATGGGGTCACAAAGAGTCAGACACAACTGAGTGACTGAATTGATGCCACCTACAGAGCTTGACAAGCAAGATAGGCAGGTAGGTTCCTATGAGTTTTTCCACCCCACTTGCTGCCCCGAGTTGACTTTCTCAGATAGGACATAGTGTTTCTGGTGATCACTTTGCAGCCTCTACTGTTCTAAATGGAGAGGCTGAGCTTACTGTGAACTAAAGCCAACCACAGACTCCTGCAAGCCAGACAATAGGCAATGTGCCTTCCTGCCCTATCCAATCATTACTCTTAATCTGAAATCAGCTTGGAGTTCAAGCTGAAGTTGCACTGAAAGATATAGACGTACCTGCTCCACACACCACAGGTCCAAGAATTCTTCTCAGTTGCCTCTCACCCATTGCTCACTCACTCCTTTCACCTTTTTGTCCTTCATTTATCAAAGGTAAAAAAGATTCAATTACTCATTTCTTCCAGTAAAATGGTGTGGTTTCACTGAAATTGAAAGTATAAATAATTCCTGGTATTTTTAGAGTTATCAGAGTCTTACCAAATCCACTGGTCATACCAGGAATACAGGTGTGTGGTGAAGATTAGAAAAAGTCAGTTACTCAATGGCCACATCCTAAAAAGATATTTCTACAGCTTCTTTTAGGCCTTCCCATGTTGGAAGGCCTTTATAGCTTCTCTTCTCTATACCTCTCTCTCAGTTGGCTTCAGTTTTCTTGGCAACAAGAAAAATAGAAAATCCATAGCACAAATGTAAGCAAAACTGTATAAAACAAGTATATTTCAAGCATTTTTCTCTTAGCCGGGATTCCTGGGTAATTTGGTTAGGGAAGCACTTTTAATATATTTCTTAATCTATATACTTAGTTTACAATATCAAAAAGGAAAGACACCACTTTGGTGACAAAGGTTTATATATCAAAGCTATGGTTTTTCCAGTAGTCAAGTACAGAAATGAGAGTTGGATCATAAAGAAAACTGCATGCTGAAGAATTGATGCACATTTTATGCACATAACTTGAAAGAATGAACAGAAAAATGGTCTCGGCCCTCAGATGAGCTTTAAGGTGTTAAAATACTGAAAATATTTTTTGAAAAAACACTGAAATATTTACCACCTTAAAATAATTACTAGACAGCAGTTAATTATACCTGGATAAGGACTCTAGTAATTACTCGTTATTACCTAAACCAATATGCCCTTACTTTAACAGGGGAGTGTGTACATCTTTCTGGTATCTGGGTAACAATGCCAAGTTGGATCCTGAGTCAAGTCCTTAAATGTCTCATTTCCTGACTGCATATCTACTTGAATAAATAGTCCCCCAGAGGGAGATAGAAAAACTCATTTTTATTTTTCTTGTCCTGGAGTCTCAGGATCCTTCTTCCTGAGGATCCAGATCCTCCAGGTAATGAATTCCTGATCTGAAACTGGCTCAGATCAAGACTAGGGATTGAAAAACTTCTTTGGGCTATAAATTGATCACCTTCTCATAAGTGGAGAAGGCAATGGCAGCACACTCCAGTACGCTTGCCTGGAAAATCCCATGGAAGGAGGTGCCTGGTGGGCTGCAGTCCATGGGGTCACTAAGAATCGGACATGACTGAGCGAATTCACTTTCACGTTTCACTTTCATGCATTGGAGAAGGAAATGGCAACCCAGTCCAGTGTTCTTGCCTGGAGAATCCCAGGGACGGGGAAGCCTCATGGGCTGCCATATGTGGGGTTGCACAGAGTTGGACATGACTGAATCAACTTAGCAGCAGCAACAGCAGCCTCATAAGCTATCCTTGACCCCATCCATTAATTGTTTTCTCCCTATTTCACTTGACCATGTTTTATTCATCCTCTTCTGAGTTCTCTGTGGTCAGGCTCCACTGTCACTTCAACATTGCCACACAACTATCACTGCATCCACCTGGCTTCTGATGTGTAAAAGCGAACACCTCACCTCCAGGTGACAGGGTCTCTCATCTCTCCTGGTTAACACCACCAGGAGTCTAGTTCTGAGGTGGCACGTCATCCCACCTGCCCTGACACATAGCAGGAAGGTCAGCATGGAATGTTTTAAGAATGACAGGATCCCTCTCAACAGCGCACATTCCTTTTTTTGGCTAGTTTTCCTTCTAAAACCTTAAAGTTCCCTTCAGAGATAAACAATGAAGGCTACTGCACCATTTCAAAGGATCACCAGAAAATTTTTACCTTAGTTTAGAAGTGAATATAAGAATTAAAGAATCAAGGCCAAAATGAAACAAAAAGATTAGGATGCAAATTTTGTGTTTTCCAGTCCTCGATTCTTAGCCTGGCTGACGTCATTTCTTGGAGCAAGGAAGAATTCATCATTTAGTGGTCAGTTTCACATCCCATTAGTATTGATTATTAGTATTTTTTTATATAATTTCTGCTTTATATATGAATATTGTTTTTACACTTTTTTGATTCTTTTATTTTTTATTATTTCTAATTTAAATTTATTTATCACAAAATTTCAAAGGTAGAATATATAATGTAAACTATGTGTCCTTCCTCCACCTGATCCCACCCACTTTTCCCCAGAAAGAACCAATGTCACCAGTTTTCATGAATTCCTCTTTTTTATCCACAAAAACTACACTAGACTCAAGTTTTGACAACTCATTTTTTTCACCTTAAAATATATCTTGAAGATTTTTCTTTAATAGTATATATAAACTCCATTGTCAAATTATTTCAGTGGCTACATAGACATCTACTACATGTGAGTACTAACTTTACGTTTATATTACAACATTTATTATTTTTATTAACACCACAATTTCTCTCATTTATGTGTGTGTGTGTATAATTGTGTGCATATATTTTCTTAAAAGTGAACATGTTATATCAAGTCATACACACATTAAACATAAATATTAAGATCAATTCTTAACAGAAATTTTATAATTTATACTAATGGCAACCCACTTCAGTATTCTTTGCCTAGAAAATTCCATGGACGGAGGAGCCTGGTGGGCTACAGTCCATAGGGTCACAAAGAGTTGGACATGACTGAGTGACTTCACTCACTCACTCATACTCCTATATGAGATAGCCTTTCTTTCCATGCTTTCTCAAATAACATAACTTGTTATCAAATATTTTTACTTTTATCAATCTGAGAAGTGAATGATTATATTATTTACTAATTATGAATAAGTTTGAATATGTTCTAGTTATTTTCTGTTAACTTCTACTCACATAATCTCTTTCACGTTGTTTAAATGTGAAACTTTAAGCTTTTCCTATGATAAATACCTCAGATACGCAGATGACAGCACCCTTACGGCAGAAAGTGAAAAGGAACTAAAAAGCCTCTGGATGAAAGTGAAAGAGGAGAGTGAAAAAGTTGGCTTAAAGCTCAACATTCAGAAAGCGAAGATCATGGCATCCGGTCCCATCACTTCATGGCAAATAGATGGGGAAACAGTGGAAACAGTGTCAGACTTTATTTTTTTGGGCTGCAAAATCACTGCAGATGGTGATTGCAGCCATGAAACTAAAAGATGCTTACTCCTTGAAAGTTATGACCAACCTAGATAGTATATTCAGAAGCAGAGACATTACTTTGCCAACAAAGCTCCATCTAGTCAAGGCTATGGTTTTTCCTCTGGTCATGTATGGATGTGAGAGTTGGACTGTGAAGAAGGCTGAGCACCGAAGAATTGATGCTTTTGAACAGTGGTTTTGGAGAAGACTCTTGAGAGTCCCTTGGACTGCAAGGAGATCCAACCAGTCCATTCTGAAGGAGATCAGCCCTGGGATTTCTTTAGAGGGAATGATGCTGAAGCTGAAACTCCAGTACTTTGGCCACCTCATGCGAAGAGTTGACTCACTGGAAAAGACTCTGATGCTGGGAGGGATTGGGGGCAGGAGGAGAAGGGGACGACAGAGGATGAGATGGCTGGATGGCATCACGGACTCGATGGACGTGAGTCTGAGTGACCTCCGGGAGTTGGTGATGGACAGGGAGGCCTGGCGTGCTGCGATTCATGGGGTCGCAAAGAGTCGGACATGACTGAACTGAACTGATGATAAAAGTTGAAGATGCATTTTCAGAGAGCCTTTTGTCTTTTGGTTTTTTGAACATAAAGGATTTATTTCAGTTTTATGCAGTTGGAAGGACTGATGTTGAAGCTGAAGCTCCAGTATTTTGGCCACCTGATGTGAAGAACTGACTCATTTGAAAAGACCTTGATGTTGGGAAAGATTGAAGGCAAGAGGAAAAGGGGACGACAGAGGATGAGATGATTAGATGGCATCCCCGACTCAATGGATATGAGTTTGAGTAAACTCCTGGAGTTGGTGATGGACAGGGAGGCCTGGCGTGCTGCAGTTCGTGGGGTCAACAAAGAGTCGGACACGACTAAGCGACTGAACTGAACTGAACTGATGTAGTCTGGGTTTTGTGGCTTACTTAGAAAAGACTACCACATTCTGATACCAACTTGTATAATTATAATTTTCATGTTTAAATGTAGGAAATCTGGAATTTACTTTGCCATTATATATATATGCATATATATAAATAATATATAATCTTTTTTTCTAAGTGGCTGTCAAGTTGTCTTAAAATGATTTATTCAACAGTTCATTATTTCCCACTAGTATGAAATAAAATCGTCAAGATAGCTTCTGGAAGTATTTGTCTCTATCTCCAGACTATGTAAACTATTCTGTACCTTTGTGTGTGTGGTTAGGACCCAGAGGGCCCTGACCTGATGAACGCAGCTCTACAACAGGCTTTTATATAGAGTTGACATGGCTCTTCTTTACTTTTCTTCTGGATTATCCTGATAATTTTTAAAAGTATGTTAAGCAATCCCATTTAAATATGTAGAAAGTTAGTAGTCTACCTCTCTTTACAAAAACATATTTTTACTACAGAACACATTAAATTTACAAACAAATTAGAGGAGAACTCGCTTTAATATGTTTAACCTATATGATTCTTCTTTTGTGATTTTCAGTGGCATTCTTGACACAATTTTTCCAAGGTAATTCTTACCTCTATTGCAAATTTAGTATCGTTCAACCTTTTAAAACTGCAGGTGGCAAATCTTTTCTGTGAAGGATACAAAAGGAAATATCTTGACTTTGTGGGTCAAGCTATGTTTGTGGAAACTATTCAGTTCTGCTGTTGTGGCATTAAAGCAACCAGAGACGATTTGCAATGAATGAGTATGGTAGTGTGCCAATAGCATTTTTTTAGAAAAATAGGCAGCAGGGCAGATCTGGTCTAGAAGCCAAAGTTTTCCAACTCCTGGTACAAAGTTATCCGTTTTTCCCTTTAAACTAACTGGTAAAACCAACATTTAGTCTATGTAAAGTGCGTCAGGCAATGATATCATCTAGTAGGCACTTTTTATGCTTAAAAGCTTTCAGAATGAAACTAAAAAACATGCATGCCAAAATTAGGGTGGAGCATATATCCACATTCTGTGATATACTTAAAATAAAAGCTAATCCTATTTAAACAGTGAGCTCAGGTCTTTCAGACCCCGGCCAATTAGATTAGCAGGAGCAGACAGAATTGCAAGTGCTTCAGTGGCAACTGTGTCCAAGCTCTGTGAAATCCAGGGAGCTTTATCCTTTTTACTCTTCTCAATTGTTTCTGAGATGATTCATCTCTGCTTTCATCCCCTCAGCTTTCCCACTAAATCCTTCAATAAGCAGATTGATTTGAACCTTGATTTGAACCTAAAACAAAGGAAAGAGAGGAAAATGCAAAGTTTGAAAATTCTTATTTTTTCAAAAATCAGATTTTATATTTAAGAACTTTGTTAAATTATCTGTTTGACACATATAATTATTCTCTCTTATTAGATCATCATGGAGAGGGAAATGGGAACCCACTCCAGCATTCTTGCCTGGAGAATCCCAGGGATGGGGGAGCCTGGGCGGCTGCCGTCTATGGGGTCACACAGAGTCAGACACGACTGAAGTGATTTAGCAGCAGCAGCAGCATTAGATCATCAAAGGATAATATTTACAGCAGAGAATATCTTCTGAGTTAGATCTGAAGAGGAAGGATAGTTCCCAACCTTACTAACATTCACACACCATTAGGGTGTGAATTTTGCTCAGCTGCTAGGGAAGCTCCCCTGGAGTAGGAAATGGCAACCCTCCAATCCCTGCCCAGTGATATTTCCTTTCATCTGCTCCAGGAATCAAGGAGTCAGAATTACATGCAGTTGTACAAACTCACAATCTCATATGTTTGCACATTTACTTGGGGCTCTTCCCTTTGAATAACATCTCAACTTCAACAACATGTACAAATATTTCAATTTATATCCCCCTCCTTTTCCAGGGACTTTTCCTAAACTATGTGCCCAATGTGAAAATCAGACTCTAATATATGCTGCTGTTCTCTCCTGCCTCTTGTGAGGTGTGTAACTTTAGGCAAGTTATTTAGCCACCCTGTGCCTCCTAGATCTGTAACATCTATAAAAGTAGATTTTTATAAGCATTATGGAATATTTTTACCAGGATTAAAATAAAATGTTTAGAGAAACAGCTTAGCAGTATGCCTCTAGGCAGTAATGGTTCAATATACTCTGGTGTGTTATTATTATTGTTTATTATCACCATCAGTGAAGCCCAGGATCACAGTTACATAAAGTGCTATCCCTCTATATGCAATTGTCTATTTATTTGACTTCCTCTTGCATTTTGATCCAGCCTTGAATACAAAGATTCTGACTTTGCATCATAAATCCTCAACACGTGGCACATAAAATGTTACTTTGTTGTATGAAGAAATGAATAATTTCTGTTCTGTTTCTTGTGATTTTAGACATCCATTTCAGTGGGGTGGGGGATGGACATTTCTCCTCAGAGATAAATACCATGTAGTGGGCCTTAAAAACTAAACCTGTCATGATATTCCCATGCTTTCTCATTACCCACACATGGTGTTTTGCTCTCAGATTTTCAGGAGACCCTCTGGACTCTATTCTGTAGGCTCCCCATGCTCCCCTTGTTCCTCACCTTCACTCCTTTCCTGGGCACATGGAAATAGTCCATTGTAACCTTTCCATTGCTTTCCTGTAGAGTTTGTTCCCTCCAGGAACAGAGAAACTTCCTTCTGAAATACTTTTCATTAGGGCCTTTGAAAGCAGATCAAGTTTAGCCTGGCAGCATTTAGTAGATGCCTCTTCACTCTGCAGCAAGAAACCTTCCTTATTCTTTATAAGTGCCTACAGGGTAAATGTAGAGGAATGTCACCAGAATCAAGGAACAGAGAAGATAAATTTCCAAGGAATATATAGAAGAATTGATCTAAGGTGGTCCTCATGAAAAAAAAACCATTCCAGTGGAGCCACAGAAGCAATGTAGCCAAAATACAGATGTTTATTTCCAACTCTGAAACCTCTGCAGGCTTCCCAGGTGGCATAAGTGATAAAGAACCTGCCTGCCAATGCAGGAAACATAAGAAATGTGGGTTCAATCGCTGGGTTGGGAAGATCCCCTGGAGAAGGGCATGGCAATCCACTCCAATATTCTTTCCTGGAGATTCCCATGGACAGGAGAACTTGGTGGGCTATAGTCCATAGGACCACAAATAGTTGGACATGACTGAAGAGACTAAGCATGCATGCACACACTGAAACCTTTGCAAGAGTATGGTCAGTGAAATACTGCAGTTATCTATTCTCTATCATTCCTAGTAGCTATAGGATCCCATGGCTCTGTCTTCAATAAAACAATGACAACTAATAAAGAAAGTCGTAGGGAACAAGGTATAAGGAAGGTTGAGAAGTGCTTGCAAACGAGACTCTCAACCAGGGCTGAACATTCTTGCAAACGAGATGTTCAGCTAAGAATCCTCTGTTTGTTCCCATGGGAAAAGAACATTTCTTGCACACAAGGATGTTTCTCTGATTCCTCAAAAGGAACAGACCCAGGGACAAAACGGATTCTGAGTTGATAAGGAAGTTCCCCAATACAAAGTCTTAGCTGCAGTAAAGAAGTTAAGGTAAAGGTTATCTCGCCCTGCGCCTGCGCACTGTATAGTCGCTGAATTATGGTGTTTGGCAACTTGCCCTGTAGACTGTTGTGCAAAGGATATAAAATAAAGCAGCTGTAAGAAGCAAGGAGTTAAAATAAAAGATTCAAACTACTCTGCAGTGTTGGTGTTTCATTCCGTTGCCAGCAGAAAGTAAATAGAAAGACAACTAATAAAGAAAATAAATATAACAAACTTGCTTTTGTTAAGAAAGTTTGCCCGTGGAAATCAAATATCAAGGAATGTTGTTCAGTCGTGTCCAATTCTTTGTGACTCCATGGACTGCAGCACACCAGGCTTCCCTGTCCTTCACTATTTCCTGAAGTTTGCTCAGACTCATGTCCATGGAGTCGGTGATGCCATCCAACTATCTCAACCTCTGTCTCCTATCTAGGAACAGGAACGATTATACCCAGCGAACAACCATCTCAGGAATGGCTTAGTGGAGTTCCGGAACCATGCGACAATCACTAAAGGAGAAATCAATGCTCAACGCTACTTTTGCTTGAGAAATCAGAGAGATCCTGAAAACTTTTCCAAGCTTTAAGGAAAAAGAAGCAAATATAGTTCTCTAGCATTCTCCAAGGGACTCTCAAGAGTCTTCTCCAACACCACAGTTCAAAAGCATCAATTCTTCGGCACCCAGCCTTCTTCACAGTCCAACTCTCACATCCATACATGACCACTATGGAGAAACCATAGCCTTGACTAGACGGACCTTTGTTGGCAAAGTAATGTCTCTGCTTTTGAAGGGAGAAGCATAATAAGGGAAGCAAGCATCTGGTTCTTGAAAAGTCTTAGTTCCCTATTGTATCTGAATGTTAAGGTACAAATTATCTTCAGTACAAACTAGTTTTGAATAATTTCACTTTGTTAAGCCCTATTCTTCTTGGGTGAGCATAACTGTAGTCACTAGAACTTATCAAGGAATAACAACCTAGATCGCAGTCACCATTTCTGTGGCCCTTGATCTAGTTTCAAATTTAAATGCAACCCCAGAGATGATGGACAGTATTTAGTAGATCCCACCCTCTACTTGACTACTCACTGCCTAGGCCACGCTCTGATACCTCTAATCAGCTTCAAGGCATTGTCCAAGTACTCATCTTCTGTGATAGGATAAACATGTACCTTCAACTTCAGGGTGAAATCCCATACAGCCCAGATAAAGTCTGGAAAGAAATCCATATACTCTGTGGAATTTTTTACTTCATCCAGTTTGGAGTGGACTTGGCCCTGGTGATTTCTGGGAGCTCTGACACATAGCTAGGACTTGGTTAAGGAAAAAGAAATTTCTACCCACAATTCCCACAGTTTCCTCATAAAAATGATTATAAACATTCTCCTTTGCCCTTGGTCCCCACTGTTCCACAAAGGCAACTCAGCCACAGGGAAGGGAAATCCAATTCGGTCTCCATTCTCATCAATTTCTCAATAAAACTGGGAAGGATACTGCAGTTTCTCCAGTGCATCATTGTTGATGGTGCTCATGCTGTTGTTTACCAGAGAGCTGCTCAGAAGCACAGCTAGGGCAAAGATCACCCTGGAAAACATATTAGAGCAAGCACTAGCAGTCTTCTCAGAAATTCATTCTTATTTCTTTAATCAGTTTTCCATTTGTTATTTCAGATAGTAAAGTATTGATACAAAGGAAAAAACCTTGAAAACAGAATTAAAAGTAAAATCTGAGTTTTGTCAATTACATTGACATTTCCTGTGTCCTCAGTTTCCTCATCTAAAAAGGAATTCTGATAATACATTCCACAAAGAGCCTCCTTTTTTTTTCCTGAATGGGATAAAGTGAGATAGTATGAGTAAAAAAACAACATAGCGTGCCTTTAAGCAATTCATTGTTCAATAATAAGCAATATCACATATTCATTTAACAAAAAGTAAGTCACAATGTATACTATGCTAGTCACAACTGAAAGCTCAGAATAGATCTAATTAAATTAAATGTGTATGTACTGCTACTAAACATTACTTATCTTTATTAGTTATAAAAAGCAGGTAAATATGATAGTGAATACACTCAAGAAGACTATCTCATAGTATTTACAAACATTTTAAAACACTTGAAAAACAAATACAATGAAGATGACAATATATTCAAAGGGTTTACATATTAGCAGTGAACCTAAGCAATGAAATTGATAATCATTATGGAGAAGGCAATGGCACCCCACTCCAGTACTCTTGCCTGGAAAATCCCATGGATAGAAGAGCCTGGTGCACTGCAGTCCATGGGGTCGCTAAGAGTCGAACACAACTGAGTGACTTCACTTTCACTTTTCACTTTCATGCATTGGAGAAGGAAATGGCCACCCACTCCAGTGTTCTTGCCTGGAGAATCCCAGGGACAGGGGAGCCTGGTGGGCTGCCATCTATGGGGTCGCACAGAGTTGGACACAACTGAAGCGACTTAGCAGCAGCGTATCAAATAAAAGCAATGAATATGTCGAGGGAGAACAAACAATGGAATAGAAGGATGTGGAGCTCACCTCCTCCTATAGATACTTCAAAAATACATCTGCTGTGGAACAGTTCTGGCAGACTGCCTACTGAACCCTGAAAGAAGATCTCATATAATCAACACTGTAAGAAAGATCACCACATAACCAAGTAGGAAGAAAGAAAACAAGGAATCAGGATAGGAACTGCAGCCCTGGGAGGAAGCTGTGAAAGAGGAAATGTTCCCTCACCCTGGGAACACCCTTAACCAGCCAGGAGATCAACTGGGACAGATAGGGAGGTTTAGAGGCTCAGAGGAGAGAGCACCAGCAAGCTTGCAGCAGGCAGAAGAGAGGGAGACCAGCACAGAGGGTCCATGCCCATCACTGCACTCCCCCTCCCAAGGTATGCCCTGGCTGGTGTGCACAGAGGCTGGGTAAGGAAACTCAGGTTTCGGTGGACAGACTTGAGGAGAAGACTGAGACTGGCTCATAGATACAGCCTGAAGGGGCAGGAATGTGGTACGAGCTGCAAACAATGTTTGCAGGGTGGAGCCCAGATCCCCCATAGAAGCCCTATTGTTACAGCTTGGATATGGAGGCATAGGGCCCGCCATCACAGCCACAATCTCTGCCTGCTCACAGTGGGTGGCCTCCATCTCTAAGAGCTCTGGGAACCCATCAGTACCTGTGAGTCGACCACAGGCAGAGGCAGGGCTGAAATCTGACCCTTGTCCCAGCAGCCCTGTGATCTGTGGTTTACACTGCTTGTAAACTCAGCACCTGTGGGACATCCAAGTAGATTACTGGTGCTCCCATGGCTGGGGTGGGTCTGATGCCAGCAGCTGTGAGTGTTGTGGGTGCTTGCACACTGAGGGGGGACCTGGGATCTGGGCTGATTCCACCACCTCCACAGCAGGTCCAGGTATGTGATGACAGCAGTCACAGTGCCTGACCTCAGAATATCTATGGTGACAGATCTGCACTGCTGGTTTTGTCAGCACAGCACCTGAGGGGCACCCGGGCTGATAGCCTGCATCTCCACAATTGAGGCAGGGCCAAGAGCAGTGCCAAGAACAGTGTACCCTGTAAGCCAGCACAGTGGGTGGCAGGCAGCACCAGAGTGTACTCCCTGGTGGATAGGTCCAGCAGAGGAATACTCAGTGGCTTTTCTCCCAGCCCCTCCTAACACAGGCCACATCTCAGAAACAGATAGCTTCAACTTCACAACTGGGGAGCAGACTCTGCCCCCAGCAGGGCCATGACAACCACAGAGCAAAGAGAAGGCCACACTCGACATCCAGTGCAGGCTCTGTTCACCACAACACTAATCACTTGCCCTTTAATGGGCCCCACTCACAGAGGAAAGATGTGGCAGGCACCAGGGCTAAGAACAGCACTCTCACCAAAAACATTAGACTCAAGCAGGCCACACAGGAACTCTCCCACATGAAAACAGCCCTTCTAGACCACATCAGATAACCAAATTCTGAATTCTCAATTCATTGAAGTTCTCATTCGTTCAGAGAAAAGTAAAATGAAGACGCAGAAGAACCACTCCCAATTAAAAGATCAAGAGAATTCCCCTGAAAGAACAAACAGTGAAATTCTTTGTTTCACTGTCTACCAGACCTCGAGTTCCAAAAGGAGGCAATAAAAGTGCTAAAGGAATCAGGAAAGGCTACCAATAAAAATGCAGACCCCTATAACAAAAAACTAAAAACTACAAAGAGGGACTAGCTGAAATTAGAAAACTCACTTGCCAGGATAAAAGCTAAGCTAAAAGCAATAAATAGCAAACTAGATAATACAAAAAAAGAAAAGTAAGTGGTATGAAAGATAGAATAATGAAAATCACCCAGTCAGAACAGTAGACAGAAAAATGGTGGGGGAGGGAAGAAATATATGGTATTATAAGATAATATACAGCATGCCAATCTACCCAGAGTAGGGATCTAAGAAGAAGAAAGAGAAAGGAGGATTTTAAAAGCATTTGAAGAACTTATGGCTGAAATTTTTCCTAACCTAAAGAAGGAAACAGATATTCAGGTACAGGAAGGAAAGAGGATTCCAAACAGATGAACCCAAAGAGACTTATACCAAGATACATTATAGTTAAAATGGCAAAATCTACATGATCACCTCAATAGATGCAGAAAAAAGTGTTTGATAAAATTCAACATCCAGTCATGATGTGAAAAAAAAAACCTCTCACTAATGTGGATATAGAGGGAACAAAAAATAAAGCTGGTGATGTAACCCTTCCAGACTATGCTAAAATATACAGTTATTAACACAGTGTGGTACTAATACAAAAACAGGCATATGGATCAATGGGAAAAAAAATTGCCCCCAAATAAACCCATACAACTATGGTTCATTATCTGCAATAAAGAAAGGAAGAATATACAAGGAGAAAAGATAGTCTCCTTAAAAACTCATGTAGGTAAAGCTGGACAGCCTCATGTAAACCAATGAAATTAGAACACTGTCACATTTTATACAAAAATAAACTCAAAATCATTTAAAGACCTATAAAACATGGTACCATAAAACCCCTATAAGAGAGCATAAGCAAAACATTCTCTGACAGAAATCATAGCAATGTTTTCTTGGCCCAGTCTCCCAGTTCAGTTCAGTTCAGTTCAGTTCCTTTGCTCAGCCGTGTCTGACTCCTTGTGACCCCATGAACCGCAGCACACCAGGCCTCCTTGTCCATCACCAACTCCCAGAGTCAACCCAAACCCATGTCCATCGAATTGGTGATGCCATCCAACCATCTATCCTCTGTCGTCCCCCTCTCCTCCTGCCCTCAGGCTTTTCCAGCAGCAGAGTCTTTTCAAATGAGTCAGTTCTTCACATCAGGTGGCCAAAGTATTGGACTTTCAGCTTCAACATCAGTCCTTCCAATGAACACCCAGGACTGACCTCCTTTAGGATGGACTAGTTGGATCTCCTTGCGGTCCAAGGGACTCTCAAGAGAATTCTCCAACACCACAATTCAAAAACATCAATTCTTCAGTGCTCAGCCTTCTTTATAGTCCAACTCTCACATCCATACATGAGCAATCTTCCAAGGTAAAAGAAATATAATCAAAAATAAACAAACAGGTCCTAATCAAACTTAAAGTGTTTTGCACAACAAAAGAAACATAAACATAATGAAAAGACAACCCTTGGACTAGGAGAAGGTATTTGTAAATAGTGCAACCAATAAGCACTTAATTTCCAAAATATACAAACAGCTCATATAACTCATATCATAAAAACAAACATTCTAACCAAAATATGGGCAGAAGAGCTAAGTAGATATTTCTCCAAAGAAGACTCGTGTCCGACTCTTTGTGACCCCATGGACTGCAGCCTACCAGGCTCATCAGTCCATGGAATTTTTCAGGCAAGAATACTGGAGTGAGTTGCCATTTCCTTCTCCAGAAAGAAGACATACAGATGGCCAAAAAGCACAAGAAAAGATGCTCAATGTCACTAAGTATCAGAGAAATGCAAGTCAAAACTACCATAAAGTATCATCTCACACCAGTTAGAATGGCCATCATCAAAAAGTTTGCAAATAACAAATGCTGGAGAAAATGTGGAGAAAAGTTACAATTTCACACTGTTGGTGGAATTGTAAATTTGTACAAACACTATGGAAAACAGTATGGAGGTTTCTTTAAAAAAACCTAAAACTGGGGCTAGTATATGATTCAGCAATACCATTCCTAGGCATATATCTTGAAATATCTAATTCAAAAAGATGCTTGCATCGCAAAGTTCATAATAGCACTATTTATAATATCCAAGACATGGAAACAACCCAAGTACCCAAGTACCCAATCAACAGATAATTGGTTTATGAAGACATGGTATGTAATTTTACATATATATATAAATATATGTAAATATAAATATATAAATGTATAAAATATATAATATATACACATTACATATTATAAGTTACACATTATAATATATATACTATACATATTACATATGTATACATTATATATATTATATGTGTCTATAATGTATATACTATATATATGGGGCTTCCCTGATAGCTCAGTTGGTAAAGAATTCACCTGCAATGCAGGAGACCTGGGTTTGATCCCTGGGTTGGGAGATCCCCTGGAGAAGGGAAGGGCTACCCACTCCAGTATTCTGGCCTGGAGAATTCCATGGGCAGTCCATGGGGTCACAAAGAGTCAGACACAATTGAGCAACTTTCACTTTCACTTTCACGTGTGTGTGTGTGTGTGTGTGTGTGTGCTAAGTCACTTCAGTCATGTCTGACTCTGTGGCCCTATGGACTATAACCTGCTATGCTCCTCTGTCCATGGGATTCTCCAGGCAAGAATACTGGAGTGGGTGGCCATGCCCTCCTCCAGGGCATCTTCCTCACCCAGGAATCAAACCATCAAACCCCACATCTCCTGTGTCTTCTGCACTGGTAGTTGGGTTCTTTACCATAAGCACCACCTGAGAAGCCTACATATATATATACACATATACAATAGCATATTACTCAGCCACAAAAAAGAATGAAATAATGCCATTTGTAGCAACATGTACAGACCCAGAGATTTTCATACTAAGTCAGACAAAGACATACATTTTATGATGCCACATATATGTATAAACTAAACAGATAATATCAATGAATCTATATACAAAAGATCAACAAACTTATGGATATGAAAGAGGAAAGGAATATAGAATTAACAGATACAAACTACTATACATAAAACAGATAAGCAGTAAGGATTTATTGTATAAATGGAATTATATTCAATATATTATAGTAACCTAGTTGAAAATAATCTGAATATATACATATATGTATATGTCAACTATATTTCAATTTTAAAAAATTCCTTTTCTACATTCCCCAGACCCTCAGTGTCCAGAAGGACCAGGATGTGGCTCTCCTTGGAGGGGTGGGGCACACACCACATCCAGATGCCCTTGGTTTCAAACTGCACTGTGGAGCCCAGAAGGAAACCTGCAACAGAAGGGGAGAAAGCAACATTCAGTGACAGCAGATAATGTAAGCAGCCCAGGAGTTACGATATTAGACTCATATGATTGTAGGTGCCCTAGAATAGAGAATAGAACTACTTCAAGGATGCTCATTTTTGTGTACCATCTAACCACTCATATCTTAAACAATTAAATTCTTTCACATAAGTTTGGTTTCTTCATAATTCTAATTTCATTTCCCAATGTGAGGAAATATCTATGCATGCCCACGTGACCTAACAGTGCATTAGAAGAGAGAAAGGGCATGCTACATGGAAGAAAGTTTTGATTTTTTAACTGTTCAACAATCAAGACTCCCTAAAGAAGTTAGGCTAGTTAAATGCATTTTAATTAGATCAAGAACTTAAAATAGTCTGAGGAATAAATAAGAATTTATTCAATAATTATCTATTAATTACCTACTTAGGTTTCAGGCCTGTGAGAGTTGGGCTATAAAGAAAGCTGAGTGCTGAAGAATTGATGCTTTTGAATTGCGGTGTTGGAGAAGACTCTTGAGAGTCCCTTGGACCGCAAGGAGATCCAACCAGTCCATTCTAAAGGAGATCAGTCCTGAATGTTCATTGGAAGGACTGACGTTGAAGCTGAAAGTCCAATACTTTGACCACCTGATGAGCAGAGCTGACTCATTTGCAAAGACCCTGATGCTGGGAAAGATTGAAGGCAGGAGGAGAAGGGGACGACAGAGGATGAGATGGTTGGATGGCATCACCGACTCAATGGACATGAGTTTGAGTAAACCCCAGGAGCTGGTGATGGACAGGGAGGCCTGGTGTGCTGCAGTCCATGGGGTTGCAAAGAGTCGGACATGACTGAGAGACTGAACTGAACTAGGTTTCAGACATTGGGAACATGTTCAGGATAAGGAGATACAGCAGTCACAAAAAGAGACAAGAACACCTGTTTTTTTGGAATCTTATAGCCAGTGAGTGCTGAAACTGCTATATAGCCAGTTTATGGACAAGCCAGATGAAATCTGGTCTTAATGGACTGGAGAGTAAGGGATTGGTGGGAAAAAAGCAGACACTTACAAGCTCTCATAAAATGTTGTGGCTACATCTTACTTCTTACTTGTTTTGAAGATACTGTGAATCACAGTCAATTCAAGGGATCTCAGCAGCAGTTAAAATGTTTTCTAAGAGGAATATTGATCTCACATTACATTTATACTGATTTTTTCAAGTTGTGGGAAAACAAAACTTCTGAGTATCCTACATAGAACCAAGATAGACATGGTATTGATGGGTGGTTGATGCTGTTTCTATATTCTCATTTTCTGCCCAAGAAACTCAGTAAATAGTCCTCTGTTTTTCTCAAGACCTCTTACATATACCCAGTGTCTGATACTCTTTACATTAAGCCATACTCACAGGCTTTGTAGGATTTGGATATGCAAGGTATTACACAACACCAAGATACTGGGCTCTAATCAGATTTTTCATGAGGTCTAGCTAAAGCCACATAAAAATAACACTGAACTAATAAATAATATCATATTATATTAAGTGGAGAGGAAGCATGAGACGAGATGGTCAGGGAAGATCTCTGATAATAAACAGTTGTGCAGAGCCTTAAAGAAAAAGAGCTGGCTGGATGAAGGATCAGCAAGCCCTGCAGGCAGAGTGATCCACAAGTGCAAAGATCTGGGGATAGGAATGAACTTGCAATCTGCAAAGATAAAAAGGAGGCTAGTGTTCCGTAGCATAACCAGGGATGGAGAACACATAAAAGATGAGCTTGGACAACCTAATAAAACATGCTGCTGCTGCTAAGTCACTTCAGTCGTGTCCAACTCTGTGCAACCCCAGAGACGGCAGCCCACCAGGCTCCTCTGTCTCTGGGATTCTCCAGGCAAGAACATGGGAAGACCTAAATAGACATTTCTCCAAAGGAGATGTTGTTGCTAAGTTGTGTCTGACTCTTTGAGACCCCATGGACTGTACCCCATCAGGCTCCTCTGCCCATGAGATTTCCCAGGCAATAATATTGGAGTTGGTTACCATTTCCTTCTCCAGGGGATCTTTCTGATCTACAGATTGTCAATAAACACAGTAAAAGATGCTCAACATCACCAATTTATTAGAGAAATGCAAATCAAAACTACAATGAAGTATCACTTCACACTGGTCGGAATGGCCATCATAAAATGTCTACAAATAACATGTGTTGGAGAGGGTGTGGAGAAAAGGGAACTCTTCTGCATTGCTTTTGGGAATATAATTTGGTGAATCTACTATGGAAAACAATATGTAGGTTTCTCAAAAAACTAAAACTACGTTTTCCATATGATTCAGTAACTCCACTCCTGGGCATATATCCAGATAAAATTATAATTGGAAAAGATAGATGCCACCCAATATTCATAACAGCACTCTTTACAATAACCAAGACATGGAAGCAAACTACATGTCCATCAACAATAGGTAGATAAAGAAGATGTGTATATATATAAAGAAATACTACTCATCCATAAAAAAAGAATGAAATAATGCCATAACATAAATAGAGATTATCATACTAAGTGAAGTAAGTCAAAAAAAGAAAGACAAATACCACATGGTATCACTTATATATGGAATCTAAAATATGACACAGATGAACTTATAAACTTATCTATAAAACAGAAACAGACTCAAAAACAAAGATATAGATATCAAGGGATAAAGGAGTGGCGAGAGATGGATTGGGAGTTTGAGGTTAGCAGATGAAAACTATTATATATATTAATGTTATAGAATGAATAAACAACAAGGTCCTACTATAAAGCACAGGGAGCTATATTCAATATCCTCTAAGAAGCCAAAATGGAAAAGAATATGAAAAAGAATGTATATGTATATCTAACTGAATCATTCCACTTACAACAGAAAGTAACACAGCTTTGTAAATTACTTATACTTCAATAAAAAATAAATTACAGAAAGATGAGTTTGGAGAAATAAGGAAGATTAGGATCAGAGTGGGCTTCTGAGAAGCATGGATTTCGTTAAGATATAATGCAAGCTTAAGGAGGCATCCAGAGTAACTAAATTAAAGATCACTGATTATTTAAAAAAGAGTTTATTAGGAAGGTCAAAGAAGCAGCAAAGAGGACACATCCGGAAAAAAAAAACAAGCTTCAGGCAAAAAGACGAGGATGGCTTAGTCTAGGGTAGTAAAATAAAAATTGAGGGAAAGAGAGAGATTCAAGATATATTTAGTGAGAGTAAAAAGAAGACTGATATGTGGATTGGATCTGGGAAATAAACTAATGGAGGGATGTAACATTTGGGGCTTGAGACTGGGAGGTTGGTGGTATGCAATTGAGAAGAAGAATGAGAAAGTAAAAAGTGCATTTAGGAGTAGAAATTGACCAAGACTTTATGGTGAAAATGACAAGTATAAGTGGACATATTTCCCAAGGAAAAAATTAGGTAGTTTTTCTACTTTTGTGTCTGAATTTCAGAAGAAATATTTAGGCAAGAAATTTCACTTTGAGGGGTATCACAATAAAATTCTCTGGACATTTAAAGTCCAGAGATTGATGAAACCATTTTGAAAGTATAAATAGAAGAGACAAAAGATCCCAGGGCCAAGTCTTGAAGGGATCTACAATACAGATTATTAGAAGAAAAGCCAGAGGTTGGTAAAGAAATTGAAGAGAACTAAACACAAGATAGGAAGAAACTCAGAAGAACCCAGAGCTTCAGAAACCAAGGAAGGAAACCATTTCTAGGAGCAGGGGTAATTTTCCTTTTATCGGAATAAGAAACATTGAAGTCAGGATCGGTGACAGAAAAAGTTCAGGTTTCAATTTTGCTGGTGAGAATTAAAATTGGGTGTATTTAATAAGAAATTTGGAGTCTCTCTTCTTGTGCCTCTAGAGGAGTGGCAAGAAGCTGAGATTCAGCTGGGATCATGTAGGATTTCACTACGTGAAACCTCTGTCGCAGGATTTCACTCACCAAGCTTTTCTCTTGCAAAACAGTTCATCAAGTGGGATTTTCCTGTATGATACAGTCCAACAATAGTCACAACCACCGCAGGCTGAGAAATCTTGTAAAGAATCTTTAAGACTAACTGGTTCACAGACAGCTGCTCATTCTTGTTTTCCACCAAACACATGGGAATCAACATGATAGGTCCAGATGCCATGACAACCTGCAAACCCAAAAGAGTCTCCCTGTAGAAATAAAATCTCAAGTTCATTTCCTGCCTCAGGGTTAATGGAAGCATATTCATCAGCAGAAGACTGGTGAGACCTCTGTATTTCTGTGGATTTAGTAGACCGCAGAGGGCTTCCCTGGTGGCTCAGAGGTTAAAGCGTCTGCCTGCAATGCAGGAGATCTGGGTTCAATCCCTGGGTCGGGAAGATCCCCTAGAGAAGGAAATGGCACCCCACTCCACTATTCTTGCCTGGAGAATCCCATGAATGGAGGAGCCTGGTGGGCTACAGTCCACGGGGTCCAAAGTGTCAGACACGACTGAGCAACTTCACTTTCACTTTCAGTAGACCACAGAGGGCTTCCTCTACCATAATCTCTGAGGATGGCATTGCAGAAGCGACAGATATCACCCCTGTCCAAAATTTTATTTCTATAAAATTCAAGCAATGTTTATTATACCTTGAGAGCCTACATTATGCTGAGCTCTGTGAAACATGCATTACATACCTGACCTCACTGGTATTTATAAGAACCTTGCAAATTGAGGTTTTTAATATCCATTTTTTGCACACATAGTAGGTGAAGTTCAGAAAGACTGAGGGATTGCTCACATTTATATATGAGTAAGTGGTAGACCCAGGATATGAACCAGGGAAATCTGTTTCACTATGTCATCTTTGCAACCACTTATTACACAGAATAATCTTTCTCAATAGCATTGATTACCCTGTATATTCTTCACTCAGGGATGTGTAGAGGCTTTCTATTGACTCTGCTGTACCAACAATACATTCTTTAACGAGCTAACGTGACGAGATCAACTCCTTCCACTTCTGCAGAATCAAGCTCTCGCTCCACAAACAACTCACTGGTTTGATACCAGGCTCTCATTTATTCTTGCCTGACCGATGTTCCATCAAGGGTTCTGGGTGACTTAGTATTTTTTGAATGGTGTGCTTTCGTGTTTTCCTTCTCTAAATACTGTCTTTTATTTATTTAAATGTATTGGGTGAACATCTGCTATGTTCTTAAAATTGTGTTTGTTTCCTGAATTAAAATTATTTACAAGCTATGGCTCCTGCTTTCAAAGCAATACTAGATTAACTGTATCAGTTAGGTTTAGGTTTAGTTGTGAGAACTATAAAAAAAGATGCATAGACAATTTAAATAAATTAATCTCCTATAAATTCTAGGATTAGTAGTCCACAACTAGTAGAGTAGAATTTGTTTCATAAAGAGCTGTAGCCCAATATATTGTACAGGACAGGGATATATGGCCATTATTTTATAATAACTTTAAATGGAATATAATCTACAAAGATATATAATCACTGTGCTGTACATCTGAAACTAGTATTGTAAATGGATATATCTCAAAAATAAATAAAATAAGATAGTATTCCCCTAAAAAAGAACTGTAACCCAGAACCCTTCTATCATAAGCTCAACCAAATATAAGGAGCAGCCCAAATATAAGGAGTAGCCCAAGGTCCAAGATAGTGTACCATCATCATTTGTAATCAAAGTGAATTAGAGAATAGCTAGAAGAATAGGTCCTTCCTTTAAGAACCAACCACTTCTACTTTTAAAAAAATAGCTCTTAAGTTATGAAATTACCATATACAGCCATAAGAGAAGCTGAAATTGCCATGAGTATTCTGGGAAAACATGTACACAGCAGACAAGTAAAGGTTCTATGAGTATGGGGGAAGGGGAAAATGGACATGAGGGGACAGCTACAAGCATTTTCCAGTAACCACTTCAAACTAGGAAAACCACAGATGATATGCTACTGATCACAATTCACTGCTTATCACACTTACAGTTATCTCCACTAAAGTCCAAGCTTGGGGGGACAGGTACCATTGTTTCTCTTATTCTTGGCTCAGTCCCCATGCTGGGCACATAAAATGCACTCAGTCAACATCTGTTAAATTGAAATTATCCTGAGACAAAGGGATCCGTGTGAGGTTTATGTATCTGAGAGAAAGCTGTGTATACACAGTAACAGTATCATGTGTTGAGGTGACTTAATTCAGCTTAACAGTACAAAGAAGAAAAGCCGCGAGGAACTCTAAGGGGTGACAGTACAGGGGGAGCATGGGTTTTCAGAGGCAAGGAGACCCAGCGAACAATGAAGAGAGGGGAGCAGCCATTGATGGTAAACACCCAGAGATCTCACTGTAGTCGTAAGCAAGGAGGCCAAGGATGACCTTCCTGAGCACATGTTTACTGCAGTGATGGACCAGGAGCCTGAGCTGAAGGAAGGAACAGCCATGGGAGTGAGGGAGAGGCAGGGATGGCAGCTCTCTTCCTAGAAGGAAAGGTAGGAAGGTGTCTGGATATCAAGAGCTATGTGCTGGCGTGCTTGGTGCTGAAGGTCATGGCCTCTGCTAACAACACCCCCAAATAATAATCAGAATTAGAAAATTAAAAATTTATACATCTATTTATAAGTAGAGAATGCAAATGTCCCAAAATACCACCAGGAATAAGTGTAAATGAAAGGTATATGATATTTCATTGTAATTAAACTTTCCCTGTAATTCAGACTGTTTTTTCAAAATAGTTTAATTTGAAATAATTAAATAGTTAATGTATCATTATTGCAGGAGTCTCTAGCAAATATTTAATTATTCTTACATTGATATGTTTCTCTATGGTATCTCTAAATTTTTTTATTATAAGAACATGTAAAAGCATTTAGTCAGTGTTGAATATTTTTATGTTTTATATATTAAATATTTAAAGCACATTTTTACTTTCAATTTTCTGACTACAGTTTGCTACCTATGTGACCTCTGCAAGGAGCTTAACCTGGCTAACTCACATTTTAAGTAATTGTAAGAGGGTTATAGGTAAAATAATAAATCCTACCTCAAGGCTTGTTTTGAGGTTTTAATGAGATGCTATAAGCTCTTGTCTTAGCAGTGTCCAGCACAAAATATGCTTTCAGTAATTGGATGAATGACACAATGACAAGCTAGTCAATTAATGGATAATATTTCAACGCATTGTATGAACTGTAAATTACAAAGACATGAAGTATGGAAATAAATTTTTCACCAGAACAAAACAGTAATCTGCTGAAAACCTACCATTTCTGTTCACCCTTCTTCTATTGGATTTTTTAGGCTCTGAAAAATGTCATATGGTGATATAAAGCATAACCTCAAATAACTATATTATAATCACCAGATTTGCATTCCGCCTTTTCAAGGACAAGATTAAGGGAAACTATAGAAAGATATGAATTTTATTGCAAACTTTTTTAACTAGTCTATGTTGTATCAGCTCTGAAAGAAGCACAGATTTTAGCTTCACATAAACAAAGCAATGTTGTTAACTCCTGTTCAGAAGTGATTTTCAAACTTTGACATGCACAGAGATCATCTGGTATGGTTGTAAAACCTAGAGTCCCAAGCCCGAGTCTATATGTATAACAAAAGCCACCAGTGATTCTGATGCTTCTATGGGAAACATGTATACAAAAAAAAAAAACTCAGTTTTGACTATAGTAATTTTTTGTGATAAAAATTTGTGATATAATTAATTAAATTCATTCTTACCTGATGATTTGTAAAGCCCTTACTGCAGTGTTCTATAAATATGAGATGATCTATTCTGAGGATAATTCTTTTTCTATCTTTGTTCTCTGGATCCACAAACAACCATTTCTGTAAGGGGATGGTATTTGATCAAGGAGGCCCATAGAGAGAATTGAACTCCAATTCTGAAAGTGAGTACAGAAGCACTTTTTAAAAGTTTTTCTTGAATTGTAGTAAAATACACAGAACAGGTATTTACCATCCTAACCATTTTTAAGTAGAAAGTCTGGTGGTATTAAGTACATTCATATTGTGTGTATAATCATCTCCACCATCCATCTACAGAACAGTTTTCATCTTATAAAACTGAAACTCTATAGTCATTAAACAATAACTCCCCAAGCCCCCATTTTCCTAGCCCCTGGTAACCACCATTCTATTTCTTTATATATAATTTTTGCTACTCAAAATACTTCACATTAGTAGAATAACACAGTATCTCTCTTCTGTGATTAGATTATTTCACTAAGCGTAATGTCCTCAAGATTCACTCATGTTGTACTATATGTCAGAATTTCCTTTGTTTTTAATGCTAAATAATATTCTATCATATGTGTGCACCACATTTTGTTTTTCCATTCATCCACTGATGGACATTATGGTGACTTCTACATTTACCTATTGTGTGTAATGGTGCTATGAAAATGTATATACAAATATTTCTTTGAGACACACTTTTAATTTGGGTGGATATGTATTCTAAAGTAGAATTACTAGATCATATAGAAATTATATTTTGAATTTTTGCGGGAAACATCATTCTGTTTTCCACAGTGACTGTATCTTCTTATGTTCCAATCAATAGCACACGATAGTTCCAATTTCACCACATCCTTCCCAACACTTGTTATTTTCTGTCTTTTAATGGTAGTCATTCTAATGGGCATGAAGTAGTTTCTCTTTTTAGTATTTATTTGTATTCCCCTACTGATTAGTATTCTTAAGCATCTTTTCATGTGCTTATTGGTTATCTGTGTATCCTCTTTATGATATCCGTATATCCTCTTGAAATGTCTATTCAAGTCTTTTGTCCATTTTTAATTGTACTGTTTGTTTCTGTGTTGAGTTTTAGGAGTTCTCTATATATTGTGGATTTAATCCCTAACCATATATATGACTTGCAAATATTTTTTCCCACTATCTGAGTTGAAATTTTGCTCTATTGATAGTGTCTTTGGTGCACATTTTTTAAAATGTCCGTGAAGTGCAGTTTGTCTGGGAGAATTACCAATGAAACTATCAGGTTCAGGGGGGTTTTGATAGGAATTTTTGATTACTGATTTAAATGGCAACCCACTCTAGTATTCTTGCCTGGAAAATCCCATGGATGGAGGAGCCTGGTAGGCTGCAGTCCATGGGGTCGCACAGAGTCAGACACGACTGAGCGACTTCATTTTTCACTTTAATTTCTTTACCAATTATGGATGCATAAAGATTTCTGTCATGATTAATCTTGGTAGATTCCATCTCTAGAAATTTCTCCATTTCATCTAGGTTATCTAAGTGTTTTTGTTATCACTCATTTCTAAGTATTTTCTCATTTCTCTTGTAATCTCTTGCTTAATCAACTGATTGTTTAAGAGTCTGTTAATTTCCACACACTAGTTAGCTTTCCAGTTTTACTTCTGTTGTTGATTTTAAACTTCATCCATTGTGGTCATAGAAGACATGATACATAGACTTTAAAATCTACTGAGACTTAATTTGTGCCCTAATATATCATCTATCCTGGAAAATGGCCCATATGCACTTGAGGAGAAAGTGTGTTCTGATTTTGTTGGTAGAGTATTCTCTATATGTCTGTTGGATTTAGCTGGATTACTTTAATTCTCAAGTCCTCTCTTTCTTTGATTATCTTCTGTCTGGTTATTCAATCCAAATTGAGAGTTAGATATTGAAACCACCAACTGCTATTCTAGAACTTTTAATTTTCTTTTCAGTTTGTTCAATTTTTGCTGTGTGTGTTGATAATCTGCTATTATTAGGTACATAAATTCTTCTAATTCTTATACCGTCTTTCCACACTGAAATCTTATTAATACATAATTTCCTTCTTTGTGTCTTGTAACTTTTTATTTTAATTTTAAGGTCTATTTTGTCTGATATTAGTATAGCCACCCATGCTCTCCTTTGGTTACTATTTTCATGAAATATCATTTTCCATCCTTTCACTTTCAACCAATTTGTATCTTTGGCTGTAAAGTAAGTCTCTTATAGCCAGTATATAGTTTGCTCAATTTTTAAGTCAATTCTGCCAGTCTCTGTCTTTTACATGTAGAGTAATTACTGATAAAGAGGTTATTTCTATCATTTTGCTATTTGTTTTCTATTCACATGACAGCTTTTTTGTCCCTCATTTCCTGCATTACTGTCTTCTTTTATGTTTAGTTGGCACTTTGTATTAAAATGTTTTAATTCCTCAATGATTTCCTTTAGTCTCTATCCTCCAGCTACTTTTTTCTGTGGTTACAATGGGGGTTAATAATATCCTAAATCTGTGATATACTAATTTCAACTTACACCAGTTTAACTTGAATAATATAAACAAACTCTGCTGCTTTACATTTCTGTTCCCTTTACAGTTCTGTTCCCATTCTTTTCCCATTCTGTTGTTGATGTCACAAAATAACACCTTTATACTTGTGTGTCCAAACCATAAACTAATCATTGTTTTTTTTTAAAGTATTAGTCTCTTAAATCATATAGGAAAAATATGGACTATATATCAAAACTAAAATAATAATAGCTTTCTGGCTAATTTTTTAATGAATTCATCTCAAATATAGTTGAAAGCAAAAAGTAGAGTTATAAAATGTTGTAATTGTAACACTAGCTTTTATATTTGGCCATATGAGATCTTTATTTATTGCACTGGTGCTTCTGCCATGAAGAAAATGTACATAGAAGGCCCCTGAGAATATATGAGTTAGTCCAAGCTCTTAATGCTGACATTGTCCCTGACCATCACAGGACCAGAGACATGCATGATGTCCAAACAAAAGACTGACAAAATAAGAAAATCTTCACTAAAACAAACCTTGGTAACCATAAATACTTGACCCTTTCGCTTTAAACATTCATCAAGGGCTTAATAGTTTTTGAGGCTAACCCACTCAACAGCTTACATTCTGGTCCTGGTGGAAACTTTATTCCTTAATTATATTTCAGAGAAACTAGGAGAAAAGAAACAAACAAAGGAAAAAAAAAAAGTAACCAAAAGGAAACACAACAGTTCTTTCTGGGGTGTCCCTAACCATCAATCCAATACTAACAGAGATAATCATCACCTGGTGCCTCTCTGGAAATAGCCTTCAGATCTAAGCAGCTCTTTAGCAGTCTCTGAGTTTAGTCATTCTTTCTTGCTATGTTCTTGACACAGTATGCATAGGTTAAGGCCTACAATTTAAAATTCATCTATTTTTCGTTCCTCACTTAAAATTAATATCTAGGATGGCTAAAGCACCCCCAATGCAGTGAGGATCTCAGATTGTATGTTTTCATCGGCACAGGGCAGCCACATCCTGTGATGCAATAGAGCAACTCTACTAGAGCTGAGGAGGTGGGAGGAAGCAGGAGGAAGAATGATCATCATTACTGAGAAGCAAATTCATCACCTCATTAACCATCTTCTCCCCAGACCTGAGGCACATGCTAAGAGAAAATTAATCAGTGAAGCCAAGGCTGAGGGATGACCTGGGACTAGGTATCCTAACAGAAAATGTTAAGACAGAGATTTCATGCATCTTTTGTCTCTTGGTCTTATTTGTTGATTACAGTTTTAGAACTACTGATGAGGATGGCAAGCATGCATCAAAGTCTGAGTTTTAAAACTGACAATTCTGGTTTGACATATGATAGTTGCAGTATCTATAGAACCATTTATGCCATTTGAGGGACTGAAAGAGTCTAAGGTTCCAAAAAGGAAACAGAATTTGGTTATTCTCCTTCTTTAGAAATCATCAAAATTCTTTGGCAACAAAGTTTAAGAATCATCCTCTGTGCAAGGACAATGAGTCATTGGGTAATTTTAAATAGAAATGTGCATCAACATGAAGAAAATGATGTATATTACAAGCCAATGAAAATTGTTTCTTAATTAAAAAGTTAATGAAGACTAATAAGATCAATTTCCATACTTTCTATGTATCTGTTCAAGAATATCCATGAGAAAGGATTCAGAATCAACTTCTACCCTCAGTTGGGTCTGCATAACTTAGACATGTCTACCACAAGACTTCATTAAGGAAGAAGAAAGAACTACTTATTTTCCAGGAATGCTGAGTTGGTCCTTCACAGTTTTCAAACTTAACCCAGAAAGAAGCTTCTCCCTGGGGTGTCAGAGACAAGCTTTGGCGGAGCAATGACTTACAGCCAAGGCCAGGAGACAACATGCTTTTTTCCCAACTTTTAAGGCGTGACTGGGGGTAAAAGTGTGGCTGCCATGTTTAGGCTGCCCATTGTTTTGAGGTCTCATTTTTTCCTTATTCAGTAAATAAAGGCAACCAGAACTGCCTGAGCCAAGTATGATTTTCACTCAAAAAAAAAAAAAAAAAAAAACAAATTATAGGCGGTGAATCTAGTGTGGAGCCCTGGTTGAGAATCAGTCATGAGTCTCTCTTAATGCATATGCAAGTGAGGAAACTTGAGGTCATGGATGGAGAAAATGCTTCCTGCTCCTGCCCTCCCCGCAAATATCTAAGAGAAGATCTTAATTTCTCATCTCTCCAGGCAGGGTTCTCTCCACTCCATCTGCTGCTGTCTTGGTTATATGACAGGATGTGAGGCTGTCACCTCCCAGCTACCATTGGTTCAAACGGTAAAGCTGAACTTTCCCAGAACTAAAGTCAGCATCTGAACCTTGCAGTCTAGATCATCAGGCTACCTTCTCCCTCTCCTCATTCCTCACATACTATTTTGAATCAGAAATTGAGAGATCTCATTTCAAGACTACTGTGCATGCAAAAAACAGTTGACAAATTAGTATTTCTGCTCCACAGCTCTTCAGATCAGTGAGTTCTATAAAAAAGCTCCCAGTTGTTTCTCACTCATCTTTGTACTCTTTCTTCCGCCCATTTTTCTGTTGCTATTTTATGGAAATTGAAAGCAAACTAAGGAATTTTTTTTTTCACTCTCACGAGGAAAACAGAGCAGAAAAATCAAACCTAAAAATAACAGTAAGTTATGTATTTTTTAAATAAGGACCACACATTTTAAAACAATGCAGGATAAAAAACAGACTTAGACCTTATAGATAGATGATTTCAGAGAGTGAGAATGAATTATTCCCAATAAACACAGCTTTGTAGAGTCTTTAGAATATTAGATATGATTAACACAAGACAGAATTTTTAAAATATTTAAATTGTATGTCAAGGACCATATTTTCTGGCCAGATGCCCAGAGAGGTGAGTCAGAACATGTTGGAGGAGGGGAAAAGGGGACAGGAGGAAGCAGTCCCTACCACAGCCTCTACAATGGGGTGGAGGTTTCTTCCCTCAGTCCTATAAAGGAAGTCAGCTCTCTTTCTGCAGATGAGGTAGGCTATGCTTCCCTTTTTCCCATGCAGGGGTTTTTGCTATAGCCTGAGGAGGTGGTCGAGGAACAGCAGCCCACACCAGGGACACGAGCTGTCCCACAGAGCTCCTCACCCTCTGTATACCCGTGTGTCTTACATTACAGCCCACAGACTTCCTGCTTGCTGTGTGGGGTCAGTGCCAAGGAGTTTATTGTTAAGTTAATAGAAATGTGCTTGGAAGGCAAAGTTTAGGAGTAAACTCATCTGGTGTGTGCAGACACTGCAGCCTGGGGACAATTCTCAGCTCCCCTGGCTCACCTCTCAAACTCCTCTGGTGTCTGGCTCCTCCTGGAGAAGTACTTATCTTTAGAAGCTGAAGTCCCACCAGTTTTTTTTGTTCTCTTTGTTTGTTTTTGTTTTTAATAGTCATCCTGTAGAGGAGAAGTGAAATTGAAAGGATTCAGGCAAAACCCAGCCCTCCAGTCCAACACAGTTGGCTTAGGTCAAGTTTTCTTGACCCCACAGTGAAGGTAGTACTTATCTTTAGAAGCTGAAGTCCCACCAGTTTTTTTTGTTCTCTTTGTTTGTTTTTGTTTTTAATAGTCATCCTGTAGAGGAGAAGTGAAATTGAAAGGATTCAGGCAAAACCCAGCCCTCCAGTCCAACACAGTTGGCTTAGGTCAAGTTTTCTTGACCCCACAGTGAAGGTAGAACAGCAGGGATAAATGTGAGCAAAGCAACAGTATGCCGAAATAGTTCAACAACTTGTCTCCCAGGGTACTTTGGGGAGAGGCAGTAGAAGATTTGAGGATTTTAATTTAATTCTTTGAATCTCTTTTCATTTCTCTCTTTTAAATGTGCTCTAGTTAATGTTAGTACTTTTTCATTAACAATAAATGTATGTTTGAAACTACTGTTTTTACAGTCCAGAAATAATTGCTATTGTTTTGTAGCCTATTCTTCCATTTATTTTTTTTTGGGGGGGGGGGGATGGATATGTGGAGGATTATAGAGGTCTGGAGTTTATATATTTTGAGTGTTTGCTTAAAGTAAAATAATAAAAAGGTACAAGTTAAAAGTGAAAAATTATTCAAATGAGCAAAGAAATCATAAATTTCTTTGATGATCATAAATTTCTTTCATAAAATATCCATAAACAACATTTTTAAAGCTGACAAATGCCACAAATATTTTCTCTCGGTTTTCTGGTTTGATCTTCTGTTAAGTTTCTTCCCCTCATATTTGAATTTTAGTATCAAAAATTTTTATAAATTGCCTTTCTTTGGATTTTTTTAATTGTACAATGTTATCTTTTCCTGCAACACTTGGTAGTGCATTTTACTGGTCCATGTAATACAAATGTGAAGTTATTGTTATTGCATATTTAAATATGAAGAGAGAAAGTTTCTCATACCCAATCTAAAATTTTATAAAATAAAACAAGTGACAGGGTGTTAAAAATGATGTTACAAATAAAGCACTTACTTTCTACAAAAGTAACTGTTAATTATATCTGGAAGTTTATATATAGCTTCACTGAGGAGGTATCATTTCTTTTGCATCTTAAAGGATGATTCAGATTTCAGAAAGGGTAGCTGGAGGAAATATGTCTTAAAGCAAATAAAGGCAATGAGCAAATACACAAATGGGAAAATGCTAGGAATCAGCCAGGTCCATGTAGCCAGTGAAATAGGCTCACTGAGAATGAAGTTGAAAGACCTGGCTCATGGACTGTATTTCACAAGCAGGTAGAGACTTTGAAGATTACTAGGCATGCTCAGAGTCATATTTGAGCTTCCTCATTCTGGTAGCAGGAAGAGAGAATAAAGTGAGGACACTGGAAATAGAGATAGTTTAGGGGGACGGTGCTACTGCTTAAAAGACATATTATGATCTCACCACTCTAGGTTCCAAAAAGACATTCAGAGATTCAGATTCCTCCAATTCTGTTGTTAAGTACCCACTAAGATGTTGTATACATCAGCAAGGTCAAAGATTGACTGCTGTCACATTATCTGATATCCAGACAATAAGATGAATAGGAGTGACTGACTGAGTTCTCTGGAGCAGACCCATAAGTAAGGTACATATACTTCTATTTATCCTTCTACTCATCCTCAGTGCACATGTCCACACCTGGATGCAAAAGCAGCTAGAAAAATATAATCTCTACCTGGGTTCCCATGAGTCCATCTCATGAAAGAAAAATCATACAATGCTTATAGCTGAAAATTCTGTCATATGAACCAATATCACAGACAGATTTTTTTTTAACTTCCATAATTAAATTTAGCAGTTTCTTGAGTTGAATCTTAACTGGGTTAAGGTTAGTGACTCTGTACTTACTGAGACACAGAAACCGACAAAGAGTGTTGGGCATCCACCCAAGTCCAAAGAAAGAGTCCTTCATCACAAACTACATTAAAGACTGTCTTCTCTTTCTTTCTCTCTCTCACTTGCTCACTGGCTTATTCTCTCTGGTTTTCATTTCTTATTCTGTTCCACGAGCCTATAAAATAAAAATAAGACCTTAGAGTCATCACGCAAAATGCTGGTTTGGATGGATCACAAGCTGGAATCAAGATTGCCGGGAGAAATATCAACAACCTCAGTTATGCAAATGATACCACTATAATGGCAGAAAGCAAAGATGAACTAAAGAGCCTTTTGATGAGGGTGAAAGAGGAGAGTGAAAAAGCTGGCTTGAAACTCAATATTGAAAAAACTAAGATCATGGTATATGGTCCCATCACTTCATGGCAAATAGGGAAAGAGTGGAAACAGTAGCAGATTTTATTTTCTTGGGCTCCAAAATCACTGTGGATGGTAACTGCAGCCGCTAAATTAAAAGACACTTTCTCCTTGGAAGAAAAGCTATGATCAAGTGACATATGTCACTTGATAAAAGCTATGTCTAAGTGACAGCATATTAAAAAGCAGAGACATCACTTTGCTGACAAAGGTCTGTATAATCCAAGTCATCATTTTTCTAGTAGTCAAGAATGGATGTGAGAACTGGACCATAAAGAAGGCTGAGAGCTGAAGAATTGATGCATTTGAACTGTGGAGCTGGAGAAGACTCTTAAGAGTCTCATGGACAGCAAAGAGATCAAACCAGTCACACCTAAAAGAAATCAACCCTGACTATTCATTGGAAGGACTGAAGCTGAAGCTCTGATACTTTGGACATGTGATGCAAAGAGCCAACTCATTGGAAAAGACCATGATGCTGGGAAGAATTGAGGGTAGGAGGAGAAGTGGGTGGCAGAAGATGAGATGGCTGGATGGCTTCACCAACTCAATGGACATGAGTTTGAGCAAACTACAGGAGACAGTGAAGAACAGGGAAGTATGGTTTGCTGTAGTCCACAGGGTCACAAAGAGTTGAACACAACTTAGCAACTGAAAAACAGTGACCTCAGAGATGAATAATATAATACTAGTTAGCTCTTTAATCTAAATCAGTACTTTTTTATTGCTATTTTGTTATTGTTTTCATGTTTATTAACTTATTTTTAATATTATTTTGCTATTTATAACTTACTATTATATCAAGAATATACATTTGGAGTCTTTCTCCCATCTTCTATGGAAGAAAATTATTTTTACCAGAAAAAGTATCTATTAAAAATATATTCTGTGAGTCTCATTCACAAAAGTATAATATTGGCAAAGGAAGAATTATTAAAATAGTCTCCTAAACTGAAGAAAGTTAATGAGACATGATTTAACTGAAATGAAATTGGAAGTGGTCAAACAGGAGATGGCAAGAGTGAACGTCGACATTCTAGGAGTCAGCGAACTAAAATGGACTGGAATGGGTGAACTTAACTCACATGACCTAACCTGCCTCTTGAGAAATCTGTATGCAGGTCAGGAAGCAACAGTTAGAACCAGGCATGGAACAACAGACTGGTTCCAAATAGGAAAAGGTGTACGTCAAGGCTGTATATTGTCACCCTGCTTATTTAACTTCTATGCAGAGTACATCATGAGAAACTCTGGACTGGAAGAAACACAAGCTGGAATCAAGATTGCCAGGAGAAATATCAATAACCTCAGATATGCAGATGACACCACCCTTATGGCAGAAAGTGAAGAGGAACTAAAAAGCCTCTTGATGAAAGTGAAAGAGGAGAGTGAAAAAGTTGGCTTAAAGCTCAACATTCAGAAAACGAAGATCATGGCATCCGGTCCCATCACTTCATGGGAAATAGACGGGGAAACTGGAAACAGTGTCACACTTTTTTTTTTGGGGGGGGGGGGGGGGGGGCTCCAAAATAACCACAGATGGTGGTTGCAGCCATGAAATTAAAAGAGGCTGACTCCTTGGAAGAAAAGTTATGACCAACCTAGATAGCATATTCAAAAGTAGGGACATTACTTTGCCAACTAAGGTCCGTCTAGTCAAGGCTAAGGTTTTTCCAGTGGTCATGTATGGATGTGAGAGTTGGACTGTGAAGAAGGCTGAGTGCCGAAGAATTGATGCTTTTGAACTGTGGTGTTGGAGAAGACTCTTGAGAGTCCCTTGGACTGCAAGGAGATCCAACCAGTCCATTCTGAAGGAGATCAAACCTGGGATTTCTTTGGAGGGAATGATGCTGAAGCTGAAACTCCAGTACTTTGGCCACCTCATGCAAAGAGTTGAATCATTGGAAAAGACTCTGATAGTGGGAGGGATTGGGGGCAGTAGGAGAAAAGGACGACCGAGGATGAGATGGCTGGATGGCATCACTGACTCGATGGACGGGAGTCTGAGTGAATTCCGGGAGATGGTTATGAACAGAGAGGCCTGGCGTGCTGCGATTCATGGGGTCGCAAAGAGTCAGACACGACTGAGCGACTGAACTGAACTGAACTGAACTGACCACTATATCTACTACTGCAGGCAGGAATCCCTCAGAAGAAATGGAGCAGCCATCATGGTCAACAAAAGAGTCCGAAATGCAGTACTTGGATGCAATCTCAAAAACGACGGAATGATCTCTGTTTGTTTCCAAGGCAAACCATTCAATAGCACGGTAATCCAATTCTATGCCCCAACCAGTAACGCTGAAGAACCTGAAGTTGAACGGTTTTATGAAGACCTACAAGACCTTTTAGAACTAACACCCAAAAACGATGTCCTTTTCATTATATGGGACTGGAATGCAAAAGTAGGAAGTCAAGAAACTCCTGGAGTAACAGGCAAATTTGGCCTTGGAATGTGGAATGAAGCAGGGCAAAGACTAATAGAGTTTTGCCAAGAAAATGCACTGGTCATAGCAAACACCCTCTTCCAACAACACATGAGAAGACTCTACACATGGACATCACCAGATGGTCAACACCAAATTCAGATTGATTATATTATCTGCAGCCAAAGATGGAGAAGCTCTACAGAGTCAACAAAAACAAGACCAGGAGCTAACTGTGGCTCAGACCATGAACTCCTTATTACCAAATTCAGACTTAAATTGAAGAAAGCAGGGAAAACCTCTAGACCATTCAGGTATGACCTAAATCCAATCCCTTACGATTATACAATGGAAGTGAGAAATAGATTTAAGGGCCTAGATCTGATAGATAGAGTGCCTGATGAGCTATGGAATGAGGTTTGTGACATTGTACAGGAGACAGCAATCAAGACCATCCCCATGGAAAAGAAATGCAAAAAAGCAAAATGGCTGTCTGGGGAAGCCTTACAAATAGTTGTGAAAGAAGAGAAGCAAAAAGCCAAGGAGAAAAGGAAAGATATACACATCTGAATGCAGAGTTCCAAAGAATAGCAAGAAGAGATAAGAAAGGCTTCCTCAGTGATCGATGCAAAGAAATAGAGGAAAAGAACAGAATGGGATTCTCCAAAGAAGACATACGGATGGCTAACAAACACATGAAAAGATGCTCAACATCACTCATTATCAGAGAAATGCAAATCAAAACCACAATGAGGTACCACTTCACACCAGTCAGAATGGCTGCGATCCAAAAATCTGCAAGCAATAAATGCTGGAGAGGGTGTGGAGAAAAGGGAACCCTCCTACACTGTTGGTGGGAATGCAAACTAGTACAGCCACTATGGAGAACAGTGTGGAGATTCCTTTAAAAATTGCAAATAGAACTCCCTTATGACCCAGCAATCCCACTGCTGGGCATACACACCGAGGAAACCAGAATTGAAAGAGACACATGCACCCCAATGTTCATCGCAGCACTGTTTATAATAGCCAGGACATGGAAACAACCTAGATGTCCATCAGCAGATGAATGGATAAGAAAGCGGTGGTACATATACACAATGGAGTATTACTCAGCCATTAAAAAGAATTCATTTGAATCAGTTCTGATGAGATGGATGAAACTGGAGCCGATTATACAGAGTGAAGTAAGCCAGAAAGAAAAACACCAATACAGTATACTAACACATATATATGGAATTTAGAAAGATGGCAATGATGACCCTGTATGCAAGACAGGAAAAAAGACACAGCTGTGTATAACGGACTTTTGGACTCAGAGGGAGAGGGAGAGGGTGGGATGATTTGGGAGAATGGCATTCTATCATGTATACTATCATGTAAGAATTGAATCGCCAGTCTATGTCTGACGCAGGATACAGCATGCTTGGGGCTGGTGCATGGGGATGACCCACAGAGATGTTATGGGGAGGGAGGTGGGAGGGGTGTTCATGTTTAGGAACACATGTAAGAATTAAAGATTTTAAAATTAAAAAAATAAAAAACTATTAAAAAAAAAAAAAGAATGTTCTATAGATCAACTGCCAATATATGCCCTGAAATCTCCAAGATTGTGTCAGCAACTGTCTGACTGTGCCTCAGTGTCGCAATACCTCAAATAAAATGAGAACAATTGGCCCACTTTCAAAAAAAAAAAAGAACAGAATGGGAAAGACTGGAGATCTCTTCAAGAAAATTAGAGATACCAAGGGAACATTTCATGCAAAGATGGGCTCAATAAAGGACAGAAATGGTATGGACCTAACAGAAGCAGCAGATATTGAGAAGAGGTGGCAAGAATACACTGAAGAACTGTACAAAAAAGATCTTCACGACCCAGATAATCACGATAGTATAATCAATCATCTAGAGCCAGACATCCTGGAATGTGAAGTCAAGTGGGCCTTAGAAAGCATCACTCCGAACAAAGCTAGTGGAGGTGATGGAATTCCAGTTGAGCTATTTCAAATCCTGAAAGATGATGCTGTGAACGTGCTGCACTCAGTATGCCAGCAAATTTGGAAAACTCAGCAGTGGCCACAGGACTGGAAAAGGTCAGTTTTCATTCCAATCCCAAAGAAAGGCAATGCCAAAGAATGTTCAAACTACCACACAACTGCACTCATCTCACACGCAAGTAAAGTCATGCTCAAAATTCTCCAAGCCAGGCTTCAACAATACACGAACCGTGAACCCTGATGTTCAAGATGGTTTTAGAAAAGGCAGAGGAACCAGAGATCAAATTGCCAACATCCACTGGATCATCAAAAAAGCTAGAGAGTTCCAGAAAAACATCTATTTCTGCTTTCTTGACTATGCCAAAGCCTTTGACTGTGTGGATCACAAGAAACTGTGGAAAATTCTGAAAGAGATGGGAATACCAGACCACCTGACCTGCCTCTGGAGAAATCTGTATGCAGGTCAGGAAGCAACTGTTAGAACTGGTTCCAAATGGGAAAAGGAGTACGTCAAGGCTGTATATTGTCACCCTGCTTTTTAGCTTCTATGCAGAGTACATTATGAGAAACGGTGGACTGGAAGAAACACAAGCTGGAATCAAGATTGCTGGGAGAAATATCAGTAACCTCAGATGCAGATGACACCACCCTTATGGCAGAAAGTGAAGAGGAGCTAAAAAGCCTCTTGATGAAAGTGAAAGAGGAGAGTGAAAAAGTTGGCTTAAAGCTCAACATTCAGAAAACAAAGATCATGGCATCCGGTCCCATCACTTCATGGGAAATAGATGGGGAAACAGTGGAAACAGTGTCAGACTTTATTTTTTTGGGCTCCAAAATCACTGCAGATGGTGATGGCAGCCATGAAATTAAAAGACGCCTACTCTTTGGAAGAAAAGTTATGAGCAGCCTAGATAGCATATTGAAAAGCAGAGACATTACTTTGCCAACTAAGGTCCCTCTAGTCAAGGCTATGGTTTTTCCAGTAGTCATGTGTGCATGTGAGAGTTGGACTGTGAAGAAGGCTGAGCGCCAAAGAATTGATGCTTTTGAACTGTGGTGTTGGAGAAGACCCTTGAGAGTCCCATGGACTGCAAGGAGATCCAACCAGTCCATTCTGAAGGAGACCAACCCTGGGATTTCTTTGGAAGGAATGATGCTAAAGCTGAAACTCCAGTACTTTGGCCACTTCATGCAAAGAGTTGACTCATTGGAAAAGACTCTGATTCTGGGAAGGATTGGGGGCAGAAGAAGAAGGGGACGACAGAGGATGAAATGGCTGGATGGCATCACAGACTTGATGGATGCGAGTCTGAGTGAACTCCGGGATTTGGTGATGGACAGGGAGGCCTGGCGTGCTGCGATTCACGAGGTCACAAAGAGTCGGACACGACTGAGGGTCTGAACTGAACTGAACTGAGCTGAAGTTTTTCTCTTGTTCCACTTAATTCTAGGAAAAAAGATGTAGCATCTTGTTTCACCAGGTGTATTTACCTTTGGGTCTAGTGGACATTTTTAGGTAGGAGAGTCTCATTTTAACATCCTGTATGCAAAACTTGATGGAAGACAAATCTACTGTATAACAACCCTTCCAGAGCAGCACAAACTTGAAGGAGTTTCAGTCCAGAAATCTATTTACCTGTTTGTGGTCACCATCAGTGATGTAGCACTGGCCTAAGCCTCACTTCAGAAAAGAGTGAAAGAGGGAAAAGAGGCCCTATGTCTTGAACATCAGGGAAAAGAGGTAAAATAGACCTGCCAGGGCCTCTCAAAATGGAATAATGTAGGCATGAGGAATAGTGGTCCTTAAGGGACAAGATGCATGGGCTTGGAGAATCCTAGAATTGGAGACAGTAGCCCAAAGTGTCAAAACAGTAAAAACAAATCAAAATGAAAACCACCTTGAATATTGCTAGGCATATAAATAGACAAAATAAAAGATTAAACTTTCAGAATTACACAAAATGTAAGCAATGAAAATGGTTTGGTGGGTTGGCTGGTTAAATATATCGCTTTGTTCACAAGCTAGAATAAGATTATATCACTAGAGGGAGAGTACACACTCTTTGTTTTTGCAATATCAGGAACAGAGAACTTGAAATCTGGAAGATTCAAGATGGTTTTAGAAAAGACAGAGGAACCATGTAAAAAAATACACACTCAGGAACTGTTCTCCAGAGAGTGAGAGCAGTGTATTCAGTAGCTCAGCTCTTTGCAATCCCATGGACTGAAGCCCGCCAGTGTCCGTGGAATTTTCCAGGCAAGAATTCTGGAGTGGGTTGCCATTTCCCACTCTAGGAGATCTTTCTGACTCAGGGATTACATCTGTGTCTCTTGCATCTCCTGCATTAGCAGGTGGATTCTTTACCACTGCACCACCTGGGAAGCCCCATCCTCTAGTACTTGTCTCAAAATCAATCTTTTACAAGGAAGTCAGTCTCTAGGACACTCTCTTGACACATGAGATGTAGTAGTGAGTATAGAACTCTCCAAGATTACATGGCATGGACTCCTATTCCCTGCCCAAGGAATCCACTCTCAGAGCTCTTTTTTGTTATTTTTTACATGACAGCCTTCTTCACTTTGCTAAGATGATTTATGGGAATAAAAACTCATTTATCTAATTCAAGCAGACTGTGAAATTACACAGCCTCCCAAGAGGGAAAGCAGATTAAGGAATATTTTCATTATTTCCTATGAAATTTGAGTGGTATCTATGGCTGGCTGACATAATACTATCTCATTGACTGATTCCTTCGAGCATGACTTTGCAGTCCTCGGGTGGGTGACATCTCACCTTTTGGACAGTCATTCAATCAGAGATAGAGCTGCATATAGCACCTCCTGTAAGCCCATTGAAAAATATCAGTACAAGACCCTCCAGACAGCTCATGTGAAGGTAATAGATTTTACTGAAAATAGGGGAGAATATCTTTATTCCTAAGATTTATTTTCCCATCACAGATTTGGTGACAACTATGAGCTCTTCAGTGCACCGAAGCCCAGCCCTTTCCACCTTACTGGCTTTTGTCTCCTATTCTCATTTTGTTTTTTCCTCTACTTACTACTTTGTGTGAAGGAGTAATTAAAATTTCTCTGACAAAGCAATTTAGCATCATTTTTTTCTTAGTTTTCTGCTAATAAAACCTAGCAGGACCCTGCAGGACCCTCGCAGATACAAAAGCCCCTCTGTGTCCCATGTAGGGAAAAAAGGCTTTAGTCTTCTAGGGCTTCCGTGAGTTCCAAAGAGTAGGCTCAAACAGTTAATAACACAATAGAGTCACAGGACTCCTGGTTCATCCTGAAGGGCTAGAAATAACATCATATACATATCTGAGTTATTCTACAGAAACTAAGACTCCCACAAGACCCAATTGTGGGTGTGAATGGTGATAGAATCAAAGTCCAATGCTGTAATGCAATATTGCATAAGAACCTTGAATGTTAGATCCATGAATCAAGGCAAATTGGAAGTGGTCAAACAGGAGATGGCAAGAGTGAATATCAACATTTTAGGAATCAGCGAATTAAGTTGGACTGCAATGGGTGAAATTAACTCAGATGACCATTATATCTACTACTACGAGCAGGAATCCCTTAGAAGAAAAAAGTAGCCATCATGGTCAACAAAAGAGTCTGAAATTCAGTACTTGGATGCAATCTCAAAAATAACAGAATGATCTCTGTTCATTTCCAAGGCAAACCATTCAATATCACAGTAATCCAAGTGTATGCCCTGACCAGTAATGCTGAAGAAGTTGAAGCTGAACAATTCTATGAAGACCTACAAGACCTTTTAGAACTAACACCCAAAAAAGATATCCTTTTCATTTTAGAGGACAGGAATGCAAAAGTAGGAAGTTAAGAAACACCTGGGGTAGCAGGCAAATTTGGCCTTGGAGTACGGAATGAAGCAGGGCAAAGGCTAATAGAGTTTTGTGAAGAGAATGCACTGGTCATAGAAAATACCCTCTTCCAACAACACAAAAGAAGACTCTACACATGGACATCACCAGATGGTCAACACCGAAATCAGATTGATTATGTTCGTCGCAGCCAAAGATAGAGAAGCTCTATACAGTCAGCAAAAACAAGACAGGAACCTGACTGTGTCTCAGATCATGAACTCCTTATTGCCAAATTCAGACTTAAATTGAAGAAAGTGGGGAAAACTACTAGACCATTCAGGTATGACCTAAATCAAATCCTTTATGATTATACCGTAAAAGTGAGACATAGATTCAGGAGATTAAATCTGATAGACAGAGTGCCTGAAGAACTATGGAAAGAGGTTCATAACATTGTAGAGGAGACAGGGATTAAGACTATCCCCAAGAAAAGGAAAAAAAAAAGCAAAATGACTGTCTGAGGATCCTTACAAATAGCTGTGGAAAGAAGAGAAGTAAAAAGCAATGGAGAAAAGGAAAGATACACCCATTTGAATGCACAGTTCCAAAGAATAGCAAGGAGAGACAAGAAAGCCTTCCTCAGTGATCAGTGCAAAGAAATAGAGGGAAACAATAGAATGGGAAAGACTAGAGATCTCTTTAAGAAAATTAGATACCAAGAAACATTTCATGCAAAGATGGGCTCAATAAAGGACAGAAGTGGTATGGACCTAACAGAAGCAGAAGATATTAAGAAGAGGTGGCAAAAATACACAGAAGAACTGTACAAAAATGATCTTTATGACTCAGATAATCATGATGTTATGATCTGTCACCTAGAGCCAGATATCCTGGAATGTGAAGTCAAGTGGGCTTTAGAAAGCATCACCACGAACAAAGCTAGTGGAGGTGATGAAATTCCAGTTGAGCTATTTCAAATCCTAAAAGAGCATGCTGTGAACGTGCTGCACCCAATATGCCAGCAAATTTCGAAAACTCAGCAGTGGCCCCAGGACTGGAAAAGGTCTGTTTTCATTCCAATCCCAAAGAAAGGCAATGCCAAAGAATGTTCAAACTACTGCACAATTGCACTCATCTCACACGCTAGTAAAATAATGCTCAAAATTCTCCAAGCCAGGCTTCAACAATACATGAACCGTGAACTTCCTGATGTTCAAGATGGTTTTAGAAAAGGCAGGGGAACCAGAGATCAAATTGCCAACATCTGCTGGATCATCGAAAGAGCAAGAGAGTTCCAGAAAAAGATCTATTTCTGCTTTGTTGACTATACCAAAGTCTTTGACTGTGTGGATCACAAGAAACTGTGGAAAATTCTGAAAGAGATGGGAATACCAGACCACCTGACCTGCCTCTTGAGAAATCTGTATGCAGGTTAGGAAGCAACAGTCAGAACTGGACATGAAACAACAGACTGGTTCCAAATAGGAAAAGGAGTACGTCAAGGCTGTATATTGTCATCCTGCTTATTTAACTTATACACAGAGTACATCGTGAGGACCACTGGGCTGGAAAAAACACAAGCTGGATTCAAGATTGCTGGGAGAAATATTAATAACCTCAGATATGCAGATGGCATCACCCTTATGGCAGAAAGTGAAGAAGAACTAAAGAGCCTCATGATGACAGTGAAAGAGGAGAGTGAAAAAGTTGGCTTAAAGCTCAACATTCAGAAAACTAAGATCATGGCATCTGGTCCCATCACTTCATGGCAAATAGATAGAGAAACAATGGAAACAGTGGTAAACTTTATGTTTTGGGGCTCCAAAATCACTGCAGATGGTGACCAACCTAGATGGCATATTAAAAAGCAGAGACATTACTTTGCCAACAAAGGTCCGTCTAGTCAAGCCTATGGTTTTTCCAGTATTCATGTATGGATGTGAGAGGTGGACTCTAAAGAAAGCTGAGCACCAAAGAATTGATGCTTTGAACTGTTGTGCTGAAGAAGACTCTTGAGAGTCCCTTGGACTGCCAGGAGATACAACCAGTCCATCCTAAAGATCAGTCCTGGGTGTTTATTGGAAGGACTGATGCTGAAGCGAAACTCCGATACTTTGGCCACCTGTTGGGAAGAGCTGACTCATTTTCAAAAGACCCTCATGTTGAGAAAGATTGAAGGTAGGAGGAGAAGAGGATGACAGAGGATGAGATGGTTGGATGCCATCACTGACTCAATGGACATGAGCTTGAGTAAACTCCAGGAGTTGGTGATGGACAGGGAGCCCTGGAAATTTGCAGTCAATGGAGTCACAGAGTCGGACACGACTGAGTGACTGAACTGAACTGAAGATGTCCATCCACGTGGAGGATGATGACTATGTGCTGACCACAACCTCACAGACCCCAGACTGGTTGAAATCAGAAGGTTACAATATCACTCTCTTACCTCACTTTCAATATATATGAAGTAATCACATACCCTGCAAATTTCACATTTAAAAACTCTTCCAGGAAAATCATCAGAGAGTTCAGGCATTTTGAGCAGGAAACATCCAATCTCTTTGCATGGCTCTTGCAATGAACTTTCTCTGCTCTAAACTCCAGTGTTTGGTTTGTTTGGCCTGGCTGTGTCAGGCACAGTAACTTGAACAACGTTGAAACTTATATTATTGTTTTCTCCCTCTCTGCTCCAGAAGGCAGTCAATGAATTTTTACAAGCATGCACATTTCCCTCTCTTTCAAGAACTGGGGGTGGGATGTTAAAATAATGAACCTTTGTTTTATCTTTTGATAATTTTATCTCTGATGACTCAACTGATAAAGAATCCACCTGCAGTTCAGGAGACCCATGTTGCCTGGATCAAGAAGACCCCCTGGAGAAAGGAATGGCCACCCCCTCCAGTATTCTTGCCTGGAGAATTCCATGGACAGAGGAGTCTGGCGAGCTATGTAGTCCTTGGGGTGGCAGAGTCAGGTGCAACTCAGTGAATAACACTGTCACTTTCATAAGAAGAAAGAGGCATGTGGAAAATTCTGAGAGTTCAAACACTGGCCAGATACCTTTGTTTTGGAAACCTTGTGGCAAAATGTACACAAGACAACAGACATGCGTTAAATTGAATTACACACTTTGAATTACGTCACTCTGGGGCTGGTTAAGTTCCCAGCTAAGCAGCAGTTGCACAACCCATGGAATTTTTCGGGCCAGTGAAATACAATGTACCTCAGAGGAAGGGTGTGGTACCTAAAGAAAATAAGCAGATGTATTTGGGGAAAGTGATTAATTACTGTCTGAATGGTTTTCAAATTCTGCTATCTATTCAAAGGCTGCTGATTTCCTAGAAATGAGCCTATTATAAAAAGAACTCTTCTTTCAGTTTCGATCTGAATTATGTTTACAAGGAATGGCCTTGAATGACATAAGACTTATTACTTCTGGCTGAAAACCTTGTTAAGCTAAAACAGTTTAAAACTTAATTACTGTTTAAAACTTAATTACTTAAACATACACAATATTCTATGTCAACTATATCTCACTAAAGCTGAGGAAAAGCCATGACTGGAAGTGTGTGCAATTTGGAGGCAGCAAGGGAAGAACATTACATTTCAGAGTTCCAGCCCCTCTCTCTCATTGTCATTTTTCAAGAGCAAGTATCTGGCACTTAGCATTCTAATTCTCTTACAAACAGGATGGTAATTTTAGGAAGCCCCAGATTGATTTATTATTTTTTATAATATAAATTTATTTATTTTAATAGGAGGCTAATTACTTTACAATATTGTATTGGTTTTGCCATAAATCAACATGTATCCACCACAGGTGTACACGTGTTCCCCATTCTGAACCCCCCTCCCACTCCCTCCCCGTGATGGCATGACCTGGTATCATTTTTAGCAGTCTCCAATTCATTTCTCAGTGCCAGCTGAGATGGACCATGCAGAAGCGTGGCCGAGAGGAGCTACCCCTCCCCCAAGGTCAGGGGCTGGGACCGAGAGTGCCAGGCTGCATTGGCACAGGAGCAGCCGAGAGGAGCTACCCCATTTCTAAGGTCAGGGGCGGTGGCTTAGACCAGCTACCTCATGCCCAAGGTCATGGCAGCAGCCAGGAGGAGCTACCACACATCAGAGGTCAGGGGAGGTGGCCGAGAAGAGCAACCCCATGTCCAAGGAGCGGCGGCTGCGCGGGCAAGGAGGGCCAAGAGGAGCTACTCCACATTCAAGGTCAGGAGGGGTGGCATGAGGAGATACCCCTCGTCCAAGGTAAGGAGCAGTGGCTGTGCTTTGCTGGAGCAGCCATGAAGAGATACCCCATGTCCAAGGTAAGAGAAACCCAAGTAGATGTAGGTGTTGTGAGAGGGCATCAGAGGGCAGACACACCGGAACCATAATCACAGAAAACTAGCCAATCTGATCACACGGACCACAGCCTTGTCTACCTCAATGAAACTAAGCCATGCCATGCCGGGAGCCAGCACGGGAGATCCCACCCATGACAAGGTCATGTGGAGAGGCCTGATGGGCAAGGCGAGTCAGGTCTCGAGGGGTCCTCTGTCTGAGCATCTACCCCGAAACCAAAATCTGTCTGTTTACTCTCTGCTATACTATACTCTTCTGACATTACCAACTTTTCTCTGGAAAGAGTTAATTCAGAGCTCCAGTTAACAGTCTCCTGCATATAAAAAGAATGTCTTGGCTTAACCCCTTTGATGGCTTTCTAACTTATCTGCCCGGACTTTACAACTTGTGGATTGTTTACAGCCCCTAACCGTGAGAGGCATGAAGCTTAAAACATCTTAAAGATATAGCGCCTTTTAGAGTTAAGAATTAGTTTGGTGAACAGTTTGTTGAGTTAATGTTTGCCACCAGGCCTCCATATTCTTTATCTTTTAGGCACCTGAAGGATATTAATCAATGTAATTGGGATATAGAAAAAGGAATATAGTAGTTTTGATGTTAGCAACACTAGACTTTTGAGTTAATTACTTTTCTCTTTGTTATAAATCACTGTACTTCTTTCATTGTTATAAATTGCTGTGTCCTTGCTATGTAAGAATGTAACTTTATTTAGTGCTTCCTGAGAGTGGCACCAGACTTTGGGAAGAACAACACTATTACCCTTATCAGAAAAGGGCTATAAAATGTTAATTGGCCCTCTGGCCAGAAGATGATGTAAATCACCTAAGACTTGTGTATATAACTAAGTATGCAGAGAGAAAGCCTGGTCTCGATGAGTCAGGGCTGCTGATGCTGCATAATTTTGTATTATCCATTGATCTCTATGTAAAATCTAAAGGTATATAAGGCCTTTCCGGACAATAGAGGAGGGGCCAGTCACTGGAAAGGCTGGTTTCCCCCGTGTATTCTTTTTTTACTCTGTTTTCTGGCTGAATTCCCATCTGGGGTGTGGAGGCTCAACATGTCTACTTACTTGCCCTGGCTTCTAAGATCCATGAGAGAGAGAGCCCAAGGCAGGGCACTCTCCGATACTCAAATGGACACCAGTGGCCTAACGTAGATGGTGCAAGTTCCTTGTCTGGAACTTTATTAGTTCTCCACGTAAACCAATTTATTCAGCCTCTTTTCTCCACTAAATTTTCCTATTATACTATTTCTTCTTAATTTCTTTTCTATTTCTTATTAAATAAATAAGTTTTTCCCTGCCTGTGCCATATCCCCTTCGAATTACCCTGGATCCAAGGGGCAGGACCCCGGCAATGCCATGTGGGGCTACCCAAGATGGGGGGGGGGGGGGGGCGGGTCATGGTGGAAAGGACTGACAATATGTGGTCCATTGGAAAAGGGAATGGCAAACCACTTCACTTTTCTTGCCTTGAGACCCCAAGAACAGTATGAAAAGACAAAATGATAAAATACTGAAAGGAGAACTCACCGGGTCTGTAGGTGCCCAATATGCTACTGGAGATCAGTGCAGAATTAGCTCCAGAAAGAATGAAGGGATGGAGCCAAAGAAAAAACAATATCCAGTTGTTTTACAGCAAGGTCTGATGCTGTAAACAGCAGTATTGTATCAGTTGAGTGCAGTTCAGTCGCTCAGTCGTGTCCGACTCTTTGCTACCCCATGAATTGCAGCACGCCAGGCCTCGTGTCCATCACCAACTCCCGGAGTTCACTCAGACTCACGTCCATCGAGTCGGTGATGCCACCCAGCCATCTCATGCTCTGTCACCCCTTCTCCTCCTGCCCCCACTCCCTCCCACTATCAGAGTCTTTTCCAATGAGTCAACTCTTCTCATGAGGTGGCCAAAGTACTGGAGTTTCAGCTTTAGCATCATTCCCTCCAAAGAAATCCCAGGTCGGATCTCCTTCAGAATGGATTGGTTGGATCTTCTTGCAGTCCAAGGGACTCTCAAGAGTCTTCTCCAACACCACAGTTCAAACGCATCAATTCTTCAGTGCTCAGCTTTCTTCACAGTCCAACTCTCACATCCATACATGACCACTGGAAAAACATTAGCCTTGACTAGATGGACCTTAGTCGGCAAAATAATGTCTCTGCTTTTGAATATGCTATCTAGGTTGCTCATAACTTTTCATCCAAGGAGTAAGCATCTTTTAATTTCATGGCTGCAGTCACCATCTGCAGTGATTTTGGAGCCCCCAAAAATAAAGTCTGACACTGTTTCCACTGTTTCCTCATCTATTTCCCATGAAGTGATGGGACCACATGCCATGATCTTCGTTTTCTGAATGTTGAGCTTTAAGCCAACTTTTTCACTCTCCTCTTTTACTTTCATCAAGAGGCTTTTTAGCTCCTCTTCACTTTCTGCCATAAGGGTGATGTCATATGCATATCTGAGGTTATTGATATTTCTCCCGGCAATCTTGATCCCAGCTTGTGTTTCTTCCAGTCCAGAGTTTCTCATGATGTACTCTGCATAGAAGTTAAATAAGCAGGGTGACAATATACAGCCTTGACGTACTCCTTTTCCTATTTGGAACCAGTCTGTTGTTCCATGTCCAGTTCTGACTGTTGCTTCCTGACCTGCATACAGATTTCTCAAAAGGCAGGTTAGGTGGTCTGGTATTCCCATCTCTTTCAGAATTTTCCACAGTTTCTTGGGATCCACACAGTCAAAGGCTTTGGCATAGTCAATAAAGCAGAAATAGATGTTTTTCTGGAACTCTCTTGCTTTCTCAATGATCCAGCGGATGTTGGCAATTTGATCTCTGGTTCCTCTGCCTTTTCTAAAACCAGCTTGAACATCTGGAAGTTCTCGGTTCATGTATTGCTGAAGCCTGGCTTGGAGAATTTTGAGCATTACTTTACTAGTGTGTGAGATGAGTGCAATTGTGTGGTAGTTTGAGCATTCTTTGCATTGCCTTTCTTTGGGATTCGAATGAAAACTGACCTTTTCCAGTCCTGTGGCCACTGCTGAGTTTTGCAAATCTGCTGGCATATTGAGTGCAGCACTTTCACAGCATCATCTTTCAGGACTTGAAACAGCTCAACTGGAATTCCATCACCTCCACTAGCTTTGTTCGTAGCGATGCTTTCTAAGGCCCACTTGACTTCACATTCCAAGATGTCTCGCTCTACTGAGTGATCACACCATTGTGATTATCTGGGTCATGGAGATCTTTTTTGTACAGTTCTTCTGTGTATTCTTGCCACCGCTTCTTAATATCTTCTGCTTCTGATAGGTCCATACCATTTCTGTCCTTTATCAAGCCCATCTTTGCATGAAATGTTCCCTTGATATCTCTAATTTTCTTGAAGAGATCTCTAGCCTTTCCCATTCTGTTCTTTCCTCCATTTCTTTGCATTGATCACTGAAGAAGGCTTTCTTACCTCTTCTTGCTATTCTTTGGAACTCTGCATTCAGATGCTTATATCTTTCCTTTTCTCCTTTGCTTTTCACCTCTCTTCTTTTCACAGCTATTTGTAAGGCCTCCCAAGACAGCCATTTTGCTTTTTTGCATTTCTTTTCCATGGGGATGGTCTGGATCCCTGTCTCCTGTACAATGTCACAAACCTCATTCCATAGTTCATCAGGCACTCTATCTATCAGATCTAGGCCCTTAAATCGATTTCTCACTTCCACTGTATAATCATAAGGGATATGATTTAGGTCATACCTGAATGGTCTAGAGATTTTCCCAACTTTCTTCAATTTGAGTCTGAATTTGGTAATAAGGAGTTCATGATCTGAGCCACAGTCAGCTCCCTGTCTTGTTTTTGTTGACTGTATAGAGCTTCTCCTTCTTTGGCTGCAAAGAATATAATCAATCTGATTTCTGTGTTGACCATCTGGTGATGTCCATGTGTAGCGTCTTCTCATGTGTTGTTGGAAGACAGTGTTTGCTATGACCAGTGCATTTTCTTGGCAAAACTCTATTAGTTTTTGCCCTGCTTCATTCCGTATTCCAAGGCCAAATTTGCCTGTTACTCCAGGTGTTTCTTGACTTCCTACTTTTGCCTTCCAGCCCCTATAATGAAAAAGACATACCCCATGCCCAAGGTAAGAGAAACCCAAGTAAGATGGTAGGTGTTGCAAGAGAGCATCAGAGGGCAGACACACTGAAACCATACTCACAGAAAACTAGTCAATCTAATCACACTGGGACCGCAGCCTTGTCTAACTAAATGAAACTAAGCCATGCCCACAGGGCAACCCAAGATGGGCGGGTCATGGAGGAGAGGTCTGACAGAATGCGGTCCACTGGAGAAGGGAATAGCAAACCACTTCAGTATTCTTGCCTTGAGAACCCCATGAACAGTATGAAAAGGCAAAAATGATAGGATACTGAAAGAGAAACTCCCCAGGTCAGTAGGTGCCCAATATGCTACTGATCAGTGGAGAAATAACTCCAGAAAGAATGAAGGGATGGAACCAAAGCAAAAACAATACCCAGTTGGGGATGTGACGGTGATAGAAACAAGGTCCAATGCCGTAAAGAGCAATAATTATAGGAACCTGGATTGTCAGGTCCATGAATCAAAGTAAATTGGAAGTGGTCAAACAAAAGATGGCACAAGTGAACGTCGACATTCTAGAAATCAGCGAACTAAAATGGACTGATGGGTGATCTCAACTCAGATGACCATTATATCCACTATTGTGGGCAGGAATCCCTCAGAAGAAATGGAGTAGCCATCATGGTCAACAAAAGAGTCTGAAATGCAGTACTTGGATGCAATCTCAAGAACAACAGAATGATCTCTGTTCATTTCCAAGGCAAACCATTCAGTATCACAGTAATCCAAGTCTATGCCCCAACCAGTAACGGTGAAGAAGTTGAAGTTGAATGGTTCTATGAAGATCTACAGACCTCAGAGATTAGTGCAAATAAAGAGAGGAAAACAATAGAATGGGAAAGACTGGAGATCTTTTCAAGAAAATTAGAGATACCAAGGGAACATTTCATGCAAAGATGGGCTCAATAAAGGATAGAAATGATATGGCCCTAACAGAAGCAGAAGATATTAAGAAGAGGTGGCAAGAATACACAGAAGAACTTTACAAAAAAGAATTTCACACCCAGATAATCACAATGATGTGATCACTCAGCTAGAGTGAGACATCCTGGAATGTGAAGTCAAGTGGGCCTTAGAAAGCATCACTACGAACAAAGCTAGTGGAGGTGATGGAATTCCAGTTGAGCTGTTTCATTCCTGAAAGATGATGCTGTGAAAGTACTGCACTCAATATGCCAGTAAATTTGGAAAACTCAGCAGTAGCCACAGGATTGGAAAAGGTCAGTTTTCATTTGAATCCCAAAGAAAGGCAATGCAAAGAATGCTCAAACTACCGCACAATTGCACTCATCTCACATACTAGTAAAGTAATGCTCAAAATTCTCCAAGCCAAGCTTCAGCAATACGTAAATTTTGAACTTCCTGATATTCAAGATGGTTTTAGAAAAGGCAGAGGAACCAGAGATCAAATTGCCAACATCCGCTGGATTATCAAAAAAGAAAGACAGTTCCAGAAAAATATCTATTTCTGCTTTCTTGACTATGCCAAATCCTGTGATTGTGTGGATCACAATAAACTGTGGAAAATTCTGAAAGAGATGGGAATACCAGACCACCTGACCTGCCTCTGGAGAAAACTATATGCAGATCAGGAAGCAACAGTTAGAACTGGACATGGAACAACAGACTGGTTTCTGATAGGAAAAGGTGTATGTCATGGTGTCGTCACCCTGCTTATTTAACTTCTATGCAGAGTACATCATGAGAAACGCTGGACTGGAAGAAGCACAAGCTGGAATCAAGATTGCCAGGAGAAATATCAATAACCTCGGAAATGCAGATGGCACCACCGTTAAGGAGGAAAGTGAAGAAGAACTAAAGAGTCTGTTGATGAAAGTGAAAGTGGAGAGTGAAAAAGTTGGCTTAAAGCTCAACATCCAGAAAATGAAGATCATGGCATCTGGTCCCATCACTTCATGGGAAATAGATGGGGAAACAGTGGAAATAGTGTCAGACTTTATTTTTAGGGACTCCAAAGTCACTACAGATGGTGACTGCAACCATGAAATTAAAAGATGCTTATTCCTTGGAAGGAAAGTTATGACCACCTAGACAGCACATAAAAATCAGAGACATTACTTTGCCAACAAAGGTCCATCTAGTCAAGACTATGGTTTTTCCATTAGTTATGTATGGATGTGAGAGGTGAGCTCTAAAGAAAGCTGAGCACTGAAGAATCGATGCTTTTGAGCTGTGGTGGTGGAGAAGACTCTTGAGAGTCCCTTGGACTACAAGGAGATCCAATCAGTCCATCCTAAAGGAGATCAGTTCTGGGTGTTCTTTGGAAGGACTCATGTTGAAGCTGAAACTCCAATACTTTGGCCACCTGATGCAAAGAGCTGACTCATTTGAACAGACCCTGATGCTGAGAAAGATTGAAGGCGGGAGGAGAAGGGGATGACAGAAGATGAGATGGTTGGATGGCATCACCTACTCAATGGAGATGAGTTTGAGTAAACTCTGGGAGTTGGTGATGGACAAGGAGGCCTAGCATGTTGCAGTCCATGGGGTCACAAGGAGTTGGACATGACTGAGTTACTGAACTGAACTGATACTAATACCAAGAGTTCTGAATATTATTCTGACTCCAATCATTAATTTAAATTCATTCTTAGTTTAAGAAAGGACAAGATATTGTAAAATGTAGTGAAATAGGGCATAATACCTTATGCCTTACCTTAATTCAGTTCAGTTCAGTTCAGTTCAGTCGCTCAGTCATGTCTGACTCTTTGTGACCCCATGAATCGCAGTATGCCAGGCCTCCTTGTCCATCACCAGCTCCCGAAGTTCACTCAAACTCACATCCATCGAGTCGTTGATGCCATCCAGTCATCTCATCCTCTGTCATCCCCTTCTCCTCCGGCCCTCAATCCCTCCCAGCATCAGGATGTTTTCCAATGAGTCAACTCTTCGCATGAGGTGGCCAAAGTATTAGAGTTTCATCTTCAGCATCATTCCCTCCAAAAAAATCCCAGGGCTGATCTCCTTCAGAACAGACTGGTTGGATCTCCTTGCAGTCCAAGGGACTCTCAAGAGTCTTCTCCAACACCACAGTTCAAATGCATCAATTCTTCGGCACTCAGCCTTCTTCACAGTCCAACTCTCACATCCATACAGGACCACTGGAAGAACCATAGCCTTGAATAGATGGACCTTTGTTGGCAAAGTAATGTCTCTGCTTTTAATATGCTATCTAGGTTGGCCATAACTTTCCTTCCAAGGAGTAAGCGTCTTTTAATTTCATGGCTGCAAGCACCATCTGCATTGATTTTGGAGCCCAAAAAAATAAAGTCTGACACTGTTTCCCCATCTACTTCCCATGAAGTGATGGGACCAGGTGCCATGATCTTAGTTTTCTAAATGTTGGGCTTTAAGCCAACCTTTTCACTCTCCTCTTTCACTTTTATCAAGAGGCTCTTTAGCTCCTCTTCACTTTCTGCCATAAGGGTGGTGTCATCTGCATATTAGTTTTCATTCCAATCCCAAAGAAATGCAGTGTCAAAGAGTGCTCAAACTACCACACAATTGCACTCATCTCATACGCTATTATAGTACTTCCCTGGTGGCTCAGACAGTAAAGCGTCTGTCTACAATGCGGGAGACCTGGGTTCAATCCCTGGGTTGGGAGGATGGAGACGGAAACGGCAATCCACTCCAGTACTATTGCCTAGAAAATCCCATGGACAGAGGAGCCTGGTAGGCTACAGTCCATGGGGTCACAAAGAGTTGGACACGATTGAGCGACTTCACTTACACTTTTCACTTTCATGCACTGGAAAATGAAATGGCACAATTGCACTCATCTCACATGTCCTAGCTATTATAAACAGTGCAGCGATGAACATTAGGGTACTTATTTAACTTCTATGCAAAGTACATCATGAGAAACGCTGGGCTGGAAGAAGCACAAGCTGGAATCAAGATTGCCCGGAGAAATATCAATAACCGCAGATATGCAGATGACACCACCCTTATGGCAGAAAGTGAAGAGGAACTAAAAAGCCTCTTGATGAAAGTGAAAGAGGAGAGTGAAAAAGCTGGCTTAAAGCTCAACATTCAGAAAACTAAGATCATGGCATCTGGTCCCATCACTTCATGGGAAGTAGATGGGGAAACAGTAGAAACAGTGTCAGACTTTATTTTGGGGGGCTCCAAAATCACTGCAGATGGTGACTGCAGCCATGAAATTAAAAGACGCTTACTCCTTGGAAGGAAGGTTATGGCCAACCTAGATAGCATATTAAAAAGCAGAGACATTACTTTGCCAACAAAGGTCTGTCTAGTCAAGGCTATGGTTTTTCCTGTGGTCATGTATGGATGTGAGTTGGACTGTGAAGAAGGCTGAGTGCCGAAGAATTGATGCTTTTGAACTGTGGTGTTGGAGAAGACTCATGAGAGTCTTGAAGCAAGGAGATCCAACCAGTGCATTCTGAAGGACATTAGTCCTCAGTGTTCTTTGGAAGGACTGATGCTAAAGCTGAAATGGCAATAATTTGGCCACCTCATGCGAAGAGTTTACTCATTGGAAAAGACTGTGATGCTGGGAGAGATTGAGGGCAGGAGGAGAAGGGGACAACAGAGGATGAGGTGGCTGGATGGCATCACCAACTCGACAGACATGAGTTTGGGTAAACTCCGGAAGTTGGTGATGGACAGGGAGGGCTGGCGTGCTGCAGTTCACGGGGTCGCAAAGAGTCAGACACAACTGAGCGACTGAACTGAACTGAACTGAAGCCATCCAGTCCATAGTATTTTTGTTATATCACCCCAAATTGACCAAGACTGTTAGTGTCTAAGTCCTTGTCCTCTCCTAACAAGAATACTATTAAACCAATTTAGCAAGAATTTCCCTACCATTGTCTTTTAGCAATTTCTTTTCCTCTGACCATCTAACTCTACTTTTCAGCTATATAGTCCCAGATGGCTTTGCTATATCTGGAACTGAGCTCAGTCTTTTTCTCTATTGCAAAAGCCTTGACCCTTATTGCAATAATCTTGAATAAGTCTTCCTTACCATTTTAACATGTGTTAGTATAATGTTCCTATTACAGTCTGGTGCTTCAGCGCATATAAGATCAGATTCATCATTGTACACCCAGAACTATAACCTTGTGCTCCAGTTATAAACCTGTTAATACTATGTTTTCATTCCTGACTAATTGATAGGAGATGTGTTAGTGAGTTCAACTCCTAATCCTGTGTTCTAGATGATAGCACAATAAGGACAGACTTTTGATTCTTAACTATATGTATATAATCTTGAAACTGTATTAAAATTACAGATTTCTATGATCTAGAAAATGAGAACTTCTCAGTTGACTGAACACCCCATTGTTGAATCCCTGCAGACTACTTTTATCTTAGAGAAATGCTGAAACAAAAGGGTTCCAAGATCATGCCTTCAGACCCCAAGCCTTTCTTGGCCTTCCCAAAAAACACCCCTTACACCCTGAGCTCCAGTTGCTCCATACTCCTCTCTCTACTCTCCCTTTTCCTTCCCCTCTCAGAATGCTATTTTGAAGCTTCCCTGGTGACTTAGATGGTAAAGAATCTGCCTGGAATGCTGTAGACCTGGCTTCAATCCCTGGGTTGGGAAGATCCTCTGAAGAAGGGAATGGTTATCCACTCCAGTATTCTATCCTGAAGAATTTCATGGACACAGGAGTCTGGGGGGCTACAGTCCATGAGGTCACAAAGAGTTGGATACAACTGAGTGACTAAATTTTCAAAGATAAATGTATTGGATCTATACCTTCTGTGTGTATTAGTCTCTCAGTCATGTCCAACTCTTTGCAACCCCATGGACTATAGCCCTCCAGGCTCCTCTGTCCATGGGATTCTCCAGGTAAGAATACTGGAGTGAATAGCCATTCCTTTCTCTGAGGATCTTAGTAGATGATGCTAAATCCAGTTCCAAACAGAACCAAACTGAGAAAGTAATATTTAAAATTTAATCTTCAATCAAATTCCATTACTAAAGATTTCCCTAAGTCCCAAAGAAAAAGAGAGAAATTTGCTGAACAATTCAGGAGATATTGGATATTTACTCTCTGAGATTCCCTTAACATGGCAATTTATCCATTTATTTGTAGAGGAGACTTTCTATGGTTAAAGAAAGCTAAATGGACAATTATTTTGGAAGACCTTAAGAGATCTCAAACCATTGCAGAACCCAGTCAGAGAGTAAGGGAGTTTTAAAGAATTATTATAAAACATTCTGTTTTATGCTGTTAAAATTGATTGGTCATGCATTCAAAATTGTAAATAATTAAAGGATGAAATTGTGGCAAATTATCATCAACAATTAGAAACCACTTTGAAAGAGTAGTGAAAGCTTGCATTTACCATATAGCTTGTGCTCTAGCCATGGTTTTCTACATGGTCTAAGACTTAAGCTTTATGACACAACCAAAAAAAGTCTATGTTTAAAATGCTGACTAGATGGAGGGGATATATGTATACTTATGAATGATTCATGTTGCTGTATGGCAGAAACCAACAGAACATTGTAAAGCAATTATTATCCAATTAAAAAAAAATAAAATGCTGACATGTCTGAACTTCACACAGTACCTCAACTGTGTGATAGTAATATCTCTAAAAGGAAAATTAGAAGATACACCACTAAATTATTTTAAACTTAAAGGATCCCCAAAACTGGCCTCCATTGACCAAGATACCTACTAGTACTGTAAAGAAAAAGCCCATTGGGTTTAAGAATGTCCATTCCTCAGAAAGAAAGAAAAGACCCAAAAAGTCTTCACAGGAGGAATACTAACTCTGGTCTGAGAGAGCAGTCTTTCCATACCCTGAATTCCCAATAAATTCAGTGATGTTACCCATGTGAGTTGAAGGGCATCCTACTATAATTCTTATCAATATTGCAATGACATATTTCACCCTTAACACTGCTTCATTCCCCAGCTTCTTTCTCAAAGTCACCAAATTTTGTCCATGGTGGGCTTTGATAATTTGCCTCCCAGTCCCCCATTATCTTTAAAGGATCCCTTCAGGTCCAATACAATTTCCTTCTTAGAACAGCTACTTCGACAACTTCATGAAATGGGGTTAAACTTCCTTGTGATCCTGAAGGACTTCTTTCACAAGTCTCCTATTTGTTCCCTTCACACCTGTTTCCTCTAATGGCTTCCTAAGTTTCCTGACTTCCCTAAGTTTCTCTGTCATCTTTGACCTAGTACCTATCTTATAGAGAACTTAAGGCAATTTGTTCTGAACTGAAGGCAGTCCATGCTAAAGGAGATCAGTCCTGGGTGCTCACTGGAAGGACTGATGTTGAAGCTGAAACTCCAAAACTTTGGCCACCTCATGCGAAGAGCTGACTCATTGGAAAAGACCCTGATGATGGGAAAGATTGAGGGCAGGAGGAGAAGGGGACAACAGAGGATGAGATGGTTGGATGGCATCACCGATTCGATGGACATGGGTTTGGGTGGACTCTGGGAGTTGGTGATGGACATGGAGTCCTGGCGTGCTGTGGTTCATGGGGTCACAAGGAGTCAGACACGACTGAGTGAGTGAACTGAAGTGAACTGAAGGCAATTAGTAGAAAGAGTTTCTCCTCTTTGTAGACAAGGAATTCCACTATTATCTGGCATTTATGTGGTGCAGAACCCCATAATAGAGTGCTATAGTAGGTAAACACAGATTTATCCATGTCCCTCCCTAAGATTCCCTAAGATTATTTAACACCAGAGGAACTTGAAGGACTCTGCCCAATAATTCAGGGATTGCTAGATAAGGGACAGAGGAGCCTGGTTGGCTACAGTGCATGGGATTGCAGAGTTGGACACGACTGAGCTCAAGCAGGCACGTGTGCCTGGTTCCTACTTCTAGCACATGCAACACTTCCTCTCTGGTTACTGAAAGGCCAAATGGAAAGGGGTACTGGCTATTCCAAGACCTGTTAATATGTTTCCGTTCAAATTTAATAGACCTCTATTAGATATACTATCAGGAGGATAACAGCCAGCACACACTGAGGAACAATATAGCAGGTATCCATAAAAAACAAAAACAAAAAACACAGTCCTAGACTCATTACTAGAGTCATGCAGGTCACACAGGGACACCCTCCATGTAAAAACAGTTCTTCAAGGGCACAGTGTGTGTGTGTGTGCATGTATGCCCACGTGCCTGCTTGAGCTCAGTCGTGTCCGACTCTGCAATCCCATGCACTGTAGCCAACCAGGCTCCTCTGACCACAGGATTTTCCAGGCAAGAATACTGGAGTGGGTTGCCATTTCCTTCTCCAAGGGATTTTCCCAACCCAGGGATTGAAACAGCATCTCTCACATCTCTTGCATTGGCAGGCAGATTCTTTGCCACTAGTGCCATCTGGGAAACCCACAAGAGCACAATAGATAACTGTTATTTGGAGAGAATTCTCTTGATTTTTTGATCAAAATTTTTTAAAAAATTGATTTTTTAAATTCTCTTGATTCTCTTGACTGCTTCTTCATTTTACTTATATTTTTCTGACTCTGAATTTAGGAGTAAGAGCACTGTTACTTCTAGGGAAGTAACTTTTTGAAGGGAAGAAAATTCTGTTCAAAGAACAATGAAACAAACTTCTCTGGTATATCAGATTATGAGTTCAAAAAGGAGCAATGAAAATACTGAAGGAATTAAGAAAGGCTATAGATAGAATTGCAAATTACTGTAAAGAGAAACAAGCAACTATAAAGGGGAGTCAACTGAAATTAGAAAACTCATTTGCAGAGATAAAATTGGAGTTAAAGACAACAAATAGCAAACTGGATAAAGCAGAAGAATGGATAAGTGCTCTGAAAGGCAAAACAACAGAAATCACCCAATCAGAACAGCAAACAGAAAGATAAATTTAAAAAAATGAAAGCAAGCATGAGATAATATAAAGTATCCCAATCTACACATAATAGGGATCTCAGAGGAGAAGAGAAATGGGGAACAAAAATGCATTTGAAGAAATTATGGCTGAAAACTTCCCAAGCCTAAAAATGAAACATATCCAGGTACAGGAACCACTCTTCCCTTCAAAGAGTTACTTCCCTAGGAGTAACAGTGCTCTTACTCCTAAATTCTAAGAGTCAGAAAAATATAAGTAAAATGAAGACGCAGAGGGGCCAAACAAGATGAACCCAAACAGATCTAGACATAGTACAATTAAAATGGCAAAAAGTTAAAGAGAGGATTCTAAAGGAAGAAAGAAAAAGCAAAGGGTTAATTTCAAGGGAACTCTGGTAAGTCTATCATCTGATTTCTCTACAGAAATTTGCAGGCCAGAAGGGAGTTGGAAGATATATTCAAAGTCCTGAAAGGGAAAAACTTGCAACCTAGGATATTCTACCCAGCAAAATTACCATTTAGAACAGGAAGAGATATAATTTCTCAGATAAACAAAAGCTACAGAAATACTAAACCTATCCTAAAAGAAATATTGAAAGGTCTTCTCTAAATAGAAAAGAAACACAAATCTATAGGAAAGAGAATATCACAACAGGAAAGTAAATCACTTAAGCCAATACACAGATTTTTAAAAATCAAAAAAAAGTTTCTGTGAAAGTGGTGACAACAAAAATGAACAACAAAATGATAAACATGAAGATGTAAGAGAGAACACCAAAATCATAAAATGTGTATCTTTAAGTTTTATGTCACTTAAAAATAAATTCAAGTTTCCACATTTATTTTATAATTATCTGACATTTACTGTTTTTATCAAGATTATTTTTAATGTTTAAATCTAAAGCCAAGCTGGAATATTATTTGTGCAAGATTTATAAGAGATCTAGGCACTCTCATTCTACATGGCTGTCCAGTAGACTGACAACACTTCATGTACTGTTTATATTGTCTCACTGATCTGAAACAACACTATTCACATAACCTTAATCAGGTATGTTGTTGGTTCTATTTTTAGACTATGCAGCATGCTGTTATCCTTTGTCTTCAGATTTATGCTTTGATGGCACATTGTTCTAATGACTGCAGTTCTATAAACTTCATTTATAGAAGAAATTATGGCTGAAAACTTCCCAAACCCTGTACCCCTTCTGAATTTTCATGGCTTTTTAATGTGTTTGATCAGCTCAATTTAAAATTTATAATCAGCTTTTGTGAAATTTTAACTCAAAACACGCAAAATTTACAGGTGAAGTAACACAGTTGTTCCGGAGAAGGCAATGGCACCCCACTTCAGTACTCTTGCCTGGAAAATCCCATGGACAGAGGAGCCTGGTGGGCTGCAGTCCGTGGGGTCGCTAAGAGTCGGACACGACTGAGCGACTTCACTTTCACTTTTCACTTTCATGCATTGGAGAAGGAAATGGCAACCCACTCCAGTGTTCTTGCCTGGAGAATCCCAGGGACAGCAGAGCCTGGTGAGCTGCCGTCTATGGGGTCACACAGAGTCGGACATGACTGAAGCGACTTAGCAGCAGCAGCAGCAGCAACACAGTTGTTTTGTATAAGAAATTAGTCCTTTCCTCTCAAGAAAACAGTATACATATTCATTTGTATGATTATTCATATGTGACTTTCTGAAGCATTACTTAATAAAATTTTTCTTTTTTTCAAGATATTACAAATTTGACATTCTCTTTGTTTTCTACTCAGTTGCTTCCATTTCCACATAAATTAATTATCCAACCACACTAATTCTTTCCTTTGTGGGCCAGGAATTGATATTCTATAGTAGATGATTTTTCTATTTTTTACATTAAAACTTTAATGATAAAAGAAAAAGTACATACATAGATAAAAATAATCCAGATCAAAAAAGCACTTGTGAAAACTTTTAAGATTACCAGAATTTAAAAGAAACAAAAAATCTGAGTAATTAGTGACCACACATGCTTTATCTTCTCCCAAACTGAGACTAAAACAAAAGGCTGTGAAGTATTTTCTTTGTCATTATCTTCCTGTGTCTATGAAGTTCAGTACTTTTCAGTGTTTTCCTCATCATCCTTGTCGTTATCATTGTTCACTGCAGCCTAAAAATGTATGATGTGTTAGTAAACAGAAACCATTTCAAAATCTCATTTCAAAACAAGGTTTTCCACTAACAATTTATTTTCTTTTAAAGAGTTCTTTCTTAAAGGATCATGAGAAGTTATTATGCTCATCAGAAACATCTCCTGGTTTAGGTTTGGATGGTGAGAGGATGCATAGCACAAACTTACTCATACCCATCACTAGGGTTTCCCTACAGTCCTAACCAGGCATGAGGACAATTTATAAGACATTTCAGCCACGTTTATGCTATTTAGGTGAGGGCCTTCCTTGTGAATGGCACAAATTCTCTCCACATCTTAGAAATATTGAGAACTCCTAAGTTGATCAAGAAAACTGATATAAATAATTCCAGATGGGAGAAGACAGAACTTCTCCTCTACTGAAGACTGACTGACAGTTTAAACTCACCTGGAGACAACTGCAGCCAAATTAGGAGCTGGCAGTTGCCCATATTTCTAAGTCTGGGCATATTTGAATGCTTTAAGTTAGCAGGGATCTATATTAGGGTCTTTGGATGTAGTAGCAGCCTGAAAACTAGCAGGAAGCTTAGTAACGTGAACCAATATCTGCTTCTGAGAACATCCACCTGACAACTCTGGGAATCCCACTTAATATTGGCTCCAGGAAAAGTCCAGAAATCAGCCAGGAATCCCTCAAAACAGCAGCACAAGCCCTGGGAAAGTTGTCTGTAGTCTATAAATTCTTGAAAGCATCAAGTGTGCAGACATAAACCATTTAAATCCCAGGGTTTCTAGTGAATCTAAAGCAGTAAAGAATCATGGTGCTTCTCTCTACAACTCTGCTTTAATTTTCACCCATCCCTTCCTGAGGTTCCAGGGCTCTGTTCCACAGTCACTGCCCAGATCCAGACCAGACTCACCTCCAGCATCTCAATCCTCTTATTCATCTTTCCCAGAAAGTTGTCTCTTTCTCGTTCCTCTTCTGTCATTTGGACTCTAAATGCCTTGAAGGCTCTTTCTTGGTCCTCAAACTTTTGTTGCAATTCTTTAAGCATTTGCTCTAAAAGCTTTTCCCTCTCAGCAGCCTTTCTTTTGACCTGCTCTTCTGCTCCAGGAAAATTATACATAAGGAAGAAAACAACAGTCAGAGGTACAATCCCCAATCCCCAACCCGCCACTTTCTTAGTGACCATACTTTCTTGAAAAAAGCAGATAGGCATGTTTGAATTCACCTGTGTCCACACATCAAGGGCAGGTGTGAGAGTGTGCCAGGACAGGTGCTGACCAGCTGGCTGGACCCACAACCATAACTGGCCTGTTGTTTTCATAGGTAGTAGAGTGTGTTCAGAGAAGGAAAAGAAGGGCCCTGCTTCTGGAAGTTCCTCCAGTCAGAGTTCTCAGAGAAACACTGCAGGAACCTCCCAACCCCACTGCAAAATGAGCTCTCCCCTCAGTACCTGCTGAGGCCTTTTCACTTTCTCTCATTTCCTCTGTCATTTCAGTTCTTAATCTCTGGAAGACTCTTTCTTGGTCCTCCACATTTTGCTCCAATTCTTTAACCTGTTTTTCAGCAGACTCCTTTTCCCTCTCAGCAGCCTCTCTTTTGATCTGCTCTTCTGCTCCAGGAAGAGTTTAGAGAAGGAAGGAAACAACAGTCAGACCTGAGAGCTATAACCCCCAACCTCCAACCCTCCATATCATATCCTCAGTAACCAAACTCTCCTGAAGAAGCAGGTAGACATTTCCACCTGTGCCTGTGACCCGACATCAAGGGCAGATTTGGGAACATGCTAGGGAAGGCCCTAACTGGCTGGATGCACCCACACCCACAACTCTCCTTGGTATTTTCAGATGAAGCAGGGTGTGTTCACAGAAGGAAAAGAGGCTCCTCATTTCAGTAAGTTCTTTCCATCAGAGTCTCAGAGGGCAGTGCAGGAACCTCCCCACCCCACTGTGAAATGAGCTCTCCCCTGTACCTGCTGAGGCCTTTTCACTTTCTCTCATCTCTTCTGTCATTTCAGTTCTTAATCTCTGGAAGACTCTTTCCTGGTCCTCCACATTTTGCTCCAATTCTTTAACCTGTTTTTCAAGATACTCCTTTTCCCTCTCAGCGGCCTCTCTTTTGGTCTGCTCTTCTGCTCCAGGAAGAGTTTAGAGAAGGAAGGAAACAACAGTCAGACCTGAGAGCTACAACCCCCCAAATCCCAACCCTCCATATCCTCAGGGACCAAACTGTCCCAAAGAAGTAGGTAGACATGTCCACATACACCTGCTGCTGCTGCTAAGTTGCTTCAGTAGTGTCCGACACAGTGCAACCCCATAGATGGCAGCCCACTGGGCTCCTCTGTCCCCGGGATTCTCCAGACAAGAACACTGGAGTGGGTTGCTATTTCCTTCTCCAATGCAAGCATGCATGCATGCTAAGTTGCTGCAGTCATGTCCAACTCTGTGTGACCCTGTGGGACTGCAGCCCACCAGGCTCCTCTGTCCACGGGATTCTCTAGGCAAGAATACTGGAGTGGGTTACCATTTCCTCCACCACATCACATACACCTAGGAACATGCTAAGAAAGGCCCTGACTGGCAGGCTGGACCTACAGCCACAACTCTGATTATTTTCAGATGAAGCAGTGTGTGTTCATAGGAGGTGAGGAAGCTCCCTGTTTCAGGAAGTTCCTCCTGTCAGTCTCAGAGGGCGCTGCAGGAACATCCCCACCCCGCTGTAAAATGAGCCCTCCCCCGTACCTGCTGAGGCTTTCTCTCTTTCATTCAACTCCTCTGTCATTTTGACTGTTAATACTTCGAAGACTTTCTCTTGGTTCTCCGATTTTTGCTGCAATTCTTTAATCTTTTGTGCAAGAGGCTTGTTTTTCCTTTCAGCTGCCTCTCTTTTGGCCTGCCCTTTTGCTCCAGGAAGATTTTAGAAAGGGAAGAGAACAACAGTCAACCCCGAGAGGTACAGCCCTCCACTCTGTTAGTGACCAAACTGTCATGAAAAAGGAGATGGACATGTCTAAATGCACCTGTGACCACACACAAGGGCAGGTTTGGAAATCTTCTAGGAAAGGCCCTGACTGAGTGACTGGACTGGCAACCACAATTAGCCTTGTTTTTTCAGATGAAGCAGAGTGCATTCCCAGAATGAGAGCTCCCAGCTTCAGGAATTTCCTCCTGTCAGAGTCTGAGAGGGCACTGCAGGAACCTCCCCACCCCACTGTGAGCTGAGCTCTCCTGTCCACCTGCTAGGTTTCTTTCCTGCATCATGAAGGAGCTCACCTTTCTTCATGTCCTGTTCCTCTAGTGTTTCCGGTAACCTCAGTAAGCGCTGGAGATCAGAAAGAGGCAAAGATGTCAGGCAGGTCTAACCCGTGCTGAACTTCCACTGACATATTCTGAGAAATGAACTCCTCTGAGTAACATTCCTGTGTTGCTTCATATTTTTCATAGGCTGTATTTTACTGCTTGCAACCCTTCTGGTAACATCTACTCTTGGATAATATGTACAAATTTTCAAATTTTACACCACACTCTTCTTCCAGGAACATTCCATAAAGCACATTCCCCAAGTGAAATCACTGTAAATACTTTAGTAAATTTGTATCAATTATATTATACATTTTCAATATTTGAAATTTATGGTTTGTGAAATATAACTCAATAAAACTGTGTAAGAACTTGAAACTTGAAGTTTAACTTAAATTGTTAAAGAATCTTGTTTAAAACTCAGGGCTTCCAATGAATTAGAAGCAGTGAAGAGCAGTAGTGCTTCTCTCTATGACTTTGTTTTATTTTTCACCCATCCCTTCCTGAGGGTTCAGGCTTTGTTCCAAAGTCACTGCCCAGACCCAGACCAGACATACTTCCAGCATCTGAATCCTCTCCTTCATCTTTCTCAGAAGGTCGTCTCTTTTTCTCATCTCCTTTGTGAGTTTGTCTCTAAATCTCTCGAAGGTTCTTTCTTGGTCCTTCAACTTTTGCTGCAATTTTTTAACCATTTGCTCAAGAAGCTTCTTTTCCTGCATAGCAACCTCCAGTTCAGACAGCATTTCTGCTCCCAGAAGATTTTAGAGAGAGGAGAGAAGAAAACAACAGTCAGCACTGAGAGCTACAAGCTCACAACCAACAACCCTTGCTTTCTGAGTAACCAAACTGTCTGGGCAAAGCAGATGGGAATGTCTAAATTCACCTGTGACCACACATAAGGGCAGGTGCGAGAATGTGCTAGAAAAGGGGATCACTGGTTGGACCTATAACCACAACTCGCCTTGTTATTTTCAGATATAGCAGAGTGTGTTCACAGAAGGAGAGGAAGCTCTATTTCTGGAAGTACCTCCTGTCGGAGTCATAGAGGGCACCGCAGGAACCTCCCCACCCTACCATGAGATGAGTCCACCCTATACCTGCTGAGGTCTTTTCTCTTTCTCTTCGTTTCTCTGTCTTTTTGACTCTTAATTCCTCAGGGACCCTTTCTTGGTCCTCCAGCTGTTCCTGCAGCTCTTTAACCTTTTGCTCAAGAAGTTCCTTTTCCCTCTCAGCTGCCACTCTCTTGACACACTCTTCTGTTCCAGAAAGATGTTAGAGAGATGAGGAAACAACAGTTAGATCTGAGAGTTATAACCCTTCACACACCACACCCCTCCCCCCACAACCGTCCAATTTCTCAATGATCAAACTGTCATGAAAAGGCAGATGGAAATGTCTGGATTCACCAGTGTTCACACACCAAGGGCAGGGTGGGGAATCTCCTAGGAAAATCCCTGACTGGCAGGCTGGACCTACAGCTGCAACCAGCATTATTATTTTCTGATATAACAGAGTATGTTCACACAGGCCAGGAAGCTCCCTGCTTCTGGAAGTCCCTCCCATCAGACTCCTAAAGGGCACTGCAGGCACCTCCCCACCCCACTGTGTGCTGAGCCCATTTGTGTACCTGCTGAAATCTTTTGTCTTTGTCTTGTTTTCTCTACCATTTTGCCTACAAATTCTTCGAAGTCTTTTTTTTGGTCCTCCACCTTTTGACTTATCTCCTTATACTTTTGCTCAAGAAGCTCCTTTTCCCTCTCAGATGGCTCTCCTTCAGTGCATTCTGCTCATCCAAGAAGTTTTTAGAGAGGAAAGAGAACAACAGTCAGCCCTGAGAGGTACCACCTCCTCTACCCACTAAACCTTCACTTTCCCAGTGACCAAACTGTTGTGAAAAAGGAGATGGTCCTGGCTGTAGTCACCTGTGACTACATATCAAGGGCAGGTTTAGAAATCTGCAGATTTGGGAATGACTGGTTGACTGGACCTAAAACCACAAGCCACCTTATTTTCAGATGAAGCGGAGCATGTTCGCAGAAGTTCCAGGAGTTCATCCTGTCAGAGTTCTCAGAGAGGACTACAGGAACCTCCCCACCCACGGTGAGCAGAGCCCTCCCCCGTACCTGCTAAGGTCTTGGCTGCATCACAAAGCTCATCTGTCTTCTTGCAGCATTCCCCTAGCTTGTCCTTAATCATTCCCAATATCTGGAGACACGGAGCGGCAGACACATCAGGCCGGTCAAACCTGAACTCCTCATTGATATATTCTGAGAAAAAAACTATTCTCAATAATATTACCTGGTTGTGTTCAACTGCCTACAAGTTTCTAAAATCCTGCCTACCTCACTAACTCTCCAGCCTCCTCTGCTAGTGTGGCTTCCACCATTCATGAAGGTTCCACTAGTCAGAAAAATGTGCAGTTTTACAAATACATAACCTTGGTCCCCTTCATATTTTCTGTATGCTGTTTTTCCTGCTTCTGGCTCTTCAGATAACATTCTACCATAGAGAATATGCACAAACTTTTCAAAATTTACATCACACATCTTTTCTGGGAACATTCACTAAACCACCTTCCCTATATGAGATCACTGTACTTTTATGTGCATAAATTTGTATCAATTATACATGTACATTTAATTAAATATAGTTGTACATTTAAATCCCTGAAATTTATGGCTTGTGAATTACATCTCTATGAAACTGTTTAAATAAACTTGAATCTCTGCATCTCAGAAAAAAAGTGCTGAAATACTGTAAAACATACTAGTATCTTTATTCTTTGAGTTTCCAGGTGAAATGTAGGGAGTTTTAATATAATGTCTATAGTTCCTCACAGCTGTAGCTTCCTCAGATTCTATCTATAGTGTATGAATAACAGCAATACAACTAAAAGCATAACAAAGATAAAGAAAGCTTTGGTAGAAGAAGCTCTGCAGAGGAGCTTGATTTGCTCTGAATGGGAGTAAGTGCACAGTAAAAGTAACAATCTCAAAATAACTTGTCTTTTATAAGCATATAAGGAAATTATGCAAGTGTTTAGTCAAGGAAGACATCTGTACTGACGTTGCTTCAGAGGTCAGACAGATGTCCAGAGAAAGTGCTTCAGTTTGGAACAGAATATCATAGTCTATTAGAACTCTTTCAGAGAAATCAGGATCCCCCTACTATGAATAGCACTAAATCTGTGTCAACTGTTAAGAAAAATGATGAGGTACTGAAACAGTAACTTATCCTGCTGGCATTAAACATACTTGAATGTCTACTTGTTAAACCTGGGAACCCCATTTAATACTGATTCCATGAGATCAGCCAGGAATCTCTCAAAACAGCAGCACAAGGCTTGGAAAAGTTATTTATATTCTATAAATGTTTGGAGATACCAAGGTCCTCCTGGACTCTTCAAAAACTGTGAACTGAACTCAAATGCCTGGATATAAGCCATTAAAATCTCAGAGCTTCTAGTGAATTGAAAGCAATAAAGGAGAATAGTGCTTCTCTCTGTGACTGTGCTTTAATTTCCACCCACCCTTTCCTGAGGTCCCAATACTTTTTCCACAGTCACTGCCCAGACCCATACTAGGTTACCTCCAACATCTCAAACCTCTTGTTCATCCTTCTCAGAAGGTTTTCTCTTTCTCTCATCTTCTTTGTCATTTTGAGTCTAGCTCCCTTCAAGAAGACACTTCTGTTGCCCTCCATCTTTGACTGTAATTCTTTAACCTTTTGTTCAAGAGGTTCCTTTTCCCTTTCAGTTGCCTCTCCTCTGGCCCACTCTTCTGCTCCAGGAAGGATTTAGAGGAGGAAGAAAACAACAGTCAGATTTGAGACCTACACTCTCCAGCACCCAACCCACTTTTCTTGACCAAAATGTAGAAGCAGGTGGACACGTAAAACATTTCAAGTCACTTGTGACCACACATCAAGGGCAGTTTGGGGAGTGTGCTAGGAAAGGCCCTGGCAGCCTGGTTGGACCTATATCAACTTACCTTGCTGTTTTCAGATAGAGCTTAGAGTGTGTTCAGAGAAGGAGAAGAGGGCCCTCGCTTTGGGAAACTCCTCCTGTAGCAGTCTCATAGGGCACTGCAAGAACCTCCTCACCCCACTGTGAGCAGAACTCTCCCCTGTACCTGCTGAGGTCTTCTCTCTTTCTCTTATCTCCTTTCTCACTCTGGCTCTTAATCTCTCCAAAACTCCCTTTTGGTTCTCCAACTGTCGCTGCAGCTCTTCAGAAGGGTCTTTTTCCCTCTCACTTGCCTCTCTTTTGATCTGCTCCTCTGTTCCAGGAAGATTTTTAGAGAGGAAATGAAACAACTGTCAACTCTGAGAGCTTCAACCTCTCATCCCCCAAACCTCCACATTCAGTGACCAAACTGTCTGAAAAAAATCAGATGGACATCTTTGAATCTACCTGCGACCACACATCAGGGCAGGTGTGAAAACATGCTAGGAAAGGCCATGACTGGCTGGCTAGATCTACAACCACAACTCTCCTTGTTATTTCAGATGTAGCAGAGTGAGTTCACAAGAGGTGAGGAAGCTCGTCCTTCTGGAAGTTCTCCTGTCGGAGTCCCAGAGGACACTGCAGGAACCTCCCCTCTCTACTGTGAGGAGAGCCCACCTTGTACCTGCTGAGGTCTTTTCTGAATCATGAAGAATCTTTCTTTTTTTCAAATTTTAATCAACTTTTTTTTTTAATTGGAACAAAATTGCTTTAGAATGTTGTGTTGGTTTCTGCCATACAACATGAATCGGTCATAATTATATACATACACATATACATACACATATATCCACTCTTTCTTGAGCCTCTCTCCACTCCTCACCTTTCTTCATGTAGTATTCCTCTTGTTCTTCCCTTATCTTTCTTAAGATCTGGAGACACAAAGGGGCAAAGACACATCAGGCAGGTCAAACTTAAACTTCCACTGAAACATTCTGAGAAATGAACTGTTTCAAGCAACATTTCCTGGTTGCTTCTCACTGCCTACATGTAAATTTTCCATATCCCACCTACCTGGCTACCCCTGCAGCCTCCTCACCATGTTGCTTCCCCCTCAACATGCTAGCTTCCACCCATCAAAAGAATGTGCAGTTTTATAAATATGCAAACTTGGAGACTTTTATATTTTTCGTATGCTGTTTTTTCTGCTTTTGACTCTTCTGATAACATCCCACCTTGAATAAGATGTACCAGTTTTTCAAAATTTACATCATATGCCTCTTTCAGGAAGATTTCAGAGAACACCTTCCCCATGTGAAATTAGTGTACATTCACATGAGTAATTCATATCAATCATGTATTTTTAATAAATGAAATTTTTTGGTAGTTTTTTTTAAATTATCTCTCAATAAAACTGTTTAAGAAAACTTGAATTACTCCATCTGGGAAAATAGTCTCTTTGTGACTACTAATAAGTGTCAACTCCTTAAGCCATGTTTGCAAGATGTTTAATTTACATTATGTAATCTCTATGGTTCATTGCAGTTGTAGCATCCTAAGATTCTATCTGCAGGATATGGTTAACAGTAATACAACTAAAAGCAAAGTAAAGATGAAGACTGATCTGGTAAGAGAATCTTCCCAGAGAAACTTGGTTTATTGTGAATATAGAGAATGTACAAAAAAAGCAACAAGCTAAAAATAAGCTAGGCATGTTCCAAGTAGATACGGAAATTTGGGGCATGTTCTGTCAAGGACATCTGAGTGTCTTTGCTCTTCTTCAGAGGTCAGACAGTTTTCCAGAAACAGTGCCTGAGTTTGGAACAGGAGAAGATCACTTGGAGTAATATAGTGATTTAGACTCTCTTAAAGGAATCAAGATCCTGCTACTATGATGGTGGTTTAGTCACTAAGTTGTGTCCAACTCTTGCAAACCCATGGATTGTATAGCCCGCCAGGCTCCCCTGTCCATGGGGTTTCTCAGGCAAGAACACTGGACCAGGTTGGTCTTCCCAACCCAGGGATTGAATCCAAGTCTCCTGCATTGCAAGTGGATTCTTTACCACTGAGCCATCAGGGTTTGAATAGTAGTAAATCTGTAGCCAATAAGATGGCATTGAGGTAAAGTGGGTGACATGAAGAATCAACTATTAAGACAAATTACATGTACTACTCCAGTAACATCTCCGGCATCTAGTAGATACACTCAGAATAACCACGTGAAAACCCTGGGAATCCTATTTAATACTGACTCCAAGAGATCATCCAGGAATCCCTCAAAACAACAACACAAGCTCTGGGAGAAGTTTTTATTTTTAAGTTAATTTATTTATTTTAATTGGAGGCTAATTACTTTACAGTATTGTGGTGGTTTTTGCCATACTCTGACATGAATCAGCCATGCGCGTATATGTATCCCCCACCCTGAACTCTCCCCACATCTTCCTCCCCATCCCATCCCTCAGGGTTGTCCCAGTGCACCAGCTTTGAGCGCCCTGTTTCATGCATCAAACTTGGACTGGTGATTTATTTCACATATGGTAATATACATGACCTCCCCATGTCTGAGGTCAGGGGAGGCAGCCGAGAGGAGCTACCCCACGTCCGAGGTCAGGGGCGGCAGCCGAGAGTGCCAAGATGCGATAGCGCAGGAGCAGCCCTATGTCCGAGGCCAAGGGCAGAGGCTGGAAGGAGCTACCCCATGCCTGAAGCCAGGTAGGAAGGTTGGGAGGAGCAACCCGATGCCCGAGGCCAGGGGTAGTGGCCAGGAGGAGCAACCCCACATCCAAGGAGTGGTGGCTGGGCCCGGGCGCAGGAGGGCCTAGAGAAGCTATTATACGTTCAAGGTCAGGAGGGGCAACAGTGAGGAGATACCCCTCGTCCACAGTAAGGAGCAGCGGCTACACTTTGCTGGAGCAGCCATGAAGAGATACCCCACATCCAAGGTAAGAGAAACCCAAGTAAGATGGTAGGTGTTGCAAGAGGGCATCAGAGGGCAGACACACTGAAACCATACTCACAGAAAACTAGTCAATCTAATCACACTAGGACCATGGCCTTGTCTAAATCAATGAGACTAAGCCATGCCCATGGGGCCACCCAGGACGGGCGGGTAATGGTAGAGAGGTCTGACAGAATGTGGTCCACTGGAGAAGGGAATGGCAAACCACTTCAGTGTTCTTGCCTTGAGAACCCCATGAACAGTATGAAAAGGCAAAATGATAGGATACTGAAAGAGGAACTCCCCAGGTCAGTAGGTGCCCAATATGCTACTGGAGATCAGTGGAGAAATAACTCCAGAAAGAATGAAGGGATGGAGCCAAAGCAAAAACAATACCCAATTGTGGATGTGACTGGTGATAGAAGCAAGGTCCGATGCTATAAAGAGCAATATTGCATAGGAACCTGGAATGTCAGGTCCATGAATCAAGGCAAATTGGAAGTGGTCAAACAAGAGATGGCAAGAGTGAATGTAGACATTCTAGGAATCAGTGAACTAAAATGGACTGGAATGGGTGAATTTAACTCAGATGACCATTATATCTACTACTGCAGGCAGGAATCTCTTAGAAGAAATAGAGTAGCCATCATGGTCAACAAAAGAGTCCAAAATGCAGTACTTGGATGCAATCTCAAAAACAACAGAAAAATCTCTGTTCATTTCCAAAGCAAACCATTCAATATCACAGAAATCCAAGTCTATGCCCCAACCAGTAACACTGAGAAGCTGAAGTTGAACGGTTCTATGAGGACCTACAAGACCTTTTAGAACTAACACCCAAAAAAGATGTCCTTTTCATTATAAGGGACTGGAATGCAAAAGTAGGAAGTCAAGAAACACCTGGAGTAACAGGCAAATTTGGCCTTGGAATGCGGAATGAAGCAGAGTAAAGACTAGTAGAGTTTTGCCAAGAAAAAGCACTGGTCATAGCAAACACCCTCTTCCAACAACACAAGAGAAGACTCTACACATGGACATCACCAGATGGTCAACACCGAAATCAGATTGATTATATTCTACGCAGCCAAAGATGGAGAAGCTCTATACAGTCAACAAAAACAAGACCAGGAGCTGACTGTGGCTCAGACCATGAACTCCTTATTGACAAATTCAGACTTAAATTGAAGAAAGCAGGGAAAACCGCTAGACCATTCAGGTATGACCTAAATCTAATCCCTTATGATTATACAGTGGAAGTGAGAAATAGATTTAAAGGACTAGATCTGATAGATAGAGTGCCTGATGAACTATGGACTGAAGTTCGTGACATTGTAGAGGAGACGGGGTCAAGACCGTTGCCGTGGAAAAGAAATGCAAAAAAGTAAAATGGCTGTCTGAGAAGGCCTTACAAATAGCTATGAAAAGAAGAGAAGTGAAAAGCCAAGGAGAAAAGGAAAGCTATAAGCATCTGAATGCAGAGTTCCAAAGAATAGCAAGAAAAGATAAGAAAGCCTTCTTCAGCGATCAATGCAAAGAAATAGAGGAAAACAACAGAATGGAAAAGACTAGAGATCTCTTCAAGAAAATTAGAGATATCAAGGGAACATTTCATGCAAAGATGGGCTCAATCAAGGACAGAAATGGTATGGACCTAACAGAAGCAGAAGATATTAAGAAGAGGTGGCAAGAACACACAGAAGAGCTGTACAAAAAAGATCTTCATGACCCAGATAATCACGATGGTGTGATCACTCACCTAGAGCCAGACATCCTGGAATGTGAAGTCAAGTGGGCCTTAGAAAGCATCACTACGAACAAAGCTAGTGGAAGTGATGGAATTCCAGTTGAGCTCTTTCAAATCCTGAAAGATGATGCTGTGAAAATGCTGCACTCAATATGCCAGCACATTTGGAAAACTCAGCAGTGGCCATAGGACTGGAAAAGGTCAGTTTTCATTCCAATCCCAAAGAAAGGCAATGCCAAACAATGGCAATGCCAAAGAATGCTCAAACTACCACGCAATTGCACTCATCTCACATGCTAGTAAAGTAATGCTCAAAATTCTCCAAGCCGGCTTCAGCAATATGTGAAACATGAACTTCCAGATGTTCAAGCTGGTTTTAGAAAAGGCAGAGGAACCAGAGATCAAATTGCCAACGTCTGCTGGATCATGGAAAAAGCAAGAGAGTTCCAGAAAAACATCTATTTCTGCTTTATTGACTATGCCAAAGCCTTTGACTGTGTGGATCACAAGAAACTGTGGAAATTCTGAAAGAGATGGGAACACCAGACTACCTGACCTGCCTCTTGAGAAACCTATATGCAGGTCAGGAAGCAACAGTTCAAACTGGACATAGAACAACAGACTGGTTCCAAATAGGAAAAGGAGTACGTCAAGGCTGTATATTGTCACCCTGCTTATTTAACTTCTATGCAGAGTACATCATGAGAAATGCTGGGCTAGAACAAGCACAAGCTGGAATCAAGATTGCGGGGAGAAATATCAATAACCTCAGATATGCAGATGACACCACCCTTATGGCAGAAAGTGAAGAGGAACTAAAAAGCCTCTTGATGAAAGTGAAAGAGGAGAGTGAAAAAGTTGACTTAAAGCTCAACATTCAGAAAATGAAGATCATGGCATCTGGTCCTACCACTTCATGGGAAATAGATGGGGAAACAGTGGAAACAGTGTCAACAGTGTCAGACTTTACTTTTCTGGGCTCCAAAATCACTGCAGATGGTGACTGCAACCATGAAATTCAAAGATGCTTACTGGATGGCATCACAGACTCGATGGACGTGAGTCTGAGTGAACTCCGGGAGATGGTGATGGACAGGGAGGCCTGGCGTGCTGCGATTCATGGGGTCACAAAGAGTCGGACATGACTGAGCGACTGAACTGAACTGAACTCCTTGGAGGAAAAGTTATGACCAACCTAGGTAGCATATTCAAAAGCAGAGACATTACTTTGCCGACTAAGGTCCATCTAGTCAAGGCTATGGTTTTTCCTGTGGTCATGTATGGATGTGAGAGTTGGACTGTGAAGAAGGCTGAGTGCCAAAGAATTGATGCTTTAGAACTGTGGTGTTGGAGAAGACTCTTGAGAGTCCCTTGGACTGCAAGGAGATTCAACCAGTCCATTCTGAAGGAAATCAGCCCTGGGATTTCTCTGGAGGGAATGATGTTAAAGCTGAAACTCCAGTACTTTGGCCACCTCATGTGAAGAGTTGACTCATTGGAAAAGACTGTGATGCTGGGAGGTATTGGGGGCAGGAGGAGAAGGGGACGACCAAGGATGAGATGGCTGGATGGCATCACTGACTCGATGGACCTGAGTCTGAGTGAACTCCGGGTGTTGGTGATGGACAGGGAAGCCTGGCATGCTGTTATCCATGGGGTTGCAAAGAGTCGGACACGACTGAGCGACTGAACTGAACTGAACTGAAATATACATTTTTCGATGTTATTCTCTCACATCATGGGAAGGTTATTTATAAATGCTTGGAGGTTCCAAGTCCTCCTGGAATCTTCAGAAACTCACTGTGATCAGAACCCAAATGCTTGGATTTAAACCATTAAAAGGGCTTCCCTGGTGGCTCAATGGTAAAGAATCCACCTGCCAATGCAGGAGACACAGGTTTGATCCATGGGTTGGGAAGATCCCCTGGAGAAGGAAATGGCAACACGCTCCAATATTCTTTCCTGGATAACTCCATGGACAGAGGAGCCTGGCAGGCTACAGTCCAGGGGGTTGCAAGGAGTCAGACACAATTTAGCAACTAAACAACAAACCATTAAAAACTCAGAGCTTCTAATGAGTCAAAAGTAGTCAATAACCAAGGTGCTTCTCTCTATGACTTTGCTTTAATTTCCACCCATCCCTTCCTGGGGTTTGAGGACTTTTTCTACCATCACTGCCCAGACCCACACCAAGTTACCTCCAGCATCTCAATCCTCTTGTTCATCCTTCTCAGAAGGTTGTCTCTTTCTCTCGTCTCGCCAGTGATTTTGACTCTAAATATCTTGAAGGCTCTTTCTTGGTTCTCTAACATTTGTATCAGCTCTTTAATCTTTTGCTCAAGAGAATCCTTTTCCCTCTTAGCTGCTTCTCTTTTGTACTGCTCTGCTGCTCCAGGAAGATGTTAGAGAGGGGAGAAAACAAAAGTCAGTCCTGAGAGCTACAACCTCTCATCCCTCAAACCTCCACCTTCTCAGTGACCAAACTGTCTTGAAAAAGCAAACAGACATGTCTGACTTCACCTGTGACTGTACGTCAAGGGCAGGTTTGGGAATGTGCTAGGAAAGACTGACTGGCTGCCTGGACCTACAACCACAACTCTCTTTATTATTATGAGATGAAACAGAGTGTGTTCATAGAAGGAGAAGGTCCCTGCTTCTGGAAGTTCCTCCTGTCAGAGTCTCAGGGGCCACTTCAGCAGAACTGTGAGCAGAACCCCACCCCACTGTGAACAGAACCCTCCCCTGTACCTGCTGAGGTCTTTTCTGTATCATGAAGGATCCCATCTTTATTCATGCAGCTTTCTTCTAATTCTTCTTTTATCTTCTTTTAGCTCTGGAGACAGAAAGGGGCAAAGACATGTCAAGCAGGTCATATCTAGAATTCCATTAAAGTGAACTGTTCTGAATAACATTCGCTGGTTGCTTCCAACTGCCTACAAATGCAATTCCCAAGATTCCACCCACCTCGCTACCCCTGCACCTCCTTGCCAGTGTTGCCTCCCCTCAGCTCCACCAAACTACATGCTAGCTTCCACTAGACAGAAGAATGTGCAGGTTTACAAATAGGTAACTATAAGCCCTTTCATATTTTTCACAATCTTTTTTCTGTTTGTGGTTCTTCTGGAGACATCCCACCCTGGATAGTATGTAAAAATATTTCACAGTTTACATCCCACACATCTTCCAGGAAGATTTCTGAAAGTGCCTACTCCATGTGAAATAACTGTACATTTACCCTGGTACATATGTTCACTTCAGTTCGGTCACTCAGTCGTGTCTGACTCTTTGCCACCCCATGGATAACAGCATGCCAGGCTTCCCTGTCCATCACCAACTTCCAGAGCTTACTCAAACTCATGTCCTATCGAGTCATCATGGGACATCCTCTGTCATCCCGCTCTCCTCCCACCTTCAATCTTTCCCAGCATCAGGGTCTTTTCCAGTGAGTCAGTTCTTCACATTAGGTGACCAAAGAATTGGAGTTTCAGCTTCAGGATCAGTCCTTCCAATGAATATTCAGGAGTAATTTCCTTTAGGATGGATTGGTTTGATCTCCTTGCAGTCCAAGGGACTCTCAAGAGTCTTCTCCAACACCACAGTTCTAAAGCATCAATTCCTCGGCATTCAGCTTTCTTTATGGTCCAACTCTCACATCCATACGTGACTACTGGAAAAACCATAGCTTTGACTAGATGGATCTTTGTTGGCAAAGTAATGTCTCTGCTTTTGAATATGCTGTTCTAGGTTGGTCATAGCTTTTCTTCCAAGGAGCAAGCATCTTTTAATTTCATGGCTGCAGTCACCATCTGCAGTAATTTTGGAGCCCAAGAAAATAAAGTCTCACTGTTTCCACTGTTTCCCCATCTATTTGCCACGAAGTAATGGGACTGGATGCCATGATCTTAGTTTTCTGAATGTTGAACTTTAAGCCAACTTTTTCACTCTCCTTTGCCACTTTCATCAAGAGGCTTTTTAGTTTTTCTTTGCTTTCTGCCATAAGGGTGGTGTCATCTGCATATCTGAGGTTATTGATATTTCTCCCAGCAAACTTGATTCCCACCTGGGCTTCATCCAGCCTGGCATTTCGCATGATGTACTCTACATATAAGTTAAATAAGCCAGGTGACAGTATGCAGCCTTGACATACTCCTTTCCCAACTTGGTACATTGTATCAACTGTAAATTTTAAATGCATGAAATTTATAGTGTTTGTTTTATACCTCAATAAAACTGTTTAAGGAAACTTGAATTACTCCCACCTCAGAAAAAGAAACTGAAATACTCTAAGACTACTAGCAACTTTCTAAGCCCCCTGGTCTTCTGTATGAAATGTTGGTTTGTATTATGGTTGCTCACAGTTGTAGCATCCTGAGATTTTTCATATTATGGTTCCTCACATTTGCAGCATCCTGAGATTCAATATACAGGACATGATTTATAATAATACCACTAAAAGCAAAATAAAGAAATATCTGGTAAGAGAATCTTCCCAGAGAAACTTGGGTTACAATGAATGGGAGAGAGTACACAGTAAAAGCAACAAGCTCAAAATAACGTTAGTGTGTTTATAAGTTTCTGTCAAGGAGGACATCTGAATTCTGTACTGACTTTGCTTCAGCAGTCAGATAGATATCCAGAAAAATTGCCTGACTTTGGGAAAGAGTGAGTGTTAGTTGCTCAGTTGTTTCCATCTCTTTGCAATCACATGGACTGTATACCTCCAGGCTCCTTTGTCCATGTCTTGTCAGTATTCCAGGCAAGAATACTGCAGTGGGTTGCCATTCCCTTCTCCAGGAGATCCTGCCAACCCAGGGATCGAACCCAGGTCTCCCACGTTGCAGGCAGATTCTTTACCATCTGAGCCACCAAGGAAGCACTGAGCTTGGGAGAGAAGGACATAAACTGGAGTAATATAATCTATTAGAACACTCTTACTCAAAAGAATCAGAATCTTTCTACTATGAATGGTAGTAAACCTGTGGATAACAATGTGGCTTCAAGGTATCAGAGGTAACATGAAGCATCAACCATTAAGACAAATTATCATGTACTGCTTCAATGACTGGTTTGTCATTTTGATGGAGTAGGCCATTGTTGTTGTTGTTCAGGTGCTAAGTCGTGTCCAACTCTCTTGTGACCCCCTGGACTGTAGCCTACCAGGCTCCTCTATCCATGGCATTCCAGGCAAGAATACTGGAATGGATTGCTATGCCCTCCTCCAGGGGATCTTCCTGACCCAGGGCTTTGAACTTGTGTCTCCTACACTGGCAGACGGGTTCTTTACCACTGAGCAGCCAGGGAAGCCTGGAGTACTCTGTTACATCTTCTCTGTAGGCCATCTTTGACAGGACCATTTTTGTGGAAACCTCCTTCTGCATAGCTGCTCAGTTTCCACACAAGGATAGAGGTTCTCCAAACAAGGAACCACCATCATTGAAGGTATCCAAGAAGGTCGCCACGAGCATTCACAGTACTGGATAAGTCAGCCATGATGAATGATCAATAACTCTGAAACTACAAATCTGTACAAAACTACACATCTAAATGATTTTTTTAATCATTTATCATATCCATGTAGTATCAACGTGAATGTTGAGCAAACTCCAGGAGATAGGAGAGGACAGAAGAGCCTGTTGTGCTGCGGTCCATGGGGTCACAAAGAGTCAGACGCAACTTAGCAACCAAATAACAAGTAGGAAAATCTTCATAAACCACATCTCCTGCTACTAAATAAGTGATTTCCTTTCTATTAATCTTTATGGATCTCCAAGTCACTGCATTTTAAAAATGAAAGTATCTTTTTTCAGGTAACATACTCTGGTGTATTCTGAAAGAAGAATTTCCCAGGAAAACATATTTAAAATAAAACAGAGCAGTGAAGCTAATGCTGAGGGAGGACCTGGGAATAAGCTGACCTTGGGAACACAAACCATGAAATGTTAAGACACAGATTTCATGCATCTCTTCTGTTTCCTGGTCTTAATTGTTGAGAACAGCTTAGAATTGGTGATAGGGATAGCAAGTATTCATCAAAATCTGAGATGATTGACAACTTCAGTTTGACATATGACAAATCAATGAAATACAATATCTTTAGAACCATTTATACTATTCAAGAGATTGAAGGAGTTTGGGTTCCAAAAGGGAAACAGTTTTTGTTTCTTTTCTTTTTTAGAAGTTATCAAAATCCTTTTGGCCACACAGTTTAACAATCACCCCCTGTGTAGGGAAATTGAGTCATCAGAAAATTGGTTTTGTTTTTCCAAATAGAAATGTGGGTCCACATCAAGAAAAAGATGTATGTTAAAAATAAAAAAAAAAGAAAGAAAGAAAAAGATGTGTGTAATAAACCAATAAAAAGTATATCTTAATTAAAAAGTCAGTGAAGAATATCTGTTCTTCAGTGAAGCATAATTGTTCAAAAATATCCATGGAAAAAGACTCAGAACTGAACTCTTCCCTCAGGAGGGTCTGTACAACTCTTGGACATATCTACCACAGGAGTACATTAAGGAAGAAGGAAGAAAGAAAGTCGCTCAGTCGTGTCCAACTCTTTGTGACTCCATGGTCTATAGCCTACCAGACTCTTCCGTCCATGGGATTTTCCAGGACTGGCATGGGTTGCCATTTCCTTCTTCAGGAGATCTTCCCGACCCAGGGATTGAACCCGGGTCTCCCGCATTGTAGGCAGACACTTTACCATCTGAGCCATCAGGGAAGTTTGAGATAACTTCCCTGGAAGAAGGAAGCACTGCTTATTTCCCAGAAGTGCTGAGTTGGTCCTTCCCAATTTTCAGAAAGTATCCAAAAACAAGCAGCCCCATGGGGTGTCAGAGGCAGCTTGGGCCTGAGCAATGGCTTACAACCAAGGCCAGGAGGCAACATGCTTGTTTCTCAACTTTTAAGGGTGTGACTGGGGGTAAAATGAGGCTGCCATGTTTAGGCTGCCTATTTGTTTTGGGGGTATCATTTTTTTCCTTATTCAATTAATAAACCAGCCAGAACTGTCTGAGTCAAGTATGGTCTTGGTCTTCACTCAAAAAAAGGTGTAGGTAGTGAATCTAGTGTGGAGCCCTGTTGAGAACCAGTGATGAGTCTCTCAATGCATATACAAGTGAGAAAACTTGAGGTCATGGATGGAGAAAATGTGTCTTTCTCCTACCCCCTCTCCAAAGAACCAGGAGAAGATCCTAATCTCTCATCTCTCCAGGCAGGGTTCTTTCCACACCATGGGCTGCTGTCCTGGCTATGTGACAGGATGTGAGGCTGTCAGCTCCCAGCTACCATGGTGCAAATGGAAAAGCTGAGTTTTCCCAGAACTAAAGCCAGAATCCGAATCTTGCAGTCCAGGCCATCAGGCTATATTCTCCCTCACCTCTCCATTCCTCACATACCATTTTGAAGGAGAAATTAAGAGTTCTGATCTCAAGACTAATTTACATGCAAAAGAAAGTTGACAGATTAACATTTCTTCTCCAGAGCTCTTCAGATCAGTGAGTTCCAGAAAAAGCTCCCAGTTATTTACCACTCATCCTTGCTCTCTTTTTTCCTCCCACTTTTCTGCTGCTATTTTATGGAAAGTGTTAGTTGCTCAGTCTTGTCTGACCTGCAGCCCCATGCACTGTAGCCCACCAGGCTCCTCTGTCCCTGGAATTTTCCAAGCAAGAATACTGGAGAGGGTAGCCATTCTTTTCTGCATAGGGATCTTCCCCACTCAGGGAAAAAACTCAAGTCTTCTGCATTGCAGGCAGATTCTTTACGTTCTGAGACATTTTACAGAAGTTGAAACTGAGACATGTTTTTCGTTCTCACAAGGGGAATAGAACAAGAAACTGAAACTGAAAATAACGTTTGTGTTTTTGTCTTGCTTTGTTTTTGGTAAGGACTACACATTTGGAAACAATGAAGGAGAAAAAATAGGCTTAGACGTTATGGTTTATTTTAAGGGAAAGTGTGAGAATGAATTATTTCACATAGATGCAACTCTGTAGAATTTTTGGAATATTACACATGGTTAATACGTAATAAGAATTTTTTAAAATAAACTTGTATGTTGCTGCTGCTGCTAAGTCGCGTCAGTCGTGTCCGACTCTGTGCGACCCCATAGACGGCAGCCCACCAGGCTCCGTCATCCCTGGGATTCTCCAGGCAAGAACACTGGAGTGGGTTCCCATTTCCTTCTCCAATGCATGAAACTGAAAAGTGAAAGTGAAGTCGCTCGGTCGTGTCCAACTCTTAGCGACCCCATGGACTGCAGCCCACCAGGCTCCTCCGTATGTTAAGGGCCTTCTTTTCTGTTTTTCTACTACCCAGCAGAGTAGTGAGGAGGTGTCTGAGGTGCGAGGAGGAAGGAGGAGGAGGTGGGGGCAACCCCACTCAGCTCCTCTTTTAGGAGGCGGGAGTCAGTCCCTCAGTCCTAAAAAGGACCTCAGCCCGCTTTTCCGAAGGTGAGGCGGGGTGGATTCCTCCTCCCAAGCGAGGCTCTTTGCCGCAGCCCGGAACTGAGTCCCCGGGAGGAGCAGCGCATGCAGGGACATGATGTCGCAGCCGCCGCACCCGATCCAAAGGAAGATGGAAGGCGGCCCTCACAGCCTCCCGCCCAGGCAGCCGGCAGTCTCCCCTCCCGCAGCGTGAGGTCTACGCCAGGGGATCCACTGTTGTTAGCTAACAAAAATGTGCTTGGAAGGGGAAGTGTAGGAGGAAACTTACTTGGCGCACCGGGGTGTCAAATTCCCAGTTTCCTTGGCTCTTCCCTGGGGCTCCCCTTGAGTCTGGTTCCTCCGAAAACCTGCTCTGCTCCTTAAAAGTTGAAAGGCGAGCAGGATTTTTACAGCCCTGTGTTATGGGTGAGGTTTCTGAGTAATGAAACCGAAAGGACACATGCAGTATCCTGCCGTTAATTGCTACAGGTTTTTTTCTTTCTTAACCTAGGCTAGAGACTCAGAATGTGGGCAAAATCCAGGCAGCTCCCTCCTCCACAGTTGTCTTCGGCGTCGTTACTCCACACTGGGAACAGAGCAGCCGATGTGATTGTTTCTCAGGGATAATTTTAGGAAGGCAATAGAAGGGGTTTGGGGTTTTAATTTTTTGCTTTGAATCTCTCTCTCTCTCTCTCTCTCTCTCTCTCTCTCTCTCTCTCTCTCTCTCTCTCTCTCTTGTGAAAGTACCCTTGTTATTAATTGGGATTCCCTGGTGGCTCAGCTGGTAGAGAATCCGCCTGCGATGCAGCAGACCTGGGTTGGATCGCTGGCTTGGGAAGATCCCCTGGATAAGGGAAAGGCTACCCATTCCAGTATTCTTGCCTGAAGAATTCCATGGACAGAGGAGCCTGGTGGGGTACAGTCCATGGGGTCACAGAATTAAACCCAACTGAGTGACTAGCACTTTCACTTTTCATACATAGCTTCACTGAGGAGGTATCATTTCTGTTGGATCTTAAGAAGTGATTCAGTCTTTTTAAAAAGGTAAATGGAGGAAATGAATTTTAAAGCAAATGAAGGCAGTGAGCAGATTTACAAAAGTAGGGGCTAATCAGCCCCTATGTAATCAGGTCCATGTAACCAGTGTAACAGTCTCACTGAGAATAAAGTTGAAAAACTTGGTTCATAGACTATATTCCGCAGGCAGATAGAGACTTTGAAGGTTACTGTTCTTGCCTGGAGAATCCCAGGGGTGGGGGAGCCTGGTGGGCTGCCATCTATGGGGTCGCATAGAGTCAGACACGACTGAAGCGACTTTGCAGCAGCAGCAGCAAGCATGCTGAGTCATGTTTGAGCTCCCTCTCTCTGATGCCAGAAAGCGAGAATAAAGTGAGGGCACTGGAGATAGAGATGGTTTGGTCTGTCTTCTATAACTTAGAAGACAGTCCCACCACTCTAGTTTCCCGAGAGTCATTCAGAATTTCGGGTTCCTTCCATTCTGCTGTTCGGTACCCACTAAGACATCACAAATATGTGGAAATTCAAAGGTTGACTGCTGCCACATCAGCTGATATCCAGATCAGTTCAGTTCAGTTCAGTCTCTGTCATGTCCAACTCTTTGCGACCCCATGGACTGCAGCACGCCAGGCTTCCCTGTCCATCACAGACTACCGGAGCTTGCTCAAACACGTCCATCGAGTTGGTGATGCCATCCAACCATCTCATCCTCTGTCATCCCCTTCTCCTCCTGCCTTCAATCTTTCCCAGATAGTAAGATGGATAAGAGTGACTGGTGGAGAAGAGGCTCAGAGTTCTCTGGCATAGACCCACAAGTAAGGTACATATACTTCTAATCATCCTTCTTGTGCACATGGCCACACCTGGATGCAAGAGCAGCTAGAAAAGTAGAATCTCTACCTGGATTGCCATGAGCTCATCTCATAAAATAGAATCAATCATAGTGTTTACAGCTGAAGATTCTGTCAAACCACTAAAAGTATACCCAACAATATCAGAGATAGATTTTTAAAGTGCCTTAAACTTGGTAACTTCTAGAGTTGAAACTTAACTGGGTTAAGGATAATGACCCTGAACTTTGAGACACAGATACTGACAATGAGGGCTGGACACTGACCCAAGTCCAGATAAAAAGTTCTTTTTTCCTCATCAACTGGATCACAGCATCCTGCCTGCCCTCTCTTTCTGCCTCACTCTTTTGCTTTGGTTTTTGTTTTGTCCCATGAGGCTGTAAAATAAAAATTTGATTTTGAAGATGTAGAATATAAGGCTAGCTAACTCTTTTAGTCTTTAAATCAATATTTTATTGTTATTTTATTACTATTTATCATATTTTAATGTTTATAATAACTTATTTTAATATTATTTGAGTATGCTAATTTATTATTATTACTGAAGAAAAATACCCTTGGAGTTATCTTCCAGCTTCCATGGGAGAACTCCAGAAAGAGTTCCATGGGAAATTATTGCAAGATAAAATATCTTTTAAGAAATGTGTTCTATAAATCTTGTTCACAAAATAAAATATTAGTTAAAGACAAATTATTAAAATAATTTCCTAAACTGATAGAGGATAAAGAGATGTTATTTAAGTGAAATGAAATTTTACTCATCTACTATTTAACTCCAGAAAAGATGACCAACCCCGAATCTTGTTTTAGAAATAATGTGTTAATACAGTCCAGCTGTCTCCTGGAGGAAGAGTGTGGTTTCTAAGGAGAATCTGCAAAAGCACTTTGGGAACACAGATTTAATCGTCTGACCAGTTTTCACATTCTGCTTCAGATTTAGATTTTCAAAATCATGCTCTTCTTTCCCTCATACAGAAGAGCTGCTGACTTCCTAGAATTGAGTCTGTTATAAAAGGAGCTCTTCATTGCTTTCAGTTTCAGTCTGGATCCTGTTTAATTACTCTTCACCTTAAACTATGTGTGTATGTGCTGTCGCTTAAGTCATGTCCAAGTCTTTGCAACACCATAGACTGTAGCCCACCAGGCTCCTCTGTCCATGGGATTCTCCAGGCAAGAATACTGGAGTGGGTTGTCATGCCCTCCTCCAGGGGATCATCTCAATCCAGGGATTGAACCCACATCTCTCATGTCTCCTGCACTGACAGGCTGGTTCTTTACCACTAGCACTGCCTGGGGAGCCCTCACCTTAAACTATGTTATAAGTCAATTGTATCTCATTAAAGCTAGAAGAAGAAAAAGTCATGACTGCAACCATGTGCCATTTGGTGGGAGCAAGGGGAGAAACATCATGCGAAAGAAAATTCATATTTTATGGCAAGAGAAGAAAAATTTAATCATATAAATCTTCTGTGCTCTTTGCCCTCCTCTCTCCCTCCTACGGTATACTGTGTATGTGCATTATGTATCAACAAAACTTCCACCATGGGCAGAAAGACCTGCTCAGCCATAAACAGCAACATCCTCCTGGCACCAAGACAATGCCTTAAAAGATAACATTCCTTCCTGATTTCATAAAGGACTATGATGATGCTTCATAGGTTATGTTAACAACCAATAATATGCCATTTAATGTACAGCTGCTGCTGCTGCTAAGTCGCGTCAGTCATGTCTGACTCTGTGCGACCCCATAGACATCAACCCACCAGGCTCCTCCCTGGGATTCTCCAGGCAAGAACACTGGAGTAGGTTGCCATTTCCTTCTCCATTGCATGAAAGTGAAACGTGAAAGTGAAGCCACTCAGTTATGTCCGACTCTTCGCAACCCCATGGACTGCAGCCTACCAGGCTCCTCCATCCATGGGATTTTCCAGGCAAGAGTACTGGAGTGGGTTCCCATTGCCTTCTCCATAATGTACAGCATCTATCTCCAAAATCTTTTATCACTGACTTGACTTCTAACAGGTGGATCAGTTCTTGGAGCTTTCTGAGATGCTCTTTTCAAGTTATAATCCTCAAATCTGACTCAAATAAAATTTCGGATTTCTTCCAGAGATCAACAAATTAATATTTCATCAGCAACTGCATCAAAGAGTTACAGCACCTTTCACTGTTATTTTTTCAAGAGCAAGTGTATGGCACTTAGCGTTTTAAGTCTTGCTTTTAATTTTAGGAAGCCCCAGACTAGTCTATTTGTAAGGTTGGTGACATGACCTGGTATCAGTTTTGCCTATGTTTGTACTTAGTCGCTTCAGTAGTGTCTGACTGTTTGCAACCCCATGGACTGTAACCTGCCAGGCTCCTCTGTCCACAGGATTCTCCAGGCAAGAATACTGAAGTGTGTTGCCATTCCCTCCTCCAGAGGATATTCCAGACCCATTAATAAGCAACAAAAAGCAGAAATTAGCATTAATTAAGCATTAATAAGCATAAAATGCTTAATGAATAATAATGCTTAATAAATAGATATAATAAATAAATAAATGAAGTTTAATAAATAATTAAGCATTAGTAAGCAACAAAAAGCAGAAATCTAAGGAAGTACAGCCTGAATTTGCTAACTGAATCCTATTACTTTTATTTTCTACAAAAGATCAGTTCAGTTCAGTTCAGTCGCTCAGCCGTGTCCGACTCTTTGCAACCCCATGAATCGCAGCACACCAGGCCTCCCTGTTCATCACCATCTCCCGGAGATCACTCAGACTCACGTCCATCGAGTCAGTGATGCCATCCAGCCATCTTATCCTGGGTCGTCCCCTTCTCCTCCTGCCCCCAATCTCTCCCAGCATCAGTCTTTTCCAGTGAGTCAACTCCTTGCATGAGGTGGCCAAAGTACTGGAGCTTCAGCTTTAGCATCATTCCTTCCAAAGAAATCCCAGGGTTGATCTCCTTCAGAATGGACGAGTTGGATCTCCTTGCAGTCCAAGGGACCCTCAAGAGTCTTCTCCAGCACCACAGTTCAAACGCATCAATTCTTCAGCGCTCAGCCTTCTTCACAGTCCAACTTTCACATCCATACATGACCACAGGAAAAACCATAGCCTTGACTAGACGGACCTTAGTCAGCAAAGTAATGTCTCTGCTTTTGAATATACTACCTAGGTTGGTCATAACTTTTCTTCCAAGGAGTAAGCATCTTTTAATTTCATGGCTGCAGTCACCATCTGCAGTGATTTTGGAGCCCCAAAAAATAAAGTCTGACACTGTTTCTACTGTTTTCCCGTCTATTTCCCATGAAGTGATGGGACCAGATGCCATGATCTTCGTTTTCTGAATGTTGAGCTTTAAGCCAACTTTTTTGCTCTCCTCTTTCACTTTCATCAAGAGGCTTTTTAGTTCCTCTTCACTTTCTTCCATAAGGGTGATGTCATCTGCATATCTGAGGTTATTGATATTTCTCCTGGCAATCTTGATTCCAGCTTGTGTTTCTTCCAGTCCAGTGTTTCTCATGATGTACTCTGCATAGAAGTTAAATAAGCAGGGTGACAATATACAGCCTTGACATACTCCTTTTCCTATTTGGAACCAGTCTATTGTTCCACGTCCAGTTCTAACTGTTGCTTCCTGACCTGCATACAGATTTCTCAAGAGGCAGGTTAGGTGGTCTGGTATTCCCATCTCTTTCAGAATTTTCCACAGTTTATTGTGATCCATACAAAAGATCAGGCAATTTAAACATTTTAGGGCAAAGAAGACATCTTCTGTAGACATTGCTAAGTGGCTCCTTCCTCCACACTTTTCTTCAACCCTGAAGACCGATCAAGCCCAGGAGCACCAGTTATGGGACTGGAATGTGTTTGCATAGAGATGGTTTCAGTTATTCCAGCTTGGTAGCTCCCAATGGTACTGATCTGGCCCCCAGGTGACATTTGCCTATGTCTAAGGACATGTTTGCTTGTAACTGGCTTGGTTAATTGTCTACTCTGGAAAGTTTCCCTGGAATAAATGGGAGCTTCTCTGCCCAAAATGAATGGCCCACAGCCAGTGCCTGCTGTGGGATATTGATATCCAACCCTTTGCTGCAAGGAGGAAGCAACTCTGGTGCTGATTGTGCTACAGTGGTCTCATGGGACCAGCTTGAAGCCAGTTTCCACCTGAGACTGTAACCATTTTTATTTTCATATTCTTTTCCTCTCCCCCTTCTCTCAGTCCCCGTCTACTGAAAGCACTCGCTCAGTGAGTCATTTGTATAAAACTATAGCTCTCAGTCTCTGCTTCTGAGGAAACTGACCTAAGACAATACAAAGCCTGCTTTGTGGTTTAGTATATGTAAACTTCATGTGAAGGCTCCAAATGTGTTTTAAAAGAATGAGTATTATGTTTCAGGGTGAAGGTTCTACAATTAAACATTAAGCCAAGTTTGTTCATCAAGTTTTTAAGATATTTTCTAACTTCTCCAATTTTTTGGTCTTTTATTTTTTGAATTACTGAGATGTGTAAGTCACTTTTATGTTTCACAGTACAGAAATTAAAAGCCTTCTCTGTTCTTTATCTTATTGTGACATAAGTGAAAAACATTCATGCTTAAATCATCACACTCAAAATTATTCACCTTTACTCTCCTCCAGAATAATTCTAAGACTTTAGAACACTTGATCTGTACCCCCAATCTTCCTGAACTATTTTATTTTAATTCCATCTTCTCATTTTTTAGTCCGAGCATATATTATTATGATTGTTTCATGCAGTCAGTCATTTATTATTTCACATTCTACTGCTGTCTTAGATTTTCATTTGCTTTTGCATTTCAGACTTCCTGTCTCTTGGATCTTTTTACTCCTGCTTAAAGTGAAATATTTAGAATTTCAATTACAGTTGATGTGCTCATGGCAAACTCTCCACCAGATATGAATTTTGTACCCATTTTTGAATGTTTTTTTTCCTGCAGATATCTAGGTTAACAACTATCTTTTTCTTTACCATGCACTTTCTCTCTTGCACCATCATTTCGCTTCCGTTGATGCTGCTGAGAAGTCAGCTTTCACTCTGTCTTGCTGTGAACTAAATGTGTTTTTCTTCTGTAAATATTCTTCAGACAGTCTCATTTGCATGCCATAATTTCACTCTGATTTCTCAGGGGTAGATTTACCATTTTTTCCACTTGGATTTAATCTTGAATTTGCACATGGATGATTTTTGAAGTTCTGGAAAATTCTCTGACATTGTATCTTCAAATATGGCCTCTGTCCTATTTCTCTTTCTCCAGCTACTACTTGATTCCATATCAGTTAGACATCTTGTTCCATTCTCTCCATTACCAACCTATTCTTCACTTTGAATCACTTTCTATGATGTTTCCCTACCTCAATCAATTTCTCTTCCTTTGGGTCTGATCTGCTTCTTAGCCATATAGCTCCTCCCAGAGACAAAGATGCCCTCTTGAGGCTTCCTCGGAGTTCACTTTTCCCGTCAAGTAGAACTTGACTTTAATCCTTGTCCTTTCCTAGCCCAACTTTAGTAAGAATCCTGTTAAGTTAGTTTATTGAGATTCTCCCATCCTTGATTTATGATTAAATTCTTCATCACTCACTCTTGATGTTATGGACTAAATATCTGTATCCTTCCAAGACAGAATTTGATATCAACAACTGAGGTGCTAAAGTTTAACAAACACCTTAAAATATGGAAGCAGCTTTGGAACTAGGTAATGGGTAGAAGCTGAAAGAGTTTTGAAGTAGATGCAAGAAAAAGCCAGTGCTGCCATGAAGAGAACTAGAAGGGTGATTCTGGGGAGAACTCAGATGGAAATGAGAAACGTGCTTTTTTAAACTGAAGGAAAGATAATTATTTTTGTAAAGTGATAAAGAACCTGCCCCAATTTCTTCATGTTCTACTATGTGGTAGAAAACTAGTTGAAACTAGAAACTGAGTTGAGATTTCTAAGAAAAGTGTTGAGAGAGAAGCTTGATTCCTTCTAACTGCTTTATACTAAAATGTGACAAGACAGAAAACAATGAAGCTGTAAATGTTAAGGAAAGAGGAACCAGAATGGAAAGATTTTGAAAACTCTCACTCAGGCTGACCACATTATTAAAAATAAGGAAGTCCACTCAGAAGAGCACAGTAAAGTTGTGGTGGCAGGACCATTTGATAAGAAAATCAGTGTGGTGTGAGCATGAATTTAGTCAGCCATCTCAACACAAGGCAAGTATAGAGATGGGACTATACCCACAGAAACACTGCCAGCTGGAACTACAGGAAACAGACAAAGTGGGATGAAATGAAGAAAGACTGTTGGACTTCTTAGATTCAAGAGAACTGGTCCATAGAGCTCTTTGTCAGCTAATAAGCATTCTTCTTCAAGACAAGGGAAGAAGAATCCCAAATACAATTCAGAAATCATCAGGGCTGCCACTTCCACCTCAGGCACAGGGTTCATGGACATGTGGTTTAGGAGTACAGCAATGCCTTTATTTTGATTTCAGCGGTGAGAAAAATGCCCAGCAGAGAATCTGTGGTGTTTGACCTCCACCCCACAGAGCCACAGGCACATGATCCCTGCCAGGGAGAGCCTCACCCACACAACCCCAACCAGGCAGAACTGTGGGGCTAATGACTCAGTGAGCCCGGGGGCAGAATTCTGCCCCAATAAATATAGAAGGGGATGCATTGAAAAAAAAGAAAAGAGGATTATTGTCCTGCCTTAAGATTTCTAGTAGAGCTTGCCTTGCTAGGAATTTAGACTTGCTTAGGACCCTCACCCCTTCCGTCTTTCTCTCCTGTTTTTCCCTGTGGGGATGGATTGTACATCCATCCTTATACTATTTGTCCATGCTCCACCATTGTATCTTGGAAGCATGCAACTTGTCTGGGTTCACGGGTTCACAGCTGGAGAATTTTGCCTCAGGATGATTCCTACTGCAAGCCTCATCCATATCTGATATAGAAGATACTTATGTGAGACTTTTTTTGACACCCTGGGTCCGAGGTCAGGGGCGGTGGCCGGGAGAAGCTATCCTACGTCCGAGGTCAGGGGCGGCCAGGAAAAGCCACCTGCACCCGAGGCCAAGGGCGGTGACCCTGAGGAGCCACCCCGAGCATGAGGCAAGGGGCAGCAGCTGGGAGTAGCCACCCACGCCCGAGGCCAGGGCCGGCGTCCGGGAGGAGCATCCCAAGGAACAGTGGCTGCGCAAGCTCAGGAGGGCCTAGAGGAGCTATCCCACGTTGAAGGTCAGGAAGGCTGGTGGTAAGGAGATACCCCTCGTCCAAGGTAAGGAGCAGCACCTGTGCTTTGCTGGAACAGCCGTGAAGAGATACCCTATGCCCAAGTTAAGAGAAACCCAAGTAAGATGGTAGGCGTTGCAAGAGGGCATCAGAGGGCAGACACACTGAAACCATACTCACAGAAAACTAGTCATTCTAATCACACTAGGACCACAGCCTTGTCTAACTCAATGAAACCAAGCCATGACTGCAGGGCAACCCAAGATGGGCGGGTCATGGTGGAGAGGTCTGACAGAATGTGGTCCACTGGAGAAGGGAATGGCAAACCACTTCAGTATTCTTGCCTTGAGAACCCCATGAACAGTATGAAAAGGCAAAATGATAGGATACCAAAAGAGGAACTCCCCAGTTCAGTAGGCGCCCAATATGCTACTGGAGATCAGTGGAGAAATAATTCCAGAAAAAATGAAGGGATGGAGCCAAAGCAAAAACAATACCCAGTTGTGGATGTGACTGGTGATAGAAGCAAGGTCCAATGCCATAAAGAGCAATATTGCATAGGAACCTGGAATGTCAGGTCCATGAATCAAGGCAAATTGAAAGTGGTCAAACAAGAGATGGCAAGGATGAACGTCGACATTCTAGGAGTCAGTGAACTAAAATGAACTGGAATGGGTGATTTTAACTCAGATGACCATTATATCTACTACTGCAGGCAGGAATCCCTCAGAAGAAATGGAGTAGCCATCATGGTCAACAAAAGAGTCCAAAATGCAGTACTTGGATGCAATCTCAAAAATGACAGAATGATCTCTGTTCATCTCCAAGGTAAACCATTCAATATCACAGTTATCCAAGTCTATCCCCCAACCAGTAACGCTGAAGAAGCTGAAGTTGAATGGTTCTATGAAGACCTACAAGACCTTTTAGAACTAACACCCAAAAAAATGTCCTTTTCATTATAGGGGACTGGAATGCAAAAGTAGGAAGTCAAGAAACACCTCGAGTAACAGGCAAATTTGGCCTTGGAATGCAGAATGAAGCAGGGCAAAGACTAATAGAGTTTTGCCAAATAAATGCACGGGTCATAGCAAACACTCTCTTCCAACAACACAACAGCAGACTCTACACACAGACATCATCAGATGGTCAACACCAAAATCAGACTGATTATATTCTCTGCAGCCAAAGATGGATAAGCTCTATACAGTCAGCAAAAACAAGACCAGGAGCTGACTGTGGCTAAGATCATGAACTCCTTATTACCAAATTCAGACTTAAATTGAAGAAAGCAGGGAAAACCACTAGACCGTTCAGGTATGACCTAAGTCAAATCCCTTCTGATTATACAGTGGAAGTGAGAAATAGATTTAAGGGCCTAGATCTGATAGAGTGCCTGATGAACTATGGAATGAGGTTTGTGACATTGTACAGGAGACAGGGATCAAGACCATCCCCATGGAAAAGAAATGCAAAAAAGCAAAATGGCTGTCTGGGGAGGCCTTACAAATAGCTGTGAAAAGAAGACAGGCAAAAAGCAAAGGAGAAAAGGAAAGATATAGGCATGTGAATGCAGAGTTCCAAAGAATAGCAAGGAGAGATAAGAAAGCCTTCTTCAGCGATCAACGCAAAGAAATAGAGGAAAAGAACAGAATGGGAAAGACTAGAGATCTCTTCAAGAAAATTAGAGATATCAAGGGAACATTTCATGCAAAGATGGGCTTGATAAAGGACAGAAATGGTATGGACCTATCAGAAGCAGAAGATATTAAGAAGAGGTGGCAAGAATACACGGAAGAACTGTACAAAAAAGATCTTCACAACCCAGATAATCATGATGATGTGATCACTAATCTAGAGCCAGACATCTTGGAATGTGAAATCAAGTGGGCCTTAGGAAGCATCACTACGAACAAAGCTAGTGGAGGTGATGGAATTCCAATTGAGCTGTTTCAAATCCTGAAAGATGATGCTGTGAAAATGCTGCACTCAATATGCCAGCAAATTTGGAAAACTCAGCAGTGGCCACAGGACTGGAAAAGGTCAGATTTCATTCCAATCCCAAAGAAAGGCAATGCCAAAGAATGCTCAGACTACCACACAATTGCATTCATCTCACATGCTAGTAAAGTAATGCTCAAAATTCTCCAAGCCAGGCTTCAGCAATACGTGAACCATGAACTCCCTGATGCTCAAGCTGGTTTTAGAAAAGGCAGAGGAACCAGAGATCAAATTGCCACCATCCTCTGGATCATGGAAAAAGCAAGAGACTTCCAGAAAAACATATATTTCTGCTTTATTAACTATGCCAAAGCCTTTGACTGTGTGGATCACAAGAAACTGTGGAAAATTCTGAAAGAGATGGGAATACCAGACCACCTGACCTGCCTCTTGAGAAATCTGTATGCAGGTCAGGAAGCAACAGTTAGAACTGGACATGGAACAACAGACTGGTTCCAAATAGGAAGACGAGTACGTCAAGGCTGTATATTGTTACCCTGCTTATTTAACTTCTATGCAGAGTACATCATGAGACATGCTGGACTGGAAGAAACACAAGCTGGAATCAAGATTGCCGGGAGAAATATCAATAACTTCAGATATGCAGATGACATCACCCTTATGGAAGAAAGTGAAGAGGAACTAAAAAGCCTCTTTATGTAAGTGAAAGAGGAGAGCGAAAAACTTGGCTTAAAGCTCAACATTCAGAAAACGAAGATCATGGTATCCGGTCCCATCACTTCATGGGACATAGATGGGGACACAGTGGAAACAGTGTCAGACTTTACTTTTCTGGGCTCCAAAATCACTGCAGATGGTGAGTGCAGCCGTGAAATTAAAAGACACTTACTCCTTGGGAGAAAACTTATGACCAACCTGTATAGTATATTCAAAAGCAGAGACATTACTTTGCCGACTAAGGTCCGTCTAGTCAAGGCTATGGTTTTTCCAGTAGTCATGTATGGATGTGAGAGTTGGACTATGAAGAAGGCTGAGCACCGAAGAATTGATGCTTTTGAACTGTGGTGTTGGAGAAGACTCTTGAGAGTCCCTTGGACTGCAAGGAGATCCAAACAGTCCATTGTGAAGGAGATCAGCCCTGGGATTTCTTTGGAAGGAATGATGCTGAAGCTGAAGCTCCAGTACTTTGGCCACCTCATGCGAAGGGTTGACTCATTGGAGAAGACTCTGATGCTGGGAGGGATTGGGGGCAGGATGAGAATGGGATGACAGAGGATGAGATGGCTTGATGGCATCACTGACTCAATGGACGTGAGTCTGAGTGATCTCCGGGAGATGGTGATGAACAGGGAGGCCTGGCATGCTGCGATTCATCGGGTCGCAAAGAGTCGGACACAACTGAGCGACTGAACTGAACGGAAGTATGTGAGACTTTTGTCATTTCTTTTTAGAGCTGTTGCTGGAATGTACTAAGAATTTTAATTTTGAGCCTGTCAGGATAAAGTGAATGTATTCCGCACATGTAAAGGACATGCATTTGGTGGGGCCAGTGATGGAATGTTATGGACATCATGTTTGTGTTCCCCCAAAATTCATATGTTAAAGCCAAAATTCCCAATGTGATAGTATTTGAAAATGGGCTTTTTGAAAGTAATTAGATCATAAAGTAGAAGCTTCATGAACGGACTTCAGCCCTCATAAAAAGATAATGAAACATAGGATCTCTCTCTGCTCTCTGCCACATGAAAATACAATAAGAAAACAGTCATTTACAAACCACCAGATGCAAGATCCCCCAGCACATTGACCCTGTACTTCCCAGTCTCTAGAACTATTAAAAAGTAATTGCTGTTGTTTAAGCCACCTGGTCTATAGTATTTTTATTACAGCACCTGAACTTACTAAGACTCAATATCTAAGCTATTGGTCTGTCTTTAGCAGGAGTCCTATGAAGCCAGTTTAGCAAGAATTTGCTTATCCTTACCTGCCTGTCTTTGTGCTGAGTTATGTCTAACTCTTTGTGATACCATGGACTGTAGCCCACCAGGCTTCTCTGTTCATGGAATTTCCCAGGCAAGAACACAGAAGTGGGTTTGCCATTTCCTACTCCAAGGGATGTTCCCAACCCAGGGATCAAACCCACATCCCCTTAGTCTCCTCTAGTGACAGGGAGAGTCTTTACCACTGTGCCACCTTCAGTAATTTTTTATCCCCTGACCCTCTAACTCTGCTTGTCAACTATATATTCCCAACTGACTTTACTATATTTGTATCAGAGCTCAATATTTCTTCTTTATTGTAACAGCTTTGACTCCTTTTGCAAAAATCTTGAGTAAAGCCTGCCTTGCCATTTTAAGAAGTGTTAGTATACTGTTTCTATTACAGTCTATTGCTGCATCAGATTCACCATTGTGCTCTGCAGAACTTTCACCTTGGACTTCAGTTGTACACCTGCTAAAATTTTTCCTTCATTCCTGACTGATTGAAGAGATCAGTTACTGAGTTCAACTCCTATCTCAGTGCTCCAGATAGCACAGTAAGGACAGATTTTTTTTATTCTGAACAGTCTGTGTATAATCTTGAAACTGCATTAGAATTTCAGACATCAATGATCTAAAGCATGAGAGCTTCTCAGTTCACTGAACACCCCCATCTTGAATCCCTGCTGACTACTTTTAACTTAGAGAATCCCAGTAGTAAAAAGATTCCCAGATCTTTCATTCAGACCTTGAGACCCTTCTTGGCCTTCCCAAAACACTATCGTCTACACTCCATCCTCCAGTGTCTCCATGTTCCCCTCTCCACTGTCCCTTTCCCCTGTGCTCTTAAAACGCTCTTCTGCCTTTCAGTTAACCTCCAAGGTAAAAGTACTGAATCTCCACCATCTGTAGATGATGCTCAAGACACTCCCACCACTTACTCACAATCAAAACCGAACATAGAAAGTAACATATAAACCTTGGTCTGAGATCGAATTTCACAACTAAAATCCACCAAGTCCCCAAAGGAAAGAGAGAAATTTATTTAACAGTTCAGGAGTTGTTGGGTGCTTACTTCCTAAGATCCTCCAACTTATAGCAACTTATCCGCTTATTAGTGGATATGCCTTTCTTTAGTTTTGGAAAGCTAAAGGAACTACTATCTTGGCAAACCTTCATTCAGTTCAGTGCAGTTCAGTTCAGTTGCTCAGTCATGGCTGACTCTTTGCGACCCCATGAATCGCAGCACGCCAGGCCTCCCTGTCCATCACCAACTCCCAGAGTTCACCCAGATTGACGTCCATCAAGTCAGTGATGCCATCCAGCCATCTCATCCTCTGTCATCCCCTTTTCCTCCTGCCCCCAATCCCTCCCAGAATCAGGGTCTTTTCCAATGAGTCAGCTCTTCGCATGAGGCAGCCAAAGTATTGGAGTTTCATCTTTAGCATCAGTCCTTCCAATGAACACCCAGGATTGATCTCCTTTAAGAGATCTCAAACCACTGCAGAGTCCAGTCAGGGGGTAAAAAAGTCAAAGAAAAATCATTAGAAGACATTCTGAGTTTTATCCTGTTAAAATTGGCTGGTCATGTACTCAAACTTGAAAACAACTAAAGGAGAAACCATGACAAATTATCATCAGCTATTAGACATTACTTAGAAAGAGCATTCAGGACTTGAACTCAGTTACCAAGCAGCCTTTGCTCTAGTCACAGCTTTCTGAATGACCTAAGACTCAAGCTTCATGACATTACTCCCTCAAAACATGGCTATTGTTAAAATGCTGAGATGTCTGAACTTCAGACATTAGCCTAGCACTATGAGGACAACAGTTCTTAAAAAACAGAAAATGCATAATCAAATCATACAACTTTATTTATTAAAGCAATTAGGAAAAGTTAAATGAAGACAAAACCCCATAATATGGGCCTGCACTGACCAGGATGCTTGCTGGTATTGCAAAGAAAAACTCTATTGGGTTTAGGAATATCCAGCCTTCAGATGGAAAGAAAAGAATCCAAAACCCTCTTCACAGGAGAAATACCAACTCAGCTCTGAGAAAGCAGACATTCCATGCCCTTAATTCCCACTAAATTCACAAGATGATGTTACCCTTGCGAGTTGAATGGCATCCAATCATGTGATTATTTCACAATCATGTGATTGACACCCAATCACAATATCATAGATATTGGAATGACGCATTTCACTCTTAACACTTTTTCTGGCCCCTTCAAAATTACCGAACTGCCAGTAGTGGGCTTTGACAACTTGCTTCACAATTTGCCTGCCAGACCCTCAATATCTCTATAAGATCCCTTCAGTGTCAATACAGTTTTCTTCTTAGATCAACTACCCCAATAACTTTGTGAATTGGGGTGCTAAACGTCATTGAGACCCTGAAGGACTTCTTTCACAAGTCTCCTATTCACTTCCTTCACACCTGCTTCCCCTAATGGCTTTGCCCAATTTCCCTAATCTTCTCTGTCCTCTTCAACCTCGTACCTATTTTGCAGAGGACTTAAGCCAATTAGTGGGTAGAATTTCACCTCATTGTAGACAAGAAATTCCACTGATATTGTCGTCTATGTGGTGTAGAACCCCATCATAGAATGCTGTGCTAAGTAGAGGTAGATCTCTCCTTGCTCCTCCTCAAGAGTTCCCAATGTAATTTAGCATTAGATGGATTTGAAGGACTCTCCCCAATAATTCAAAGATTATTAGATAAGGGACTTCTGGTTCCTATTTCTAGCCCATGCAACACTTTCATTCTGGCTGTTAAAAAGCCAAATGGAAAGGGTACTGGCTCTTCCAAGACCTAATGTACTAGTATGTTCCCTTTCATCTAGGAGACCTCTATCCTGAGCTCTATCAGTGTTCCCCTTCCTGCATTCAACCCCCAATCCACCCATGTCAGACTTTCCCCTTCCCATTCTAGCCCTTAAATGCTATACAACCACTCAAGGTTTAGGCTTCTTTCCTCTCTGGGACTTTTGAGAAATGTAGGAATCTCAAATGCAACTACCAGAGGCTGATAAGACTAATTGCAACAAAGTGGATAATTCATCCACTCAGATGAGTTTTCAAAACACCCAGACAGCTGTTAGTCTATAGTCTTCATAAGATTACATATCATGGCAAAAGAAAACACTTGCAAGTCTCTTTCAACTTTCACTGCTGCTGCTGCTGCTAAGTGGCTTCAGTCGTTGTCTGACTTTGTGCGATCCCATAGACGGCAGCCCACCAGGCTCCCCCATCCTTGGGATTCTCCAGGCAAGAACACTGGAGTGGGTTGCCATTGCCTTCTCCAGTGCATGAAAGAGAAAAGTGAAAGTGAAGTCGCTCAGTTGTGTCTGACTCTTCGCGACCCCATGGACTGCAGCCTACCAGGCTCCTCCGCCCATGGGATTTTCCAGGCAAGAGTACTTTAATTACATTTCACCAATTTTGATGTTATATTTTAATTTCAATTCATACATTTTAAAATTTCTGTTGATACTTGTTTGACATATATAATGTAGAGGTGCATTGTTTAGTATCCAGCTATTTTAGGATTTGCCAGATATCTTTCTGATATTAGTTTCTAGTTTAATTCCACCATGATCTGAAACATGCACTGTAACATTTCTATTCTTTTAAATTATTAAGGTGTGTTTTACCGTCCATAATGTGGTCTTGTTGTTATTTTTAAGTCACTCAGTCACGTCCAACTTTTTGCAAACAATGCACTGCAGGCTTCCCTGTTCTTCACCGTCTCCCAGAGTTTACTCAAACTCATGTCCTTCGAGTCAGTGATGCAATCCAGCCATCTCATCCTCTGTCATCCCCTTCTTCTCCTGCCTTTCTCAGCATCGGGGTCTTTTCCAGTAAGTCTGCTCTTCCCATCAGGTGGTCAAAGTAATGGAGCTTCAGCTTCAGCATCATTTCTTCCAAAGAATATTCAGGACTGATTTCCTTTAGGATTGACTGGTTGGATCTCCTTGCCATCAAAGTGACTCTCAAGAGTCTTCTCCAACACCACTGTTCAAAAGCATCAACTCTTTGGCACTCAGCTGTCTCTATGGTCCAACTCTCACATCCATACACAACTACTGGAAAAACCATAGCTTTGACTATATGAACCTTTGTTGGCAAAGTAATGTCTCTGCTTTTTAATATTCTGTCTAGGTTTGTCATAGCTTTTCTTCCCAGGAGAAACATCTTCTAATTTCATGGCTGCAGTCACCATCTGCAGTAATTTTGGAACCCAAGAAAATAAAGTCAGCCACTGTTTCCATCTATCTTGGTTGCCGGGGGCCAGCATGAGGAAATCTGCCCATGGCAAAGGTCATGAGGAAGGAGGCTTGGCATACGCAAAGGCGTGATCAAGCCTCAGGAAACCCCCTGTTCCCGAGCATCTAACCCCAAAACCAGAGTGTTTTATGCTCTCACCTACACCTCTGACTTTACGGGGGTCGCTCCCCCATAACCGTTTCTCTCGGAGAAGGAGTAAACTGCAGCTCCAAGGCAATAAAAATTCCTGGGCGTGACAAGAGTGTTTCAGCTTACGGACTCCTCTGATGGTTATCTAGCCCGCCTGTATAGGTTCGTCCGGCCACATGTGATTGTCTACAGCCTCCCAATCTGAGAGGCACGAGATGTTTTAGACTTACTAAAGGCAAATTATTTTGGGGAGTTAGAAATTATTAGTATAGTGGGTTGGTTAGGAATTATATTGGTGAAGGGTTTTTCATTTGTTGTGTCAATAATTGCTGCTAATTCCCTGCTCTGGGTGGGACAAGGATGTTTCAGGTCAAACCTCTCTGCTGACAGACTAGCTTGTGTGACAGGATTATCCATACTCCTGCCACTATGCACATGATTGTTTACTACCTCTTAACCATAAACAGCACAGAGAGTTTTGGAGTATTTTGAGAGTCTTAATTAGCATAGGGCTTTTTCTTCTTCTTGAGTCAATGATTGCTGCCAGGCCTCCATATCCTTAAGCACCTGGGAATATATTAATCAATGTATTTGGAATATAGAAAAGGAAATACAGTAGTTTTTGATGTTAGCAATACTAGACTTTTTGAGTTAATGGATTTTCTCTTTTATAATAGATCACTGTGCTTTGTTATAAATCACTGTGTCCTTGCTATGTAAAAATGTAACTTTATCATATGTTAAGACTAAATAGATCTTAAGGGGAGCATTGATGAAAGGATTTTCATTTGTTGGGCTGATGCTTGCTGCTAAATCTCCATGTTCCCTACCCTTATAATGAATATAACTAGCATATAGGAAGAAGTAAGTATTAACCTTTAAGCATATAGGAGAAATAAGTATTAACCTTTAAGACTAATCATGTTAACCTTGGGTTAAATAAATTCCTTTCTTGATTGTAACTCACTACACCCTCACCCCATAGGAATGTAACTTTATTTGGAGGGTGGTGCCTGGTTTAAGAAAAAACACCCTTGGAAGAAATAAGTTTTTTGGTTATCAGAAAGAAAGGATCAAAAAATGTCAGCAGGTCTCACTCATGGCCAGAAGATGATGTACCTTTTTTATACATTTATGTGAAGCACCTGATTTTGATAAAGGTCAGGACTGCTGACTCCTGCGTGACTCTGTATTCATCCCTATGTGTAACAAAAGGTATATAAGCAAACCCAAAAATAAAGAAATCGAATCAGTTTCCGGAAAGACTGATTCCCCCATGTCGCTTCTCTCTTGCTCCCGTTTTTCTGGCTGAATTCCCATCTGGAGCATGGATGCTATTCCACGTAATCCAAGTTATTCAGCCTCTTTTTCTCCACTAATCTTCCTACTACACTATCCATTTCTAATCTCTCTATATCTGTGATTAAATATGTATTTTTCCAAAGACGCCAACTCTGTCCCCACCTTCGAATCACCCTGGATCCACCGGGGCTGGACCCTGGCACTTGGTGAATGTTACGTGTGAACTTGAGAAGATCGTGTAACCAAAAAGCAGAAACAACCCAATTATGCACCAACTTTATGAATGGGTAAATTAAATAGGTTACCTTTCACCTCACACTGGTCAGAATGGTTATCATCAAAAAGAACACAAGTAACCATGCTGTGGACAATGTGGGGAAAAGGGGAATCCTGGGTACACTCTTGGTGGAAATATAAATCTGTGCAGCCGTAGTGGAAGAGTATGGAGGTGACTCAAAAATCTAAAAGTAGAACTATCACATGACTCAGCAATTCCACTCCCGGGAATATATTTTTAAAAAAAGAGTGAGAGAAGAAACACTAATTTGAAAAGATGCATGCATCCCAATGTTCATAGGAACATTATTTGCAATGGCCAAAGTATGGAAGCAACCTGTGTGTCCATTAACAGACGAATGGATAAGGAAGCTATGGCATATATCCACCATGAACTACTACTCAGTTATAAAAAGGAATGAAATTTTTCTATTTGCAGCAATATGGATGGAACTGGAAGGCATTATGCTAAATAAAATAAGCCAGAGAAATATACTACATGATATCAGTGACATGTGAAATCTAAAAAATACAACAAGCTAGTGAATATAATAAGAGAGAAGCAGACACAGACATAGAGAACAAACTAGTGGTTGCTGTGGGGGGAGGGAGGGACAATACAAGGGTGGGGGCAGGGAAGGTACAAAATATTGGATGTAAAATAAGCTACAACCCAGAGAATATAGCCATTAATTTGTAATAACTGTAAATTAATTGTAACCTTGAAAGTTGTATAAATTTTTTAAAGTTTTTAAATAAAAATAAAATATATTTTTGCCATGGAATAATATTTAGCCTAAAAAAGGAAGGAAATTCTGACACATTACAACATACATAAACCTGAAAACATTATGCTAAGTGAAATAAACCTATCACATAAAATACTGTATGACACCATTTATATGAGGTATACAGAGTAAAGTTTATAGAAATAGAAAGTTGACTATTGATTACCAGGAAATTGGTGAGAAGGAAATGGAGAGTTCTTTATTAGATACAAAGTTTCAGTTTAGAAAAATGAGAAAGGCTAAGAGATAGCAGTGATGCTTGCAACAACTATGTGCATATACTTAACTCCACTGAATTGTACTCTAAAAATGGATAAAACACAAACATTATGTTGTATATATTTCATGAAAATGAAAAAAATTAATTTTAAGTGGAAGGAAAATAGAACTTGATAGTTTCTGCATTTTATGTATTAGTGGACAGTCAGCAGGGACAGAGAGACACTGGGGCCTCTCCTAGTGCAAATATATCAGAGAGGAATTCATTAATTTGTGTTTGATCAGAGACTGAAATTAGTTCCTACATCAGTCAACTCGGCCAAAAGTGAGCACCATATTCAGTGCAACATGAGACTACTGGGCATAAAAACAGTGGTCAGGGGAATAGGATCACATTGATGAAGTAAAAGAATTTCATTCAAATAGCAATGCTGAGTAGGGAAGGCGCCTTTCCAAGAAAAGAGATACTAGGAGAAACACTGTAGAGTTGATATACCAGTTGCGGTCAGTCATGAGACAGAAACCACTTCAGTTTGTTTAAACATAATAAATTTGTACAAGTGACACAGGAACAGAGATCAAAGACAGGGGCTCAAGCAATAACCCTGGGGGCTAAGTAATTGCAGTAAGAAACAACATCCTAGGCTACAGAAACAAGAGACTGACACTAATGCTGAAACTGATAAAGATGCTGATACTGACGTCCAGAGGCCTGGGCCTCAAGCAGAAAGTGACGCTTAGCAGGCCTCTGTTGAGGGAGTTGGAGCCACAGAGATGTACCTCCTCCCAGACACTGCCTGAGGAACACAGGATGCTGCTGCTGCTGCTGCAAGTCGCTTCAGTCGTGTCCGACTCTGTGCGACCCCGTAGATGGCAGCCTACAGAGACCTCAAATTGTCCCTTCCTCCTCACTCACAGATTTCATCCAGTGCGTCGTATCTTGGCTGAACCTAGTAGGCAGGCAGGGGAAAGGCGGAATGTGTGTAGTGCTGAGCTGAAACTTCCACAGCAGTGGAGAGCAGCAGGAAAGGAACAGAACAGAACTTAGAGCAAATAGTCCAAGACCAGCAACGGTAATTTCTCCAGACACTGGTGTTAGAGAGATAAAGGCATCTTATTATTTTTAAAAGGGCTGGAAAAGACCCATGAGCTCATTTTAGCTATGTTAAATGTTCCATCACTCAGACCTGAGATGGAAAATCACTTTGAATATCTACCTAAGGTCAGAAACATTTGTCCTAGCCTCACTCTGGGACTCCAGAGTTAATGGTTCAGAGCTATAAAGCTCAAACCTTGCTCGGTGAGAGAGCTTGCACATTTTTCCTGTCAAGACCTTTGCATCAATCCATTAACATAATCCTTCTACTTGAGATCTTGTCTGTATGTTCTTTCCATCAGATGGAAAAACACAACATTCTCAGCAAACACCTTTACTATTTTGACTATGGGTAATGGTCACTATAGATATTGATTATCCCTTGAAATGATAAAGAAATGTTACACTTATTTATTCAGCCATCCATTCATCTATTTACTCATTCTTTCAATCATCATGTATCCTGGGTTTTATTATGCTTCAATGTTATCGTATTTGGTCCTTAGGATTCAGTAATGCACAATTACATTCCCAGACAAGAAAGACTAGATTGAAATCACACTTAAAGAAGGACTATTTGGTTTCTACTCTGAGTCTTAATCACTACCCAGGTTATATATAATATTTATTACTATCTAAATATTGCCATAATATTATGTAAGTTCCATACAGGATGTAATCTGCATGAAAACAATATCTTTACTTTTCTCTCTTCAGATAATCCTGAACAATGGCAGGTAGGGCATAAGAATTTAGCAAACAGTGTAAATAATTAGAACTAAATATTCCTTAATAAGTATTAGAACAGGTGTATGAATAAATTATTAACTACTTTTGAAAGATTTTTTCTTTTTTTAAATGATCAATACAAGTTGGTTTTGTTATTTTTTATTGAAAGGAAATGAAAACAGCATTTCACAGAGAGATCTGTACTCTCATGTTTATTGCACTATTAATCACAACAGCCAAGATATAAAAACAACCTAAACACCAATCAATAGATGAATGAACAAAAAAGAAGTGATACATATACACAACAGAATGTTATTCAGCCATGAGGAAAGAGGATATTCTGCCATTTGCGACAAAACAGATGGATCTTAAGCACATAATACTAAGTGAGATGTCAGACTAAGAAAGACACGTACTGTATGATGTCACTTATATGTCAAATCTAAAAATGTCAAGACTTCTTTATGTTCTTCAATTCTGGATGTCTCTGGTCTGAGGGAATAGAACATCTGCTTAATTCAAGTTCTCAATGGGAAAAGGTATACAGGTTTTCTAAAAAATAATTTGCTTTTCCACTAAACCCTATCAGTTATTGGCCATATACTCTTTATTAAACGGTTTCTTCCTTAAAAGGCAAAGTCATTCTTCCTTCTGAACACTTGAGGACACAGTTATAATTGATAAAGTCATTTAAAATCTCCAGTGGAGATGTGTTAACAACCTTGCAGAGGCACAGAGATTGTGATACACAGAGGAGGTCACAGAGGAGGAGACTGTGCCAGAAAAGTTTCTTTTATTCTGCTAGCGTTTAAATCAACTTAGAGATCTTAATCTAGTCTGTGAAATCCAAATTATCTATTCCTTCAGGCCTTTGAGTGTTCATGGAACTCTGGCAATCGATAACCATCACGCATGTGTCAGCATTTTGTTTCCAGCAGAGTCTTACGCAGTATACTCTGTGCCTAAACATACTCCATGAAGATGCGCAGAAAAGAAGGTCACGGTTTCTGTCCTTGGATGAACTTTACTTTCATTTGAAAACAAACAGTAGACAAAATTTGTTGCATTGCACCTGGGCCAGGACTGCATTTATTACCAGATCCCATGTGTCTCTACTTTAACACGGTCACTGTAAATTCTTTTCAGGATATGGGTATCACTGCAAATTTAGATCCTGATTCCAAGAGTCCTCAGAACATCCAGGCATCCCCATTCCCCAGCACACAAGTACCAAGTAAATTTCCAGAGGTTCCCTAGAAGGGGAATGGGAAAATCATTATCATATAACCTTGTTCTAGAGTTGCAGGGTCATTTCTCTTAAGATCCTGCTCTCCTCTCCAGGTGATAAGTTCATTATCTGAAATTGGTTTAGATCAAGGCTACAGACTTTCTTTTCATCGAGGCTACCTCTCAGCCTCCTGAGAAACATCCTTGATTCCATTTGATTGCTTCCTCCACATCCATTTTGACTCTACAGTCCTCCTGTTCTATTTGCCATATTCAGAATTTTCTCTGGCCAGGTCCTGCTGGCTTCCACTCCAACCGTGTTATGGACTGAATGCTTGTGTTCTCCAAAATTCATTTGCAGAAACTCTAACTCTCAATGTCCCAATGTACTTGGAAGTGGGGCTTTGGGGAGGAAATTAGGTAATGAGTGTGGGGTCTTTATGAGTCTGATTAATGCCCTTATAACAAAGATATATGAGGTATTCCTTCTCTCACTCTTCCAAAACTGTGAGGACACAATAGGAAAGTTGCCATCTTTGAAGTGGCACGAGGACACTTAAAAGCAACCCAGCAGTGCTGACACAAGCTTTTGGACTTACAGCCTCTGTAAATGGGAGAAATAAGCATTTGTAGTCTAAGCCATCCAGTCTGTGTTAATTTGTTATAGAGCCTGAGCTAAGACGAACCATGACTCTCACCACTATCATTGTGGGTACTTGACTTTTGATGTTCAGATGCCAACACCTGGCCTCCATGTGTCGGCGTCTATCAGCCCCAGTACTGTCAGGGCATCCAGTTCTTCATGGTACATCCCTCCTTTTACTCTTGCCTGTAGCAGAGAGCCACCAGTGAACTTTCAAGCAAGATGGGATTCCTCTCACCAGGGAATATTCCTAATGTTTAGTAATTTTCTTCCAGCATCTTACAAGTATACTTCATAGGAAGTAAAGGCAAAGAGTCAGACACAACTTGGTGACTAAACCACCACCACTAATGGTTCCTCCAGCTGAGATATCAAGGGGTAACGGGAAAGTTTATACCTTATATTTGAAGCAAATGTAAGGGATTAAAAACCAAACCAAGATGAAAACAAAACTAGGATGCAAATTTTATGCCTTCTAGTGTTTTGCTCCAACTCACTGAACAGGCTAATATTTCTAGAAACAGTGAACAATTTTATCATCTAACAGTCAATTTCAAAGTCCATTTATTATCATTTTTAGTATTATACTTTATGCTTTCTTTGTTATTTGAGAAATAACAATAAAGCTTTATAGAAATGAAAAGATAGACAATATAATGAAAAACACGTGTTTTTTTAACACCCTTAATACCAAGCTGTCCCTCCCCAGAAGAAATCAATGATATCAGTTTTTCAAGAGCTGTTCCATGTGTCCATATAAATGAGTGCACATAATAACTGCAGTTTTTATGGTGAACAGATAGTACAAACTGTTTTCTACCTGTTTTTTTCATTCTACAATATATCTTTAAGCTTTTTCTATATTTATGTGGATAGACTTCCATTGTTAATTTATTTACTGGCTACATAGTATTCCAGTATATGTACATGCAAAATATGTATTATTGATACCAACTATATAGACACTTAAGCAGTTTTCAGTCTTTTGCCATTAAAAGAGATGGCTCAATGGACCTCTTGTATGTATGTGTGTACAAAGCAGTAGTAGTGTTAGTCGCTCGATCATGTCCAGCTCTTTGAGTCCCCATGGACTATAGGCCACCAGGCTCCTCTGTCCATGGGATTTTCCAGGCAAGAATACTGGAGTGGGGTGCCATTCCCTTCTCCAGAGAATCTTCCTGACCCAGGGATTGAACCTGGGTTTCCTGCATTGAGAGCAAATTCTTTACTGTCTGAGCTAGAGGGAAGCCTTATATGTGTATATGTGTGTGTGTATGTTGTGTGTGTGTGTGTGTGATTTTGCACACATATATTTCTTAAAAGTGGAGATGCTATATCAAAATGTCTATGCATTTATTCTGTCTAATGTGGGCCAGGCATTGATATTTTCAGTAACCATTTTTTACATTTAAAGCCTTGCTAAATGAAAGTAAAAAGCATTCACACCAAACATAGGCCAGAGTATATACATATATTATGTATCTCTAATTTCTTTAAAAGGAGATCTACTTTTTAAATAGGGAGCTCACGCCTCTCACAATATGACCAAGAAGTTTGCCTGGAGCACACAATACTGAAGCAATCTCTTTGCCAAATCTGTCCAAGACTAGTGCAATCCAGGAAGCATTACCATCATTAGTGTTATCAATCATATTTCTCAAATGATTTATCTCTGCACTCATATTCTCAGATTTCTGTCTAAATCCTTCTTTAAGCAGAGCTTCCTGGGCCTAAAAAAAAAAAAAAAAAAGAGTGAGAAGAGGAGTAAAAATTTTTAAATTCCCATTCTTCTCAAGGATTACATTTTCTCAAATTTTAAAACTTCATCAAACTGTCTGTTTTGTTCCTAACATTGTTCTCTCTTACTCAATCATGGAAGGAGAATTTTATAAACAGAATATCTACCAGTTTTGACCTGAACATTAAGAGAAATTGTAGTTTACAGTCTTACTACTACTCATACACCATTGGGTTTAGCCCATGAAGCTAAGCCTGATGTGAGGACAAATACATTGTCTAGGCAAAAGATGTCAGGTGTGATTGCACTAAGTCTCAGCCCCACTCAGGATGGTATAGTCACCCAAATCATAGACATCTGTTCTAAACACACCCAGATGGACAGTGAGAGAGTTTCCCTTTTGCCACACGATAGCTTGGGCATCCACCCCTGGAGACAAGGCAGCACGCTTAGAAGCTGTCCCTGCCCTGTGTTTGTTAAGTCTGGGCGTTGCTGATAGTTCTATGTCAGCATAGATAGGGCCTTTGGGTGGTAGCAGGGTAACTGACAGTGACCCTCGTAAAGCAAACCAGTTAAATACGTGTGGTTGGAATATCCATTTAACCAAGCCTCATGAGATCATTTTAAAACTCCCCAAATTTTATAATAGGGTTTATAAATACAAACTGTGTTTATATTCTCTGATGGCTTACAGAGGCCCTAGGCCTCTTGAAGTCTCCAGAGTCTACATACAAAATAGCATTCAAAGACTTTGGAAGGATTCAAAGGCTTTGGGGTTTTAATGAATCACAAGCAGTAAATGGCAATGGTGCTTCCCTCCATGGTCTTGCTGTAACCTTCACCCAACGCTTCCTGAGGTCCCAGGGTAATGACCATCGAGCACAACTAAGGCCACAGCCTGACTTACCTTCAGCTTATGCCCCAGCATCATAGTCTGCTCTCTCAGTAGGTTTTCTCTTTCCCTTGCCAGCTTCTCTGTCAGCTGGGCTATGTTTTCCTGGAGACTCCTCTCTTGCGCCTCCATCTCCTGCTGCTGCTCCTGCAGTTTCTGTCTTAGCAGCTCCCGTTCCTTCTCAGCTGTCTCATTCCTGGCCCGCTCCTCTGCCCCAGGAAGGTTTTAGAGAGGGAAGAAAATAAGGTAAGGATTGATATCTACCCTCCTGACCTCAGAGATTAAGATAAAGTAGGAAAGGGAGGTGGGAAATCTCTGAATTCCTTGCCTTGTCCACATCACCAAAAGCATATTCCAGAATGTGATGGGAGTCTGGCTGATGTCTAACCCCGTTGTGATTGCATAATTCCTTTTACTGTTTTCAGATGTAGCAGAGTTGTTCCACAGATGGAGGGGAATCTCTTTGTACCAGGGTTTTAGTCTCACACCTGTCAGAGGGCACTGCCCAAGCCTACCCATTCCCCTGTGAGCCAAACCCTACCCCATACCTGCTACAGCCTTCTCCCCATCAGTGAGGGCTTTATCTGCCTGCAGGATGGATTTCTCAACTGCCACCTGTGACTGCAGAAAGCTCTGGAGGACCTCATTTTCCTGAGGAACCAAGAAAGAACACAGAACTTAGATTTCCATTGGGGAGATTAGTGCAAAAACAGTCACATCCACACAATTTTTCTTCATGTTTAAAATTTCACAGTAGTTCCCTACAAGTCTAAGCTCCTTAGAGTGACCTGTCTTCCTCCCATCTCCCTCCCAGTGCTACTTCCTTCTAGCCACTCTAGACTCCAGCCAGTCAGAACTATCTTCAGTTCTATAAACCCAAGATCTCCAGTACTTTTATATGTTTGTCTTCCCAGTGTGAAATATTGCCTCTAAACTGTGCTGCTGTTTTCCCCTGCTACTTGCTGGCTAAAACTTAAGGCAACTTTGTTTAACCTGCTAAGCCTCTCAGTTCAGATCTTTAAGATGATGACAATAAGCATAGATGCAACTTAATGTCATTTGAAGGATTAAAGGGTCTAAGGAAAGATCCAGGAATCCCATGCTTGGTCATATACTCCAGGAAAACCAAAATTTGGAAAGACACATGTATCCCAATGTTCACTGAAGCACTATTTACAATAACCAGGCATGGAAGCAACCTAAATGTCCATCAACAGAGGAATAGATAAAAAAGATATACATAAATGGAATATCACTCAGCCATAAAAAAGAACAAAGTAATGTCATTTGCAGCAATATGGATGGACCTAGAGACTATCAAATTGTGTGAAGTAAGTTAGAGACAGAAAGCAAATATCATATGATATCACTTATATATGGAGTCTAATAAAAAGGTACAAATGTAGTTATTAATGAATTTCATATAATGAATCTTAAGACCTAAAGCTTTCATGATTTCCCCATGTTCTCTCATTACCCACACTTGGTGTTTTGCTCTCAGATTTTCAGGAGACCCTCTGGACTCTATTCTGTAGGCTCCCCATGCTCCCCTTGTTCCTCACCTTTACTCCTTTCCTGGGCACTTGGCAGTAGTCCTGTTGTAATCTATCCATTGCTTTCCTGTAGAGTTTGTGCCCTCCAGGAACAGAGAAAGCACCTGCTGATATGCTTTCCATTAGGGCCTTGGAAAGCGCATCAAGCTTAGCCTGGCAGTATTTGATAGATGCCTCTTCATTCTGCAGCATGAAACCCTCCTTCTTATTCTTTATGACTTCCTGCAAGGGAAATATAGAGAGATGTCACCAGAAAAATGAAAAGAGGAGATAAAATTTCAAAGAATGTAGTAGAAGGATTGGTCTAACTGCTGTCCTCATGAGAAAAATATATATTTTTTAATCAAATAAAAAAGCAATCACAAGACCTGATCTATCACAACTCTGAAAACTCTGATAGAGCACAGGAAATTTTTTCAGCTTCCCTTCAGGTTCTTCATCTGAAATGTTGGAGTTGCATTATCTCTTCTCTGTGGTTCTTTGCAGTTGCAACGCTCAGTGATTCTATTTTCAATGATATAGCAAGGAGCAATCGAAGTTGAAAATGGCTTGGAATAAAAGTCTGATTAGAAAAATTTTAGTTCCTGATAAAAAGAGTGTGTTCAAAGAAAAAGAAATCAACTTAAGAATGACTTGTGTGTGTGCCCAGGACAGCACTGGAATCTGCAGAAGTATTTACTTCCAAAGGATATCTATACTGGTTTTACAGCAGAGATGAGAGACATTTCCAGATAAACTTCCCAAGATTTGGTAAAAAAAAGAAGAAAATGAAGTCCTTTGAAACTCTGTCCCTCACGTGACCACAGACTACTTCATCCTTGAGTGAGGGATGAACCACGAGGACCCTAAGGGCACTGCTAGGCTTCATTATTCAAGGGGAGGGGGGAAAATGGTAAATACAAAGACAAATTACCACAAGACCCCTCTGGAATTCCTGATCTTTGTCCTTGAAGGAGCTCTCCATGAAGATGGCAATGGCTTCCCTCTCACAGGCTGCGTGCACCTCCAGCAGCTCCTGGAGCGTCTCTGTGGGGAGGCTCAGTCGCTGGGCCATCTGCTCACTGTAGTGGTCAGCTGCCTTCTGCACAGCTGCTGAGTTTTCCAGCTGGGCCAGAGTTGTCACTGCATTCTCCAAGCAAGGTACAGCTCCGGTGTTGATGGTATCCACATAGGTCACAACCAGAGTCCTCAGTCCTAAGTAAGTCAGGACATTTAAGGGATAAATATTAAGTTATCAATCAATAGGCACCAAGATTCTGAGACTCACACACACACACACACACACACACACACACACACTGTACCCCCTTCTACTATCACTACCTTCATTTTCTTACTGACTCTTTATTTTTATGGTTTTCCAGCCCACAGTGCATAAAAAATTGAAAATCTACCTCTATGAAACAAACTAGGAGGCATCTGAAATATTAAAAGCAAAATAGATTGCATAGGTATTAAGATGAGACAGGGTATATCAGACTATGTTTACTCACAGTTCTGAGGCTTTGAATGGATTTTTCAGTGATTTATGGACTAGTATTTATTTTTGGTCCACTCTGATCTTCCAAAAAATTAAAAGACACTTAAAATTAAAAGATGCTTGCTCCTTGGAAGAAAAGCTATGACCAACCTAGATAGCATATTAAAAAGCAGAGACATTATTTTGCCAACAAAGATTTGTCTAGTCAAAGCTATGGTTTTTCCAATAGTTGTATATGAATGTGAGAGTTGGACCATAAAGAAAACCAAGTGCCAAAGAATCGATGATTTTGAACTGGGTGCTGGAGAAGACTCTTGGGAGTCCCTTGGATCTCAAGGAGATCAAACCAGTCCATCCTAAAGGAAATCAGTCCTGAATATTCATTGGAAGGACTGATACTGAGGCTGAAGCTCCAATATTTTGGCCACCTGATGGAAAGAACTGACTCATTTGAAAAGACCCTGATGCTGGGAAAAATAGAAGGCAGGAAGAGAAGGGGACGACAGAGGATGAGGTGGTTGGATGGCATTACCAACATGAGTTTGGACATGAGTTTGAGCAAGCTCCAGGAGTTGGTGATGGACAGGGAAGCTTGATGTGCTGCAGTGCATGGGGTCACAAAGTGTCAGACATGACTGAGCAACTGAACTGAACTGAATCTTCCAAAATATCTTTTGTATTCTACTTGCAAAGAACACTTACTATATAGGACTTCAGAAAATGGAAGATTCTGTTTTTATACCCTGATAGTGAGTTTTTTCTCAGTAGAGAAATTTTTCAGATAAGTGGAAGCCACAGATTTCAGTGACAAAACTTGCCATTTAAGGAAGGGATTTGTAAATTCCCCAAAGTAAGATAATTATGAAGCATACACATTTCTTTATGGAGTATGAGTGTCTGTAAAACCCAAATTCCATATAGAATCAAACAAAAATACTGAAAAACACATTATATAAAATATTCAGCACACATCAACCCCCATGGAATCAGGAAAAAGAGACTCACGATTCCCAGTGACCATGATCCCCTCTTTGAGGGTCTTGATTTTTGCATTGGTGAAGATGTAAGAACAGAAATTGTTTGTTTGTTCCAGGAATTTAGGATCCAGTTGGTCTTCAGACACATTCTCAATATTGTATAGGAGTTCTTTGTCGTTTGTTGGCCAACCAAACACAAAACACTTCCGTGTTGGAAAGAAATGCCTGATACACTCTCTGGGTAGATTGGATGTTCTGGCTTTGGGATTCTTACCTGAAGGACAGAAAAACAGATTAGAGTGGGAAGACTTTTGAAACAAGGGAGCTCCTGGTGTTCAGGACAGGGATTTGCATTTCTTTGCTGTCTTCTATGCTAATAGCTTATTTAACATAAACATTCAGCACTTCCTTGCACATAAAACTTTCACCATTGATATAACTTTGGAGAGAATTTAGGGAGACATCTGATTCAATAAAAGAAACCTAAAAGTGATATCTGCAGACCTGCACCGTATAGAGCAGTTGTCTCTTAGATATTTACTGAACTAATGGGTAAAAGGATGAAAGTTCAAATGTAAATTTTAGCTCTCCTTAGTCTCATGGTCTGGTGACTCAGACGGTAAAGCGTCTCCCTACAATGTGGGAGGTGAAGAAGGCTGAGCGCCGAAGAATTGATGCTTTTGAACTGTGATGTTGGAGATGACTCTTGAGAGTCCCTTGGACTGCAAGGAGATCCAACCAGTCCATTCTGAAGGAGATCAACCCTGGGATTTCTTTGGAAGGAATGATGCTAAAGCTGAAACTCCAGTACTTCGGCCACCTCATGTGAAGAGTTGACTCATTGGAAAAGACTCTGATGCTGGGAGGGATTGGGGGCAGGAGAAGGGGATGACCGAGGATGAGATGGCTGGATGGCATCACTGACTCGATGGACGTAAGTCTGAGTGAACTCTGGGAGCTGGTGATGGACAGGGAGGCCTGGCGTGCTGCGATTCATGGGGTCGCAAAGAGTCAGACATGACTGAGCGACTGACCTGAACTGAACTGAACTGAGTCTCATGCAGGAATTGAGCCATGTGGCCAAGAAGAGCTATAAACAAGGGTTAAGGGACAATACTCGAAATATTGGGAATGACACCCTGATTGTTTAGAGAAAACGATTTGATGCTAAAAAATACTTGGTACAGAGTTAGCTAATTTTTAGCAAAAACCTCTGAAGGATAAATGTAACTAAAATGCAATTTTAAGATGTCACCACTAATCAATCAACTCTTTGACAAAAACTATTATATTTGATCTGACAGTTGTCCTTTTCTGACTAGACAATTTCTCAATAGATATTTTGAGAAAGCATAAATAAAAAAATTAAAGCAAGAATGAGTAAATCAGAATTGATATCTCTCTCAAGGTTTCATCAGATATACCCACTGTAAATGTAACCCATTAAAATAATTCATTAATTTGTAATTAAAGCACAAATAAATATGTGAGAATCAGGAGAAAGCTGGGATGAAGAAGGTAAAATGAGTGTTCTAAAAATTATCAGAAATATTGAAAAGGCATAGATTGAAAAGACGCACACTTCATCAGGTTTATTTAGAACATTAAGTCATTTTTTACATGATATTCCCAGGTGGTACTAGCAGTAAAGAACCTGCCTGCCAGTGCAGGAGACGTAAGAGATGTGGGTTCGATCCCTGGGTTGGGAAGATGCCCTGGAAGAGGACATGGCAACCCAATCCAGAATTCTTCCCTGGAGAATCCCAAGGGCAGAGGAGCCTGGAGGGCTATGGTCCATAGAATCGCAGAGTCGGACGTGACGAAACGACTTAGCCTAGCACATAACTATACAGGATTAGAAAGATCCCTCTTTGAGAATAAGATCTACCTATGTGAAATGCAGTTGTTGTTTTTTTTTATTAGATAGACTTTTCATTATAATTTCATGCTGACAAGTATCTGGTCAGTTGTCTTCCTCAACAAAGAAAAGCAGAAGCCAAAATAAGAAACACAGGAGTCTGGTCTTTTGAAGGCTTTAGCACCCATTGTAATCTGGATGCTAATTTACAAATGGCATAAAAAAACAAATTGATTTTGAATAATTTCACTTCACCTTACACTTTACTTTTCTTAAATGAACATCAACTCCAGTGGCTAGAGCTTTGCAACCCACTTTCCAGCCACGATTCCTACAGATATTGATCTAGTCTCAAGTACAAATGCAGCCCTGTAGAGGGAATTCCTAATAATGTACTTTCACAGCCTTGAGAAATTCCATAGAAATAGCACCTGGAAAAACAGCATATATTAAGAAACTGTGTTAATGATTATCTTTCATGTTTTTCTTAAGAATAATCTCCTTGTTACAAACCCCAAGGCCAGACCCAGAAGGGAGTATGACTGGGATCATGAAAGCATGGACCTAGGAACACTGGGTCAGCATCAGGCATGAATGCTGCCTACCCACCTGATGACTATTCCCGAGACAAGCCCCAAAGGGAACTGCTTCGGATAAAAACAAGGAGATCTGGACTATGTCAGTGTAGTGTCTTGGGAAATATAAGATCAAAAATAGTCTGGTAGTCTGCAATTAAAAATAAAAGCTGGACTGAGAGTGGACCCTCACCTCAGTCCAATAGAGGCTGCATGTACCCTGACCCATTGCACCAGATCTCATGTTCTGTCTTCATTCTTGTCGCTTGCTCCCTGACCATTAGGGCAACAATTGGCACCCAACTTAGGGCTGGAGCGAAAGACCATTAGGAGCAAAAGTGAAATTACAGCAACACAGAACCTGGGACAGTTGAGAGGCCTCTGAAAATTCCTGCTGGTAAGTCTTCAAGCATTTACAGGGTTAAAATGGTAAAACTCAGCAGTGGCCACAGGACTGGAAGAGGTCAGTTTTCATTCCAATCCCAAAGAAAGGCAATGCCAAAGAATGCTCAAACTACTGCACAAGTCCACTCATCTCACATGCTAGTAAAGTAATGATCAAACTTCTCCAAGGCTTCAATAATACATGAACCATGAAATTCCAGATGTTCAAGCTGGTTTTAGAAAAGGCAAAGGAACCAGAGATCAAATTGCCAACATCTGCTGGATCATTGAAAAAGCAAGAGAGTTCCAGAAAAACATCTATTTCTGCTTATTGACTATGCCAAAGCCTTTGACTGTGTGGATCACAACAAACTGTGGAAAATTCTGAAAGAGACAGGACTACCAGACCATCTAACCTGCTTCTTGAGAAACCTGTATGCAGGTCAGGAAGCAACAGTCAGAACTGGACATGGAAAAACAGGCTGGTTCCAAATAGGGAAAGGAGTACGTCAAGGCTGTATATTGTCACCCTGCTTATTTAACTTCTATGCAGAGTACATCATGAGAAACGCTGGGCTGGATGAAGCACAAGCTGGACTCAAGATTGCTGGGAGAAATATCAATAACCTCAGATATGCAGATGACACCACCCTTATGGCAAAAAGTGAAGAGGAACTAAATAGCCTCTTGATGAAAGTGGAATAAGAGAGCGAAAATTTTGGCTTAAAGCTCAACATTCAGAAAACTAAGATCATGGCATCTGGTCCCATCACTTCATGGCAAATGGAGAAACAGTGTAAACAGTGACAGACTTTATTTGGGGGGCTCCAAAATCACTGTGGAGAAGGCAAAGGCACCCACTCCAGTACTCTTGCCTGGAAAATCCCATGGACGGAGGAGCCTGGTAGGCTGCAGTCCATGGGGTCACTAAGAGTCAGACATGACTGAGCGACTTCCCTTTCACTTTTCACTTTCATGCATTGGAGAAGGAAATGGCAACCCAGTTCAGTGTTCTTGCCTGGAAAATCCCAGGGACGGGGGAGCCTGGTGGGCTGCTGTTTATGGGGTCACACAGAGTTGGACATGACTGAAGTGACTTAGAAGTAGAAGAAAATCACTGCAGATATTGACTGCCACCACGAAATTAAAAGACTTATTTCTTGGAAGAAAAGCTATGACCAATATAGACAGCATATTAAAAAGCAAAGACATTACTTTGTCAACACAAAGGTCCATCTAGTCAAGGCTATGGTTTTCCCAGTAGCCATGTATGGATGTGAGAGTTGGACTATAAAGAAAGCTGAACACAAAAGAATTGATGCTTTTGAACTGTGGTGTTGGAGAAGACTCTTGAGAGTCCCTTGAACTGCAAGGAGATCCAACCAGTCCATCCTAAAGGAAATCAGTCCTGAATATTCATTGGTAGGACTGATACTGAAGCTGAAATTCCAATACTTTGGCCACCTGATGCGAAGAACTGACTCGTTTGAAAAGACCCTGATGCTGAGAAAG